>NW_023425527.1:500000-1100000 GCF_014108245.1 Pipistrellus kuhlii | reverse complement strand
AGCTGTTGGCAGTTCTTAGCATCCCTTGCTTTGTAGGCCATCACTCCAGCTTCTGTATCTATCTTTACATCACCTTCTTCTCTGTGCCTCCTTTCCTCTTCTCATAAGGACACCTGTCACTGGATTTAAGGCCCACCCTATCTATATCCAGGGTGATTTCATCTCAAGATATCTAACTTAATTACATCTGCAAAGAACCTGTTTTCAGGTAAGATCACATTCTGAGGTTTCAGGTGGACCTGAATTTTGATGGGGACTGTCGTCAACTTGCTATAGTCTCTTTCCCACCTGTGGTTCTGGAACCATTTGCAGAAGATCCCCGTACCTGACCTGTATTCAGGTTTTGTATGTTAAGTGAGTGTTGCCACTGGATTCAGACGAGATGATGGTAGTTGTGGTGGTGGTGGTGGCAGCTTAGGGGGAGGAGGGAAGGATGAGAGAGGAACTAGGAGAACTTAGATGTTTTGGAGGACAGGCTGCTTGGAAGAAACACCCTAAGGAGGGGAATTAGGACGGCTGTGACGTCAGTCAGCCTGGCTAGAACTTTGGCACATAAAGATGGGGCTTAATTCTCAAATGCAGAGTGACACAGGACAGCCATGTGCTCACCAAATTCAGAATCTGGGATGAAGTCACATGGCATCGGCCTACTTCACCCCTGCCACTCTGCCTTGGCTTTAGCTATCACCTGGTTCATCCCACTGGGCCTGGATTTTTCCACCTGCATTATGGGATGGGGGACAGTCTGGTCTACCCAGCACTGGAATTCTAGCATCTTACCTGGGGCTCTCTCCTTGGGGTTCCCAGAGATGAGAGACCACCGGTCACCGAGACTGTGTTCTTGGGCAGTGATCCTGGCTCATTTGTTTCAGGGGAATTTGAACTCTTTTCAGGAACATGATGATGGCAAGAGCTGACAGTTTCTCCAGGCCTCTCTCATACCCACTTAACGCTCCCCAGAGCTGTTTCCTGCCTTTCCACGCATTTGTCAGGATTAAGGAATATTTGCTGTTGTTTTCTTGTGCGACAATTAATACTTTGGGGCCAGTGCTGTTGTTGGAGCTAAGTTTTCTCCTTCAGTCTCATTTTCAAGAGTAATTTCTCTTTTCACCCCATACGGAATAGCACTCCCTCTCCCCCTTTATCCTGTTTTTATAAAAATACAGCCAGGGGCCCCTCTTGGAGGGACCATTTCAGATGGCCATGAATTTTTAAAAAGGGAATGTATGAATTTGAAAATAAAAATAAAAATAAAAAGTCAGCTCTCAGGTCAGAGGCTCTAGGTGGCGTGTTCTCTGCAGTTCCAGTGAGCAGCTGGTGTCGGCCAGTTCTTTCATGTAAACAGCAATTTTCTGAGCTGGAATGGTGCTGGGGTTTTCTTTGTGGAGCCAAGAGGTTTGTGGAGAGAGCAGTGCTGTTTAGTTAAATTACGGGTCTAGATGCAAAACTGCAGTGTTTAGTTGTGAGTCTGAACACTCCCCACTTCCCTAGGTCTCACACACGCGCGCATGTGCGCACGCGCGCGCGCGCACACACACACACACACACACGTTCGTACGCACATACATGTGTGCACGCACACACCACTTCCCGGAGTGCTGCCCTACACCACAGGAGGGCATCTGTTGAGGGCAGGCTGTTCCCCCAGAGGTGCAGGGCCCTTGGTGGGTATCTCGTGTCCCTAAGAGTGGGAAGCATTTGCATACTGAAGTGTTTTCTGCATCCCGTCCACCAAGAACTCCAAGATCAGTTTCCTAATGGGTTTGGGCTGTGCTCTCCCTCTGGAACAGATGGGCCGCTCTTTCCACCCAGGTGCACCCCAGGGGCCACGCAGGCCGGCTGTGCAGTGGCTGGCTTCCCCCCATCTTGTGTGCTTAAGTGCCGCATCCGTGTGAAGGCTGTGGGTTAGGAAACAGTTACCCGGCGGGCTGACACAGGAAGACGACACAGGTGGCTCTCTGCCTGCATTGTGGGTGGAGAGGATTTTTTTTTTTTTTTTTTTTTTTTTTTTTTTTTTTTAATAACGCAAGGACTGTAGAGTCAGGGAGCCATGGGTAACTTGTCCTGCTCACTGTGTCCAAGATCAGAAGAGGGTTAAAGTTCTGGGGATTCTAGATAATTCCTGGGGCAAATAGAAGCCAAGACTCAAGTATTGGGATTAGAGTTACCCCCCAAATCTCTCTCCCCCCTTTTCCTCCCCCCCCTCTGTCTCTCTCTCTCTCTCTGTCTCTCTCTCTGTCTCTCTTTCTCTCTCTCTCTCTCTCTCTCTCTCTCTCTCTCTCTCTCTCTCTCTCTCTCTCACACACACACACACACACACACACACACACACGTTCACAGAAAATTGGCTAATATTGATGAGAATTTGAGGACCTCCATTTTGTCCCCTGAGAACCTGGACACAACATCCCCGCCTTGTCCCCTTCCTGCCCAGTCCTGGAGATGCAGGGGGGATGGAGGGAAAATGTGTGATTCTAGAGTCCTTGCCTGCTTCCCGAGCCCCTCTCCAGGCTGCAGATCCTCAAACAGCGCTCAGTCCATTTAGCTGTGGTGCCACCAGGGCTCGCCGAGCCAGTCCCTCCCCTCCCGCCCTGTGCGCCGCCCCGGGTGGGAGAGGCCACACGCAGAGTCCCGCCGCCCCCAGCTCTGCTCCGCTCTCCTGCAGCCCAGACATCGGTGAGCGGCTAACCAAGTGTGGCACATCTTCCCACTGGCCTCTTCACGTTCTGAAGGCTTTGATTAAACCAGTTTCCTTTCAGCGTTTGCTGCAGAGTGGGACCCGTCACCATAGCTGAGCTGGTTCCCGGAGAGGATGTTTTAGTAACTTGAATATTTTGTCTCATTGGCTGGGACCTGGGATTTCTCATCCTTCTTTGAAAAGAAAAAAAAAAGTGTTTTAAATATTTTTATTTTTAGGACTGCGTAGATTTATAGCTGGGTGTCTGCCCCAGTGTTTAGGGCTCCGAGGCCTCGCAGGTTTACGGCTGTGAGGCAACAGAGGAGGGTGCAAAAGGGGACCTTTCCATTGAACCGGTGACTGGGGAATGAGCATTCTGTTGACTTAGGTTATCTGGAATGAAGACACGCTGACTGTGTGATGTTCTGGGTCCATGCGCACATTTGGAATATAAACAAGGCCTTCTCTCTGCCCACCTGCTTTAACCATGCATAAGTGAGACCATGGGGTTCCTTTTGCAGAATGCCTCTCTAGAGTTTCTTTAAGCCGAACACTCCGCTTGTGCATGCTCTTAAATCACATTAGTATTTCTTTGTAGATATTTAGTTATGAATGAAAAATCTAAAATGAAGCTATTGGGAGTCTTAGCTCATCTGAAATCGTATAGAGATGCATGAGGGTGTTTTGAAATGACAGTGCGAGAGGGGGCAGTGAGTTTATCAAGTTTTCTGGATAAGGTGACTTTCTGATGCACATTTATTCTGAGCTTTGAAGGAAGCATTTAGCAACTGAGTTAGAATCAGTTACAGTGACCGTTTATTTAGGATCTACCTGGTATCCCACTAGGCAGTTGGACATGTTAATTTATTCCTAATAGGAACCTTGTGTGGTAGTCTGATTATTTTATCTGCATTTGATAGTGGATTAAATTCCATCTTATATTAGAATGTAAGGTCCAGCTCCTAGCAATTAATATATCTGCTGAATGAATACATTAGGAGAGTTAGGTTAGTAAAATCTGGCGATTAGTGAGTACAGAGAGAGATTTGAATCTGAAGGGGCCTGCTGGAGTTTGACCACAAAGGTGACTGTGATCCACCAGAGACTTAAGGGATGGATGAGAAGGGAGATGGACAGTAAGGCACCACTTAACAAGAGGTTCTTGGGACTTGGTGGTGTGGGAACCCGGGGGATCTTCCTAGACCACATGTGTCAACACAAGGCCCGCGGGCCAAATCCGTCCCGCCAGGCCTTGCAATGTGGCCCGCACCGCGCTGTCATCACTGCACTCCGCTGCGTTTCCATCACAATGACAGTTTATGACTGTTCAGTAAACCATTCGGCCCGCGATTTAGGCTGGATTTTAGATTTTGGCCCCTTCTCTGATTGAGTTCGACACCCCTATCCTAGACAGTGCTCACATGCATGATCCCATCTTATGCCCCATTCATCTGAAGGAGACGAAAAACAGTAAATCACAGCTCTGGACACAAGTACAAGCCACTGCATGGCTCTCACAGCCGACAGGAAGTTGCTAGGGCAGTGTCCTCTTAAAATAGTGCAGGAAGTCCATTATTTTCCAAGGATGTTCCCGTTTGGGCTCAGTCAGCCGGCTGTGGTGGCACACGTCCCCTCTGGGAGCCACTAAGCTGAAGCGTGAGCTCCCTGCTACCTGGGAGTCGCCTCCATCGTGTAGACTCATGAGAGTTCAGAGTTGGGTGGGACCTGGAGCAGGACTTCACTGTGCAGAAGACAGAACCCACACCTCAGGGTGAGTCCTGTCCGGGGTCACACCCAGACTGAGGCCCGGAAGCAGGTGTCCAGGGCCTTTTTATGTCAGGTATTTACAGCATACGACCTGATGATTTGTACATGTATGTACTGTGCCTGGACTCCTCCCGAGTCAAGACCTTGTGCTTTTTATTACATGCAACTAAACCGGCAAGACCCTGTACCCACTGAGTCTTTAATTTTTTTTCATTTGACATTAGAAAGAAAAAACACACACAGCAGAAACTCGGGCTTCAAAGAATAAACTTTCTTTTCTTTTTTTTCTTCCTGGCTCCTTTTTACATGTTAAGATCGCTGGTCTCTGCTGCTCTGAGTAGTTTATGTCATTGAGCATCCTTTTTTCTGAGCTTTGGAACGGGTGGGATTCTGAAAAGTGGCCACATGCATTCGCTTTGGCTTCTACCAGGCATCTCTGGGCTCCATGTGCCTGGCTGGACCTGTCTGTGGCATTGCGTGGGTGCCGGGAGCAATCAGGAGGGAGCCAGGATTATTGATGCCTTCAGCACCAGGAAGAATGTAGTGAGTGCTGGGGAGGATGATGGCACAGTGTTAGCAGAATTCAGAGGAGGAAGAACACTTCTGCACGGGGCGACTACATAGGTGTTTAATTCTGGAGAGGGTCTTTGGATCTTGGAAGATGGTCGCAACTTGCCATGGGAGACTGAGGCTGGAGAGGGACTTAGGTGGACAGAGGTGTGGAGACCTGGGGATGAGTTGGGCTTGACTCAGTGTGTAGGGTGCATCAAGGGAAATCAAGGAAGTAAGGTGGACTGGGGACTGAGCTGGGAGAGTGTTTTTGTGTGTGAGGCCAGTGTCTGTCTTGTTGGCCGACATACACCACCACCCAGAACAGCTGAGTGCAGACAGTCCTCACATGTTTGAATTGCGTGTGATTTTCTTATTGGCAGGTTTTACGGGTTCTTTCCAGGCAGCAGATTTTTGGGTACGTCGTTCTGTTTCGTTCATGTCTCTTAGGTGTAAATGGCTTTGACTCCGGGACTTTTCTCTTTGTGCTGGTGCATCAGGATGAAGCTGTGCACTATGGCTAAGGGGGTCCTGAAAGCCACTCTGGGCCTATGGGAAACGTGAGCCTCTGGGTTGTGACCTGGAGGCCCACAATGTCCAGACTGACCGTCTCCAGCACCCCGAGGCATCTGCGGGGCCCACTCTTACACCTTGAACCTGTCTAAAATTGCCTTTCTAGAGAAATGCAGAGAGTGGGTTGTTGCACCGTCTTGGCGAGCATTGCTTCAGATAACCCGGTTAACACGTGTCCACCTCTTGTCATTTCTTGCAGATGGTCACAAGAACGAAGAAAATATTTGTAGGCGGGTTATCTGCGAACACGGTGGTGGAAGATGTAAAGCAATATTTCGAGCAGTTTGGCAAGGTAAGCGGTGTGTGAGGGTGCCCTAATGTGCCTAGAAGGGGCTGCAGTGGCCCCTGCCTTTGCCACAGCTATATCCTTCAAAAGCTGTGCCCTTGAACTTGGCCGTCAAGATTGAAGTGAAATTCGGCAGAAGCTGAGATGGAGGAGCCCAGCCTGCGGTTGGCACGGTGCCCACGTGCCTGCAGGAGCAGACAGAGTGGCCTTTGAGCGCGGTGATGCTGGCATTTGCTGGCCACTTGGGGCCGGGGCTGGGAGCTGGCAGTGGCGGAAGCTGGGAGGGATGCGGTCCTGAGTCACAGGGCAGGGGCTCCTGCAGAAGCTGCTGGAAGCCTGTGAGGCGGCTGGCTTCCTCTGTGCCTTTCTGAATAACGGGTGGAGAGAGGGGGGCCCCCTGGGGCCCTTTGCAGCTGAACCTTTCCCTGTCAAGTGCCCAAGGAAACCCAGGAAGGATGCTGGGCCTGTACCTGTCAGAATGTCTGGGAGGCAGCAGCAAAGTTACCCCCGGGGTTATGCTGCTGGAACTGGCTGAGAACAACACGAAATGCCCCAGATCAGTCAGGAAAAGGAGTGTGGGGGCGTGTGTGCCAGACAGACGGAGTCTGACAGACAGACAGGATGCGGAGCCATGGTGCTGTGTTTATGTAATTCAGCCTCTTCCTAGTTGGTGGGGGATCCGGTGCCTCAGAGAGGGGGCTCTTCCCAAGGATGACATGCTGCCTCAGGAAGCTGCCTCAGGGCCCCAGCAGGCCAGCTTGTGGGGGATTGACCCGGTTGGACCCTGTGTCGCAGGAGGCTGGCAGGCCAAGTGTCTGAGCTTTCTGTTTCCTGCATCTGTGAGTGGTTGTGGGCATTATCCTGGGAGCCAGGTGTGAGATGGCTCCTTCTGCACAGGTCTGTGTCCCCCCTTCCCCTGCAGCCCTTGCTGAGGGGCTGACATGGCAGGGCTGTGTCCGTGAGACAGCCCTGCTCCTGTTCTAAGCTTCCTCGCTCCACCCCTTCCCATCGCTGTCATGCTTGTCTTGGGTGGCACAAAGGTACTGTGCCCACTGTGCAGTCTGAAGGTTCTGTGCTTATTCATTTGCCCAAGGCAATGGGCAGCAGTGACCCTGTCCCCAGGTGTGTCCAGTCGTGAGCTGCTGTCTGGGAAGAGTGCCCTGACCTCTATTTAGCCTCTAAATGGAGATTTTTTTTTTTGTCTCCGGTCTTAATAAATTTCTTCATGGATAGGAGAACATGCAACAAAGAGAAACCAGCCTCCTCCAGCCCAGCCTTGCATTCACAATGGCACTTAGCTGCCCTTCCAGGTCGGTCACGGATGACGCCTTCCCTGCGGCAGTGTCTGCTGCGTCGGTCGGGGGCTGGTTCACTCTGGCTGATTCTGAAGAATAGCTGAGTGTGTTGGTGGTGGGTGATCCTGTGCATTATCATACTTCTCTTCCAGACAGATTGAGAGCACCAGGGGGGATGTGCTCATCGCCCAGCCCCAGCCTGCTTGGAAATAATTAAAAGAGACAAGTCCAGCTCGCATAATGGAAGGCTCTGGAGTGTGAGCCTCTTTGCTGCTACCGTTCCGCCTTTCAGACAGGCCAGGGTTAGTGTTTGCAAACATGAGGTGGGATTGCTTTTCGAGCCATAACCTGCCTTGGAATCTCATGGGCCTGTTTGTGGTGTCAGGGAAGTTGATGCTTCCCAGATGGGCCGTTAGCATATTCCAGACAGGCTTGTGCTTGCACATCTCCGCACATTCCCAGCTCTGGGTTTCTTTCTCTTTCTCTTTTCCTCTCTCTTCCTGTCTTCCTGTCGTTTTTTTCATTAACACTCACAGTTGTGACCCCATATGCCAGCAGTGGGAGGCTCTTCAAGCTTTGGCCAGGCCCAGGGAAGCAACCATTGCTGCCCGAGAACACTTGTCCCCTTGTCTGGGAGGCAGTCACACTCTTCGCTGGCCAGGCCCTCACCCGGTCTGAAGCCGTTCGGTTAATTTTGCAGTAACATTTGTGGATTCCAGCAGGATGGATAAACTTACAAAGTGTTTCATTAAATGACCAGGGAGGTGCCTGGCTGGCATGGCTCAGTGTTTGAGCGTTGACCTATGAACTAGGAGGTCTCAGTTCAATTTCCGATCAGGGCACATGCCTGGGTTGCAGGCTTGATCCCCAGTATGAGGTGTGTAGGAGGCAGCCGATCAATGGTTCTCTCTCATCATTGATGTTTCTAACACTCTCTCCCTTTCCCTTCATCTCTGAAGTCAATAAAAATATCTACACTAATAAAAAAGAAAGATGCAAATTGACTGTACCTTTGTGGTACCCACCAGCTAATCAGGAGCGAACACGCAAATCAATCCAACAAAGATGGTGGGTTAATTTGCATACAGAGGCAACAATGCCACTGCCCAGCTGCTCGGGCCTCTGGGTAGTGTGGGAAGGCGGAAAGGCGGCTCTAGGCCACAGCAAAAGCAGAAAGGTGGCCCCTGCCAGAGCAAAGGTGGTGCTGGCAGTCACAAATCTTGCACAAATCTTCCTGCATCAAGCCTCTAGTATTTTAAATAAAAAGGCTAGAGAGGCTTTTGAATGTATCGAAACTGTAACACTCTGTGTGCTCATGTTTTAGTAGCTTGTTTCATACATTTGTGGGTCTGTCTTCAGAATAGCTTATTCCTCCTTTGGCTGGTGGCTGGTGTCCCCTTGGGTAGGCCCATTGCCTCTCAGGATTCTGGTACAATTCAGTTGAATCCAAATGATTAAAGGCGAGAGACTCTGCTTGTGGGCCTTAGAGGCAAAGACTTGAAGGGAGGTAACAGGTTAAGTTGACAAATTGATCTACCCTTCAGCAGTTTGTATTCTGGGTGAAGTAAGTAGGATACACACACACACACACATACACACACCCCTGAAGTATACACAAACATGTTCCTGACTCTGTAAAGTTGTTTGGGGCTCTTTTCAGTTGGTTTATTGCAGATTAAGGAGTGTAGTTTTATTATTTAGTGAGTTCATACTCAGTGTTGGATACTGGGTCAAGCCATTGACTTATTTCACATCATTTAATTTTCCTCCGGGAGGCTGATGGAGGTACTGCCCAATTTGCAGATTGTTAAGTCTTTGAATCAAGGTCACAGCACCCTGAAGGATAGAGTGGCATGCAGACTCCCCCTCCAGGCTTGTCTGGTAACAGAACCTGAACTCTGGGCCCCATTCTCTGCTGATAAAGCCAGAGGATGTAGGGACGGGAGATGCAGGGGGAAGGGAAAGCCCCCTTGTGTGTCTTGGGCAGTGCTGGGCACCTGCACGTGCATTGCCTCACTGCACAGTGGGTTTTGGTATCATCAGCCCATCCGGAGAAGGTAGACAGTAAGGGTCAGAGAGGTTAAGTGACAGCTTGATCACCTAGGTAAGGCAGTATAACAGCCAGAACTCACACCCTCCCTCCTCTTTCTCTGAGTCTAGAACTTTCCATCCTTTTCCAGTTTCCATTCAGGGTTCGCTGTTCTCTTTTTAGGTTTCCCTCGCTGTCATTCCTCTCTTCTCTCCAGCATCCCTTCTTGCTCAAGGTGGCAGCTGCTTCAACTGTTTATTTCAGGTGGCAATCAAGATGGCTAAGACTGCTATCATGGGACTGAGCTAAGGGAGTTTAAATGTCATTACTGTAAGTGGAGTGGGTGTGGAATGACACACCGAGAGCTTTAAATAACTCAAACCCTTTTGTGTTTTCCTCCTACCTTTCTCCCAGAAGATTTACCCCCACCCCCACCCCAGATTAGGGATGTCTTTACTTGTTTATATTTCAGATGAGATCATGAAGTGTGGCCATTGGCCTAAGGTTTTGTCTAACTTGGATGGCCACCCCACCCACTGGGTGGCAGTTCTGATGTCATTGGATAGAAGTAAGGTAGTAGTTATTCCGAGCCCTGGTGCTGGGTCTGACCCCACTGTGATACCTGAACAAGCCGTTTCCTTCCTGGCCTCAGTTTCTCACTGAGGGAAGGGATTGAAAGAGTTGTCAGGGCCAGACAGAAAACATTTTTGGATCTGCAAAGCCTATAGTCTATGCCACAGCTACTCACTTCTGCTGTTGTGTGGAGAAACAGCCATAGCTAACAATTGGGTGTTGCTGTGTTTCAATAAAACTTTATTTACAAATACAGGTGGTGGGCTGCATTTGGCCTGCAGGCCATAGTTTGCCAGCCGGTGGACTAGAGTATTCTTAAGGTTGGTTTCAAGCTTGAAAATTTAATAAATTGGAGAGTGTTTGCACATACTTAGGTGGAAAGATAGATATCTAAAAACTGTAACCAAAACTGGGTATTATCAATAGGGTAATGAGCATGATATAATAAGCAAAACAGTCATAAGGATGGCTGAGTTCATTGCTGGGCTTCAGATGCAGGGACGCTGAGGATTCTCTATTTGGAAACAGCTGCTGTTTAGAAGTGGGAATCTTCATCCTCTGGGTAAGAGCCAGCACAATTGTATTTTCAACTCCCTATTACACATGTGAGATCTAACTTAACAAAGACCCAGAATTTGTGAAGTTCTGATTTTATTATGAAGATTCCTTGAGTTGATGTTTCTGAATTAGAGGGATGTGTGCTTTGTGCTTGGTTTTTTAATGTCTTTTAAAATTTGATTTCCAAGGCTGTCAGTCAAGGTAGGAAGAACATCTGTCACGTCATTGACAAAACTGATGTTGAGAAAGGTCAGTAAGTTGTCCAAGATCACATTTTTGCACAATCTAGCCCTCACCTCTTTCTGCTGTTCATTAAACCTTCCCTCCCACGTTAGCCTAAGCAGCCCCATGCTCAGAGGGAGCGGGTTTGGTTCATTTGTCAAGACCGTTGATATATGGTAATTTATTTTACTGCTTGAGGTTTCCTAGTGGACGTTATCTGAGCTCATGATTTGATACATCCAAGAATGATGTATACAGACCGTCCCAAAAAATGGCACGCAAACGATGCTCTAGATACGCGCACACAGGCCCTGCCGATCCACCGGCCTGCCTGCCACCGCTCTCCCCACACCGCCATCCCGAATAACTAACGCAGCTTGGTAATTAAAAAGCACTGGGATCAAAGCAAGTCCATGTGCTTGGGTTTCCTCCTCCTCCCCTTTGGGCCCCTCCTTCAAGGACCAGCTTCTTGCGTTCTCACTTATAGGATTTGGGAGATCAGAAAGGGGCCTTTAAACGTAATGGATTCTCGGCTGCGTCCCGGATGGAGCCGTCCTGCATCTTCCAGCGTCCACCTCGATGATGGGGCCTCTCGGTGCGTGCTCTCGAGGTGATTCGCACTTTATGTAACTCCCGTGAAAGCAAAGCAGCCGCATCTGGAGGCTTCCAATTATACTTCACATGGTGAACTGTGTAATTAGTTTGGAAGACTTACGCTTAGTCATTGGTTTACCCTAATCGGCTTTGGCTTTCCCCACCAACAAAGTGAGCTTATTTTGCTAAGCTGAAACGACTCTGCACCCTTTGTTCCAGCCTTTTATTGTCTCATTCCTTTCATTCTGTTTTACTGCCAAAGTTCTGTTTCATTAGGCCTACAAGTCATTTCCAATTCAGTGGGCTGCTACAATCCGGCCTTTATCACTCGCTGCCCTGGTTCCCATGTCCCTTCTGGGCCAGTGCCCGAATTTGTGGTTTGACATGAGAGTTTTAACCCCTTCCTGGGCCAGCCCCGCATTGTGGCGGATGGGAAAGGAAGGCCTTTAAGTGACCGGCTTGGGAAGTTACAGCCCTTTAGGTCTCATCAAAGGGGAGCCCGTGAAAAACGAGGTGAAAAGGGTCCTTGGAGTCTCTTTGTTGGATTGGGGTTGTGTGGGGGCTCATAAAAGTTAACTGGAGTTACAGAGAATGGTGTGTGAAGGCTTTTGGGAAGAGAAAAATGAAAAACCAGAATGAATTGGCTTTTTCATGCAGCGAGGCCTTATTTATTCCGCTCCTGTGTGACACCTGCTAGTTTCAGCTCAGGTTTTACGTGCAGGCCCGATGGTGGCGTCCACCCTGCTGCTCAGACACTCCTTTTGATGCTGTATGTGTGAGGACAGTAAGACCTAGAATAAAAATGCTCCAAAGGCTACAGATTCTAGAGAAAATAAATAAGCAGGTTACCATGTCCCCGAGACTGGACTGTGATCCCCAGGCAACACTGCATTGCTCGCCAGCGTGTGCGGTAGATGGGGAGCTCCGCGCAGTGCTCGGTCCTCTCCGATCAGGCGTGGAAAACAAAAGTCCCGGCTGCTCTTTGTGGGCATCCACGCTCCCAGGAGGCATTTGTCTTCTGAAGTGGTTTGTGCAGGTGGACTGCCTGCGAGGCGGTCGGCGGCCCGGGCCTCGCCTGTCATCTGCTTGCCGTTGCTGTGCAAGCTTTGATGTTCCTCAGACCCTGAACCATGACTGCAGAGCGGACCAGGAAGGACCGTTGGCCTCTCCCCTTCCGGGCCGGCCAGGCTGAAGGCTACTTTTGTGTTTAAATTCTCTTCCTGTAATCGCCCGAACAAGGCCAACACTGTCCTCATGTTTTATTAATCCTCTGTCTGGTTTGTGTCAGGCTCTCCCTTCGGAAGTGTGTCATACGGGGAGGGGACTTTATTTGCCCTCTGACCCCTGGCACAGTTGCTGCGTGCGAAGGTTGCAGTTAGCAAACAGGAGGATCCTGCTCCTCTGCCCGCCTCAGCCTTCTGGGCCTTGTGGGCCAGGTGGCAGCGGGCAGGCGGGCAGGTACCCACGGTAATATGATCCCCGGGCTCTGCAGGTGACCCTTCCTGCCAGAACTCTGTGTTCTCCTGGGGAACTTTTCCTCCATAGACCGACCCCTGCTGCAGCTGGTGGATAGAGCCTGTCTCTCTCTCTCTCTCTCTCTCTCTCTCTCTCTCTCTCTCCCTCCCTCCCTCCCTCCCCCCCTCCACCCCCACCCTCCCTAAAGCTCCTGAAATAGATCAGTGGGTTTCTAGGAAAACTCCCCATTTCCCTTTTAGTGTATAAAATATAGCCAGCTGTTGTTAGGCAAATGCATCAGACATTATTATTTCTCTGTTAACCGTGTTTTTAAAACTACAAGTAGAAAAATAGGATGCCTTCTGGGGAGCAAGCTGGGAAAACTTGGAGATGATGGGAATCAGATGCCATGGCCGTCCTCGGAGGAGGAAGAGGAACAGGCCCCAGCTTTTGCTGGCCTTGCTGTGTAAGTGTGCTCCCCAGGAGGGCTTCGCATTATTGAATGTTTCTAGGAGGCCCTGAAGGGGAAGGCAGGGGAGCCCTCAGGCAGGAAGCAGTTAAGAGCCAGGGAGGGGGGCCTAGCGGCTCCACCAGCTCACCTTCCCAGAGCCTCCCGGCAGCCTCAGAGGACATCACTGACAATGGAGTTGTTTGCATGAGAAAGAGAGCCTTTCTTCCCCTGGATGAACTTCAGTGGGAACTGAGAGTGTCTGAGAAATCAGGGTTCAGGCTTGCACCAGCGGGTGCAAGGAGTGGTTCTTAAGGGAGAGAAAGCTCGGTTCATTGAGATTTGGCATAGAAATCGAATTCCATTGTTTTGTGGAGTGAACATTGATATGGAGATTCCTGCCTGTCCCCTCACCCTTTCCAGTCGGACACCCCATTACGTGGGCTGGTGAATGCTTTTCTTTTTTCTTCTTCTTTTTTCTTTCCTTCTTTTGTCCACTGAGAATTAGTCTTCTGTTGAATGGCCGGATTTGTCAAGTTACCACCCTCTAAATTTTTACAGCTCTGTGTGTTCAGACTTGGTATTTGTGAATTAGCTGAAAGTGGGCTGCCCGTCGGCCGTCTATTTACATTCGAGGCCATCTGAGTGAGAGCCCCAGAAAAATGTTAATATGCAGAAAGAGGCAGAAGGGTTGAGTTTCTGCCTGTTGCTAACCTCACCACTGCCTTTAAAACCAATCATGAGGCACACGGCTGATATTTAATAGCTTTTAGCTGATTATTTTTCTTCTCCTCCTCTTTCTTTTCTCTCCAAGCTGACCTGGGTGTACTTGAGCGGAAATGAAGTCATCCACATGCTGAATTAGAATAATCACAGGCCTCCAAGAATGAAATGGAAGCAGAGATTAAATGGTAGAGGGGAAAGCTGGCATTAATAAGCACCAGAAAAACTTTGCATAAAATAAATAGGAGATTTGATAGATTGAATTTGTATATGCATTTTTCCTCACGTCGTTTTGTCTTCCTAGCATCCAGTTACTGGCAAAGTGGGATTTGATTCATGTCAAGCCCACATACCTTCTGCAGCCTGGGTGATGGCCCTTTTTTTCTCATGGGACATTTGTGTGGCCAGGATGTTTCCAGGATAGAAGAATCTGGGTGGAGGGGCTGTTCCTGTGAAAGGTTGATTATTACTTCTTGCAAGTGCTGAAGAAAGCAGGGGGAGGGGGTGGGCGGTGTGGGAGAGGCACCTAGAAGACAGCTCACAGCAGGGAAGCAATAGCTCTGGACAGATTCCTGATTCTAGAGAATAAGTCTAGGCGGGAAGGAGGTTGGGTGACCACCTGTCCTGATTTTCTTAGGACCAACTGGGTTTCCAGAAACTCTGACCTGCAAACCACTCTAAATAAGAAGGGGGTGGGAAAAGTCAAGACACTTGGGCCTGAAATCTGAAAGTGGGTGACACCTTCCTTGACCAAAGGATTTAAATCTCCCTCCCTGTGTGTTCTAGAAAACACTTCCTCCCTGTTTACAATCTGTCCTCCTTATTTAATGGCCACTGGCCACTGGGGGCAGGAGCCAGTAAGGAATCCTCACACCATAGGGGCCAGTTCTTGTTAATGGAGCAAGTGGCCTGGGGAAGGCAAGACAGACAGACGGACCCCCATCCTGGGGCAAAGGGCTGCTCATCATTGACATGGAGCGGAGGACCACTTTGGGCTCCTACTTGGGGATTATTTCGACGTCTCTTGAAAATAAAAATGTCTGCGCCGTGTGTGGAAAAGTGAGCTTCTTGTTGTCAAAGAGCAAAAATAAGGATTTAATTAGATTAAAAGCCCAGCAGAGAGCTTTGTTTACAGGAAGGTGTTTTTAGGTGGTGTGTGGAGGAAGATGTAATTTATGGACTGGGATTAGTTGTAAATTAGAGACTTTTGGTTGTTGAGGTCGCTCAGGGTCCTTTATAATTGGCGGCAGAGGTAAATAAATGTTTTCAGACTGGCTATTGTTTGAGAAATGTTAGTGCTTGGGGAAGAAAAAACAGCTTAAAGTGTTTTTCACTTAAAGGAACAGAGAGCATGGGATGGTGGTGAGAAGCATCTTCCTGACCTGATTCCGAGCTTTCTTAGGGATGGCAGAAGGGTTGTGCAAGCGCCGGGGAGTCAGATGCTGGAGTTTTCCAAGGAGCTTGCCGGTTCTCTGACATGGAAACGAATATTTCTGGGTTTTGTCTTTTAAAAAGACAAAAATTTTCTTCATTTATGGATGGATATGTTTGGCCCAAAGGATTTATTGATGCCACGACTCTTCATTCCAATTAAGTTGGCATCTGTGCTCAGATGCAGAGATTCCTGTTTGCTCAGACCTTTCATGGGTCGTGTCTTATAGTGCTCCAACAGCCTCGTGAGCTAGGAGGAGTGACCCCATTTTATTTTGATTTAAAAAATATATTTTTATTGATGTCAGAGAAGAAGGAAAAGGGAGAGAGAAACATCAGTGATAAGAAAGAATCACAGATTGGCTGCCTCCTGCACACCTCCCTACTGGGGACTGAGCCCACAACCTGGGCACATGACTCAACTGGGAATGGAACTGGGATGTCCTGGTTCATAGGTCGACCCTCAACCACTGGGCCACACCAGCCGCCCAGGAATGACCCCATTTTAAAGTTAGGGAAGGAGGGCTGGGAGAGCAGAAGCGACTTGCTTGGCTAACTCAGCTGGGGAGCAGTGGGTGCAGGCTGCAGGCCCTGCCCCCTGGTGAGGAGGCCTGGGGTTGCTGTTCCAGAGCTGCTCACCTGGGGCCACCTCCCTCAGCTGCGTGGGTGCTGTGCCTCGCAGTCTGCAGCGCCACGAGGTTGATGGGACGCATTTTCCAGGAAACTGACTGTGACTCTACAATTGTTTGTTTAAAACTTATCCTATTAAAACAAATATTATGACACAGAATACAAAATTTGTGAAATTGTTTTGAAATGCCATGAGGCCTGGAGACGCTTCCGGATAGCTGCTGGCTACAGTAGCCCCCGTCTCCCCGCATTCGGCCGTCCCAGATTTACTTGAACATGAGGAGTTCTTGGGTAGAAACTTGAGAATCACTGCCGTTTAGCATAGGGATTGGCATGCTTTTTCTGTCAAGGGCCAAATAATGAATGACTGCTTTCAGTTTTGTGGCCCAGATGGTCTCTCACGACCATTCACCTCTGCTGTGGTAACAGGACAACAGCCACAGGCAGGATGAGAATGAAATGTTGTGATTGTGTTCCAATAAAACTTTATTTACAAAAATCAGAAGGCTCCTGGAGTTGGCCTTCCACCATCATGTGCTGGGCCCCTGATTTAGCATACTGCCCAACAAGGGTGTGGAGTTTTTATACTTTGAGATCAAATCCAACTCATCTCTTTATTAGCTCTGTAACCTTGGCAAGGTTATTGAACTTCTTTCTCCCTCAGTGTCTTTGTCTGCAGAATGGGGATGAGGATGGTACTCGTCACATAGCATTTTCATGACCACTTAAATTAACTATTACATATGTACAGTTGACCCTTGAATGACATGGGTTTGAATTGGGTGGGTTCACTTACACGGTGATCTTTTTAAATAAATAGACAGTTGGCTCTGCATATCCCTGGGTTTCAGGTTCTCAGATTCAACCAGCCATAGCAAAAAATGGTATTTTTGATTCACAGTTGGGAATCCACGGAGGACCTACTATAGGCATGTTCTGTGCTATTTTATGGAAGGGTCTTGAGCATCTTTGGATTTGGGTATCCACTGGGGTCCCGTGGATACTGAGGAATGAGTGTAGTTAAGTTTTTGGGGAGTCAAAAGCTATACATAGATTTTTGATTGCAGGATTGGGCATGGTCAGTGCCCCTTACCTATGTGTTGTTCAAGGGTCAGCTAGTTCTTAGCATTCTGCTAGCAACAGAGTAAGTGCTTATAAATATTGGAAACATTAGCTGCTGTTATTTTCACCCTCCGACCAGGTTTCAGCCTCCAGAGTTGCTCTCCCAGCCCTATCCAGCAATAGTCGCGCCCCCCCCCCCCCCCCCCCGCCCATCTGTCCTCTGGTTGGTCCCTGCTGATAAACTTTTTAAACTCATTTTAATAATTAAACTTTTTTGTTTGTTTGTGGGGGCTAAGGGATACTGTCTGGAAACTGTCCCAATATCATTTAGCATTACCCTCTTGAGAGAGCTTTCCACATCCTCATTTAAGTTTCCTTTCCTTTTTCTTTACATATGATTCTAATAAGCGTTGTTTTCTGGTCTTTTAATTTATAGCAAATATTAGGATGGTAGGAAGATGCTAATAAAACCAATGTAAAGCAGGAGGGAGGAAAACCTATAAAAACAAAAAGCCTTTGATCCTAAAAAGAACCGCATGGCTAAGCCCATTTAGTGCAGGGAAGCAGCTGTCCCTCCTCCTCGGGTCCAGAAGGCATCTTGTCCGCGCCTCATGCATCCTTCATTGTTTATTGATCCGTTCAGCAGATCTTGGTTGTCTTCCGGGCGCCGGGCACTGAGCTAGCTAGGACCAAGGGCATATCAGCAAACAAAACAGACAAGATCCCTGCTTACTTGTTGTTTAAGTCTTAGCTAAGATGGAGTGTGGAGGACCAGTCAAGAGCAAGCAAATAAATAATAAAAACAAAGGAATTATAAATTGTCTCAAAGCAAACAAGCCAGGAGCCGAGAGAATGAATCCATATGGGAGTGGAATGGAGGAGTTGTGGTTTAGCAAGAAAAAAGTCAAATACACGTAACCTCTTTGCCCCACAAGGCCCTGCTTACTCACTGTGTGGCACCAGGACTGGCCTGGCACCTGGGCCGTGGTTGGCACTCAGTAGATAGTGGCGGGATGAATGGACCCTCTGCTTTGCCAGTCACTGGGGGAATTTCAAATGGTAAAATTATGATCTTTTTAAAAAACGGGGCTTTAAGAGAATGTATTTTGTTTATCTGGAGCATTTCCGCCTGTGGAACCAACCCGTCATTTCCCTGAAGCCCAGGAGAAATGTGCTATTTCCATCCTGCGGGGAGAGCTTGCTGGAACTAAGGGGCCCTCTGGGCGGGGCGGGGCGGGGCGGGGCGGGTCCACGCCTTTGCTGGAGCAGGGACGTGCCCAGGTGGGCCCTGGTGTAGGGTTACACAAGGAGCTGCTTCAGAGAAGGGACAAGAGAGGAGGGTAAAAAATGGCTACACGCTTCTCCTGTGTCATCTTCTCCCCTGCTCGGGTCTGTCTTTGGTGTAAGGAAAGCAATGGACCTGCTAAGTGGAAGGTATTAAGTAGGGTCTGTGGTTTTCAGAAACCGGTGGGCACGTGGAATCATCTCAACTCAGATGCAGGGATCTTCCCAGGGTGGGGGCACTAGACAGTGCCCTCCAGACTTGCTGTTTTGTGATCAGCCAGGCTGAGGAGTGAAAATGGGTCCAATCACATTAAGCCAAAGCATAGACATCTCTGATGTTGGGAAATCTGTGGGCGGAGAGAACTTGTTGTGAGTACCTTCCTCTCCTCCCCCCCCCCCCCCCCGTCCGGCCCCCCCCCCACCATCCTGCCGCTGGACAACAGAAGGATGCCATTGGCATCGATTGCCAGGCTCTTGGGAATTATCTGGGTTGCATGGGATGAAGTAGAGTGATTCTGGACTTTGGAATCAGGAAGGCTTGAGCTGGAATCAAGGTGCCACCATTTGCTGTTAGCGTTGTGACCTCGCACTGCTGATTTCACTGTCCTGAGCCTTCTTTTTTGTCCAAGTTTCATTGATAGGGGGTTTGTGAGAATGAAGAGACATGTTTGCCCAGTGTGTCTGCCATGTGGCTGTTCAATGACAGTCTCTCGTCTTTGCATTCATATTCTCCCCACCCCTCCCCTCTCTGTTACACACACACACACACACACACACACACACACCCCTACCTGGTGGTGAAGTCCCACACTGCTGACTTCTCTCAGGCTCACCCTCTCCTACAGACACCTTCATCTGCACAATGCGCTTCCTCTGTGCCAAGTGGATTGCTGTGCATTTTTAGAGAACTAGTCTTCCCCCATCCCTCTGGACCCATCAGACACATCCCGAGCCACAGAGGCCTGCCTCTAAGATCCTGCTAGATCTAACCCAGCTGGAGCAGCTGCCTGGGGGAGGCCGAGGGAGGACTTGGCTTTTTCCCCCTCTTATGCTAATGAAGCGAATATGGCAAGGAGTCACAATATTTTCTTTCCAGGCAAAGAAATGTTGTAGTAGGAGCAACAGCATGCCGGGGAAGCAAATGCGATCTCTCTGGATTCTCTCGAGGGAGGACTAGGACAAATTGTCAGCTTCTGTTGAGAAGATAATGCTCTCACTATGATAAATGCCAAGTTTCTATTGAAAAGCACCATTTTCACGGTGGCGTCCCCGAGCACGTGGTGCACGCCTGGCAGTGGAGGCCGACTGCGCAGGAGAGCGGATGTTGGTGGGGGAGTTGTTTGCCTGCGACGAGGAATCCGTTTAAAGCAAATGAGAGCGGGCATTAGCAATGTTCTTTTCAGGCAGCTTTCCGTGGCGGATGGGAGTGCTCCAGCACGGCCCGCCCCGAAAACACACCTGTGGGGACACATCACCCTCCACGGCTTCTTCTTCTTGCATCTGACTCAGATAAAAGGCACACAGGGGACCGGAAAGCCACCTATAATCATTTCCCCTCCCACAGGAAGTAGCCACTGTAATTCACTTGCAGGCAATTTCAGAAAGATGGCCATTTCTCCCTTCTCGAGGTCCGGGATGTCTCTAATGACTGTCTGCTGATAACATACCTTCTTGGCAGGGGCATGTCTGGTCATAGTTAATCGAACACCACACCCTTGCGGTTGCCTTTTTTTGGGGATGCCTTACAGTAGCTGGTCTTCCTCATAGGCCTGCGCTCAAGGGAGTCAGGGAGTTCCAGAACCCAGCTCTGAGGATGCTGGGCCACTCAGGACCTGTTGGAGGGGGAAGAAGGAGGTCTTTACCAGGAGTTGTTGATAGGCCCTCCGGGTGGCTATGCTTGTTCGGCTATTAATTCATACAGTGATCCAGTTCTTGAGTGTTTGCTCAGTATTAGGCACTTTGTGGGGTCACAAAGATCAGGGAGGCAGGGATGTGGGTGAGAGGAGGCTAAGGGCGTGCCAACCGCCACTGACGGGTGGCGATGGTGGTGGCTGCTGTGGAGTGTCCTTCGTGCCTCTCACGCTTTGCATCTGCCGTCTTGCCTATTCCCCATGGCAGCCTCTGACGGATGGTCCTGCCTTCATTTGCCTCAGCACCAACAGAAGATGTGTTTGGCAGACGTGTATTCTGGGTTCTCTCCGAGCTGTCGTGCAGGGTAGGAGGAAGCCCACAGGGTGTCTCGGCCCTGGGCATAGCAGCTCTGCCTGTGCCCGCTTTGGAAAGAACCGATGGAGAATGCTCACTACCAGAGACCTTGAAAGAAAGAGCTCGACTTGTCATCAGCTGGAGGGCAGGGAGGGAGGCAGAGCTCAAACCGGATGCCAGCTCTCGCTCTTCCCAAGTGGATTAACTGCCGAGGCTACGCCCCAGGATTTTAAAGACTCGCCCCTTCTTGCCAAATTCAGAGTTCCTCTCTGAGATCTTACCCTTCAACCCCACCTGAAGCTACAAAGTTAGTTGGTTTGGCCCAGGGGTGGGCAGTGGACACTGTATTCTTAGTGTTGGAGAACCGAAGAGAACAAATTATCAGGGTGTCTCAGGCGTAGCTAATCTCAGATGGTTTCCCAGATGCGTTTAACCTGGGCTCTGCCTGTGATTGGATCTGGCAGCCCCAGGAAATAGACAGAGGCGAATCCTCAGATACAGTAGAACAAAATGATAGAACTTAGTGGTTTTCTACAAAACCCTTAACGTGTAACCACTAGAGTGAAAGTTTGTAGAAAGTGTTCCAAATTGTGTTCATTCTAGATACCTTTTTTAAACCAAGGCAACAAAAAGAGATACCACTGATTTTCCTATGTGTTCAGTTCTCCCAGGATCATGGAGTCACACTTTCTTACAGAGATTGACAAACTCACTGGAAAGGACCAGACAGCACAGTATTTTCATACAGTCTCTGCCCCAGCTCCTCAGTGCTGCCATTGTAGTGGATAAGCAGCCATATAGCCAATGAGCATGCTGGGCTGTATTCCAATAAAACTTTATTTACAAAAAAACACAGCAGGCTAAATTTGTGGGCTGTAACTTGCTGTCCCTCTGCTGTAGACATTCCCGTCCCCAACTTGAGTCTCAAAGAAAGGAATGGTTTCATAGGACTGTAGGTCTTTTTAGGGTCAGTCATAAACTGATTTGGGGGACACCCATGTACTCGTTTGGAAGAACGGCCCTTTTATTACAGATATGCATTAGAAAGATGACATCGTGTGGTCTCGTGCTGTCCCTCCCATCCATTTGCAAAAGGCTTTCAAAACCAAGGCCAGCTAGAGGAGCGGAGCACACAGGGCACATGACGGTGGACAGGTGAGCTGTGATCCTGGGGTCCTGCTACTGCTTGGGCGACTGGCGACCTTGAGGTGACAGGTTCCTTGCGTGGCTGTGGCAGACCCAGAGAGAGGGCTGCACTGGAGAATGTGTGTGCAAAGGTGTGCGTGTCACCTCCCACTTGCCTGACCCATTCCCGAATGTGAAAGGTCAAAGTGGGGACTTTTGTGCAGCTTCAAACGGTGGATCCTCTGCTAACACACTCCCATGAATGGAGAATTTGGTTGTAATCATTTTTCTAAGAGAAGGGAGGAAAAAAAAAAAAAAAACCCACCCAGAATCACATAGATTAATTTGCACTCCTTAAGGCTGTAAAAACCCAATGACATTGATGTGTCGATGAAAATGTGGAAATTAACACTTGGAAATTTTTATATAAAACCTGCATTGAGATTTCAGCTGAACATTCACACACTAAGAAGAGCTCTATACTTAACCCGAAAAGCTCCATTTGCTGCAAGCTGCTTATTTTTCCATTGTGGACACGTGGGCTGAGGTTCTTAGTATGAAATGTAATTTACACAAATTAGTCCAAGGCAGGTAGAGTGTGAAATTAAGTTGATGCCTTGATTTCTGTATTCTCTAGTAAGTGTTTCTCTGAAATTGTGTCATTTTTATCGTAGGAACTTCCAAGTATACTTTTACTTATTTATTTTTTTAAACAGAGCAAAGAAGTCCTTATTGGTGAAGGACATGAAACAACCTTAATTACAGGCCAAAGAGGCATGTTTCACTTTGTTTTGTGGCTAAATATGAAGAGTAAGCCCAAATTGGGCCAGCAGTAGATGTGGAAAATTTAGAATTTAGCATGTCTGTTACATGTTTCTACTACCTGGACCATGCCATGTACTCTCTTTGGCTGTGGCTAGAACATCTAGGTCTCAGGCATGGAGACCTGGAAGGGGCTTGGGAGGCCTTTGCACAGAGAAGAATGCTGAGGCTTAAGAGTTACATTGCAGCCCAAACCAACTTGACTCAGTGGATAGAGCGTCGGCCTGCGGACTGAAGGGTCCCAGGTTCGATTCCGGTCAAGGGCATGTACCTTGGTTGTGGGCACATTCCCAGTGGGGGGTGTGCAGGAGGCAGCTGATCGATGTTTTTCTCTCACTATGTTTCTAGCTCTCTATCCTCTCTATCCTCTCCCTTCCTCTGTAAAAAACCAATAAAATATATTTTAATAAAAAAGTAACATTGCTCACTTCTCCCAGGACACCCTGGGTTCTGCTGGGCTCTGGCACCGAGGCCCAGCTGCTGCCCCTCTCTGAGGGCAGTTGTCAGCATCTGGTGTCCCCGTTCCAGCATTGGTGTAAGAATGAGCCACGTATGGAGTGGCCTGGCTCAAACAATTCAAAAGGAAGGAGAGTTGTCACATGCTCAGAAATAACCTGGATTCTAGCCGAGGGGCCACATTGGACCATCTTAACAAAGGCAAACATGATTTTACCCCCTTTATCAGCAGAATGGCCAGCTCTCCAGGGCCGAACCCATCTGCGAAGTCCTTCGGGGGCGCTGTTGACCACCCCCAGCTAAAAAAGAGTCGGTTTGCATTTCCAGAGTCTAGGATGTTGCCGTTGCATTTTATCAGCATCTTTCTGCTAGGCCACCCCTCAGCAAGGTAGACCTGGGTGAGCCCTGCCAACTTTGGAGTAAATCATTTCCGCCTAGCAACTAGTAGCTGATGTTCGGGGCACTCTGGGAAGTGAATTATGGGCTCTCATGATTTTTATTTGTCCATGGTGGCATGGGTGGTATTTATCCCTCTTGTCCCCGCTCTCCCCCCCTCCCAGAGCTTTTGTCTCCATCTGAGTCAGCATGACATGGTTTGAAAATTGCCTGTTTGCCTTTTAATGATGATTAATGTCCACAGCCATGTTTCACATTTAGGATCTCAGGAGGAGTCTGGGATACCGTTACCAAGAGCAACCTGCAGGGGGCGTTGATGATGTGGGGCTCTGTCCTTTTGCCCCAGTGAGATGGCTTCTTGGTTTCTCCATCTTCCTCCAGGACCTTGTGGATCCTTTTCAGGTCTTTGGCACCAGGAACTGAGTTGGAGCAGATGGGCGGGCCCCCATCTGGCAAGCTTACCCTCTTCTCTTGGTCCCTTTTGGTTAGAGCCTCCCTGTGGGGTGTCTGCAAGGGTCACTCCTTCCTGCCCCTCCCTCCCTGCCCCCAAACCAGGCAGGCCAAGAGGAGCTAAATTTCCTCCACAGCAGGTGCCTGTCATCTATCTGAAGATAGTTGCCAACATCTGGTACAATTGCCTCCGCAAACACAGTAACAAGGCGGCCTGCAGTTCAATCGCAGAGCGAGCATCGCCGCTTTAATGATAACAAGCTGTTGGCCTCCCCTCTGAGATGAATCCATCTCACAGATGTTTGTCTAGTTTTGGCAATCGCATCGCACTGTAGCTTTGGTGATTATGCTCAACTGGAGACTATTACAATAAAAGAAGTTTGAACTTGTTCCATTTTTTTTTACATCCCACCCCCTTATCCCCTGTTCTGAGGTATAATTTATATCAATGGCTGTAATATTGGTTCCATTACGGAGGCCTCTTTACTTTTTATGATGTCGGTGGAGTTGCAGCTTATAGCCTGGCTTCCTCTACGGGTTAATGGGTTTTACCTACATCAGCGCTTTTAATGTCCTCACTTAATGGCCCCGTGGCCGTCCTCCTCGCCCTCTGCCGGAGCGCATGTGGACCCGGCGGTCATGTGACTGCTCGTGTGTACGAGTAGGGAGTGAACACGGGTCACGTGGGAGGCAGGCTGCATGTGCGAGACAGTGAGTGGATGGGAAGGAGAGCATTTCCCTGAGGGTAGCAGTAAGAGACAAGGCCTGGACACACAGACTCTTCTAGAATACTGTTGGCCTTCCTTTCTCTTTCTTTCCCTCTTCCCCATTTTCCTCCAGCTCCTCTCCTACTTCCTAAGAAGGCACAATACATTCCTACAACAAAATAGATCACGGCAAAATAAATAAATAAAACAAAATAAGCAAAAATCGCAGGCTAGTAAAATGGCACGTGGAGGTCTGTCAGGCAGTTGCTGCTGCAATGTTCAGTATTTGGGGCTTTCCTATTAATACGGTGGTTTGATATAATATTGTTTAATATTAGACGTTTTATATTATATCTCTAGATAGGAAAGTTGTAAGGAATTATCACCCATTAAAACCATATTTAGCGATAGTAATACTAAGTATGTTTAATCGCAGCTGTCTCTAATTGCGTCTTTGCCGTGTCCTAGGCACTATGCTGATTGCTTTTATTAACATACTAGAGGCCCAGCTGCCTTGGCCCTTCGGTCGATTTGCATATTACACTTTTATTATTATAGATAAATACATAACTGTTACAGTACCCTTGTCAGGCAGTGACAATTCTTACATCATTACCACAGGTGAGGAACATGGGGCTCAGGGGCAGGTACGTGCTCAGTAGCCAAAGCTGCCAGGGACAGAGGAAGTCCTGCGTCCAGGCCAGCGAGCTCCGACTGCACACTCATTCTCCAGTCGTCACTGTCGCCATTAAACCTGCTTGCTGCCTGATTGATGTCATGGAAAAATCTGCCCGTCCAAGATGCGGTGCATTATATAAACCAGTACAAGATAAATCACCGTCATCACTTGACATTTAAGCCTTTTTTCATTTGAATTTGGATATTGCTTTGTCAAAGATTAGGAAACGTCATCCTGGCAGCGTGTTATTTCTGATAGTGGGCTTATGAATGAGTGAGTCAGGCGGCTGTGGATGTGTCACTGGTGGAAAGATACCACATGTTTCTTTCCTCGGCCAGAAGCAGGCATTGGTGTCTGTGTCGGGGACATCTCAGAGGCCCTGGACAACTGCCTGGGGCACTGTGTGTGTGTGTGTGTGTGTGTGTGTGTGTGTGTGTGTGAGAGAGAGAGAGAGAGACCTTCTATGAGACCCCAAAGGAGGGTCATCGCGCCCTCTGGACTGGACACTGTTCTGTAAAAAGTTCCTCTGATACGTGGTTTTGAGTCCTATAGGAAGAGAGAACGCTTTTCCCGAAAAATTGAAAATAGAGTGATCTTTTGTGATGCAGATCAAACGAAAAACTATTGGGTGACTCATAAAAAATAACAGTTCTTGGAAATGGCTAAAAATATGGGACATGGTTATTGAAGACTGAACACATTATCTTTGCCATCAGAGTTCGCTTTCAGTGGACGCTTTAACCCCGGCCACATGAGGTAACCGGAAAAGGCCCGTACAGAAATGTAAGCCTGCCTGCAGGTTCCTCTGGTGCTCTGGGGCAGCAGTTACCTTCTCTGGGCCTTGGCTAGCCCTGCTATGAAGTTGGACTAAATGACATTTTGAATCTGTTCCAGCCCTAGGATTGTGTTCTATTGACTGGGACCTACTTGTGATTTTCCATAATTGAAGTGCCTATTGTTTTGGGTTTTTTTGTTTTTTTTTAAATAGATTTTTATTGATTTCAGAGAGAAAGGGAGAGGGAGAGAGAGAGAGAGAGAGAGAGAGAGAGAGAGAGAGAGAGAGAGAGAGAGAAACATCAAAGATGAGAATCACTGATCGACTGCCTCCTGCCTGCCCCCTACTGGGCATTGAGCCCACAACCCGGGCATGTGCCCATGACTGGAATCAAACCCAGGACCCTTAAGTCCACAGGCCGACACTCCATCCACTGAGCCAAACCAGCCAGGGCTGAAGTGTCTGTATTATGCATGACCATTGCTAACTTCTTTCCGTCCCTGATCTGGGTCCCAAGTTGCCCTAAATCAGGTCAAATCTAGCATAATGGACCATCAAGGGTAGTCTGTTATTGAAAGGTCACAAGTTCGATTCCCAGTCAAGGGCACATAGCTGAGTTGCAGGTTTTATCCCCGGCCCCAGTTGGCAACCAATTGACGTGTCTCATATCATAGTTTCTCTCTCTCTCCCTCTCCTTTCCTTCTGCTCTTTCTGGAAATCATTGGTGAAGAAAAGGGTAGTCTGTTAGTTTGGCATCTCCTTTTCCTCGACTCCCTCCCTCCCCTCAGTACAGTTGTAAAATTTTCATACCCACACCCAGCGTCCCCCTCTTCGCCTGCCTTCATCAGGACACCCATCTTGTCCTGCCTGCACGCCAAATTAGTTCTTTCTTTGCAGCGCTATGGCCCAAACCACTAAAATGCAGCAGAGGCATGTGGTGGGGCTTTTTCCAGTTTCTCTTGTGCGGTAGTTACAATATTATTAAAAATCCATTAAATTTTAATGTACCCTATAAAATATGTGCTCTTGTGAAAGCAAGCACAGATAATTATTTCTGATGAATAAACCAAGAGGACAAGTATGTATGAAGTTCATGCTTCAGCATTCAATTTTTATTATATACATCTCCTGCAGGGGCAATCGCTGGGCTGTTCCAGCTGGTTGTGCCGGGCCGCTTCTTCTCTCACCTCCTTGGGGGCAGCGTGACCCTTGAACTGCTGGAGATGTTCTCAGGGCTCGTTTTTACATGGAAAGGCAGAGCCCCGTGCTAAACTCTGCAAATCCAAGAATGACTGAATGACTTGGGAGAAGAAACATGGTGTCCCTCCAGTCCGACAAGGTGGCCTGTGGGATGAAGATCAAGATCAGACACACATCGGCAGTTCTTTGACTCGGTGGTTCTGTGCTTTTGAGCCAGTCTCTTAGCGTCTCTATATAATTGGCTTCCCACAGGAGGGATGCTAGCTCTCTGTGCTGCGGGTTTCATTAAGGGGACCCTGCGCCTGGCACAGAGAAGGTGCTCTGACCTGTAGGTTCCCCCCTTTCATTCCCAGGCTTCCTCAGAGGGTCCTTTAAGAACTTTCTCAGAGCTCCGGAAGTTGGAAGATGGAACCCCCTCTGGCCTCCTGGAGGCCGTGTGGTGTGATGCTTTGGGATCGCTGACATGTCACTTTGTAGCTGTTCCCAGCCCGAGGGGTCTACTCCCCAGGTAGAGGCTTCCAAAGTCGTTTTCCTGCCACACGGATGGAAGTGAACATGTGGGGGGACAGCTGGCCCCGCATCCCCCTCAGGCTGCCTCTGGCCTCCCTACCGATGACCCCATGCTTAGAAGTGAGGGGCTCAGAACCAAGGGGCCACACTGGGTCCAGCAGGGCCTCCGGGGTGTGTTTGAGGTTGTGCTTGGGAACCGACAGCTGACCTCTACAGTTAATGAGGTTTAACTCCTCATCTTCAGCGAGGCCCCATTTCCTTCCTGGGGCAGGTTAGTCACCCCGCAGGATCTGGCCAAGGAGGTGGGGCAGATTCAGGAAGCCCTTAGATGGGTTAGAAAAGCAAGCTGGCTTGTGCAAGCTTTTCTTCCCATTCAATCCCACTTAGCATCCTGAGGAGGGGAGGCCGGGTTTGTGGTTGGGTCACAAGAAGGTGTTCCGCAATATTCCAGCACTAGAGTTGGGAATCGCCTGCTGGATCAGGGGTGAGGCCAGTGCAACAGTCTGCACAGAACCGGGTGATTTGCAAATGACAGGGGATTATTTTTAGCAGGGTTATGCTTTCGCTTAAAAACAGAGCGCACACCAGAGAAAGTTAAACGCAGAAGTAAACAAAGAAGTAAAAAACTCCCCTCGTTTCCTTGCCCTGAGGTCACTGTGCTGACACTGGAGGCAGCTCTCCAGAGGCCTGTCCGCACACACATCGTAAACACGGGGTGGTGTGCACGTTTGCATAAAGGGGATCTTGGGTCGTTTGCTGGACTGCTGCTCCCATTCACGGTGCATCGGAGACATCCTCCCAATCAGCCTGCTCTACACAAGGATAGTTGGTGCCACTTTGTCTCTGTGATATTGATGTACTAGGAGTGAGTTACTCTCTCAGGAATATTTAGCTTGTTTTCAGCATCATTATCATTGTTTGGTCTTATAACCAATGCTGTCAGGACTGCGTTGGGAGTGCATGACTCTCCTGCTCATGCCATTCTTTTGATCCAGTGGTTCCACTGTTAGGAGTATACAGTAAGGAGATAATATGGTTTATGACTTGTTGTTCGTTGCCAAACTGCTTTGCAGGGCGCTGTACTGCTTTACATCCCTGCCAGTGGGAGGAACGAGCTTCGGTGTTCTGCACCGGAGATGAAAGTCCTTCCAAAATGTACGTTTCTCTGAAATTTGTCATTTGAAACATTAAGAAAAGATATAGAGAAGAGCAAGGAGTCTGTGTGGCCGTGACTTTAAAAAGCTTTACACTGCCTGTCTTGAGTTATTTTGACCAAGTGTGATAGGTCAGGGGGACCCAGAGCAGCTGTGGCAGAATCCTCGTCTCCATGGGAGCCACAGAGCCCAGAGAGCGCAGTTGGCCCCAGCAGTGCTGCAAGGGGCCGGAGCGCAGGCCCGCGGCCACAGGCCACTGCCTTTCTCATCCCTCGTTACCTTTTACATCTGCATTTGATTAAAAAACAAAAAAACAAAAAAAAAAACCTTCTCCAGAGAAAGGCCCAGAGCCCACAGAACCCTTATTCCAGCCTCTGCCCTCCAGCCTTGGAGTGCAGGTTTAGACAGACGTGGTGGAGGGGTGTTTGGGGAAGGGATTAACAGGAAGCTGACCCTTTCCATCCAATGGGAAAGCAAACAGTGCCCGATGTCTCCAGGGCCCGGCTCTGGAATTCTAAACTCCGTGCTGCCCCAGCCCTGCCAGGACAGCCCGGGGAGGGTACTGACTGACGGCAGGACTCGGAGCCAGAGAAGCGCCACATTTCTCTCTGATGGCGCTGGCGGAGCAAAGGCAGGGATGCGCCTGGGAGCCTCCCTGGATGTGAGGAAACAGCCTGGCTGGCGCAGAGGCTGTTCTGGGGACCAGCTTCTCCCCCACCGAAGGGTTTACAGCCACCTTCCCCATCCTGCGGGGCTAAGAATTAATCGAGGCGGTATGGAGAGTGGGAGATATACAAAGTAGGGCTTACTCGTTATGGCGTCATTAACTATTGACACGATGAATTAACACGTTATTTAGTTCAGCCTGCCCGTCTAATCCATCTGGATTTCTCTTCTGCTGTGCTCCTGACAAACGCGATTTGTTAGGTATCCCTCTTGGCCTTCCAAGGCATCAGCTCCCAGTTCTGATGGGTTTTTAATGGCTTAAAGAAGAACCTTCCAGGAGTGACTTTGCTTCCCAGCTTGATGAGCACATAGTTTCTTATTTTGGCTTTTGAGCTCTGCAGTGGAACTCGGTACCTGATGTATTTTGAACAGTTTTTTTTAACATACATAGATATGGCTATAAATATAGTTATACTTTACATACACACACACACACACACACACACACACACATATATATATATATATATATGAATGGTTTGATAGATGTACCATGTCAATGGTTTTTAAATTTGGCTCTAGATTGGGATTGCTTTCTGAGCTTTTACAAACCCAGATATTCATCCATCTTTGGGGATTAGATTATAGGATTCGGGGGTGTGTGAGCACCTATCTTTAAAAAGTCCTCACATATCGCTAGAGATGGGGACCACTGGCCACCTGTCTCCATATTTAGAATGCTAATCACTCTGCTAGGGGTACACAAAATTGAGTAACAAAAGGCTGGGTCTCCAAGCACCGTGTTCTAATTTCCAAACTCACGTTTTGTCTCCTTAATCAGGAAGTTTAATTGTGTAAGCACCGTTATGGATCCCCCTTGCCTTCCAGCCTCACCGTGGGTGAACGCCCCCCAGCTACTTCAGTTCTCTCTGCGCTTTGATTGCGAGTGCCCTCCACTCGCTAGGGAAGAACGTATTTGCCACTCAGGATTTGCTTGTGAATCAGCCACGACACATCCTGTGGGCCAGGCACCAAGCTGGGCCCTGGCGAGCGAGTGTGTCCTGAAAGCTCGCAACCCAAGCCCAATGCCTTGGACATAGCCCTTGTCTGTGCTGCCACCCAGGTCTTCTCAGCATTTCTGGCCCTTTCTTCCTTTAAAAAAAAAATAAATAAAAGTTAATTTGATTTCAGACAGGAAGGGAGAGGTGGAGAGAGAGAGAGAGGAACATCAATAATGAGAATAAAGCATTGATCAGCTGCCTCCTGCATGCCCCTTAATGGGGATCAAACTTGAAACCAGGGCATGTGCCCTGACCAGAATCGAACCATGACCTCCTGGTTCATAGCTTGACACTCAACCACTGAGCCACCCTGGCCAGACCTGGCTCTTTCTTAAAGTCTGGATCTGAGAGGTGTCCTTGGTCTAACCTGGGCAGGCACTTGCAGATTTGGCCACAGGTGGGCAGGGCCTTCTAGATGATCCCTGGGCTGTTGTGGATCAGCCCTGCTTGGCCACCAGACACTCAGCGTTGCTCTGAGATCCCTGGGGAAAGAGGCTGGCCCTGGTTTTGGAAGGTTTGTTGTTCTGTTTTTTTTGTTTTGTTTTTTTTTTGTCTTTGAGATTAACCTCAGTACTTTTGTCCTCCTATTAAGAGGAAGAAAAGCCGATTGTGTGCTCTCAGGCTCCGGGAAAGGCATTTTGTAGGGCGATCGTTACTGATTGACCAGTGGCTCCTGCCGCTGCCGTCCTCCCCGGCTGGATGTTTTTGGAGCTTCCATCCGCTCCTCTGGCATCGGGGAGGCTGCGATGAAGTCAGGACCATCTGTTAGGGCCAGGCGGCAAGGACATCTGCCGCACTCTGAAGGTCGGTCTCGATGGCCAGCTAGGGTTCGTCGTGCCCTGAGTGCCAGGCCTACCACCTCCCCCCACTGACGTGGCTTCTGGACGGAGACCGTCGTAACTTGTAGTTGTTCCTTAGGAAAGAAACCAGCAAAACAATACCCTCCCCCGCCTCAAATTCATATTTATTACAAAATTTTTAAAAATTACATAAATATTGTCAAGCGAAAGAATTATAACCTCGTCACTGAGAGCTAACCACTCTTAGCATTTTCATGCGTGCCCTTCCAGACCTGTGTTCTGCGCATTCACTCTGCAGTTGTCATTTTGATGGCAAGCGTGGCCTCAGGAAGCAGGCAGGCCTGGCTGCCAGTCTTGGTCCAGTGACTTCCCAACTGTGTGATGTTGGACAAGTTAATGCATCTACAGAGTTTGATGTGGTGGAATGTATCTTCTCGGCGCGAGAATCGCAAAGGAGATGGCTGCACGTTCGTCCTTTGCTGGGGACCTCACACAGAGCGCTCGGAACAGCGTTCATTTAAATCATACGTGCGTTATTATTTATAAGAGCGGGACTTCCTCCAGCGTCTGGAGGTTGTTAGCAGACAACCGTAAACAGTAGCTACACATTTGCCCATGCGTTGGAAATTCCGTGCCGACAAAGAAAACTCACCCTAAAGTTAACGTGATGCGCTTTTCATGGTAAACACCATTGTTTTGCTGCACAGTAATTAGGCATGAATGGCAAATAGTTCACATCAGTGATTATAATTAATTAGTATTGCTTTTAAATATTTTCCAGCCAAATCTAAGCTCGCTTCCTTTCTTTGTGTGTGTGGTTCTCCACAGGGTAAATAATGGCAGTGCTGGCATCGTCCCTGTGGGTATGCGTCCAGAGGGCAGGTTTAGGCTTCTTCTTTGCATCCCAACTATCTGGTACGTTAAGGCTCAAGATATGTCAACAATTCAGGACAGCTGTCCATTTGATCATTCATTCATTCATTCAGAAGGCCGATACATATTTTTCTTATTCCAGCTCTTCACCCCTCACCTGGCCCAAGCAAAAGACACTTGAGTGTCCACTCACCCCTTTCGTTGTCCTGTGTGCTGGCAGCCCCGAGGTCACCCTCTCATCTACAGGATGGCTCTGCCACAGGGGGCAAGTAGGCAGAAGTGGGGCAAGGCCATTGGTGGTGCTGGGTGGAGGGGGTCAGGGTGCAGAGCAGGAGGCATCTCTGGCTGCAGAGGTGAAGGGGCGGTGGCTGTTGGGAGGGTCTGGGTTGGAGTCCTGGATTTACCCCCGGTTGTCATCTTGGGGGCATGGAGAAGGCTCCTCCAAGAACCACAAGCAGATGGAACTCCATTTGCTCCACTTTTATCTGTAAAGCCTCTCCCTGGAAACCGTGTTCCCCTGTCAGAGTGCAGGGCTCCCGTGACTGAATCCCATTCAGCAGCAGACAGTCCCCAGTAGCAGTCCTCTCTCCTGCTGGATAGCTGGAAGCTAAGCTGGATGCCCTGTAGCAGTGCTGCCATGACATGTGTTTGTGGGGGGGATGAAGGGGGAGGGGTAGCAAGCAGCCCTCATAGGTTTCTTTGGGCTGTCCTGGGCCTGGATACCTTCATTCCATTCCTCATCCCTGTTGGAACTCACAGTCTGAGGTCAACCGACCTCGGTTTAGAGCCAGCTCTTGTGAGCTGTGGGACTTTGGGCAAGTTACTTGACTCCTCTGAGCTCAGTTGCTTTCCTTTGAAAAGTGAGGTAGCAAGCTCCCATTTCCAATGGCGGGAGTCAGACTTAGAACAGAAGATTTATGCAGAACCCCTGTCCCAGCTCTTAGAACATAACTCAGTAAATGTTAATTTCTCATCAAGTTGTCCTGGGGGCGTTTTAGCATGCCCAGTGCCTACTGCCTTTATGGAAAGTTCCAACTGGAAGGTGGAGGCTTTGCCCCTAACCCAATAGAATTGACCTCCCGATACTATAAAGTTAACTGACCTCTCCTAGTCAACGGATGGTCAAGAGATGGAAGTCTGTGAGCATACGAGCTGCAGGCAGCATGCACCCTTGCCCATCCTGCTTTGCATTGGGCTCCACCCTGACAGGGCACCTTGTAGCTGCAGGGCTTTTATGTCTCACCTGCAGGTTGTCCGCCATGGGCGCAAGGCAGGTGCCCCAGAGGGGGTGTGACCTCCCGTCAGCTCAGAGGGGAAGATGGCTTCATCCTAAGGCATAACAACCCCATTATTTCTTCCTCATTGGCTTGGTGTCTCCTCCCCATGTCTTCCTTGTGGCCCTCCTTTCTTGCCTGAACTTTCTGTGAGCGGCGCAGACACAGCCTGGGAGCCCAGGCTGCACTGAGGGACCAGCCCTTTCTTCCCTCCTGACACTCAGAGGCAGGCGCTCTGGGTGAAGAAATCAGAGGCCTGTGACTGGAGGTGGCCATGGTACAATGCAGGTGCAGCTGCAGCGATGTGGGCGGAGCTGGCACCTGGCCCGGTGTGAGGTGGAGCACAGCCGAAGCCAGCCCAGAGCACTGCATTGTGGGTGTCACATCTTCCTTTGAATGGACTAGTAGGGGCAGCCGCCGGGGCAAGAGGCCAGGCTTGCAGGCCTCAAGGCCAGGTGTGTTGCAGCGTGGTCAGTGTGGCCTGACCCTTCATGAACCCTCCACCTGGTGACTGGTGGCCACAGGCACCTGTGGTCTGGGAGCGAGGATCTCTCTGACAGGAGGAGGCTCAGATGCCAGAACGGCTTCCTGCTGCCTCTGGACTGCTTTTCAGAGCTCAGCCGCCCCCTCTCCCTGTCTGACCGACTGCACTCCTCTGCCCTTCCTGTCCCCTGAAGGCTCGAGTGCAATGCAGGGGGATGGCCTATGGCCATAGTGGGCCATGTGCTGACACCGCAGCACACAAGCTGGAAGAGACCCCTGTTGACACTGCAGGTAGTGTCCAGCTGCCCTGGGCAGGTGTGCCAGGCGATCTTGCACTCAGGGCCGTCCCTGAAGCACAGGCTCTGCGGGTCCACGGCTGGGGGTGCACTATGAGCCAAGGCTCCCTCAGCCCCTGGGTGTGACGTGCCGTACCTCTCAGCGCCACGTGCTTCCACTGAGCTGTGCCTTTCTCCTCCCAACACGTTCAGCCTTTAATTGTAACTATTAATCACCCCAGTTGTGTCGCACTTCACAACCCTTCCATTAAATATTAAGCTTTTAAAAAACATTGAGCTTTCTTAATTGAATTATTGAGTTACCAGGCACTTAATGTGGCTCCGGTGGATGAGAACCGGAGCCACATTAAGTGTCTGAAGGGGTCTTGGTTTCCTCATTTCTGACAGAGGGTGCATGGGGCCCCAGGTGGGGTAGGGATGGGGGACAGTTGGCAGCCTCCAGCCTCAGAGGCTCTGTTCCCCAAGGGAAAGCCCTTCTCGAGTTTCTGCCATATGCCGCCTTCTAGTTGCTCGCCGAAACTCCCTCTTTCATTATCTGATAATAGGAGTTGGGTTCAGGTGGAGGCAGTCACATCTAGTCATTGAAAGGGCCAGTCCTTCCAGACTGGAAACCAGGCAGCCTGTCCTCGGAATGAGATGCCCGCCAGGCCTTGCCCTTGCCGCTGCCCTTGACTCTTCTCTAGAAATGCACCTCCTCATCCCTGCTGGCTGGGCCCAGCACCATCCCTCACCTTCCAGTTTCTACCCACCTCTGCCCCTACCCCTCTGCGAGGCACTTCCATTTGAACCTCCGGTCCCATCTCTCGCCCCACCCTCCGCACACTGACCTCACCCACGCCAATCTGTCTGCCGCTCCGAATTCCTGTCTGGGAGAACAGTGGTGTTCCTGACAGCTCTTCCTGACTCATTGCTTGAAACTGATGTTTATCTGCTAAGCAGCTTCTTGTTCACCCCTCGTCTCTCCTGCCGCTGTCCCGGTCCCAGCCAGGCTGAGTCACTCTATCACTCCACTTCCCCATGCCACGGCTCCTTCCTGTTCTGATCTGTCCTGGACCCGTTTTCCTTAACCCCTGTGTGCACTGGGTAGCCCTTCGCTCCTCAGCCTGCCGTGGCTTCCCGTTCCTGCCTCAGCAAATCTGCAGCCCTCCCAACCCAGCGCTTCCCACATGACAGGCATTGTGGCCATCCTGCCACCTCCCTTCAGGGTGTCCACCGGGGCCTCAGAATGCAACCTTATTTGGAAATAGGGTCTTTGTAGATATAATCGGCTAATGTGAGGCCATACTGGGTTAGGGTGGGCCCTAGTGCAGTGACTAGTGTCTCTCTAAGAAGAGGGGGATTTAGACACAAAGTCTCCTCACGGGGAGAACACCATGTAAGTCAGAGATTGGAGGGGGGCATTCACAATCCGAGGAACACCAGGGATTTCTGGGAGCTAGCAGAAGCTGGGAGAGAGAGAGGTGGGACAGGGTCTTTCTCAGAAGCTGGGAGAGAGAGAGGTGGGACAGGGTCTTTCTCGGAGCCTTCAGGAGGAACCAGCCCTGCTGACTGACACCTGGACTCCAGAACTGAGAGAAAATGTTTCTGCTGATTAAACTCACACAGAAGGGACAAAACTAACATAGTGTGTTTATAACCAGGTCCCCCAATTTGAGTACTCAGAGATCTTTCAGGGTACCCGGTCACCCCAGCCCCGCCTCATAGTCTTCCCCAACGAAAACCCTTCCCGGGAAGCCTTAACTGCGATGATTAACCTGCATCTGCCTTCGGAGTGGATCCGCCCCAGGGAGCTTGTCTTCTGCACGTGCCCGCTCCCTCTGACTTCGTGTCCTTTGCTTGTGCTGTTGTGCTGCCTCCTCCTCTCCCACTGCATCTGTACTGAGTGTCTATGGTCCGCCAGCACCGTGTCGGCCGTGGAGGGTATAGGATGGACAAGGTTCTTACGCTCACGGAGCATACATTTCAGTGGAAGGTTAAGGGGAAGGCATGTGGATGGCCAGCAAACAAACAACGTCTATCCAGTTGTGCCCTTGGCTATGAAGAAAGTATTATCAGATAATGAAAGAGGGAGTGCGTGGGGCTACTTTTGATCAGGGAAGGCTTCTCTCGGATGTCTGTGGAGCTATGCCAGAATGAAAGAAGGGGCCAGATGTGTGCAGACGTGGGGGTGATCATCCTGGCAGAGGAAGCCAGCAGTGCAAAGGCCCCATGCATGACAGGGCTCAACCTGGTGATTCAAGAATCAGAAGGAAAGCAGGTGTGATGGATCCTGGAGCATAGGCGACGTGGGATTTGGTGACTCAGAACCTTGTGAGCCACAGAAGAAGTCTGCGTTTTGTTCTAACACCATGGAAAGCCTTTGAGAGGTGCTAGGCAGAAAAATGGCAGGTCATTGTTATCAAACGTCCTCTGTAGATACTGGATGGGCGGCTGGGGCCACCAAAGGTGATCTGCCCTCGATACTAAAGTGTGATTTCTTTTTTATGGTCCCCTAATCTACGCTCTTCCTCCCCTTGCGGTGTTTTTGCACTTACAGTCAATACAGCACACTCATCACTTACTAGAAAATCGTTTCCACCTATTAAAGGGGCCGCCCCCACTGGAGTGCGCGAAAGGTGTCTGGCTCCTTTAGAATGCCCCAAAGTCTGGGGTGACGAAGTCATTGCTCTACAGATAGCACTGAGGGGTGGTTTGTGTTATGTGTAGAGTTGGCCAAAGCATGTGGGGTACGTTCATCCCTCCTGGAAAACCGTTTACCTGTGCAGGAATTGCCACACTCACATAACCAACTTGTGCCTTGAGGAGAGCTTGGGGATTATTAGCTCAACCACACACACGGAAAACGGGAACTCTGAGAGGCGTGGGACCTTGAATGAGGATTAGAGTCCAGGTCTGCTGGATCGAGAAATCCAGTAGCCCCCAAGCACTCCCTCTTTCATGATCTGATCTGTTTCCCTGCTTCTCAGTCCTACAACTGGAATCCTAGCTCTTGGAATGAATGCGTGTCTGAAAAACTGGGTGGGGGGGGGGGGGCGTTCCTTGTGGATGTTGGAAGCAGGTATGACTGTACAGTGTAGTGATTAAGGGCTTTGGAATGAGGTAACCTGAGAAGAAATCCTGGTGTGGCCTTGAGCAAGTAACTTGACCTCACGGAGTCTCAGTAGGCCGATCTGTAACATGGGAAGGATAATAATGACTGCCTTCCTGTGATGTCGTGAGGATTGAATGAGAGACTTCATGAAAGGGGCTCAGAACAGTGTGTGGCACAGAGTATGCAGTCAGCGAACATTTCCTGTTATGACAAGAACTGGGAACATAACAGATGACTGAAGAAGCGAGAACGTGTGTGTACAGATTTTCTGGGAAACACTGTTGTAATTGTGTTCCGGGTATTGGGCTCTCTGAGAAGTGTGGACAAAGAAAACGGGTGACCTTCCGGGAGACGCAGGGACAGATCCGGCGCAGGCCCCGCTCCGCTGAGGTGGCCTCGGCAGGCGTGGAATGGAAGTGGGAAGATTCAAGAGGCTGGGACGGAAGCGTCCCTGGGTGCGGGCAGCCCATCCTCCCCCCGGAGGCAGAGGGGCGAGAACGCCCAGAAATGGAAAGCCAGGTCCAGGCTTGCCTGTGGAAGTGAAAGATTACCGATTGCCACGGTGTTCCAATAAAACCACCCCTCTGACTATGACAGCCGTGAATCATAAAATCACTATTGGAAGGACCCGGGAGAGCATCTGGTCCTTCCTACCCAAGGTCAGACAGGGTTTATTCCGCAAGGGGAGACGAGTGCTGACACGCCCAGGTTTTAGAAGAAAGCGTTTCCCCCCCCCGCTCTCCTTCCTGTCCCTTCTCCTGGGTTGACTCCAGCAGCGTGTCTCCCCGGCCGAGAGCGTCTGACACGGGCTTCAAGGACATCAGAGACACTTGCAGCCCGGAGCCTGGCGTGCACATTGCTGCTGAATCCCCAAGGCTGGGCCCAGACGCTCCCGGGGTGGGCACGGCGTCTGCTGAATCTCAGCGGAAATATTTCCCGTCTTCCCAGAGAGGCTGGAATTTGGGAAAGGAGGCTTTCAGGTCTCATGCCTGGGGAATGCCTTTATCAAATACGATGTATGTTTTGGGCAGTCCCTTTACTTTTAGATTTATTTTATTCCCCATGCTCACTCGTTTCTTTATCTACCGTTATCACTCTGTAGATATTTTGGTAAGACACCTCCAGTCGCTTTTGGAACCAAGTGAGGTAGAAATAACTAAATGAAGTCTCTTGGCTTTTGCTCTTGATGCACCAGAAAGATGACTTGAGCCGGACCCGTTAGGTGCCAGTGATGAACTTGGGTCTTGCCACCATTCGAATTCCATCTCAGGGAGGGGCTCAGCGTAGGAGTTCCTGGCCACCATGGCGCAGCAACGGAATTGGACATGGAATCGGAGAGAAGGAGGGACTGACTGGGTGAGGAAGGAAAGGGGTTTGCACGGGTTGCTGGGTAGACTTCCAGTGCTCACTGCAATGAAGCTTTGACATTTTTGTCCTGGGCTCTGTGTCTCTTCAGTACGGGGTAGGGATCCATTTTTCCGGCGTGCTACCTAGTCAAAAATGAGAGGTACCAGGAAAGGGAAAAACCAGACCCTCTAGGTTCCTATAGTTTATTTTCTGCATTGTAGTCTGAACCAAAATGCTTCCCCAAGAGGCCCAACCAAAAATAAGTTAGAATCCGTTCTCTAGTAGCCTCTGGTAAAGTGTTTCTTTTTTCTGCTTCTTTAGTCAATAAATATTTATTGAGTGTTTGATACTGCGGGGAAGGAGGCAGTCATGGTCTTGCCCTGGTGGGAACTAATCTACCGGGGGAGTCTGACATTAAAATGCATGCACATTAAGCATACACACACACACACACACACACACACACACACATTGTCAGAGGTGCTTTTTGGGGAAAGCGCAGTGTGTTCTCGGAGAGGGAGAGAGGCCTCATCTGGACTGGTGGCCGTGGAGGGGCTTCTTCCTCCCCTGGCCTCTCCCTCCCCTGCTCCTGCCCCACCGGAGGCGGTTTGAGCCGGGATGCCTGGGTGGTGACTTGCCCGTGCCGTGCCGAGGAGAGGAGGACTTGGGCAAGGGCAGGATCTTTCCGCTCCCCGGCTGGGCCACCTGTCCCAAACGGCTGGTCCCGGGGGGCCAGCCCTTCGGGGAGTTAGTAACGGGCACCATTTCTCAGAAAGGGCTGGCCGCAGAGATAAGACCACAGTGACAAGGGGCCCATAAATCGTTACCTGGCCCCTCGGTTACCCCTCTTCCTCCATCACCTCCTTCCTGAGCCCTGGGGGCTTGCATTTAGCAACAGGGTTCTGTCGGCGGGATGGCGCAGTGAGCTGACTCCTCCGGTGGCTGGGCACAGATGCTGAGATGCAGAACGCTGATAGTGGGAATCAATTTAATTTCTGTGTCGAGGTGACAGAGGGGTGGGGAGCAGGAAGGTCAGGACTATTTTAAAAACCACAGTTCAGTTAAGAAAGCAAAATACTCCCCCTGAGGAATTAGAAATTAGAATATTTTATGGGGGGGGGGATAGAAGTGGGTCGAGGTGAGGGGTACAATCGGAGGAGGAGGGAAGGCGGTGGGAAGCCCAGTCCGTCCCAACCTGGGGGGCCTGGGGACTTGAGCTTTTCCCTCAGAGAGAAGTGAGCTGCATGTCTGTGCGTCCGTTTGTTGCCAATGTCAGATAGTTGACATGAGGCCCAGTCCTCTGTCCCGGTGGCTCCTCCGGCCACCTCTGACCACCAGCCTGTGTGATTTGTGGGATCCCACAGAGTGGAGGCTGAGCTGAGAGGTGTGTGTAGTCCTGTAGGAGGATTTGCATTCAACGTGGATCATGGGATTTTCTAGTTAAACTATGGCCGGCCTCACCCAGAGGCTGTGGGCGGGGCCTGCAGAAGCGCCTCCATGGCTGATGGTAGAGGTTGGGTATTTCGGAGGAAAGAGTGGGGCCGACCCCAGCCTTCCTCATCAGAACCACAAGACCTACCCCGAGGTGCCGTTGGTTCATAAATTGAGGGGTGGCTGTTGCGTGTCCAGTGCTGGGCCCCGGGGAGAGAGGTGGTCTTTGTCCTGCAGGAGCTCCCGGCAGGGGAGGAGGCCCAGACTTGGGCGTTTCCTAAGAATCTGAGGAGTGAATACATTTCTGGCACAAAGTCTGGGTCAGTGTTTGAGGGCCAGAGAGAGAAGTTGAACAGTGAAGAGCAATTGGAGGCCTAAAACTGTCTTGGTCAGCAGAGTAGGCTGCCATCATGAAACACCATAGACTGGGCTTCCGCCACAGACACTGGTGTCCCCAGTTCTGAGGTGGGAAGACCGACATCAGGGTGCAGAGCTGGGTTCTGGGGAAGAACCTCTTCCAGTCCATACTATTAATATTGTAAGTAAAGGGGTCCCAGCATCCCAGGTTCCCTGAATACAAATGCTGCTCAGACACTGACTGGCCAGATTATTATGATCTCTGGACGCATCCTATATAATAAAAGGCTAATATGCAAATTGTCCCCTCAACCAGGAGTTGGACCAGCAGGCAGGCCAGCCAACTGCCCATGTCCCCTCCCCTCCCCCGGGCAGGCTGGCCGGACCCCACTCATGCATGAATTCATGCACTTGGCCTCTAATACACACACACACACACACACACACACACACACACAGTGGCCAGATTACTATGCGTTCAGAAATCATAATAATCTGGCCACTCACTGTATATTATGGATATCCTAAATGTGGTTGAATGAAGATAAACAAAAGGTGTGTATGCTGTATTCTTTCAGTAGAGCCACATGGTAAACCAGCGCCTGAGATGCGTGGGATGAGGTTGGTGGAGGGGTCTAGTCTGGCTAAGAGTCAATACCACTAGGACCACCTTGGTCATGGCTCTGATAAGGGTGAGCCATCAGCACTGTCTGTTCTCCCCCGAGTTAGGTGTTATTTCAACCTCAGGTCACCTCTGGGTGTTTTCAGCTTAGCAGCCATGCAAGGCCGATTGAGTTGCGTTTGGAAGGTGGGGAGGCAGGGCCCGTTCTGAACCGCGAGCTGAAGAGGCGGCGATGGGTACACCGTGCGCTAATGGAGGTCTGAGGAGTGAGCCCAAGAGCCAGCTGGGTCCCGCAGCCTGGTGCTCGCTGGGGCGTGAGAAGCTGTGCCCCTCATTCTCTTTTAAATAGCTTTGTGTTTGTCATTCCTGTGACTCGAGAGACCTCTCTGGACCCTGTACCTCTGGGCTCAGCATCAATCAGATCCGTTTATCAGGCAGCCCTAGCCGAGGTTTGTTACGCGCTGTGCTTTGCTGGCTTGGCTGGGCCAGGACGGGGTTCTGTTGAGCACTGAGCTCAAAAGAGGTTAAGAGGAGGCAGGACTCACACCCCCGCTAAGGGCCAGAGAACTTTGCTGAAGAGCTGGTCATCTTAAAAATGAGCTGGTCTATTTATAATTTGGACGGTTGCCACAGGCCTTTAATGAATGGCAGTCTGTGCAGGCGCACACACTTTGTGTACTGAATCTCAGTATGTGTTTGTTCATTTATGGGCCTCTCTCCGTGGGTGTGGACGTGATTTCCCAGCTGCCCAGGGTGAAGAGGGGGACAAGGGGGTGCAGGCTTTGCAGGGGAGGGGCTGCAGAGTTACCCAGAGAATTGGTGTTTCTGGTATTTGGGTGCTGGTGTCGGCTTGGACCATGTCTCTTTAATTCTGAGGAATCAGAGCCCAGAGAGGTGCCCCCCGGGCTCATATCAGGTTCAGGTCAGGGGCCATCTGGGCTGGGGGCTGGGCTCCTCGCCAGCTTGCTCCTGGCAACACTGCCCCCTGCTGTTCTGCCTGGGCTGCGGGGACCTCACAGCCCTGAAGAAAGTGTGCAGGCTCCGTCCCCAGGCAGCACAGCCCTTCGGAGGAGGAGTGACACTGGCCATCCACTAATGGGAGGATGGAGTCTCTGTATTTTGTTTTTTGCAGAACCACCCACACCCTCGCTCTGTCCCGGTGATTCATGTGCACAAGCTGGCCGGCCGGGGCAGGGTGGGAGTGGGGGCATGGCACCCAGAGAGGATGGGTGCTCAGGCCTGAGCTTCTCACCCAGTGGTCTGCACTGAAGAGAGCCGCCCACCCCTCCAAGGCCCAAGGCTGATACCTCATAAGACATTTGGTGCTATTTCCGGCCCTGAGGCTCTTGAGTATCTGGTGAAGTCTGGCCTCCTCCCCGGCCTCTTCTAGACTCAGCACGCAAGGTGTCCAAACCATCCTCGGGAAGTGTCTCCGCCCCTTGCACACACACTGCCCTGCAGCCTGCACTGGTCCTACCTGCAGGGAAGGAGGCTCTGTTGAGGTGTGTAACGGTGGCATGAGCGGGTAGGTGGAGCTGGGTTTGAGTCTCGGCCCCAGGATTCAGTTTTGAGCATCTGTGAATTTCTCAGGGCCTTTTCCGTGCTCAGTGAAGGGGGCTCTTGTAAGACTTAAGTCCCTGTGTGACGCCCAGAGGCATGTCCCATCTTGGCTGCTCTTTTTTCCCTTTCTCCCTAGCCTGATTATTGTTTTTTTCTTTTTCTTTTCTCTCTTCTTTCTTTTTTTAAAAAAATATATATTTTATTGATATTTTACAGAGAGGAAGGGAGAGGGATAGAGAGTTAGAAACATTGATGAGAGAGAAACACCGATCAGTTGCCTCCTGCACACCCCCTACTGGGGATGTGCCCGCAACCAAGGTACATGCCCTTGACAGGAATCGACCCTGGGACCTTTCAGTCTGAAGGCCGACGCTCTATCCACTGAGCCAAACCAGTTTGGCTCTCTTCTTTTTATTTTTTTTTTAATTTTTTTTTTATGGTATTTAAACTTGTTCATGTAATTTCAGCTACATCAGAGGCATCATGTTGGCTAATTGGGATATGAGGAGTGGCTATTATTTCTGCAGTTGTCTGTCTGGGGAGGAGGGGATGCTTGTCTTTTGTTACTATTTCACTGTTGTGGACAGCTTCATGGCTTCAGGGAGCTGATAGGGCAGAGGGGATCCGAATGAGGTATCCGCTTCCTCCCTCACAGAGTGGCCCCTTGAAGTCTCGCTTTTAAACTTGGGCTGCGGCCACGTTCATGGTCTTGTACGTCAGCATCGCCAGTTTTGATGAGATATGGGTGTTCAAACATGACTAACTGCATTTCCCTAAAGGAGAATTGCTGGCAGATTCAGAACTTGGAGAGGTTTTGTTTGGGGATTTATTTTCCTTAAATTGCAGGGGCTTGTTGGTTTCTGTAGGATTTTCCGGGGCCTGTCCAGTTAGCCACCGCCCTGCTCCCCGGAAGAATCGGGTGTTTTGTTCTCCGTGGCCTCTCCTCGGTGAGGTTTTCTTGTGGGAAACAGCCCACAGCCCAGGTTCTGTTGGCCGAGATGAGGCTTGATGAAAAGTGAGAGAGAATGTCGAAAAGTCCCTGGAGGGCCCCGGGGGTGGGGTGAGGGGGTAGGTGAGGAGGGCAGCTGGGGAGGGGGGCCAGTCTCTCCTTTCTTTCTTCCTGACAGGTACAGAGACTGGCATCTCTGCCAGCATTCACGAGGCCTGGGATATCTCTGGCAGACAGTGCCGGAAATCTGATGCTCAGGCTCTTCCGAGGACAGGAGAGCACTGGAGAATGCTTACTGAAATTGCTCTTGTCAAAAGTTGAGGGGGTGAGGAAAGGCGATGATGCGAGGCTTTGAAACCATCTCACCTGACCGGCTTCTTCCCGGCCCTGGGAGACAGCACGTGGTGGCTGGGGTTTCAGGGCCCCGGAGCGAGTTACCTCCAGTGACCTCTCTGTCTACCTGGTTGAGGTTCCAGGGCTCAGCCGGGCTCCTAGCTGGTACTGAGGGACGAGTGTGGGGTGGCGGGGGGTGGGGGTGTGTGTTTTGGTTTGAGCCATGGAGGTCCTGGAACCCTGCCTTCCCTAGGCTGCTCCTGCACTCCAGCTGCCCCCAAGGTTTAGCGGAGCCTTGGGTGCGTCCCGGTTGGTGCCATGTGTTCTGTGGCAGCAGCTGTTGGTGCTGACTAAGGAGTCTTCCTGGCAGCTGCCCTGGGCACATTTGGCTCCGCCAGGGATCGCCTTCCTCATCGCCCATCCTACTCCAACCCCAGAGGGCCTGAGGAGAGGGCCTGCAGATGGATCCCTGGAACTCAGTGACTCGTGGGTCCACAGAACCAAGAATGGGAAGAGCCTACAACCCTCTATTGTGCGGAGGAGAGAATTTGGGGCCAGGAGGGTAGCTAAGGTCAAAGGGCAAGTTAAGGGCTGGGCAGACATTTAAACTCATGTCTCCTCTCTGCCCTTTGAATGATGGTGTTTGTCTCACTTGGTGTCTGGGGTGAGACATTAGCAGTGTGTCCTTGGGAAAATCACTTCATCTCTCTGAGCCTCAGTTTCCTCAGAAGCCAAATAGGATAATGAGTGTCCCTACCTCATAGGCTTGTGGTGAGGGCAGAATGAGGGCCCAGGATAACACCCCACCACCGGCACGTTTCTGTCTTCCTCTCAGCAAAACTGCAAAGGAGTCTCTCCCATGAATCCTGCAGCGCCCTAGTGGACACCCCGGGAACTGCAGCTGCCTTTCGCTTAACCACGGGGAGGAGACCAGTGGGCAAGGCGCAGAGCCAGGGAGAACCTGAGTGCTGGCTGATTCCTCCTGCCCCTCTCCTTCCTCCCCAAAACCTCTCTGTTTTCTAGACGGGACTTGGGGGGGCCGAGTGATCCTACATGATTCGTGACCTGGCCAGGCATTCCCTCTCTGATACTCGTAGCTATAGCCCACGGGCTTCTCCAGGACATCATCGACAGCCTGGGATGCCGATTCTGGTCTTCTCGCTAGGCCACCCTGCTTCTGCGCTGAGAACTCTGTCCCCAGAAGAGCAGGAAGGTGGTGCTGAATGTCCAAAGACCTCCAGTCCTGGCTGGCCCTCCAGATACCTCCTCTGCGTAGCCTGTGAACGTGGCACAGGCAAAAAAAGATGGCTCTTCAAGGCACATGTAGAGCGATGAGAAGGCCCCGCAGGGCCGCGTCCCCTTCGCGGCTGTAATTAAACCTCCCTGCCGATCTCCTTTTCAAGCACCGGCTTTTCAGGGGTTCAGATAACACGGCTTTGTGCTCAGGGCCCTTTCAGTACTTGAAACAGGAGGATCCGTTTCAACTCTCGGCAGGCCCCTTTTTCTCCCCACGAGGCTGAATTTTTAAAAAGTGGGGTGTTAGCATCGGGCGAGGAGCTCACTTCTGGGCCCTTCCCATGGAAATTCCAGGATGGATGTTTCCCCCGAGATGCACAGCCAGTGTCCGGGGGAGAGATTTATCTGTTAACCCTGCCTGGCTCCCGGGGAGTGCCACCGACTTCCTGGTAAACATCCCCAGGCCAGGAATGCATTTGTGAAAATTGTAAGAGATGATCCCAGAAAAGCCTCTGCCGGTTGGCACTCACCAAACCGTGTGTTATTGTCTGGAGATGAATCGTAAGCGGGAAGACATTTGCTCTTGAAATAAGACATTTTGTACGCTACATCCAAGCCTTTAATTTGACATTGCAGTCAGCTGCTGAGCTGTCAGCTGCTGGGTTTGAAGTTGAAAGTTGACTCTCCCCCCCTGTAGCTACAAAGTCCTGTGTCAGCCTGAATTTCAATTTCCTGGGATTTCTGTCTGTCTACCGCTCAACCTACTCTTCTCAGCACCTTTCTTATTTTTCATTGTTTTGTTTGTTTGCTTGTTTGTTTTGGGGTGGTGGTGGTTAGGGGAGGGATGGGTTAGTGATAGGGCAAGGGGGGCGTTTAATCATTTATTCTCTTAAGTAGGTTTAATTGTGTAAAGATTCTAATGCATACACACGTCTGTAATTAGGGGAGTTGGTTCTGTTACACAGTAGTTTAGTGGAGAAAATTATAGTGTTCATAAGCTGTGTAAGGAGGAGGCAGCATATATTAACATGCAACTAGTTTTTGTTCGTGCTGCCTGTTTACCAGTGTCCTGAGGTGTCTCCCAGTTTCCAGTGTATTCCTCAGTCCTCTGTGCTTCTGGACTTCTTGCAGCAGAACCAGGCCATATTCCAGAACATGGAGCCTTTCTCTTGGGCTGAGGAGACCAGACTTTGTTCTGCAACAGGATGTGTCTCACTCATTCATGAGACAAATATTCAGGAGTGCCTACCTGTACCAGGCACTGTCCTGGGCATGGGGAATGTAGGTGTGAATGAGACAGCAGCCTCTTTGCTCTCATGAAGTTGATAATCTAATGGAGAGTCGGGCTGGAGATGAGAAAACAAAGACATGAACGGCTATGTTCAGATACTGATCAGAGGAAAGAGAACATAGACCAGAGTGTCAGGTTGGAGAGGGACTGGGGGGCGGGGCGGGGTTGTGAGGTGCTCATTTAGGCTGAGCAGGCAGAGAGGCCTCTCTGAAGCCGTGAGACTCTCCTGAGATGGGTTTCCAGGCAGTGGCATGGTCTGTGCTGTGTCCAAGGCAAGGAAGAGCTTTGTGAGTTCAGGGAGCAGAAGGAAGGATGTTGGAGTGAAGGTTGGTGAGCAAGGGAGTGAGAGCTGGGGGAGGGGGTTGGAGGGGTGGGGATGACTGTCCAGAGTTTGGAAAGGACCTGCTACAAGGAGAGTGAGATGTCCGCTCCTGCCCAGATGGCCCCGTTTGGAGCTCTCTGTCATCCAGTCTCAATGCCAAAGGTGCCAAGTGCATAGAACAGGGCATTTTCCCTGGAGTGAGTCTTTTCGGCCCCAGCAGAGGTCCCTTCATTTGCAGGAGGGAGCCGGAAGGGGAAGGATTCCCCTTCAGGATTTGAGGAACACCAGTTAGAGAAAAGGCTGACTATCCATCCAGCTCAGGGAATATTCTTTTAGTGCTCACTGGGCTATAAAAGGGACTTACACATTTGCTGTAGGAGCAGGACATCATTGATTCTGAATGGCTCCACATGGGGACAAATAGTATGGGCTCTGAAGGATGAATAGGAGTTTGATAGAAAGATGACTCTGGGAAGAACTTTTCTGGCAAAGAAAACCCACTTAGGGGAAATCCTAAGAACCCTGTGTGGTAAGAAATGAGTCTTTTGGGAAGAAGAGCTGGGGTCAGGCTGTGATAGGGTCAGGCAGTTCTGACTTTATTATATCACTGCACTCACACATGCTCTGGTGCCAGGTTGATTCATAAGTGCTGAATCCAAAAAATGCATTTGCTCCAAGCAGATTGATCGTCATCCTTAACAACTCTGAAGCCAGCTGCTACAGGTTAAGTTTTAAAATTTAAAGCTCCTTGCTCTGGAAGGGCTATGCCTGGACAGAGTGGCCCTGTTGTGGAGGGCCCGGTCTGTGTTTTGTCTGCACCCGGGGTTCCTACAGGCCCAGCTGACCCAGCTGTCCTGTCAAGCTCATGGTCAGATGGTAAGTACACGCAATGATATTGGCAGCTCAGGCTTTACAGACACGCTCCCCGCAGCCCCTTTACCCTTTTCCTCCAGCTCCCGGGAGGCCAATCAGTCCCTTGTCGATTGCTGGACCCGGGAGCCTGCGTTCTCTGCCGCTTGTTCTCGAACTACAAGCTTGGCTTCCAGAATGTTCCTTTTGCCCCCACTCTCCTCACCCTTCGGTAATTTACTTCTGGTCAAAAGCCTCAAATGGCAAGAAGCACATCATCCGAAATATCACTGACATTTCTCTCCTCGTTGGTGTGGGTGAGCCGTGAGCGCCGGAGACTCTCAGTTTAGACTGCAGCCGAGGGAGCGTGGAGATGGAGTTACACGTTACCCGATCCGAGGCAGGCCTGTGTGCCGGGCCCAGGGTGGGCGGCTCCAGGGCGCTCTGTGGGCACACTCTCACTGGCCTGGCGGAAAGGCGATTGGCTGGGACCAAATAAATACGTCCCTCATTGTTTGCGGTGTGGGAAAGCCATTCCATAAACATTTGTCCGAGCCCAGAGTGTGTGAGAAAGAGCTTGACCGGCGCGGTTTTCCTTTCTATTAACACTTCTGTGATAAACAGCGTAGATGCACTGAGTAAAATGAATGAAACTATTGTAACAACCATGCACATGGAGGTAATTTATTAAGGACAATTAAAAAGCTCTAAAAATCATCCGTGAGGCAAAATGAACAAGAAGACAGTGCGAGGCAGATTTTGGCAGGAAGCCCGCCCGTGGGCGTGCAGAGCAGGTTTCTCCTCCCACCCCCTCCCCCTCATAAGGCCCACTCGGCGGTGGGAAGCAGGCACTCCTGCGGAAACCGTTCACCGCAGAAGCGCCACGCGGATTCCCCAGGGGGATGCGTGGACGTTGAGGGATGGGTCTGTGGACTCCGGGCAGCTGTCTGTGACCTGCTCGGCTAGAACGCTTTGGTAGGCAGGTTCTCTCGGACCTCCCCTCCAAGGGCTCGTGGCTCCAGGAAGGGACAGTCCCCTCTCCTGGGTAACCCTGGGCTGTTTATAGAAGGACTTGGGTTTGTATTGGCTCCAACTTGGGTTTGTGGGAACCTCAAAACCAGGTGAGGAGCAGAAAAGGAAGCCTAGAGAGATGAAGGTTCTGTTGTGGTGCCATTGTCCACTCACTAGCTCGTACCTTGGGCTGGTCCGTGCAACGGCTCAGAGCCTCAGCTTCCTCATCCGTAAAGTGGGACGGAAGGTTAGGCGTGCGTGGAGAATTAGCGTGAGGTGCACCCGAGGTCATGCACGCTTAGTGCCTTGTACAATGTCTGCTACCTACGTGGTCAATGCTAAGTAGTCTTTGTCAACATAAAGGGCCTCATTGGGTTGTTGATCAAAGGCCAAGCGAAGATTGCAACCCAGATAGCTAACTCCAAGGCCCATGCCCTTTGCACAATCTGCCCATACCCAACTTCCCCCAGCACAATTCTTGGTGGATAGGAATGCACACAGGGAGCCTGGGTGAGTGCTGACATGCCCTCAGTCAGCCCACGGAAGATTTGGGTGAGGCCCCTCTTCGGTGGGAAGGGCTGCCATGGATTCTCTTGGTCTCATCTCCACCCACCCAGGTCCTGGTTGATAGCTCCAGGGTAAATTGTGAAATTGTCTTCCCACATCTAAAGGACTGGGTTGCTAGGAATTTGCCTTTGTAATTGGTTGATGACCCAAGAAATCCTTGACCTTGTAGACCCGCAGTTTCTCACACACAGACACATTTTAGTAAAGAAAGCCTCGGTGAGTGGATGGTGTTGACCACTCTCCTGGCAGCTGTTTCCATTTTACCCTTGCTCACAGACACATACATTGCGTGTTCATTAGAGACCTATGCATCTATCGCAAGAAGTAATTTTTAGTTCACTTACTGACTAGAAAGGAAAATGAAGTGTTTTAGCTCAGACACGTCAGACGCGACAGATTTTTTTTCCCTTCCCAAGCCGCAAATGAGCAGTGAAAAATTACTCGCTTTTGCTATTAAAAGCTATAGAGCCTGTAAAAAAATAGTAAATTATGGAGACATTATCAAAGTTTATAGGCACCAGAATTTGACCTTCAGCAAATTCAACATTGGAGGGGAGCAGTTTTCTTTTCCTTCTTCAAAACAAAAAAATGTGGGGAAGGGAGGAAGAGGATTTATTTTCTTCTGTAGCTGGAGCAGCAACTGGAAATGGCACTTCCCAGTTTTAACCGAGAAAAAAGCTTCATTAAATCATGTCAAATGGCAGGAAGACAATCCCCTTGGAAAAAAAAAACCTTGGAGGAGAAGCCACTCCTCCTTGTCCCCTGTCCCAGCATCGTGCCCTTACTTGCTGTTACCTTTGGTGGCCATTCACACTGAGCTTTTTCTGTGCCTTTCTATACGTGTCTATAGACTCAGAGAAAATAACGGGCATAGCTGAGTCTTCACAGGCTTTCCACTTTCCAAAATGTTTCTCTGTCCTTTCCTGAGATGTGGCTGGGAGAAGAGGGAGTTGGATGGATCAGTGTAGGGGTTGGAAGGCAGATAGATAGATAGTTTTCTACTTTGTTAAGTCTCTTTGGGTTCTAGAAGCTTCCTCAGTTGTTGACAATCTGGGATAAGACTGGAAAGATGATGGTTGGAGGATGCAAGTAAGTGTCTAGATGGAACCAAGTGTCGAGTAATTGAGTGCCAGGAATTTAGAGCTGATCTGGCTTTGTTTTTGTGTACACGCTGACACTTCTGAACCAGGGATGCGTGAGACTGTCTGCCAGACACTAGTGTCCACTGTGTGATTTCCAGGGCATACCTGCATGAAAGTGTGGGTGTGCACGTGGGTATACATTTAAGGTAGGAATTTTGTGGAGAAGCCTCCATCTACCTCCATGGCACAATCTTGTCCTGGAACGCACATGTGAGATCTTTAGCTAAGTAAGTCCACAGACATGAGTGAGGGTGTTTGAGGTAGGCCCCTTCAAAGAGGTAGTTAATTCTGAAATAGCGGGCTGATCTGCCCATGGTGGGCTCCAGAAGACCTTCTGAAAAAAAAGCCACCTCCATCCTGCCCCTCCTGTGACATTTCTGCAGTAGAGGCATCATCAGCCTGGGCTTCACATCTCTGGACAGTGTCACACCTTCTCTTCTCCCCCTCCCCCTTTCCCAAGAGCAGAGATCCTATAGCTGTTGCTGTACCTTCACAGAGAACGGGTCCCTAATCTCATTCTCACCTGCTCATACCTCTGCTCCAAGGCCAGCAGAGAAAATTGCTTTGGTGTTCTGCTGCTCTCTGAGATTTGAGGTGGGAAGTTGAAGACGTAGAGCCTTAGGAAGGCAGGCGTGTGATTCGGGAATTACCGTGAATTGGCACAGCCACCTGGCCTGGCCAGTTTCCCTCCTCGCCTCCCTGGAAGGCTGCAGACTTTAAAGCTCTTCACAACTTCGGGCCTGTCAGGAAGCGGGAAGGGACAGGGTACAATCTCACCTCCGTCAGCTGGCTCTCCGGTCCTGAAAGGGAAGCCTAGGAAGAAGAGCTTCGGGGGATCAGGGAGTAGAAAATGACTCCTTGCCTCCTCCACACTCCGCTGACCGTGACCTCGAGTGGGATCCTCTTCTCTCTCTTCCTGGGAAACTGGTCTCCCACAAGCTCACATCCATCTGACCGGAAGATAGCCTCTCTCTCTCCGTCATCAGACTCCAGTTAGAGGACGTGCCCAGGACCTTATAGACCAGCTTAGTTAGTGACTTCCCCAGAAGCTTGATGGAGGTTTTTGTCCAGCTGGGAGTGGGGACAGATGTGGCTGGGAGGTCCGGCCGTCATCCCCTTGGCTCTGGGCCATGCACCATGTAGCTCAGTCCTTTGCTTCACTAGCAGCATAGGGACCCTCTCCTCAGAGGGGAGGTCACACACTCTCAGCTGTAAGGGACCCCGTGACCCCTGTCCATCTGTGAAGAGGGAAAGCAGCTTGCCCAGGACCACCTGGCCCACATGAAACTAGTGCTGGTGGGGGCTGGGCCCCAGCTAGGTCTTCCGACCCCCTGAGCAGCAGCGGGTCACTCCAACTTCCAGATGGAGCCACACTAGCCTCCTGCTTCCCGGGCTGGGGGCCGGTCTTAAATTCCGCTTTGACCAGGGAAGAGTTCGGGTGAAAAACTCTTCTATTCCGTGCCTGCTGGTTGAAGTAGATCTCAAAAACCACACCAGAAAACATGCCGTTGGCAGCTATAGGAAGAGGGCAAGGCAGGCTGAATCCACCCAGGATTGCCCTTGAGAACAGTTCGTGGATGCACATGGCCACCACATGCCAGCATCGCCCTCCTCTGGGCTATCTACCCATAGTTCCTGGTTGTCTCCGTGGCCGGCAAACGCATATTCATCATAGTAACTTCTGAGAGCCTGGGTTTCCCCACCTACCTCGTAAAGCACCTAGCATGTGCTCAGGCAAGTGACAGCTGCTTGGTGACAGTTCTGTCTTGCGCCTCTTCATGTGGCTCTGGGGCCTGTTAGAATTTCCTTTTCTTTCTGAGGACAACCAGCTGTCTCTTGCCACTTGTATATGAATCTCTCTCTCTCTCTCTCTCTCTCTCTCTCCCTCCCTCCCTCCCTCCCTCCCTCCCTCCCTCTCCACAAAAGATGGTTTTATGGTCACCCCCAAATAATGTAGCAAAGCCCTGCCCCCAGCTCCTACACAGGGAGTTGTCACAGTCAGGACCACTTGGCAACAATAACTAGACTTGAAATGAAAGGGGGGGAGGGGTCAGGGAGATGAAGCATTGCTTATACTAGTAAATTAGCATGTTTCTCTCTCTTTTGCTTTTGTGAAAACTAACTTCCTGTTCAGCCGCTTGTGTTTAAAAAACCATAAGAATAGGGGGATGGCCCCCACCTTGCCCACTGCTTGCCCAGTTCATGGGACGGTTATGAATTAAAGATCAGCTGTTAAAAAGAGATCATCTTCAAACAAGTGCAGTTCCCTCTCCCCATGCCCCCGAGTGCTTAAAGTTTTCGTGTAGAGTGAGTCCAAAGCAAACAGCGATGTTCCAGAGAGATGCCGTGAACTGGGCCTGAGACAGCAGGAGAATTAGGGCAGCATGGGGAGCGGGGGTGGGGGAGGGGGTAGGTTGCAGGGTTGCATTCTTGGCCTCCTGTTTGTATTCTGAGAAATAGGGCAGCGTGGCGTGCTCGGCAGAACCTGCCGCAGGCTGATTTGCCGTGTGACCTTGGAAAGTCTTTGGATTTGTCCCCTCCCTGACACGCACGCGCGCGCGTGCACATACACACACACACACACACACACACACACACACACACACGCCCCAGCCCAACAGATACCCATTTGCAGATGTTCTGCACAACCTGAGGTCTGAAAGGGTGTTGGACTCTGGGGACAAAGCTCTGAAGATTAATTGGGTGATGGAATAAGCATCACCAGGAAGCCTATTGTGTGTGAAGGTGGTGCAGCTGCCCCACAGAGACACCCTCATGGAACCTGCCCCCAAAGAAGTGAGGGATTGCCCTCAAATCACCACCACCATTTACCAGTAGCAATCATCGACATTTCTGAGCCCGTCCCTGGGGATGTGGAAATGGTGAAGAGCACTTCCTGCCTCTGGCTGGGAGCTCGTGGTGCAGGGACAGACAGGAAGAGAGGGCTGTGTCCAGAGCTCTGGTGTCTGTGCCTCCTCCCAGCCTCACAGCACATCGCACAGAGAGTGAGGGCCTCAGAGCTGACTCCCCATTTGGAGGTGGGTGTGCAGTCTTGGTCAAGGGCTACGGTCAGGAGCAGAATGTGGCTGAGTCCCAGGCCTGCCTCCTGCGGGTCAGCAAATCTCTGCCGCAGAATGTTGATATAGTTCCCAGGGCTGCTTCGTCTCAGAGTCTATTTTAGGCAGATGATTGCCTTCTAAGTCACCCTCCACCATTTAAGTATCCTTGGCAGGAGACGTACCTGAGCCTTCTAAGGCTCTGTGAGATGGGAACAAGGCATGACATTTCCCCACCCAACTGCCACGCACCCCGGGCCCTGTGTTTTCATTGGCGTCGCCTTTGGAAAGTTCCTGGCTCCGGAGAGGCGAGGGGAGCAGGAAGTTCGGCCGTGACCTGTTCCAAGGCCTGGAGTTTGCCTGTGCGATCAGATTGACCTCCGCTGCCAGCTCACCGCTTCTCCGGGCAGCATTGGATTCTAGGTGGGCACTCTCCCTGAGGGCCACGTTTCCTTCCCCATGGCACTGTGAGATGTAGGAGGCACCAAGGCTCGGTGGCCAAAGGTGTTTGTTTATAAATAAATTTAGCAACTGCTGAATAAACGTTCCCCACATGCAGGACTTCTCAGAGCCTTTATTTTGCTTACAAGCCTGATTTCCCACGACCAGGTTAAGGCAGACAGCGTTTCCTGGACTTACTGGGCCCCCACACATATTGTGGGAGCCTCTCCCAGGACAGGTGTGTCTGGGAGCAGTCACCTCCCCGCTCAGGGCTTCCGATGCCTCGCTGTGAAATGGTCTCCGCGAGGGAGGCGGGGGTCGACCAGATAGATCTTCACTTCTTTTAACATTATTTTTCTCCTAGAGACCCCATGCCCTGAAAGGATATTTTTCTCTCTTAAAAATTAATCAGTAAAAATGGGAAGTCAGTTGAATTTTTACTTGATAGGTTCAATTCAGATATATATTTATATATCAATGACATAGCTGTGTTTATCAGACATGCTGCATACATAAAATGTATATTTAAAAATGCATCAACTTGATATATTTTATATCTATATGTTCAAATGTGTGTACACTGTATTATGGTGTCCGATATGATATATGGCACATATGTTATACATTATGTAATAATGTTGTAAGTTATAATTTGTAACATATTGTAAATATAAACACTATGTATACATGTATATATGTATTTATACTATGTTTATAAATACAGTCTCTCAGTGGCCATCAGCACTTCAGGTAAACTGCTGTTACTGTGCTTTAGTCCAAAGCAAAGAAGTTTGGGTCGGTGTGCAGTCTCTGGTTGGCATTTAGAAGCCGACTGAGCTTATCGTTGATCTCATCTCTAGAAATACAGGGACTCTGACAGGGAGCCCCCCTGCCCCAGCCCTGACAGTGTCAGTGTCCCTTGCCTCTGAGTGATCAGCAGGAAGCCTGACTGCTTAGCCCCGAACTCTGAGGGGCCCCTGTTTAACGCCGGGAAATAACAGGCCCGTAACATCTCCTAGTCCCTTGGCTTGAACCAGCCTGGTGTGGGGCGTGGGGCCTTGCAGGCCAGGGGAGGATTACGTGAGCAGGCCCTCGCCATGCCTGACGTGCGGTTGCCAGGCACCTGGCGGGGTGGGTGTTGACCTGGGTGCCTGTGGGAGCTCCCTGTAATGGCCACCGGAGAGTTCCAGCCCCGGCTCACACGCCGTCTGCTGCGCCGCCCAGGAGAAGGCCCCCCCTCTTTGAGGGCTGGGGCGAGGCTTAGCGGAGCAGGCCTGCGCTGTTCCGTGCTTTCCTTCCCACTTAATGAGCGCCGAGTGAAACTGGATTTCAGGGTGTTTATGTGGCACGAAAGTTAAACCGTTTGCAGCGTTCAGGGACGCGGGCTCAGCGTTTCTCACAAACATCCCAGTGGCATTTTGAAGGCTGCCTTTGTGTTCAATGTGGGTCACGGGCGACTTGCTTTGAAGTGCTGCCTGCTCTACCGCGGGGGCGGGAGCGGGAAAGGAGCGAGGTGAGAGAAGGGAGACAGCACCAGGGGCCTTTGTGCGGGACCATTGCCCGGGACTTTTCTAGAAAAGGGCCCAGAGATGGGAAGGAAGAGATCCGAGTCCTCTGACGTCAGAATGGTGCGAAGCCTTGGGCCTTTGACCCCTGGCGCCAGGTCCGTAAATCCCCCGTGGTTCCCAGGAAAAGGCCGACTCGGTAGGCTGGGACCTTGAAGCTTGAACAGAGTGATTTTAGTAAATGCCGTGGTGTGTGTGTGTATGTGTGTGTGTTTGCTCTGCATCTGGTTAGCTCTGACTGGGGGTCAGACAGCGTGCTGGGTACTGGACAGGGAGACATAGTCAGTAACCCCAGGCCTGTAGGTGAGCCAGAGTTGTGCAGGACAGGTAATTAAAGTCCAGCATGTGCGGGTTGGAGAAAGCATGTGCGGGGAGGACCCAGGAGCGGGGTTCTCTGAGGAGAGCATGATGGGGGTGGGGGGAAGGTATGAGCAGGGTCGGAAGGACAACTCAGATTCACCAGGTAGAAAGGGAAGGCCAGGGTTCCAGACAGGAGGAGCTGCACCCTTAAGAGCCTTGAGGGTGACACCGTGGAGAGTTTGGAGGACCACGAGCAGCTGGCTAATGCCGAGTGCCTGCCTGCCAAAGGGAGGTGAGCAGTGATGGCCATGAGGCAGGTGCCGGGTCTCAAAGCTGCCTTTAGCATTGGAAACTTGTCCCTGACCCAGAGGGAGGGGAGAAGAGAGAAGGGCATTTGGGGTTGAGGGTGGGGTTGGTAGGGTATGTGCTAGCTGAATGACAGGGAGGTGGGGCGCGCATGTCGTTGGTACCATGTGACTCAATGCCGGGACTCTTGGCCAAGGCTGCACCCCCTTTTGGGTGCATCAGTGAAATGAGAGCTGCACGTTGTGGGCAGTGGCAGGGGCTGAAGTCCCCCCTCACCTCAGCTGCTCTTCCCCTCTGAAGTGTTGGGATCGGCGACATGCTGAGATGGCTGAGCATGTGCCCTGGGCCGGCTGCCAGCTCCCTGCCCTCGACCCCGCGCACAGTGAGCGGCGCCGACCCCACGACGCGGTGTCGCCGGCCTCGTGCAGAGCCGCACGGGGACAGCACTCTGCCCACTCCCAGGGCCTCGGTCATCCCAGGCAGCTGAGCAGCGGTAATTAGTCAACTCCAGCCTCGCAGGTTCCATGACTCATTGTCTTAAATTTTAATAAGTACAGAAAAACAGAGTGCTTATATATTAAAAATTAATCCTCCTCAGAGGGGAAGCAAGGGGGCTTGGAAGGAAGGCAGGTGGAGGGAGTGTCCGAGGACGCGAGGACCTGCTCCTGGGGCCACTGCGGCTGGGAACAGCAGGGCCCAGAGCCGAGCCCCCCCACTCCTCCGGCCGCGTTTTATGGAAGTGGCAGGGCTGCTCCGACTTGCTCCTTCTACTCTGCCTTCTCCTCCCCTTCCCTCTGCTGGTTTCCAGGGCTGCTACCAGGGAGTCCACCATTTGGGTGGCTTCAGGACAGACACTTCTCACAGTTCTTGAGGCCAGAGGTCTGGGATCCAGGGCTCAGCAGGGTTGGCTCTTCGGAGGCCTGTGAGGAAGGAGACTGGTCCCACCTCTCCCAGCTTCCGGTGTCTGCCGGCAGCCCTTGCATGCCTTGGCTTGTGGGCTCATCCCCCTGACTCTGACTCCGTGTTCCCGTGTGTGCATGTGTGCAGCGGGGTTCCGATCTGCCCTTTGTGTAGGGACACCAGGCGTATTGGATCGGGGCCACCTGAACGACCTCCTCTTACTAATCGCACCTGCAAGGACCCTGTTTCCGAGTAAGGTCGCGTTCTGAGGTGCTAGGGTTAGGACTTCCACACGCCAATCTCAGGGGGACGTGATTCAACCTAGAGCACCCTTTCCTCCTCCTCCTCGTACCCTTCTTCTTCCTGCCCTGACACCCTCTGGTTCTCTCCACCTCTGTGTCCCCTTTGACCTCTCTCTCTCACTCTACGCCCACTGTTGCCACTTCCCCTGCCTCAGCCCTGCATGCGTCACCTTAATATCAGGCCACACATAGCTACCGGAGATGTGCCTGCCCCCACCAGGCCCCCTCCCCTGCTGTCCGTAGTGGTGGGTGTTGTGCCGCATTTCACCATGCGGCCACCAGGCCCCGCCATTCTCAGACAAAACTTTCCTTCCGGAGGTAGAAGGAATCTTTTGTCCAGGGTTCCCTTCCAAGCAGGGGTATGTGGGGAGGGGGCAGGAAGAAATAATGGGCCCGTGTGAGCCTGCCTCTGAGAGAGAATTTCCGTCTATTGATCAGAGAATATTCCAGCGCAGGGCAGGGACATCCCCCTGAATGAGCCTTATCATTTAAAGCATTTCCTCCTCCAAGGCAATCAATTTAAGCAAAGTGCAGCGCTAGCCGCGTTTGAAATTCAGCCAGAGGGGCATGTTGGCTCCCAAAGCATTATGGGCCATTAAGCCTGTAATGTAGCTGAGGCCTCTGGGTAGCGGCGTGCCTTCCTTCCCTGTTAATCGCTGGGCTGCCTCGCTCTCCTCCGGTTACACTTGGTGCCATACCCACCAGCCCGCAGGCACATTCCCCGCAGTCCCTCCCTTCCTGTGTACTCGTGTGGCGAGCTGTGGCCCGAGAGCTGTGCCGCCTCCTGCCCACCGACTGCCCCCTGGGTCTCTCTCTGCCTGCGTCGTGGAGGCCTTTGGGCCCTCTTGCCCGGAGTCTCAGGATTAGGATCGTGGTTTCCCTGCTTGCATGTTGGTGGAGCAGGGGCCTGAGCTCTGAGGGGTACAGACAGACACCGGGCTCTGCCTGCTCTCTCCCTTCTGCTGGAACCCTACCTGCTCAGTTCGCCAGGATGCTGTGTTCTGTCAGGAATGAGATGGGGTGGGACAGGGCTAGATCTCCCAGCATCGTGTATATAGGGGTGAGGTGGCCGGCGGAGTGGGGAGGACCTTTGACTTTAGCACCACTAGTTTTGAAATGACTTGAAAAAATTTGACCTTGGGGAATTTCCAGCATGAGTAAAAGCTAGAGGCTCGGGGAGGGGGAAGGGAGGAGGTCTGAGAAAGCTCGTCATCAGTTCCTGTCTGCGAAATCTCCCTGCTCCCAGCCTGGGTCTCCGTCCCACTGAGGCTGTCTCTAGTCCTGACCCTGGCCACCCACACCCCATGGTGTGTGCCCAGCCTTCAGGTGACTCGGTCTCCTCCCAGATGCCTGCCTCTCCACCACCCTCCAGAAGTTTCAGTGCTTTCTCAGTCCAAGGACTGTCCCACCCTCTTCATTGGTTTCCCAGTGAGAGCTCACGGCTGAGGCCCCAAGTGCCCCACCCCCTCCATGTGGTCAGATTTGACCGCCCTTCAACGCTGTTCATTCATCCGCCACATTATCCAATCAGGTGCCTTTCTTCTTCGTCATTCATTTGCCATTTACTGGATTCTTACAGTGGAATACTGCAGACAGAATAGATTATGTCCTGAATAGCTCCTATTTTTGTCACACACCCCAAGGTGTCTTATCTCCTCATCTCTTTGCCACCTTATCTCCTGGCATCCTTAGTTTGGTTCAGTTTAACAAATATGTGGTGCTCAAAAAATAGTTTTTGACTCAATATGATTCCTACAACTCCTGGGTTGATATTTGGCCATGGTGGGTAGGTGAGGAAGGAGGGAAAGGCGTGACCTTGAGGAGGTGGGGCAGAGTTGTCTCAGAAGTGGGATTAAGAAACAGAGTATCTTGCCCAGCCGGTGGTTGAGCATTGACCTATGACCCAGGAGGTCACAGTTCAATTCCTGGTCAGGACACGTGCCAGGTTGGGGGCTCTGTCCCCAGTGTGGGGCATCCAGGAGGCCAAGGATTAATAATTCCCTCTCACCATTGATGTTTCTAAATTTCTCTCCCTCTCTCTTTAAAATCAATAAACAAAACAACAAAAAAAAAATTAAAGGAACAGGCTCTCTTTTTTGGAAGTGGTCAGATCTCAAGTCTTTAGTCAGAAAGGCGCAGAACCTGGTTAAGTCTATTTCTCCAGGAGGGAAGGGAGAATGAGAACTGATCCATCCCCTGGGTGCAGGCCAGCCTCCTTAGCTATAATAGAAGGAGGAGATGGGGCAGGTGGGCCACCCTCCACACCAACCCCGCTCGGTACTCGTCCTGTAGCCCTGAGAAACCCTGTGGGTTACTCTTCCCTGAGCCTGGTCCAGCGGGCAGCCTGCAGAGCCTCCTGCTCAGCTCGGCAGGGAGATGCCTGACCTTGCTAAAAGCCCTCAGCTCTGAGTTGAAAACAGTCCCTCTGCAACGTCAGGTGTGTGGGGCCCACCTGGCCCAGGTGCTGTGCATGGAAACCTGTGCAGCCTCCTTGTTAATGGCATGGCTTCCTTGCTTCCTGCTGACAGTGTCTGTCTATCTTATATCTACTCTATTCTCTGGGAGATGCCCCTCTCCACCCCCACCCTACCCTCATGCCCAATCTTGGACCGCACTGCTGTTGCCCATAAGCTGGAGAAAAAAGATATATAATATATTTTATGGAACCACCTAGAATAGATTTAGGCATGTGATATTATGATGATCCTTTTCATTATTGTCAAATTTCTGTTTGACATGATTCGGTGACTTGTTCTGAAATCCTACATTCAAGCACGGAGGAGGCATTTTGCTTAGATGAGAACCAGCCCCACCCCAAACACTTCACACACATGCCCCTTCCAGTGGCATGGTCTCCCGGGCCTCCTTTCCTTAAGCAGAGAAAATGAGCTAGGTCCCTGTTGCTCTTGATCCGAACATCTCTTGGACTGCGGGGTCCTGGGTTGGGGTGGAGGCCGGGGGAAGGGGGGAAGGAACTGTTGTGCCTCCAGGGGCCTCTCTATGTCAGGAGTTGGGCTAAGAGCGCTACCTGTGTCCTTTACCCCTGATCCGAAGCCCAGGGGTGGCAGGTGTCGTCTATTCCCTTTGACAGGGGCCAGCAGGTTGGGAGACGAGGAATGTCCCCGGGGAGGTGGAGATGGGCTGGACCCACCTCTTAGCCTGAGTGACCGTCCTTCCCTGAATTCCAGCCTGTTCCGGCGCCACCCCCTTTTTCATGCTCTACCTTTGTGAGCTGGGAGCAGCCCAGAAACCCAAGCTGCACTTAGCAGTGCATCAGTTTCTTTTCAGACCCGAGAATGTGGGAGAACACGAGGCTTTATTGCGATGCTTTTAGCCCTGAGCCCCGGAGAAGGTTTCCAGAGTCTATTAGGTGGCAAGCACTTTCATGGCTTTGGAATCATAAGGTTGATTTGAAAAACTGGTACCTAATGGCTTACAACTGGAATCCATCTCCTGAAATTAGACCTTGGAGGGAGACGCGGGCGCACGCACAGCGGCCCCTCCCGGGCTCCGCACACACCTGCGAAGGCGCGGTTCGCTGTGGTCCTCCAGAGTGGGAGTCTCTCCCCTGATTGGGGGAGAGGCCGGGCCACACTTCATTTTTCCATTCGGGTCCAACATGTAGTGGCAATGACTGTGGGGGAGACTTCTGACTGGGATTTGTCCCCACTGGCCTTTTAAAGGCCAGGGCCTGAGAATTCCTGAAAAATTAATGGGGTCTCTGTGGGTTCTTAACACTTGCTGGTAACCTGGCTTCTGCCAGGCCCACTGTGGCTTCGCAGCATAATAGCTGCTCAGCAGCTGGTCTTTTGTATGCAAATATGACCTAAAGAAGCACGGAGGCAGCGGCCCATTGTTGCTGGGGACTGTGCAATTTCAAACAGGCAGCTTTTAAAATATTCCAGGCAGATACTGAAAATGTCAACCCAGGTTTCTCCCACTCTGGCCCGGCTCTCTTTCCCCTCTGTTCTAACTCTGCTACCCACCCCACCATAAAATATAATCAAAACGCTAGTAAATAATTTAAAGAATTGCCTCAAAGGATTTTCAGACTAGAAAGAGACTCCCTTCTCTGGTTAAGTTGGGAGAAACTGTTTTCATTTTTTCCTCCCCAAGATATTTAAAATATTCAGGAGTGTCCCACAGGGTCTTGAACTCATAAATGTCTGCATTTTTTTCTCACTTCTACTCTCATCTCCTCTTTTCTTTATTGAATTTTTTTTTTCAAAGGTAGCTGTCGGCAACATTTAGGTCCAAATTTCAAATATAAATCATATTTGAGAAGCCGGTCTTAAGTCAGACCAACCTAAGGTCTTTTCCGTTCATCTAAGTTCGGTGCCCCCTGCTCTTTAGTTTAACGAGAGGGTGCGGTGGAATGAATTTGGCTGCTGTGATATTTCATCCTATTAACTCTTTTCAAAGGAGTCTGCTATCTTGTGAGCAGGAGAGAGTGATGGTTTATATGAGGAGTCACTCTACATCTTCTTCCAGAAACTTGGCCAGCCAGGACTGGACCGGCAGCACCTACCTGTTCCCTTTTGAAGGGAGAGAGGTGCTCAGGCCTCTGTGTAGACGGAAGCTTAGACTGGGATGAGGGTGCACGGATTAGAAAAGCTTCCAATCTACCCAGTCCTCACCCCTGAAGACAGGCAAACCCCTCCTGGAAGAACTCTCAAGTAGGAGTGCATTTCTGGGTCTCCTGGAAGTGCTGGGGCCAGGAGGAGGTTGCTGAATCTGAGAGTTTTGGACTCTTGATAAGTATTGGATGGAGAGAAGGAAGGAATGAAAGGTAGAAGAGTGAATGGATGGATGAATGAATGGAAAGGAGGAAAACAAGAAAGGACAGGAGGAAGCATGGAAGGAAAAACAGATGCATGGATAGAGGGACAGATGAAGGATAGATGGGTAGATGGATGAAAGGAAGGACAGATGAACAGATAGACAATTGATAGATGCATGGATAGATGAGTAGTTGGAAAGACGGATGAAAGAAGGATGGGTAGATTGGTTAAAAATATGTACACAGATAATAATTTAATTGAAAAAAAAACAAAAAAAGAAAAAGAAAAAAAAAGAAAGAAGGATGGGTAGATGGATGGAGGAAAGGAAGGAAGGATAGTTGGATGGATAGGTCAGATGAAGGATGAATAGATGAGTGAATGAATGGACTGATAGGTGGATGAAAGGATAGTTCCTTATGTTGTGCTTGGTCTAGGACAGTGGTTGGCAAAGTCATTAGTCAACAGAGCCAAATATCAACAGTGCAATGATTGAAATTTATTTTGAGAGCCAAATTTTTTAAACTTAAACTTCTTCTAATGCCACTTCTTCAAAATATAATAGACTCGCCCAGGCCATGGTATTTTGTGGAAGAGCCACACTCAAGGGGCCAAAGAGCTGCATGTGGCTTGTGAGCCATAGTTTGCTAACCACTGGTCTAGGGCATTTTTCAGGCCTGCTCCTAGAAGCTGGGTGAGGTGATCTAGACCGCTGGTGCCACAGAATCCTTACTTCATCTTGACCGTAATGAATTCTCACAGATCCTGCTACTGACTGACCCTCCAAGAAGGCCATTCTCATAGAGTTTCTTTCCCTTTAAAAGGGGAGTGTTGCACTTATACACTCCATCCCCACCTGCAGGCCCTGCACACTGACCCTCTCTGGCTCATGGTTGGGGTATCTGGCAGTCCCCTGCCAAAGAGCCAGATGCATCCTCTTTCGGGTCCAGCCACAAGTTTCACCTCCTCGCCACTGGTATCAGTTAATTAAAGCATTTGCTTCCAGCACAGGGGTGTCAGGTATAGTGGATAGGAATTCAGGCTCCAGAGGCAGGTGGAGCCAAGTGTGAATCTCCGGTGCCACTGCCTGCTACCTGAGTCACCTTAGGTGGGTTATGTAACCTCTCGGGGCCTCTGTTTCCTCATCTGTAAAACGGGGAAATCATCTCTGCCTAAGAGTGTTGTGCAGGTTCAGGGAGGTCTTTAAACAAGCAGTGCCAGCACCTGGCACCTGCCCCTGCAGTTCGCGTACAGGCGTGATTTCAGAGGGCGGGGGCGCTGCCGTCTCCCGGGGAAGATACATGAAGACTCCTGGGCTGCTGAGACGATGGCGCCCGCCCTGTCAGGCCCACAGCTGGCGGCAGTGCCGTGGGGTGCCCTCCGGTGCTGCGGGCAGAGGCGATCCGTTGAGCACAGCGAATGCTCAGGACACGACCTCGCAGACCTCGTCTGGGTCTCTTCCGTGGCCTGTCGCTGTTTCTGGGAACAGCTCAGGCTTGAGAGCTCTGGAAAGATACGATGAGGTGGCTCAGGGTCCTCAGCTGACCTCTCCCTGGTTGAGGCCACAATCCTTTCCCTTCTCCTTTTGTTCTTTTAAATAACCTTCTGGCAGCTTCCACCCCCCCTGAAAGCAGAATCCCCAGACTCTCCCCCTGCCGTCAGTTGGCACATCCCACTGGGGCTGGACTCCAGGCACGGTCTGGGGACCGGCTCTCACCTCCACGTCCGCCTCGGGGAGGGCTGCTTCCCGGTTGGTGACTGCCGGCTCCAGCCCCCAGTGCTCCCAAGCCTAGGGCCACCCTGGCCTTGCCGCCTCCCGAGAGGCCCCCTCGAACAGCAGAGGCTCCTGCTTTCTATTTTAAAGCCCCTCCGAAGGGAGGTGCGAAGTCCATGATCTGGGTGCATAGAGGATTTTTAAACTAAACAAGAAAACCAATTATTTTTCTAACTGCTTTACTCCTTCAAATCTTTCACTGTAATGGAGATTTAGAATCCATCACAGTTGGGCTATTATTTCTGTGTAAACAGTGTCATGCCCTATTGCACCAAGCAAACAGTCAATTTTTCCCATTACACTTAGACACAAATGACGAGGGTGCCCAGTCAGTGGTCTCCCCGAGCGGTTTTTAGTTGATGGGGAGCGGGTGACCATGGTCAGAGGGGAGGAAAGGGTTAAGCTTGTGGGGGATTTCCGTTCTTACCCAGGGTCACCTCTCTGACTGCAGAGCCATATTAATCTTTAGGCTCCGGCTTGTGCCGGGAGGCTGGGCAGTCGGGAAGAGTTGATGGGAAGCTGGGGCCCAAGTCAGAGGGGCAAGAGCGCCAAGGCTGCTTGAACCTGGTGGGACCCGGCGCGTTTCCAGTCTCCCTTCTCCCGGCAGCTCTGCTCAGGGATCTTGCTAAGGTGCACATCTGGATTTTGCATCCTGCTGCTCGTAGCCCTGAGATCAAATCCAGACAGCCCACGTGGCCCCCACTCTCTGTCCAGCAGTGCCCATCTGACCTCTTTGCTCCCCCCCCAGCCTCGACCCTCCTGCAGCTCCCTCACTGTGCCTCGCTGCGTCATGCCCTCTGCCCAGCACTTCCTTCTCCTCTCCCTCTGCGTCCTCTGGGACCCAGCTGAGACGCCGCCTCCCCTAGGAAGCCCACCCTCACCTAGAGTCTGGGTGGGTACCTGTCCCACGCTGCCCTCAGTTTCTCCTCTTGTAGCACCGACTAATCCATACTATATACTCCGGGCCCATCTTCCCCTTGAGGACAGCCACTGTCTTCTTTGTGTGCCGGTGCCTGGCACAGCTCTTGGCAGTGAACATTTGTGGAATGAATCAGTGAGCCCCCAAACCTGGCTGGGGGTGCGGGGTAGGGACGTGGGGATGGCAGCATGCCTGGCGGCCGGCAGCTCCTGTGGGCAGAAGATAATAGAGCAGCGTGGTGAAGAATGTGGGCACTGAAGCCAGACTGCCTGGGCTCGGATCAGGCAGTCTGAGCTTCACCACTGTGACCTGGCCCAGTCACTTCAACTGTCTGTGCCTCCGTTCCGTTATCTGCAAAATGGGGCAGATAGGAGTACAAGGTATAGGGCAGTTCAGAGGATTAAACGTGTTACCACAGCCCATAGCAGTCCCTGGGAAGCCCCTCCCCCGCCCCCCCCCCACGGCGCCTGGTGAGGGGTGACCACCATTTTCCCCAGGCCTTTGCTCTGCTAGCTCTGCCCAGCTGGGCCAGTGCTGGGGGACCTCCTTTGGGTTGTTGTTTGCACACAGTGGACTCTCTGGGTGGTGGCTGCCCCTTTGGATAATTTGCCCCAGACCCCACCACCCTGTTGTCTTATTGATGCCATCTGCCCGGCCTTCAGGATGCTGGAGCTTGTGACCTCTATGTTGACCGTTAGCTCAGTCAAGGCATCTTTGGTGAAGCTGGCTCTACTGGACTCAGCCAGTCTATCTGAGGCATTAATGGAGCACCTTCTGTGTACAATGCTGCCCTCCAGATGACCTGTTTCTCCTGAATGCCTTAAAAAGCACATTTGATTTGCTCCCTTTCCCCATGAGGTAGGCCAAGCTGGCGTTCTTCTTGTTTGTTCAGATGAAGACATTGAGCCAGGGAGTATCTCGAGGCTTGTGCAGCTGCAGGAGGGGATGCAGCTGTGGACACACCCCCTCCCGTCCATGCCTGGGTCTGCTAGGAGCAAAATGCTTATCTAGTCCGGTCCAGATGGTCAAACACACTCTCAGCCCTTGACTTCACAGCAGGCTTCAAGGTCTGCTTACACCCCGGAGCACATCCCCTCCCCTCCCCCTAAGCAGGGCGGATGGGGGAGCAACTCATGACAGGGCATTAGATCTGCCTCTTGTTTCTGCCTGGGAGTGAGCCCTGCTGTAAGCAAGCTGGAAAGTGGAAATGACAGGGTCCCACAAAAGACAGATTAGGTGAGGATTATCATCTCATGAAAGAAGTCTTTTAATATAGACCCACGAGAATCCAAAGTCAGAGCTGGTTCACAGGAAGCCAGCGAGAGTGCCTGCCTCCTTCCGGGGTGGAGGGACCTGCTGGGGGTGGAGGTGGAAGCACAGTGTGGCCGCTGGCTTTCCCTCACTGTTGTTCCAGATAGATCCCTTAGCAAGGGCTTGGAGATGGACAAATGACCCAAAGACCATGACCCAGCCGCCATAGGCCAGTGCAGGGGAGGCCTCTGACCTCTGATCGAAGGTGATGGCAAGAGGGCCACTGAGTCTTGGAGGTCGGGAAGTAGATTTGGGACCAGCCACACCTGGCTCTGCCACCTCCTAGCCTTATTACCTCAGTCAAGCCCCTAATCTTCCCGAGCCTTCGTTTGCTGACCTGCAAAATGGGAGTAATAAGTCATGATAATAATGTCTGTTGTCACTGGGTCGTTGTGAGGTTGCAACAAGGGGAGGAATGAGAAGTACTTAGCGTGGCCCAGTGAACACCATGTGGCTGTGGTTGCCTCGTACCCTGTGGGACTCCGCTTTTATGTACTTCCTCCTCCTCACAGGGCGCCAAAACCACTGTGTTTCCCCAGAGCGCCTTTTCGCTCACTGGCCTTTGAAACTCACCAGCACACGGCCTCTCTTCCCCGAGGCGCAGGGCTGCCTGTCCGAGGGCCTGTCCCACGCACATGGTCTGCGGTGCGCAGTTTGCGTGTGTGTGTGAGCACATGTGTGGAGGTCCCCCCACACAGATGTATATATAACTCATTCCCCGAAGAGAGATTTATTTCAGGGAACAACTGCTTCTGGTTAGCTTCTGTGTGGATTGGATCCAGCCCCACGCCGTAGCCATGAGTAGAATTCATTGACAGCAAAAGGAAATGAAAACAAACGTCCCCTGACATGGCGCATTTCCGTTGGGGGGGGGCCTCGGGGGAATTCTCCTCCTCTCTCCACCGAATTGGACGGAGGCACTTGGCAGCCATGGTCCGAGCTCTAGCTGTTTCTGTGGGGAGGGTATGGGCAGGAGTTGTGCACCGGACTCTCTTCTGGAACCTTCCTCTGGCCACCGATCATGGAAGAAAGAGGCTGTCTGAGAACGGAGGATGGTGGGATGTTCCTAGAATCTGGCTGCTACCCTCCCATCTGGGCCGGCACCCGGGGCGCCGGGGGGGGGGGGGGGGGGGAGCGCCCAGCCCTCTGGAAGCTGCTCTCGGTAAAAGCTGGGGTGGGGGAGTTGGCGCGGGGGCCTGACATTCCTGAGCCGGTCTGAAGCCTTCTGTTTAGCCCTGCAGACAGAATGTGAATATGGTTTTGATCATATCCAGCTGATGGGAGCTGACCCAGACTTATTATGATTTGACTTTTCTTGGGTTTCATTTTTTCCTTTCTCCTCCTCTTTCTTCTGGGGAAAATGTTTCTCTCATGAATGAATTTGCTTCAGGGGATGGAGTTCAGGACGGAGGCAGATGAAGAGATACAGGGGCTCTCACGCCGAGTCGGGGGTGTTTGCTGATTGGTCGCATCCGGGGCAAGCTGTTCCTCCCTCCTGCCCCCTAACACGGGCCAGCAGCAGCGTTTGCCGAGGCCCCCGGACATGGACCGGTAACAACAGCAGCTGGTTTATTGGTGCCAGAACATTAATTTATTCGGCACCTCACTGATCCCCCTGTGTTGGTTCTACCTCTCCCCATGATGTTTGCCTGAAAGCCAAGCTTCAGGGACATCAGTGTCCCGCCCCTAGTGACAAAGCTTATATAGCAAGTGGCAGAGCTGTTCAGCTCGGGCTGGCCCAACTCTAAGCCTGGGTTTCTCCATCTCAACCCGTCTGACCTTATAGGGCAGATAATTCATTGTTATGGGGGTTGTTTAGTGGCATCCCTCAACCCATTAGATGCCAATAGCACCCTAACTCCCATCATCACAATAAACAATGTCTCCAGGGATCATTGCAAAGTAACCTGGGAAGCAAAATTGTCTCTGGTTGAGAACCAAGGCTTAGAAACCATGTTCTTTTTTCTACTTGGCGCCTGCCCGTGCCCTGTTGCTCTGTATGGGACTGTGGCACTAGCTATTGTTAAGTCTAAGGTGACCAGTGGGCATCTGAGGGGCTGTTTGAGCATCCACCATGTGCAAGGCTCTGCAAGGTACTGGCTAAGAGGGAAGCCACAGGCAGGAGCTTCTACTGTGCCCGGGAGCTAAAGGACTTACCAGTGACTAGGAGAGGCTCCTTGTCCTCAGGAGGGGCCAGCCGGTGGGACTCTCACAGGTTAGCAGGGTGGCAGAGCCTCACTTCCTGTGTTTGGATGGCCAGATGGTGAGGCCCATGGGTGAGTTTGGGGGTTCCCCAAAGATGCCTGCCTGCACTCAGGATTAGGATGAATAAAACTCGCGTGATGCCTGTGGGGCTTTCAGTCATTCCTCATCAGGACCTGATGGGCACCTCAAATAACTCCCCTCACCCCTTCGATTTGGCTGAGACCTGGATACATTTCTCATGTCTGAAAATCCTCAAACTTAAAAAAAAAAAAAAATAGAAATCTTTCACTATATTGCAAATTTGCCTGTAAAACAAACACAGGAGGAAAAGCTCCTGGGCCTTTGCCCTCATTGTTTCAATTGGTGCCAAAAATATCTACTAGTGCCACCCCTACCCCATGTCTCAGGGTATAGCAGACCCTAGAGAGAGCTGGATGCCTGGGAGTCATTTCTGAGGGTCCCCAGAGAGGAGCCAGTGAGAAAGAAATGTGTGGGGTGTGTCTCTCTCTCCCTCTCCTCCCCCCCACCTCTCTCTTTCTCTCCTGTGTGTGTGTGTGTGTGTGTGTGTGTGTGTACAAACGCCCACAAGAAAAGAACATCAGGTTGCTCATTTTCTTCTTTAAAAAGTCCAAGAATGCATTTCCAACCCCTCCTGTCTGCCAGTCTCCACTCCTCCCCCAAATATCCTTGGTTAAGTCTTAAGACCACATCAACAAAGAACAAAGCCTCAGCCGCCTTCCCCCTCCTGACAGTGTCAGCTGTGAACTGAAGATCTGAATAGCCTTTAAAATTGTTTTATTGTTGTCAGCGCTGCAGAATGGTGTGTAATCTTCGTGTTCTGGAGAATCTTTAATTGGCACAAAAGGGCAGTTTAGCCGGCATCTTGTAGGAGGTTTGTCATGCAAACGGTTAGTGCCTGCCACTCACAACATGCAGGGCTCTCCGAGCTGATTTGTATCAGCAGCTCCCTCTGGCTAATAGCCTGGTGTGCTTCCTGGGGACCCTGAGCCGAAGCTGAGGACAGTGAGGCTTTCCGCCTCCCTGCACCTTCCTTCCTCGGAGCCTAGCAGTGGGCCAGGGAGGGAGCAGGATGGGTGGAAGCTTTCAACGTTCAACTGTTCCATGGGCGTTAAGGGTGAAGGACCTGGAGTTTGCCTGTCGGGGTTCAAATCCCAAACAAGAAGCTGTCCTTGTTACCTGTATTACTTACTAGTTAGGGTAACACTAGCTGCTGAAATAATTAACCCCCCCTCCCCCGTACACACACACACCACCACCACCACCACCACCACCACATTTTGGTGCTAAACACACGGAATTATATTTCTTGCTCACTTAGCAATTCAGTGTGGAGGTTCCTGGTCGACTTCCCTTCCGTGTGGTGATCCGAGGATCCGGGTTACTTCCCTCTTACGGCTTTGCCATCCACTAGGGCCCCAGAGTCGCTGCAGTGAGGAATGGCTTCAGCTACATCATCTCATATAATCTCCCAACAGCTCCTAGAAGATGATAGTGTTCTCATGTCACAGGTGAGAAAACGGAGGTTCAGAGAGCTCGTCATTTTTCTGGGAGCCTCCTAAGGAAAAGCCTGGTCCTCCACCCCACGCTCAAGGCACGTGGATGGACAGATCTGTTCCCATCCTCTTCCCACCTCAAGGCTGAAAAAGCAAGTTCTCTTTCCAGGGCCTCGTCCCATGTGGCCAGCCGTTGGGTGGCTCCCTTCACTATTTGTCAGTCTTTGGTAAGAGGCAGAGGAATCCCACCAAAATGAGACTGGCAGGTGCGGAGACCTGGCCTCGAGTGGCCTCAGGTGTGTGCCTGCGTTGGGGGTGGGGGAGGGAGGCTGTTCATTTGGACTCTGGAGAGGCAAACACAGCCGGTGGGCTCCACGGAAGGGACATACTGCCCGTTAATGGATTCAGACTTCAGCAGTTCCATGGAGAACAGACTGCTGCTGAGCCAGGCTGCTCCCAGCACTCCATGCTGCTGGTCAGAAATGAGTTTCCGCTTGAGGCCCTGCACTGCTGCGGAGATGGCCTTGACCAAACAGAGAAGTGGTTGACAGCAACCCTTCCCTAGGCTTTTCCTAGATCCTCACCTACCCCCCGATTCCCCTCCCCCACCCCTGCAAAGCCTGGGGATGCCTCTGGCTTGCTTTTGCTTGTGCACTGATGTAAACTCATCCACGGGGAGTGGACAGCCAGGGGTGCCCCAACAGGAGGTTTCCCTTTGAGTGCTGGGGTCTGGAGGTGAGTTGGTACAAGAACGGCCCCTGAAAGCTCTAGGGCTCTTGGAGAAAGCTTTCTGTCCTTCAATGTTGGGGACTTGGCATCCCTGTCTCTCCGGAGCGATGCCTGGTCAGGAGCATGTGGTGATCAGCATCTGAAAGGCTTGAAAGCAAGAGGCTGTCACAGCTCAGGTTTAGTCAGTCTCAGGAGCCCCTCCTTGATCAGCCTGGAGCACAGAGGGAGCCCCAGCTGTGCTCCTCCCCTTGCTAGGACGCTCTCTGCAGCTCGGGGGAGTTCAGTGCTTGGAGAGCATGGGGCCCGGACCTGCCCAGCCTGGTCCCAAGGACCTGCCCACCCAGAGGAGCTCTCCCTGGCCTCTCTTCTCTGGCTCTGCAGCCTCTTAGCAGGGGGGACACATGCCAGGGCCTGTCCACGATGTGCCCATTTGCCGCAGGCCGGAAGCCAGCAAAATCCATCCAAATGACCGCTCTTGAGCTCTGGGGAGGTTGGCTGTACTGTGCTGGAGCGGAGGATCCACTGACAGAATCAGCAAGTCAGAACCGACGCTGCCTCGTGGGCCCCAGTTCCAGAATCCTCAGTGCCCTCCTGGCTTCTGCTTACGTCCCAAAACAAGAGCATAGGTTCACTGTTTAATGAAGAAGGCTTTGTTCGTTACGTAATTCTTGTGTTTTGTTTCAGATTACAGGTCTTGAGGGTTTTAGGATACGCGGCCAAATGTTTTTCTCAAGAAAGAAAAGGCCACAAGCCTCTGCAGCCTGTATTACAATGCTACCTGCCCCCACCCCTCACCCCCCGAACCAAGTGAGATATCGATAGATAGATTCCTACCACCATCTTGTGTTACATTCAAAGCCAGCACTTACGTCCCTGGGCTTCTGAATTCTCACGTTGTTGAGCCGGGCTGTGAGGAAGGCCACCGTGAGGCCCTGACTTCCCCAAGGAAGCGCAGCGTTCTCAGAGCTGGAGGGAATTCGGGTCCCCTACCGGTTCTGGTGTGAGCCAGTCCCGTGTTGACCTGGGGCAAGAAGCCAAGTCATTTGTGGCTTTGGCCCCTCTTCCCACCACTGAACTACAGATTTCTTCTCTTTAGAAAGCAAGCAAGGACTCAGCTGTTTAATGCTTCGAGAGAGGGGCTGCGTGGTCTTGTTGTTGCATTCATTCATTCATTCATTCACTCGTTCATTCAGTAGTTGCTGGGTGCCTGCTGCGTGGACATGCCCCAGGGCCTGGAGATGCATCACTGAACAAAATAGACAAAGCTCAGTCATTCTGGTGAAGGGCTGACACCCAGACACATAGAAGACCGCGTGTGTCTGATGGAGATGAGGGATGGGGGGACAAGCAGCACAGGGGAGGGGCAGGGGTGCTACTCTCTGGCCCATGGAGCCCTGAGAAGTGACCTGGGAGTTTGGGGGACTGAGGGCTGGGGAGAATGTTGGCAACAGGGATAAAAGTCACCCTGAGATTTGTTCTGCCCTCTCAGGACAAATGGGGCGGAGCGGGAGGCAGCCCCCTTCCCTCCTGCCTATGGGCATGGGGATGGGGAAAGGGGTTTCACCTGGAGCACAAGCTCCTCCTAGGCCCTCGGCCCTGGCCTTTGGTCTCTGCCTTTCTTCTCTGGACTCAGGGACCTTCATCACAGTGTTTTTCCCCTGAATGGGTTTTGGTTCTCATTCCTGCTTTGGGAAAAACTTCCCAAATGCTTCATTTTTACATTTAGGATTGAGTCCCAAACAGTATATGTTTCATAATGGGTAAGCCAACATTTCCTCCAAAAAAAAGAACAGGAGGGACAAGTCCCAAGTATTAGGGTTTGGAGCTTTGGTTCCCGAGAGAAGGTGAAGCACAGTGCAAGGCTGAGGCCTGTGCTGACTGGAGCTGTGAACTTGGGAGTTTTGTTTGTTCTTTGTGGTGGGGCGTCACCAGGATGGCGAGGTCCTCTGTGGGCACATCTGAGCTGCCATGCCTGAGCCCTACTATGTGCTGGGCTGTCATCTTTTGCACATGTGACTATGATCCTTGTTGATGGGTCTGAGGTGTGAAAACCTATTTTTTACACGTGGGAAAACTGAGGTTTATAGAAGTTTATAGAAGACCTGCCAGCATTTGAACTCAGGTCACACAATTGAAATCTTTTTACTTCAAATTACCAGAACCGTTTTTAAATATCAGCCAATCAAATAAAGATATAAATAGTTCATATTAGCATCTGTCAATGTAACCAGTGGAAGCAAACACCAAAATAAACCCAAACAAAGAGTATAACTTCCTTAGTGTTTCTGAAGTCAGCAAACAGGACCCATTGGGACAGCAGCCGAGGTTCAGACTCCAGCCAGCAGCATGAGAGTTTTGAAGCCAGAGAAGAGATTTCTCCTCACCTTCATCCGAGTATCTGCCTTACCCTAAGCCCTTGAGTAATATATTCAGAATTTGGAGATTGGATCACGTGAGCAGGACTTAACAGGCCTACCTCTGCCTGTGCTTGACTGGGTTTCAGCTGTAGAGACGATGCCCTATAAATAGTAGACGAGGGGAAGAGACTTAGCACAAAAATCCAGAACTGTGTTCGCAGAACTGCCACATTCTGCCCTTTGGGCCCAGCTGTCCTAGTCTCGGGGCCATGAAGTTTGCAAAAGTAACTCACCTGAGTTCCTTTTCATGCCAGCCCACACTCTGGTCACAGAGTCATGGTTCCTTAGCCGGTGAGCGGCGACAAGGAGATCGCTTTAGCCACTGCCCTCAGCATCCTCAGGGCAGTCACATGCCCCTTTCTGCATGCTCCAAGAAAGGGGTGGGTTTGTCCTGTCGACATTAGCTTTTGACTTGAAAGCTGGAGGTGACAGTAATAGGGGAATAGATAGCATTTCAGTGCCTCCCTGTATAGCAAGCATGTCAAACTCACGAGTTTGACATGCTTGCTATACAGGATGGTGGAGAATGAAAGAGAGACATGTTTTCACTGGGTTCATGATCATTATGCACTTCTGCACCGCCCACCCCCCCACCCCCCATCACCCCGGCCGGAAACCACACCAGAGGAAGGGAAGCTGGCTTCTCGGTGACAAGGTGCTAAAGTCTGCATCTCCTTGTAGTTAGTGGCTGCTGCTTCTCGGGTTGGTATCCTCGAGGAGCCTGGAGAGAAGCAGGCGGCAGGTAATGCGCCTCAGAAGCATCTATCCTTTCTGCTGGAAAGTGCAGAACCGAAATAACCCATCCCCTATCCCACCCAAGCAAATAAGTCTGCTTTCTTCGTATTGTCTTCATAAATATCCTTTAAATTGAGGCTGAGTGACAAGATGCGCTCGTGCCACTAAAACGCTATCACTGGTGATATTGAAAGAGCTTTTAAAATACCATAGTTGTCATTGAAACTATACTTTTCTTCTCTCTCTCTCCTTTGCTAGTAACTAGGTCTCTTTGGGGAAGTTTTAAAGTGGTAGATTGTGGCCAGGGATATGCCTTCTACACAATGCTTCAGAATGCCACTCAACTCTGCTCCCAACATCCCAAGGGGAAAATACGTTTCAGTGGAAAACATAAAGCTTATTGGAGGCCATCTAGCTGCTCTCTGACATACACCCCTTTGCCGAAGGGGCGAGGAAAAGGCAGCAGTGGTGAGACGTGGCATCAGAGTTGTGTACCTGTTGGTTTTGAGTACAGGAGTAGATGTGCTTCTCAGCTTCTCAGATGTTGTTCAGCCTGATTGTGGCTTTTATACAAAGGAGTGAAGGCATGGGTAGGAAAGATAATAGAAGTATAAATTGCAAGACAGGTGCTTATGAAATCAGTAAATTATTCATTTAACCATTCTCTCCTTGTTGATTTCCTGTTGCTATGGCACCTTAAGATGGAGGCAAGTCAGTCGCCCGGCCCAATCAGGGCCTTCCACAGATGCACAGGCCCTGGTGGGAGGCTGATGATGCATTACGTACAACCTTCAGCCACAAGATAAATTGCCTCTTTATCTGGCAAATTCCAAGGAGATCTACTGGAGAGAGAACTGAAAGAGATATCTCACAGTGGCTAACACTTCTTGGAAGAGGCCCAGCTGTCTCAGGGCTTGAGTCAGAATCTGTTTAAGAACGCATTAAGAATGCATTGTCTTGGATGCTGAAAACACCATGGGCTCACAGTGACTTTGGCGTCCATGCTGCTGTAAATGCCTGACTTCATTTATTATTTTGATGGGCAACGAAACCTGCCTGCCGACAGTCACGCTCTCTCCCAAGCTCATCCCGGCCTTACGTGCGTGCTCCTCCTCTCCCCATTGACAGTGCGGTTTCCTGCTGCTAGTTAAATTGCTGTACTTAGGAAATGGAATGCTACGGCCTTGCTTGTCACTCACATTTGATGGAGTTGAAGGGAGTTTGGGTGCTGGGGGAGCTGGGAAACTTGGTACTGGTGTTAGCTGGATACTGGTAGCTGTTTGGCCTTGGACATGACCCTTTCTCACTGGGGTCTCAGCATCCCCATCTGAAGCGTGAGGGGTTTGGGCTGGCTGGTGTGGTGGTCTCTGACATCCTGAGGCTCTGGCCTATGCCTTGTGTTGGTGCCCTGTTTGTGAACAGCGGTGCTGTTACGAGGACGCCTGAAGGCCATCTGAACGTGCCTGCAGTTAGAAAGTTAGGGCCAGACCCCCCAGATGCATTGGACCATGTGGGCATTTTGTGTGAGAGACTATTAAGAATTTTGCAGTTCATTCTGACAGCTTGATAGATGGAGTGGTTTTACACGGCATCCACGTAGGAACTGACTGAAAAGGAAGTATTTTCTGAGAGAGTCAGGCTGTGTGTGTAAGTTAGGGTGGTATTTTTTTTTTCTCTTTCAATCCAATTCTAAAATTTGCTGTGAAAAGAAAATAATAACCTAATCCAGCATCCCTTTATATTTGACCAGAGGCCCAGTGCACGAAATTTGTGCACTGGTAGGGTTCCTAGCAGCTGCCTGCTGCCAGCCGGGGTCTCTCTCTCTTCCTCTTCCCTAACCCCCTCCCCATCAAACTCCCAGACAACTCCCGGTCCAGGGGACAATTTGCATATTACGCTTTTATTATATAGGATTGCCACTGTGCATACTGGCTGGTAGAACAGATGGATGGACAGTTGGTCACTTAGCCCTTTATATATATATGTCGATTCCATTAACCATAACATTTCTCAATCTTGCTTTTGACTTCTGTGACCGAATATACTGGTGATGATGAATATTGGTATCATTACTATGAGACTGATACTATTTTCCTTGTTGAATGAGCTATGTTCTAGCCAGGGGACAGAATTGTTACTGGCCCATCCAGTTAACGAGGTGACTGAAAGGGCAAACACACACTTGGTTCTTAAACATGAGGGTGCATCAGGCATCTGCAGGGCTTAATAACACAGGTTTCTGGGGCCCCACTCCAGAAGTTCTGATTCATAGATCTGGAATAGGGCCTTAAGGTTTGTGTTTCTAATAAGTTTTCAAATGATGCTGATGTTGGCTGGGCGGGGAGGTTGGTGGGGGGGAAGAGGCATGCTCTGAGATCCCCAGCACTGAGAATTGTTGAGACTTGAATTTTGGAGGAGGAGGGACCCAGACGTCTGAGGAGGGAGTCTCGGCCCCTGGTGCTGTTGCCTCTAGGGAGGGGAAGCGGCAAGTGTCTGGAGAAGCTGCAAACTGGATTCAACTTCTGGTACAGGAGGTACTTCTGCTGGCAGTGTGAAGGGGCATTGCTGGGGTGATGCTCAGAAGAACCTCAAGCTGACAGGGAGCCCCCAGGAAGCAGGCCAGAAGAGGCTCTGGTGCCCCCTATTGGCAAGGCCTAGCAGGGACCCAGTGGCAAAGCAGAAATATGCCATGTGATTTGCAGGGTCCCAGCTCTAGCAACAAAACAGAGTATGATACATAGAGTGGATTTGCAGTTGAGAGCCATTTTACAGATGGGGAAACGGAAGGAATTCTCTCAGTTAGAGGGTGGCAGAGCCAGGATTTGAGGCTGGTACCAGAGCCCACACTGTTGCCTTCACCAGTCTGTCCCTGGCTCCCCTCGTGCCCCTCTGGCTGTCCCTGGCCTCCTGCGGCGGGTGCTTCCCTTTTCCTGCCCTGAGGTGGATGTCCGTAGGGCTCCATCCCCTGAGCCTGCTCCTGCACTTCCAGCCACTGCATCTCCGCTGTGTGAAGGAGTGCACGTTGGTACCCATCCCCTGCACTATGTTTTGGATGCGAAGCCTGGAAGTCCAATGATGTCTGTAGAGAGCTCAAATATTTCTTCTCCCTTTTTCCTTCACCCTCCTCCCCAATTATTTTTTAATTACAAAAAGCACCCACCTTCCTCTCTATAAACCAGTTCTCTCTCTGACTTTGGTGTCATCATCTTCACACACTCCCTCACCTGATTATTTCAGATGCTAAGTACATTTTTTTACTTAGGTTGGCTCAATAGCCATATTACTGCCTTCTTTCTATATGTCTTCGCCTGGTTTATTCAGCGAACTGCAATTGGAGAAATTTAAAACAGCTCTGTTCATGTCATTCCTTGCGTTGAAAACATCTGCTGGTTCTCTGTGGCTTCCTGAACAAAGATGAGGCCTAGGTCCCTCAGAGAGCAGGGCGTCCTCACGTGGTGGAGGATCCCCTGTCTCCCCTCCAGGGTATAGGTCCAGCCTCTCCAGCCCAACGAGCTGCTAATGGCTCTCCTGACCTGCTCCATTGTCTCCCAGATCACCTGTGGTGGTTCATTCCTGCCCCGTCTCTCACCCTTCCTTAAAGACCCAATTCTAATGCCACCTGCTCCATGCAGCCCTCCATCTCTGGCTGTGGAAGGGAGGGTGTTACCGGGAGGGTCTGCACCATGTCCTAAGCCCACTCCACACCCTCCTGAGCCTCATGAATGCACCAGACTCACCTTCCTTCAGTGCGAAGGACTGGGAAGCCTGGGGTGGGGATCTGTCTCTGCAACCAGGCTTAGTCCCTCTCATCTCCCAGGGTTGCCACGCAGAACAACAGCTTTGCTGCCTCTGGAATGAGTTTTCTTTACTCGTGCAGATTGCTCTCTGACTCACACACCCGTGTGGCTGGGCGTAGCACTCACTGCCCAGTTGGTGAAGGGAGAAGGTTGCAGCCGTGTTTTTTTCTCCCAGCAAATGCAGATAATACCCTTCCTCTAATCAACAGGTTCCCAAGCATTTGTCTGAGAACCAGCAGTGAATTTCTAAGGGGCTCTCCCAGCCTCGTGGAATTAGAGCAGAGATATTGCCTTCTTTTCACTTCAGTTAATCCAAATGAGCTGTGTCTCCTTTCTGTAGGGAAGGGCAAAGCAAAACAAAACCCAGCTGAGCCAGCACCAGGCTTTCTCACTGCCAGCGCCGGGCTCTGAAAATGGCCCGGGTCACTGGAGTGATGAAAGAAATGGTGTTATTATAACGTCTCTCTTCAAAGAACCTGAAAGTGGTTTTCTTACGTTATATGCAAATAATATATGGGATTCACATCACCTACTTTTGTGCAACTCGTCATCCACATGTGTGTTTAGAAAGCTTATTAACTGGTGAGCTGGCTTCCTTTTCCCTTCTCTTGAGTTTTTTTTAGGCCACAATTTCCAGGCTCCTTGGTTCACTCAGAATTGTGAGGGTATAAGTGGTGCCCCTCCTGAGGGTAGAAACAAGAATCGGTTTGAAAGAGCTTTGATATCTCTGCTTCCTAGATTTTTTTATTGTCTGCTGAGCTTTCAGTGTATTGCCAGACTTAGTGAGTACATAACCTGTCCAAAGTCTACGAGATAAACCGAGTCTGCCTGCAGGGAGCTTAGTGTCTAGTGGGGGAGCCAGTGACAGTCCCTAGTACAGGGAAGTACTGGTGCTTGAAAACCAAAGAGGGAGATACACCCAGATGGATGGGAGGGGAGGAGCTGAGCCAGGGGCTGTAGCTGAAGGATACCCATTTCAGCAGACAGAAGAGTGATGCGATGTGAGAAGTGCCGGAGGACTGGGAAGGACTGGCTCACAGTGTGTGAGGAAGTGCAGTGAGAGACGAACAGGACTGCTCTGTGGCACCATCTCTGGCCTGCAGAGCCAGAGAGTGGTGGGCTGTGGTGCCAAGCTGGGGATTATGATGGCACGTTAGGAGCCCTCAGGGTGTTGCAAACAGGTGAGGAGCAGGGGCAGATCCTATCCCTGTGCGTTCCACCTCAGGAGTGTCTGGACCCTGGGGGTTGTCTCCATACCTTTTCTTCTCCCTCTCCCTACTCGGCTGGGTGTGTCTCCCTCTTCATCAGTCTTCCCATTCCTAAAAGTGCCTCTCTCCAACTCCTCTGCCGCTGGCACCCGTTCCCTCATCTCTCCTCTGCGTGATTCCTCCAGTGCCAAAGTCTTCACTTGACCTCCATCTTGGTCCTCAGGCCATCCTTCCCATGCTGCCGGAGGAGGCTCTTAAAAGGCTGGTCTGGCCATGTCATTTCCCTGCCCAACTCGCCCCTGCGGCTCCCGTCATTCCCCGAGCAAAGGCCAAGCTCCCGTGTGTGGCCCTTCAAGGCATGCTCTTCCTGCCTCCGCCTTCTCACGTGCTTAGCTTCAGCCACACCAATCTGGATGGCCGAGGCCAGTGGTCGGCAAACTTATTAGTCAACAGAGCGGCAAACCAAAGCTCTTGAGCCGCAGTTTGCCCACCACTGTCCTAGGCACTTTCTCTCCTCTGTTTCTTTAATTGTGCTGTGTCCTCTGCTTGGAGCTCTCATCCTTCGGTCCTACACCCCCTTTGTCCATCCTTCAGCCAATGGACATCTGCAGGCCAGGCCAGCCTCATTCCCTTCCCTGACCCAGTGCATTTGGTTGTGTCTCCCTCCCTCCATTCCCATGCATGGTGCGCCTTTTTTGCACACACAGGGTTTTATCATTATTTTGTTGTTGGCCCATCGTGTCATTAGACTGTGAGGTCCATGGTTGGCCCCCAGGCAGAGTGTGGGGAGAGTAGGAGGAGAGAGCTGGAGACAGGAGGACCCATTTGAAGTTCAGGTTGGCAGCCAGCCACCTTCATTTGTCTGATGATCTTGATCCCAGTTTGCCTCTTTTCTCCCGAGTGCGGTACTGAGATGACCGCAGAAAACAACTGGGAGGGGGGCGGGGGGACACTCATGTGTACATAACAAAGACGCCCCCCCTCCTCCGTTGTCCCAGGAGGAAATGATACTTCCATACATCCCAGTCACCTGTCTCCTTCAGCGTCCTCAGAGCTCAGGTAAATAATGAAAGCTACTCTCTTCACCCTGGGCCCATGGTCAGCAAACTGTGGCTCGAGAGCCACATGCGGCTCTTTGGCCCTTTGAGTATGGCTCTTCCACAAAATACCACGGCCTGGGCGAGTCTCTTTTGAAGAAGTGGTGTTAGAAGAGTTTTCAGTTTAAAAAATTTGGCTCTCAAAAGAAATTTCAGTCCTTGTACTGTTGATATTTGGCTCCGTTGACTAATGACTCTGCCGTCCACTGCCCTTTCCCCCCACTGACCTGTTTAACACTCCACCGAGCCCTTGGGCCCTTTGGAGCTGATGCTTGTGGACTCAGGGCTCACTTGTTCTCCCCTTTAGTTTTGGGGGCACAGTGGTATGTACTTTGCACCTTTCAGAGCCAGAAATACAGCTTAGAAATCTGCTCAGATCCTGCAAAATGGCAGTGCATTAGAGCTGGCGGTGTGCAAACATGGCAAGGAGAAAATTAGATGTGCTGGCAGAGAGCTCCAAAGTGCCCTTCCCACGCGTGCCACTCTCAGAAGGAACAGGCTGCCACGAGCCAGGCAGTGGCCTGAGGTCTTTGCTCTTCCGTCTTGCCCAGAGCTTCAGCCACTCCATGCTCATTTGTGCATCATCAGGGTTATCAAGGGCCATTAAGAGCCTTGGGTTCGTGTCCCAGCGCTGCTGCCAACCTGCTGAGTAGCCTTGGGCAAGCCCCGTGGCTGCTGGGCCAGGCCGCCCTCTCTGTCGAAGGGAGTTGGAGAGCTCTCCCAGGGCCTTCCCAGCCTCCCAATTCCATGGTCTATGAAAGTCCCAGGGGTGGGATTGGCACTGGGGCCTGGTGAACTTTTCTTGGGATTAGTGCCCCTGGGAGATGCAAGCAGCTGCAAGGGGAAGGAGGGGAGTGACTGCAGGGTCCAGGAATAGGTGCTCTGGGCACTTGCGGGAAGGAGAAGAGAACAGGTCTGCCCAGCAGGGAAGAAGCAGCCCCCGAACTGGAGCCCAGGGGCTCAGGGGTTCTGAGCACCAGCTTTGGAATTCCAAATTGGCCAGGGAGGCTCCTGCACCGTCAGTTTCCCAGTGTGCTCTCTGTGTGTGCCAGCGGCCCTCCCGGAGCCACTGTGGTTCCAGTGCCTGGTGAGGCCCACTCAGCATCGCCCCCTCTTCTTCCATCCTCTGCATCGCTATTTCTGTAACTCTTCCCTAGCATGTGGCTTTCCTCTCAGTTATTGATCATCAGCAGCAGCAACAACAATAAAGAGCCCACTGTGTGCATGGAGCAGTGCTGGACACTGGTGACTACAGCCATAGCGTGGTCCCAGTCCTGCTTACCACCCAAGACCTGCCATTCTAATTGTGTTTACCGCTGTGTGTCTGGAGAAGGGGAGGCCGTTAACCCTGTGGGAGTGGGACACCCTGAGGCTGCTGCCCTCTGCTCTGTGGCAGCGCCATACGCCTTAGCTAAGACAGGGGACTTGGGGAAGAAGGACCAAGGCAAGAAATGGGTCTTCCTATTTTATTTGAAGTGCTAAGAATTGGGGTGAGCAGAGGATGGAGAGAGGGTGGTTGGAAAGCCCAGGCGATGGAACCGCTGGAAGGAACTGCACGTGCTTTCGATGCAGCCGGGTTTATCTAATGGGAGACTCAAAAGACACAAGAACTTCTTTGGAAAAGCCCTCTTAGCTTCGACTTCCAGTGGATAAGAAATGTACCCAGTTGAGGCAAGCCGTGGCAGAAAGATCACAGACCTTGGAGCTCTCCCAGGGCAAACTGTTTCATCTCCCCAGGCCTCAGTCTCCTCATCTGCAAAATGGGGGTCCCCAGGCTTCCTGGGATGGCTGTGGTAGAGATGTGAAGGAAACCATGGTCTCAAAGAGCTCTCTGATTCTTTGGCTTGCCCAGGATGCGTAACAATAGGCGCCTCCTAGGCACCCGACTCCCCTTTGTTCTCTTGGCCATGATATGCTCAGATCTGTTGTTGGGGCCTGAGGAAGTTTGCCAGATGTCTTATGGCCACCACACCAGAGACCTTGCCCCTGGTGTGCACCGAACTCTCAGCTTCTCAGATCTACTCCTCCGGCCAGAGTTCTGCAGACACGCGCTAATTGGAGCCTGGAGACTTGGGGGGCCATTTAAAAATATCCTCACCCCGAAAGGGTCTTTGTGTTTGAAAACCGCCCCTAGTCCTGGGCTTCCAGACAGGCCAGTGAGTGTAAGGGGCAGTGGCTGGGGTGGAGCCACTCATGTGTCCTGGTTCCAAAGCAGATGGGTCATTCTTGCCAGAGGGGATGCATTTGGGATAAAATGCCATGACTCTCGCTTCAAGATATCAGAGGCCCAGAAGTGGCCATGATCTTGGTGAGACGCCCTGATATTTTGTTGTGAGACACAGCAAAAAAGAACAAGAGGTAAACATTTTGGCCTGCCCACTTTCAGACTTCCAGATTGCTCCCAATGGCTGAAGTGCCTGCGGGGGGTGGGGGGTGGGAGTTTGACTTCCCTTTTAACTCTGTCTCTACTTTCACCCCCATTATCCTCTCTCTCTCTTTTTATTAATTTTTTCTTCCTTAGCCAGCGGCATCAGCTTAGTATTTGGAACCAGTAACTAGAATGGCTCAGACTCCTTGGAGCCAAGGTGCATTCTGGCAGCGTCAGCCAAGCACCTGGCCTGGGAAGAGGGGGAGGAGGGAGGCAGATGGATGTACCACACTGCCCCTCGTGGGCTTCGTGCTCACAGTTCATGGCAGTCCTGGCGCCAGGATCAAGGACTTGCCCTCAGGACCTGGGGAGTAGTTCTGCCAAGCACCCTGTTGGTCACTTCATTTGGATTCTTCCTCTTTCTTTTCTCTGGCACCTGGCTAGAGGCCCCTCAGAGCGTGCTCAAGCACAGAGTGTAGCAGGGGCATTGGAAAAGACGGGTCATGGTGTACATGGGTGCAGGGACCCTGAGATTCTAGGGTGTTCACTCTTAGACTCTCACATTCTACTTCACTGCAATTCAGCAGAACATTGACCCTGGCGTCAACAGCACTGTTCAGACGAGCTGAGATGCGGAAAGCATAGCAGGAGCATGCTGGGGGCAGCAACAGCCAGACTGGCGTTAACCGTTGGTGGCTGATCACAGACTCTCGGTAAATTAAATGGAGGCCTGGCCTGTCTCCTGACAGAGAACTCCAGTAGCCAGAGGGTCCTAACCCTTTGGGAGAGCCTCGGGGTCAGATAGGGGTGCAAATGGCATGTGTGTGGCAGGAGTGTGTGTGTGTGTGGGGGGGGGGGGGAGATCAGGTTTCTTGTCCTGGCAAGGGGGGAAGGGAGACCAGTGCTTGCCAACCCTCACTTCCTGTCAGGAACCAGTGAGCATTCCAGCAGGGGAGGCCAAACACCTCGGTGGTGATGCTGCTGAAGATGCTGTTTTTTCAAAGGACTGATCTAAAGATGGGAGTGTGAAGCCACGATTTGCCTTCTTCCTGCCGTTCAGTCAGCCCTTCTCGCCGTGGCTTTGCCTCGGTTCTTCTCCCTGGATGATCAATTTACAACACCGCTCGGAAGGACGGTGAACATTGCTCTGAGAATCATCATTTTGCGCTTTTAAAACTTATTTTTCTTCCTCTAAGGACTGAATTAGTCCTGTAATTTGCTCCTGATACCACCTAAACCTGTTGTGATGAAAGCTTTTTTTCTCCTTCTTTCTTTAAACCAGGGAGTTCACATATTAACAGAGATGAAAAAGATCATTTCTAATTTATAATGTTCTGAATGGCTTTAGTTTTTTCATTTGTATTTCTCTGGTAAAGCAAGGCATCTGTTCTGCGGTCAGGGCCTTGGTAATCCCCGTGACAAACGGGAGCAGGATCTGAGAGGCAGTCCACACCGGCCCCTCCGGTGACGGACAAGTCCGCCTGGGTGACGTGCGTTACTGAGTGTCTCTCCCGCAGTTACTCTCGCGGTGGCATTGCTGTATTAGGTAAGCCCTCTGGGGGCTTGAAGGTCAGGAAATCAGGAAATAAAACTCTTGTAGTATTTGACCTAATCAATACGGCGGGCTCTCAAATAGATATCCAAGTCTTTGGCAGCCGATGTTGGATGGGCAAGGGGAGAAATCCTTTTTGATGGGTATTGACGGAATCACTGGCGGCCGGGGGAACATTGGCCCTGTCCGGTTTGACATGCCCAGGCCGGTCTCTGGGTGGGAGGGCCAGTCCGTTTGGACTCGGTCTTTCTTGGAGTCTCTCTGTTCTTTGTCAGTTTCCGCCAGGTTTCCGCTTTGGGGAGCTGAGAATTGGAATGGGATGAGAGCACCGGGCAGGATTGGAAAGGAAGCCCGCTGTAGACCCCGTTGGCACTGGAGACTCGGGCTCCTGTTTCAAAGGAGGAAACCTGAGACGGATTCTGGGACCCTCGTCCCAGCCGCACCACCATCCAGAGTGGCAGCCCATGGGCTCGGAAAGCCAGGTGGGCGCCGTGGAGACTCGGAGAGCAGACTTTTCCTCCACACGCTGCCCGTCTGTTGTCCCTAGGAGTTTGGGGAGTAGGCGTTTGGGACGGTCATGCCATTTGCATCTGGGAAGAAGGATGAAAGGGGATTCGTCTCATGATAAAATCTGGTCCCATAGATGATCTGTAGCAAAAAAGAGGAGAGATAAATGAAATCATTGTGCTCACTTGCCACCTTCTGGTTCTTTTATTCTTTGGTTGTTAAGGGCAACAAAAATGTCAATAAGGAGGCTGGCGGTGGAGGTCTCAGACCAGGCTGGCTTGCTGGGGACGGTCCTCTCACCGTGGCGCTCTGGTCCAGGCAGGCGCCGGCGCTTCGCCTGCACTTTGAGTCAAGACGTGTTTGATGGAATTTCTGATCCTCAGTTGTCTCAGTCCCTCCCCACCACTCAGGATCCCGGGTCTGTGGGGAATAGTCTTGAACGGGCTGAAGATCTGTCTTTGGGGGGGAAGACATTAGCCATGAGATCTTCCAGGCTGCCTGCTGTGTTTAGCAACACCTTCGCCAGCTGCCCGCATGGCAGGGAGGAGGTGGGCCTTGCCGTCCTTTCCCCTGGGGGCCTTTTCCTGCCATCTAAATATGGATGTGAATGTGATTGGCCGGCCAGGAAGGACCCACCAGCCGTCCCCCCCACCCCACCCCTATAGCCCCGCAACGTGAGGCGGCCCTCCCACATGTCTGAGTTGAGTCTCCCTTACATGGATGAGGAAACTGGTCCCGTGGAGAGAATAGGTGGTTTGCGTGCACCTGGGAGCTGGCACTGGAGGGCAGGTCTCCCAGCGGAGGTCTCCATACATCGCACAACCCATGAGATGTGGCGGTGAGGGTTATTGTGTTCCCCCGTCTACAGATAAGGACACCAGGCTCAGAGGGGTTACGTAGCGGAGGGTAATTGCTCTTCTTATCCGAGCGTGTTCATCCTCACCATGAAGCGGCATGTCCTGGTTTTATAGGGAAGGTCACTCTAAGGCCAAGAAGCTCGTGATTTGCCCAGATTCTTGGCCTTCTGGACTCCCATGCCCAGACCTCTCCGTGATGCAACTGTGCCTATCTGCCTGGTGCTGTCCGGTCCTCTTCCGGGGCCCGGGAAGTGGCCTGGCCATGAGGAGGAGTGAGGTGGGGGCCGGGGAAGTGGAACGTGTGTTGGGAGGGTAATGAGACCAGTGATTGAGTAAGGGCTGGGCGTTGGGCTGAGCAGTGAAAATGGCGTCTTAGAGGGGAGACTGTGATTTTTTTCTAGAAAAGAATATGCTTGGTGAGCCTGTGTGGTGCTCATCGCCCTTCCAGGTCTTCCGAAGTTGCTCTGGAATCCTCTCAGCAACACTAGGAAGCAGGTTTCTGCCTCTTTGCAGTTGAGGAAACTGAGTCTCAATGAGTTGAAGAAACTTGTCTTGGGCCACATGCCTGGTTCGTGGTAGTGCCGCTAAGTCACTCAGCAAAGGCTCACGGAGCACGCGCTGGGTGCCAGGTGCCGTCCTGGACACCGGGACCCGTCAGTGAACAAGTAGACCAGTCTCGATCCTTCCAGACCAGAATTCAAGAGGAGGGAGACGTATGATAAACAGCCAATGTAATAAATAAGCGAATCACCCATTTCAGAGGTACCACACAGCACAGGTAAAGGCGATAGGGAGCCCCTGGGTGGGCTGCAGTTCCACATCACTTGGTCCCGGTGAGCTGGGAGAGGGAGGGAGCCATACCAGATCCACACGTGGGTCTGCTATCACGTCCGCTTTTCAGGAGGAAGGGAGGCCGGGAGTGGCTAAGGTCACACGCTGCCTTGGGATCCAAACCCGGTTCGGAACCAGGGATTCCCGCAGCTACCTGGTGAGGTCCCACAAGGTTCTTTGTTTCCCCTGCACAGCCCTGACATGGTTCACCGTCTCCAGCCTTCAGCGGCATTGATTTCTGACAGCCCCACACCAGCCCCAATGTCTTCCCTATCCCCAGAAGCCCCATATCACTTCTTTCCCATATAAGCATGCGTCCCTTCACCCTAGCATCCCAGCACCCCGAGTGGGGAATTAATGCGTTTTTATTTGAAGTGATTTGCCGCTGTCATTTTTGATATCTCCTGTTTTCGTATGCAGGAACGCAGAGCACAATTAGAATACAGTTATATATCCTCATAGTTATTAAAGCTTGGATTAACATGACATAAAGTTTTGTCTGGGGAGTCTTTTGCTATGGCTCAGGGAGCATTTTTTGTGACAGTAATAGGCTACAGTTAATATACTTGAATGATACTAGAATCTGTGTTATAAGGCAGAACAAAAGGGGTTTATCTGGGGCTGAATTACAAAGGTGGAATTATCACTGCGAACGATCCACAGAGATCTGGGCTTAATTATTGTCGCTTGTGTCATTTCAGCATAATATGGGTAGTTACTGAAGCAGAGTAGAAGTGCGGGAGGGCCAGCTTGTCAATCACTGGGCGAAGCCTGGACTCCCGCCCCAACTCCCACGCACAGTGCTGGCCACGTGTCCTGCAGGTCCACGGGGATGGAGCCCTTTGGCCGTCCCTGGCATGTGGTGCCTTGGGTTTTATAATGTTTCTGCTGGATGTTTTAATCAACTTCTGTGTCCCCCAGCCCAATCCTTCGCCCCCCCAATGTAGGTCCCCTGCCCTCCTGGCCCCATTGAACTGTCCATGAGGGTGATGAACTGGCTGGTCCGCTGCATTTTCCCAGTGACAGTGGCAGTGCCACCTTCCAGAGCCTAATTGTTGTGACAAGCACAGGAGGTGAGCTAATGTGCTCTGCCAGCCATTTGGTCACAAAGGCCAGTGTGGCTAGCCCAGGTGTCTGCCTGCACACGGGTGTGCTCAGGTGAATCACTTCCCCATCTGTTCCCAGAGGACGGAACATGGGGGCAGCAGGTGGGCGGGGCTTGGGGCAGCAGGTGGGCGGGGCTTGGGGCAGCAGGAGGGTGGAGCCTGGGGCAGCAGCATTGTGGGCAATTTTGTCCCCCTACCCCTCTCTGGTGCCCAGTCATGGCATTTACATTCCTCTGGGGGGTTGAGTCAGGTCCCAGGAGCCAGGGTTGGGAACAGGATAGCTCAGCTCTGAACAGGGCAGGGCACCCGAAGGCTTTAGAAATGCTATTTATAAGGAGCATAACCTTTTTGTTTATATTCTCCAGCTGCCAGGTGTAGGATTACAACTTGTTCTGTTGGCGGCTGCTATGAACTGTGAGCTGGTTGGCTGTGCTCAGTGGTCAGTGCTGCGTTGGGCCCTAGGCAGTGTAGCTTTTCCTGTCCAACCTGTTTTTCAAGAGGCCGTTGTCCTGCTTGGTAAAAAGCCTCTATGAGGTGCCCCACTTGTAGAGCGAGAAAGGAACAGGTCTGTGTTGGCAGGAAGTGGACAGGGACTTGGGGACATTTTCTCCAGGAATGGAGAGGTCCAGCAAGGTGGAGCACCTTGCTCAGGTTACCTGGCTAGGAAATCAAGAAGACAGGACTTTGTGTATCTGAGTCCCAAGGCCATGTTTTTCAACTAGACTTGTGTTCATACAAAAATGCAGATTCCTGAGCCATGCCCCAGAACTACAGAATCACACTCTCTGGAGTGGCCTGGGGCTGTGCATTGAACCAGGGTACTGGGTGATCCGTGTACATGCAGACGATTGGGAACATGGCATTGCTGCCCTTGAGGCCAGCCACGAGTTTGCCCTGAAATACTCTCCGTACCAGGATCACAGGTCCGTGGGACATTGTACCCCATGGGACAGGGATGTCAGGAAGTGGGAGGATGACCTCACATTAATTAAAGCCAAAGGGAACACATGGAACTTTCTTAAAGTCTCCCATTTTGTAAATGAGAGATTTGAAACATGAAGTAAGAGAGTTCGTGCCCAAGGACACACGTTCATGGCAGAACTGGCCCTGATACCTGTTACCCCCACTGCCCTATCCTATATAATAGAAGTCCAGCGACCATAATGACCAGAACAACTAGAGAATGAAACCACCACGGCCCCTTGCTGGGCTGGCCTTGACCCCCAGCAAGCAGTTAGGAGTGATCAGCAGGCAGGTGAGTGGTTGGGGTCAACAGGCAGGCAGGCGATCAAGGGGGGCGATCAGGTAGACAGGTTAGGGGTGATCAGGCAGGCAAACAGAAGCCCACATTCGATTGCCTCAAAGAGGGAGACCCCGGCCCAGCCTGCAGAGGGATGTTGGGCGGCTGCGATGGGAGGCGCTGGCATGGCGCCTGCAGCCTGGCCCAGGCCCCATGGTCGCAGCCTCTCCTTGTGGCTCTGCAGGCTTAGACTGCCTTCCTCTTGCTATGATGCCTGGGCAGATCCCGGACCCTTCCATGACTGTGGGCTCTCTGCCAGGGTTTGGCTCCCTGACCAGACTCCCCAGTTGGCCCTGACTTCAGAGGAGCTAAAACATCCACAACATTGGGGCCATGGCCGCCCCTTGGCACTTCCTGGAGGTGAAACTGGGCAAGAGGCCTCAACCTGTGGAAAGTGAGCTGGATGAGGAAGAGGAGCGGAGGAAAAGGCACCGGGAAAAGAACAGAGTGGCGGCAGCCCCATGCCAGAACAGGAAGAAGGTGTGGAAGGGTTTCTGCAGCCGGAGCTCATGAATGTGAAGCTGAAAACCCAGGCAGGGGTCCTCAAACTTTTTAAAGTGGAGGCCAGATCACGGTCCCTCAGAGAGCTGGAGGGCCGGACTATATGAACTACTAATTCCTACTGTAACACCTCGGCTGCGCTCACTGCCCAAAAAACCTGGCGGGCCGGATCAGACTCCTCTGCGGGCCGCATGTGGCCCGCGGGCCGTAGTTTGAAGACCCCTGACCCAGAGGAAGGAGCTGAAGCAGGAGCGGCAGCAGCTCATCCTGATGCTCAGCTGGCATCTCCCCACCTGCATCACCAGGACCAACAGTGTTAAGACCCCCGACTCAGAAGGCAACCCACTGCTGGAGCCGCTGGAGAAGAAGTGACCATGGGCGGGGAGGAGGAAGTGGGGGAGGAAGAGGAGAGGGAAGACCTGGAGGGTCCCAGAGTGCTCTTCCTTGCTGTGTGAAAAACTCTTCAGTGAGGCTCAGCACAGCCAGCATCAGCCAGGTTTTTTTATGAAACTCAGATGAGCCACACCAGGTTAAGAAACCCAGGCTGATGAAACCCAGAACCGAGCTGAGACCAAAATAGTCCTGAGGGGCCTTCTGCCTGGGGCCAGGCTTGCAGGAGGCAGGACAGAGGCTCTGGGCCAGAGAGATGCCCAACCAGGCAGGTGTGGGCACTTCTCCAGCCTCTCTGCCAGGATACCCACCCAAAGGACCTCAGAGCAGCCAGGAAAAGTCATGAGTTGCAACCAAAATCAGTCTATGGAACTCAGAATGAAACTGCAATCTGCCTGCCCCTAGCCCTGTCTCTGACCCTGATCCTGATGCAAGGCTGGAGAAGGGCACAGTGCCAGGCCCTGCTGTACCCACCCACTGTGGTCCAGCTCAGTCCTGCCTGGAGTGGCAGCTGGGCGCACCCTCGCCGGCCCAGCTCGAGTTGCTGTGGGCACAAGGCACAGGCGCCCTTCCAAAGCACATACTCACTGAATGTTTACTGACCGGCTGTCCTGGCAGGGCTTTCAACTGCACATGTTTTTATACTTTTTAAAAAATATATTTTTTACAAAAAATGGTTTTAAACGAGCAATATAAATGGATTTCTATAATCACTCGATGTGATACATTATAAATATGTTTGTTATGAACAGATATTTAGCAGTTATGGTCATTGTGTGTAACTTCTAAGCACTGTAGTCTCTGGGTGTTGAGGGTGGCAGGGGCAGGGTTGCGGTGCATTTCCATCCTGGTAAATCCATTATAGTATTCAGTTCTGTATCACTCAGTAAATATTACTCTTACAGAAAGGAGAGAGAGAGAGAGAGAGAGAGAGAAAGGCAGGCCATCCATCCCATGGCCCAGGCCATCCAACCCATTGCACCCCACACCTGTCGTCTGCAGAGGGAGGCAGAGGTGACTGGTGCCAGAGGAGGGGGTGGGACTGTACTGCACAGATGGCAAGCAGTAGCAACAGCAGGGGCGGGACCAGCTGCCTGCAGCTGGGGGAAGGAAAGCCCCAAGAGGCCCTGATCTCAGGCCAGGCCTAGGGACTCTACCTGAGAGGTGCCAGTTTGCGAGAGGGTGCAGGCTGGGCTGAGGGACCCTCCCCCACAAGTGCATGAATTTTCGTGCACTGGGCCTCTAGTAAAAAATAATTGCCCAGCCCAGCTGGCATGGCTTAGTGGTTGAGCGTCAACCTCTGAATCCGGAAGTCATGGTTTGATTCCCAGTCAGGGCAATGCCCGGGTTTCAGGTTCCATCCCCAGTGTGGGGCATGCAGGAGATGATTCTCTCTCATCATTGCTGTTTCTCTCTCTCTGAAATCAATAAAAACATATTTAAAAAAAATAAATAAATAACTGTCCATTGCCCTTTGCCTTTCCATTGCTAAAATGGTTTAGAAGAAGTGTGGTTGTAATTAGAATAAACACAGTATTTTTCTTTACTGCAACGAGGCCTTCAAAGGGAAAAAAAAAATCTCAATACCCCAATTATGCCGAAGCATTCCCAGTCCTATCCAGGAGTAATTAAAAAATACAGCTGACGCTTGTTCTCTTGCTTGTTTTTAAATGAATAGCTAAGTATCTGTCAAGATGATGAGCGCTCAGGCCGCTGACGGCCTTACGATCTCAATTTGCTCCCAGGAACTCCATAGATGAGAGCACAAAGGCTGTGGTTTTGAACCATGAGGCACCTGGCCACCCCAGGCACACTCGTTTCGTGGGTGGCGGGGCAGCTCTCGCCCACCCCGAGACCAGGTGTGGGGTGGCGGGCCAGACGTACGTAGCATCTACATCCTCACTCGGTCTCAGATTCTCCTCTGTGCCTGTGAGCGTGTCAGACAGAGAACGTACCTCTGCAGAACACAGGACGTGAGGGTTTTCAGGATCTTTGCATAGAATTAGTTTGGCTTCTTGGGGAAAATCCTCCTGTTGCAAGTCACTTTTTAATTAGTTTATAGAATCTTTATTTCTAAATGATGCCACTGTATGAACTGAGATGTCACGTTGCATATTGACACCACTCCTTTGGTGACAATTGGGCTTTATTTCTCAGAAGCTAAAGGCAAATCTATATGCATTTTCCTCACCCCATTCCCAACACACGTTTTTCCAAAGACAAAACCAAGGGCAGACTTGAAGAGAACATGATCACATAATATATTATAGCATTAGTCATTCTTAATGTTTACCCATCGGTTTACAGTGTGTGTGCATATGCGTGGAGTTCCAGTTATTTGTTGGTGCATAACAAATCATGCCAAAATTAACTGGCTTCAAACAACAATCATTTTATTATCTCTTGTGGTTTCTACAGGAATTTGCAAGGGGCTTGGTTGGGGGTATCTCTGAGGCTGCAGTTAGATAGCGCCCGGCACAGCTGAGGGCTGACCAGGTATCTCTCTCCTCATGTGGTCTCCGGACTTGTCCATGTGGCCTCTGCAAAAGCTGGCTTGAGCTTCCTCACATCCTGGTGTCCTCAGGGCTCATTATACAGCAGCTTAGGGCTCCCGCACAGGTGTCCCAGCAAACCAGGCAGGAGTGGCTTCACTTTTTCTGACCTGGCCTTGAAAGTCATAAGACACAAGGAAGTCACAAACTCACCTAGAATAAAGGGATGGGATGGAGGCTTCACCTCCTATTGGGAGGGTTGGCTGGTGCCTTCTTGGTAGAGCAGCCAGTGTCGGACAGCCACTGTTAGCTGAGGAAGGCCCGCCTGGGTCTGTACAGCGGGTGATCACCAGACTGTACCCGGAGCTCTGTCCCATCCATTCTGTTGGCGAGTGCACTCAACTAAGGACAAGCTCCGCTGTGTCCTTAAAATAAAGAGTACTAATCAATAATAATAATAATAATTACAGCACCAGAAGCCAACACCTATGTATGTGTATAAATGCACCTTCCACTTAATCTCATTTCATTACCTTTTTAAGAACATTCTATTCACTCAGGTTCAGAGAGTAAGTAACTTGTGCCATTGCTTGTCCAAGGTCACTGTGGTTCCTGAGAGTCAGATGTGAAGCCAAATGTGTGTGACCCTGGGACCCAGGCCCTCGGCCACTCTGCTAGTGTCCCAGTCGGCCGGTGCTGAGCCGCAGCCCAGAGGCCGGGCCGGATTGAGGACATCCATGGGGGTGTGTGCTGTGCTGTGCTGAGCTGAGTCCCTTTGCCAGGCTTGTTGAAAACAGGCTCATTTTTATGTGTTGATGGCCACACACGCTCAGCCAGAAGCTCTTGCTTTATCATCTAGTTTAAAGTGAGGGGAGGACGCTCCCTCAACAAGAACCTGGCCTCCTCCAGCCAGGCCGGTCAGCCCCCAGCTCCCTCTGCCTGTGCTGCAGGGCTATCACATTAATCTTGCCGAATCAGCCCATCTCCCAGCGCCTGAAACAGATTCCGTGTGTTGGGAGAAGTACTTGGGAATGACCCCGGGGAGATTTGCTGATTCATCCCTCCTTTACTGTTCCAAGAGCCCGAGTCCGGCTTTGGGGGAATGAGATGGACCTACAAGGAGGTTTTATCCCACAGAACCTTCCAGAAAGCTGCCCTTCCAGGCACAGACTTTGTGTGTCTCAGGGTTTCCGAGAGGTTCCTTGAAGGGTGGATTTGGCACTGTCCCAGGGCCTCTAGAAGGAGGACCCCAGGAGAGAGAGGGCAGGTGGGGCAGGAAGAATAAAGGGCTCAGAACCAACAGTTAACATTTACTGAACATTCTGTGTACACCAGGCACTTCACACTGGACACCTCGTTTCTGACCTCAGTTCAGAGAAATGGGCATCTTTTCCCATTTTATAGGCCACATGGCACCGGGTTTAAGAGCCCTGAGGTCCGCTGTGGGGTTTAGTCCAGGCTCTGCTCCGTATACAGTGGGTGAATGTAGCCAAACTGGCCAGCCCTCTGGAGCCGCGGTCACCAGCCTGTGGTCTGTGAGATCCGAAAGGTGGGCGACCCCTGCTCTGGAGCTCTGTGTCCCTGTTGATAAACGAAGGTGATGCTGACGGCAGCTTCCTGAAAGGGTTACTGTGAGAATTAAACCAGACCGCGCTGCGAAACGCCTCGCCTGGTGTTGTGTGTACAGAAACTGTGTAACACGACTTTACTGCTGTTATTCTTGTTGTTCTTATTATTAACAACCTGAGGGACCGGACAGAGAACGAAGGCAGTGGTTCTGTCGTTTTAAATTGCCTGTTGTTATTCTGCCTTCCGGGCAAGTCTGGGCTCCAGGCTCAGGCCTCCAAGCTCCTGATGGTGGGTTGCTGCTGCGGCCAGAAGGTTTTGGTGAGGCCGTGTGCATGTGTGTGCGCAGAGGCTGTGTGTGTGGGTGGCTGTGCCCGCCCTCCCTCCGCTCTGACCTTCCAGCCCCTCCTCCGCCCCGACGTGGCCTTGGGAGCAGATGCGCAGCTAGCTGGTGGCTTGGGTCCGGGCTCCTGCTTGCTCGCCAAAGTCTGAGCTTCTGTTTATGACTAATTGCTTTGTTTGTTCTGTATGAGACACTGAATTTTTTTTTTCCAGAGATCTACTCCTCTTTGTAATTAGGTGTAGTGATTAGAATCTTGTTCCTATTACAATGGAGTTTTCCTTTTAATTCACGCACACTCACCAGGCCTGTCTCCGGCTGCTCCGTTGATTGTCCCCAGTTGGCTTTTCCCAAGCTGTCACATAAATCAGTTCAGGGGTGGCTTCAGGACTGATGTGAGTCTCAGAAATCAAATATAACTGACTGGGGGTTTTGTTATATTCAGCTATCATACTTGGGGATGTATTCTCAATGATTAAGGACATGAGAGTTGGCAAATTACTTTAATAAATATTCTTTATTTCCCCATCAGCTCCTTTTATTAAAAATTTAAAAATGTTGTTGTACACAGACACGTTGATATTTGGCTACGAAAATAAACAGCAAAATATTAATAATGGTGATTTGTATTTTCTTATTAGGCTCATTGGCAGTTTTTGTTATATTCATGTAATGAATATGTTAAAACAAAAAAAATGTTGCCTTGGCTGGCGTGGCTCAGTTGGTTGGAGTGTCTTTCTGTATACCTAGTTTGCAGGTTCGATTCTTGGTCAGGGCGAGTATGGAAGGCAACCATTCGATGTTCTCTCTCACATCAATGTCTCTGTCTCTGTCTCTCTCTCTCTCTGTCTCTCTCTTTCTCTCTCTCTCTCTCTTCCCTCCCTTCTCCATGTCCCCTTTCTCTAAATATATATATACACACACACACACACACACATATATATATATCAATAAGCATATCCTCAGTTGAGGATTAAATAAATGTTTCAAAAGCCCTTTTTTATAACAGATTAGGCATGGTACATTTGTCAGCTAGCTCAAGGTCATTCCACACATCAGCACGAGTCCAGGTCTTGAAAGACCCCGGGTAATTGCTCCACCTCCACAGCTGTCCTTTATCTATCTGTCAGTCAAGAAATAATCCTGAGTCCTTGCTTGGTGGTGACGGGCAGAGAAGACTTAAGATGTAGTTTCTGTTCACAAAGTGCTGCTCATGGTTTGGGGAGAGAGGTTTTTATTGAAAGTTTCTCTTCTCTTGACCATGACTCCAAACTCTGTGATTGCCTAGACTTTGGTTTCTCCTTCATGATGCCAGAAAGATAATGGTGCCAGCGCTGTTGCCGCTGCCGCTTCCTGCACAAGCCCCTCCCCTCAGGCCCCCTTGCTGAAAGCCCCCAAGCCTGTGTGTCCAGCCGCCATGGCCTCAGGACATCCCAGAGCCAGCCCCTCTGGGAACCTCCTCTTGGAGCTCCTTGTGGTCTTTATTCTGTTCTCCCCACTGTGGAGGGTGGAAAAAGCCATGTCTCCATAAACAAAGGGGCTGGAGGGAATTCAGGAGAGAGTGGGTAACCCGGGGGTGTGTGTCTATGGGGGCCAGAGAGACCTGAGTCTGGAAGGTAGGGTTGAGGCCAGCTGGTATTGGGCTGTGAGTGTTTGGACATGTCCCTTTGGGCACTGGACACAGGAAGGGATCCTTTAGGATAAGTATCCAGGCTGCACTGAGTTGGAGAGATGAGAGCACAGCCAGAGTGTCAGCGGTCACAGGAATGAGGTCATTGTGTGGCAGGCCCAGACTTACAGTGACAAGGGCCTGGAACTCACAGGGATGTCGAAGAGCTAAGAAAGGGTGGGGTGGAGGCAACATCAAAGAAGTGGTGGAAAGGGACAGGGAGCTTGGACTTTGGTTTATGACGGCATAAAGCTTTCGATCATGGAAGGTGGTGGTCCACTGGTGAAAATAGAGTTGTGGGACGTGGGGGGAGAAAGTGGGTGGCATGTCCTTGTTAAGAGGTGTTGGTTATATATATATATTGATTTCAGAAAGGAAGGCGGAGAGAGAGAGAAACATCCATGATGAGAGAGAATCATTGATCGGTTGCTTCCTGCAAGTTCCATGCTGGGGATCGAGCCCACAACCTCGATATGTGCCCCGACCAGGAATCGAACCGAGACCTTCTGGTTCATAGGTCCATGCTCAACCACTGAGCCACACTAGCTGGGCAGGAGGTATTGGATTTTTGAGGAACATCCACGTGGCAAGAAAACCCATGGCAAAGAAGCGAGGCTGGCACTCTGGGGACAGCCTGAGAGGATCCCCCAGAGCGGGTGGGTGGGTACAGGAGTTGTGTTCTTACACAGAGAGAAGCAAAGACAGAGAGGGTGGGGTGACGATAGTGCAGGGGGGTGACAAACTGGAGCCTTACGGGTTGGCAGAAGGAAGGGGGCCAGGAAACGTTACACTGAGAGGAGCAGAGCACATAGTGCCTAGGAATCCGGGGAGCGGAGTGTGCACGGAGCCTGATGCAGAGGTGGGATTCGGGTAGTTTCTGAGTTTTCCTGGATATGTTTTCCTATTTAATAAAAAAAGAGGTGGGGCCTTCCAGATTTTGTTGACTGAATTAACAGAGTTGACCTTCATTCTCTAGATAGTTCTTGCTTTCCAAAAGAATGGCTAGCCAGAGTTCCCCAAATACTGTAAGACTATTTTGCAGGGAAGGTAAACCCCAGAGTGAAGTAAGGTAAAGGCCATGTTCATACTTCTTTGATAGGGTTGGGTTGGATGGCATCTTGGCTTGGGTTGTGTCTTTATGTCAGGGGAGGGGACACGATGAGAGCAAATAAGGAAATAAAAAGCAGTTTCTCTGGAATTCTGTGGCTGTAGCTTTCTCTGGAACCAAAGAGAAACTCAATGAGTTTTCCTTTGCAGGTAAAGCACAGTTTTATTCTGCAGCCGAGACTTTTCCTAAGTAACCCAGCCTTCTTTTAAACCTCCCCCTCAGGCTTCCTCCGCGTCCTGCCCGGGCCCCCTCCCTTCCTCCAGACTCTTTAAAAGGACTTTCTTGCACAAGGAAGCATCATAACGTAATACTCGTCTTATCTTCGCGCGTCCCCAGCAGGCATTGACAAAAGGACAGTGGGCGAGCCTCAGATACCTCCGCGGTGACGGAAGGCTGGACGTGTTCTTTTGAGACATCTCACCTGGGCCTGTCCAGAGCAAGAACCTGCTGGGGCAATTAGCCGCGGCCTGAGCTCTGGGACGCAGGCGCCTTCCCTGTGAAAGGCGCTCCGCGGGTGCTGCGCCTGCGTCCCTGTGATGGCTGGCACAGGCAGAATGTCCCGAGGAGTTGGGGGGAAACCTGTGGGGGTCATTACGGCTCGTTTGGGAGATGAGAGGGGTCTGTGATTTTCTGTTGTGAATGTGTATGCACAGAGATGCGATAGAGACGCTCACGGCCCCTTTTATTTCCCAGCTGCCCCGGGAGTGGGCCAGCCTTACTTCTCTCCTTGGCTGCGGGTGCTCTCTTTGTGGTTTGTGCCCAATGCCGTGGTCCCTGGGAGTTCAAGCGGCCACTGCATTGTCCCCGAGGACCAGTCAGTCTGCAAGGAGAGGTCTTCTCCCGGCCCCGGGGTGTGGGTGGAGGGCTCTGCCATGCTTTCCCCAGCTGTCTGCACATCTGGAGGGGTTCAGCCTGTCTGATCAGAGTTGAGCAAGACTGGAGCTTGTTTTTCATGCCTGCTAATGGAAAACCTTCCCTTACCCTCCTCGTATGGGTTCAGGGACACAAGGGTCAGCCTAGGGGGCTGGGCAAGGGAAGGCAGATTTCTGACAGCTAAGAAACGCATGGAGTGGTGTGTGCCGGGGCGAGGGGCGATCACTGATTTTCAAGCAAGTGTGGGCCGGGCCCAGCCTCGCCAGCCTCCCGAGGATGCTAATACGGTGCATTGAAATGGTGAATGTTTTCCTACAGTCGAATCCATAATTCATTTGGTATTAGGCTATGCAAAATCCTTTCTTATTGCTCTTCTTTTTATCTCACCCCCAAGCTTCTTTTATGATGAATCAGTTCTTAGTCTCTCTGCCTGTCTCCCCTGTCTGTCTGTATTTCTCTCTGTCGGGGAGTGTCTCCCTCTGCTTTCTCTGTCTCTCTTCCTCTCCCCTCCCCCCTCCGCCTTTCTTTCTCCCTCCCCTGTGCACTCCCCACAATGACTAGGAGCATTAAAACCAGAGTTTTGGGTTTTTTTTTCCTACAAATGCAATGTGTCCTCTTCAAAGTGGGAGTCTGTGTACTTTTTCCAAAGATCTCGCCTTTGCTTTGAGCGTTTTCAAAGCTTTCCCTGTGAACTCATAGTCAAACTCTGGCATTTTCTTCTGAATATCCTCGCTGGTGATAAATCTTTGGCCTTTGAAAGTGGATGTGATTTTTGGAAACCATCACTGGACTTAGTTCCAAGTGACTTGTGGCCAAGATTGATTATGCTGTTTTTGGACCAGAATGCAGTAGGACTATAAAATAATAAGACTAGTTGTCTTGCCTGACTTGGGAACTGACTAGAAGGGAATCCCGCCCCCCCCCCCGCCCCCCCAATTCTAATAAAAACACATTTGAAGTCGTAGTCGGTAACGACAGGGCCTTTCATGGAAGTGCTTGGAAGGGGACAGTGACCGTTTGGTATCCATCCTGGTGTGTGCGTTTGTCAAGCAACAAGATAGAGGTTGTGTTTTATTTAATCCTTGCTGTGCATTAGGCATCAAACAAGCCAGCAGACGCACAATAAGGGCCGGGGTCATTTATGAGTTAGTGATGAGCTAGCTCTGGGCACATGGGTAGCAGGAATTGACCTTTTAGGTCCTGCTGCAGGTTAGCAGTGACTGTATTTGGGAGCGCCTGGACCCTCCTGCATCCTCGCACCCTATCCCCCTGTTGGGCACACAGTTTTGCATTGATCAGAAGTCCACCACCACCTGCAGACATTGATTGGGTCACACTCTATGGCACTGCCCGTCACCTGTATGTATGGCACTGCTGCCCCTGCCTGTATGGACCCCCCAGTCACCCCCCGCTCCCCGGGTGCACAGAAATGGAGATATCTGCACAGACAGCCTATCCTTCCTCATCCTGCCCCAGAAAAATCAACCCATTTGCTCCATGAATGCCTAATAAAGTGGAACCCTTATTTTGAAGCGATGAATGGAAAATCCCTCTAAGGGTGAAGTTCAGGGTCCTCAATAGGAATGGAAAGGTTTGCTGCCATGGGAAACAAGAGTGCAACTCCTGCAGATATGCTAATGAGCCCAGCAGCACCAGGGAGGGGTGGAGAACGTGGGAGACCAGGGCGCGGCTGCTGTTCTGGGAGAAAGGCCTGCACCTGGCCTGCTGGGTGCTGAAGGAGCTGTGTTCTTGAGGCGGAGCAGTCAGTGGTTCCCCGATATTTCAGGTACCCAGCTGGCCCCGTATGTAGTTATTACAATATTACTGGCAATGTTCCCCATGTTGCACTTTTACATCTCTGTGACTATTCTGTAACTACCGATTCGTATTCTAATTCCTTCACCCAGCCCCACAACCCCCCTTCCCTGTGCCAGCTGTCAGTCTGTTCTCTGTAGCTATGAGACTGTTTTTATTGTTTGTTTGTTTATTTTGTTCTTTAGATTCCACATATAAGTAAAATCATGAGGTATTTGTCTTTCTCTGACTGCCTTATTTCACTTAGCAATAACACTCTCTAGGTCTAGCCATGCTGTCTTGAAAGGTAAGACTTGCTTCTTTTTTACGGCCGAGTAGTATTCCTTTATGTAAATGCACCACAGCTTTTTTATCCACTCATCTGTTGATGAGCTGCTTGTGTGGCTTCCACATCTTGGCCCTTCAGATCCTTTCTGAAAACCCAGACCACATGCTCAGGATGGAGACCCAGCCCTTCTGTGGCTCCCATGGGCCAGCCCCTCACCGATGGCGGCCCTGCTCCCTTGGCTTAGGTATCACCGCAGACCTGTTGCTCTAGGTCTGGGGTGACATCCATGACAAATCATCTGTTTCCTTTGGAAAAATTAGTGTTATTTTTGCTGTGAGTTTTCAGAGCCCAGAGGGCATGAATGAGTGATGAAAGACTCCAGAATGTCTGTGTGTGCGCTGCAGGGGGCTACACCTCTCGGAGAACCTGTCACATACGATGAGGTGGTCCTGTCTGTCCCCCGGGGCTTCGTGGGCAGGAACCAAGCCTTCCTCATTTTAGAATCCTTGTCCCTCATAGGATAGACATTTAGTAAATATGGGTGGTTAGAGTTATTTTTTAAAATGAATGGATGACAGAATTTTGCCTGGGACAACGTTATTTCTTTCTAAGCCAGGGCCTGCCCATTTGCTAAAGCAAAGGAGATCATCCAGCCCCGTTGGTAGGGCTGTAACTGGCCTAGGGTGGAAGATTAGGCCCTGATTCTCTTGCTGTCTGGCTAACGCAGCCTCGTCAGGGATAGACTGAATCCTTCTGTGTAGGATGGCCCTGAAGGACTGTCCCTAGCATTGGACTGCAGATTTAAGTCCAAAGGGTCAGAAGCTCTGAGTTTATCTCCTCACCACAGAACTCAGAAGCAAAAGAGTAGTGAAGACTTGATTGCAAGCAGCAGGAGCCACCCCTTCTAGCACAAGCCTGCCTGCCTGTCCCTCTCACTGGCTTTCCATGCTCGTGTGATGTTAGGGAAGGTGGCCAGCTCAAGCACATCCTTTCATCCTGGTACTTCTTGCTCAGGTCAAGCCGGCCTCTCCCCCAGCTTTAATTTCACTTGGCGCCAACAAGCTAACAGTGGAAACAGGCAGAGCCTCGGGTACAATGAACAACGTTAGGCATTTCTCCTGACCAGCTCACTGAGGTGATGATAATAATGGATGACAGCTATTTAGCTCTTCGTGTGTGCCAGAATGCTGCACATGAATTAACTTTTGAATGCTTATAACAGCACTATGAAATCAGTACTAACTTAGAGGCGAAGTAACGGAGGCACAGAGAGGCTGTGTAACCTGCCTAAGGTTGCACAGCTAGTGAGTGGTAGAGCCGGAGTCTGTCTCGAGCGCTTTCCCACTCTTCAGTTCCGCTGAGCTGTTTCATGAGCAGAGCTGGGATCCCTGTCCCGGCAAACACTGAGTGTTACACATGTGCTGTTGGCAGGAGGATAGTGTCCACAAGCAGATGGGATTCTGAACCACGGCCAGGAGTGAACCTGAGGAGGGGCGGTGAAGGATTAAATAAGACAGATGAAAGAATACTGTTGGGACCAGGTGGATCACTGCCTGGATGAGGAAACAGTGACCCAGCCTATAAATGGGAGCTTTATTTTATAGTCAGACCACACAAAGCAAAGCAAGGGGAGTGGTCAACCTGTTTACAATGTTCTTGCAAGTTTCAAATCTATTTTGTTACTCAAGCCTTGTTTTGGCAGCACTTGCTACACCTTTAACTACCTAAGAGCATTAGCTACCTACCCTGTTTCCCCGAAAATAAGACGGTGTCTTATATTAATTTTTTCTCCCAAAGTTGCTCTAGGTCTTATTTTCAGAGGATGTCTTATCTTTCCATGCGCTAGGTCTTATTTTCGGAGGATGTCTTATTTTCGGGGAAACACGGTAGGAACAAGGGAGGACTATAAGGTCAAGCTTAATTGTGCTAGGAGGGCTCTGCCCTCCAAGCTGGGACCTGTATGTGGCTGAGCCACAGGTCAGTCCTAGGTTTAACCCTATAGCCGCCCCCTACAGGATTCTGCAAAATAGTACTGCGCACAGGCCCACTCTCACACTTCAGATTGCTGGTGGCAGCGGTTAGGGGCCAGGGAGGTCCTGGGGAGGGGGATCCTCCTTAATCTAGCATATCAAAGGGGCCTTGTTTCCTGGGCTCCCCAACCTCTGGCCAACTCCTTATGGTTCACCACTGATGGCCAAGGTCAGATACCTGTGTGCCACATAGCACCTGAGGTCTGTCGGGGCATCTTGGCCCTAGAAATGTTGTCATTCTCTCAGAAATCCCAGCCCTGGAACTAAAGAGGAAAAAAACATAACTGATCTGTGTAGTTGAGGGGCAGTTTAATTAAAAACAAAAAGAAATGGAAATGAATTAGGCCAACATCTTCATGAGCACCATCACTGGCAGAGGAGGACCCCTGAGAGGAGGAGAGTGAGGCCCCCTGTTATTTGAGTTCTGTTGTCATGGAACCCTTAGGTTTGATATGGGGTAAGGACTTCTCACAGTCTGGTGTGTGGCGAGCATTTGTCTTTGTTAATTTATATAGAGAGGGGTAGTAATGAATCTACGGAAAAGGGCTGCTGGCTTCTGCGCTGTTTCACAGGGGTATTTAAAGTAACAACGCCTGACAGTTCACCAGCAGCTTAGAAGTTTTTCTGCTTCAGAAAGCAAAATATTGTATGAGTTTTGCAACTTGTATAAATGATTTCTAAAAATTAGGGTGCAGCAAATAATGCACTTTTCAGCGAAGAACTGAAAACTTCATCAAATCATAAAGTTAGCGAGTGGCAGGAAGGCAGGGGCGGGCCCGTGGGTTGCAACGCAGGTGTGCTTTGTAGCCCGTCATCCTTGTTTAATTTCCTTTCTCCCTGGCCCCAATTTGAATTGCCAAAATATGTTAGATTGCAGTGCATTATTTCATTTGCCTGCTTTGTAATTCCTCTTTACCGCAAACAGATGAAAAACATAGCACTAAAGCAAATTGACAGCTCTTGAAATGAGAAAGATCTTTATCCTTCAGAGTGTTGATGTAGAAATAAGTGAAAGAAAAACATGCTTGTTGGGTCTTGAAGCAGCTTGAAATGGTACCTTTATTTTTAAGGGTAGACGAGGGTTTTTCCTCTCTCCCTTCTTCTCCTTTAGAGAATTGTGTAGCTTGGGGATTGCATAGAAAGGTTGGTTTTCCTGTCAATACTCATTTACAGAGACCTGAGCCATCATTTGGACATTAGGAGCAGGTAAGATGGTTTCCAACCTGGGGTCAACAGAAGGAATGTGGGGTACTCGGGTTGACTTTAATGCTTCAAAAAAGCCTTGGCTAATTTGCTCAGTGATTAGAGTGTCAGCCTGAGGACTGAAGGGTCGTGGGTTCGATTCCTGGTCAAGGGCATGTACCTGTATTGCAGGTTTTCCATCCCCAGTAGGGGTGCATGCGGGAGGCAACCAGTTCATGTCTCTCTCATGTCGATGTTTCTTTCTCTCTCCCCATCCTCCCTCTCTTCCGCTCTCTCCAGAAATCAATGGGAAAAAAATATCCTCAGATGAGGATTTAAAAAAAAAAAAAAAGACTTAAAAAATCTATTAGCCATCGTGGTTACTCCACCCAAACAGCATGAGAGCCAACTAAAATATCCAGGTGTGCTTGCTTTAGACAAAGTACCCCAACTCACTCTGCCCCAGTCACCCCATACTGTCAGGAACCCCGGTTTTATGATTATGGAAAGTCTTGACAAATACATTTCCATGCTTCAGAAATAGTAGTAAGTACGATGTGTTTGATGTATGAAATGTCTCAAAGCATAAGATCTCTGTTTCTAAAATTAAACGAAAGAGGGAGGCCTTTGGTGGCTTAAAAAAGAAACTTGGAAATCGATGGATTTTGAGGTCTTTTGTAGCTGAAGTTTTTTTCTTTATCCTGCAAAATCGTTCTGAAAATCAATAAACACTTACTGTACACTCATTTATGTATTAGTGACTCCAGTGGGTGCTGCAGGTCTGCCGAGCTATCCGATTTTCTGAGGACCAGGGAAGACAATGAGACGGGCAGGGAGCTGCCAACACAGACAGATACTCATGTAATGATAAAATAGTATTTCAGAGCGTGGTATGCCCGTGCCAGGCATGAGACACAGGTAAAGGGTGTGTCTTTCTACTGGAGAGAGACACTCATTTATGTGCACTGTATCCAAACCAAGAGAAATGAGCACACAATTATTGGCATTATAAGCTGATTGCTACTGGGTTTCTTGAAATAATGAGCCCCCTTGTGGTTTTTAAATTTTTTTCATTATTAATTTTTGTTTTTCAATAGTGTCAGACTCCCCAAAAGTTGTAAAAATAGCACGAAGAACTCTTGTGTACCCTTCACCCAGTTTCCTACGATGATCTTATCTCCCATCTTCTGAGCACACTGTAGGAACCAGGGAACTGGTGCTGGTAGGCCATGACCTCTAACAGGCACTCGTGTGTGAGCATGCTCACTCGCACGTGCACGGATCTCTGAAATCGCATTGCTTGTGTAGTCTCTGGTGACCATCACCACAGTCAGGACAAGAACTATTCTGTCCACGAAAGGAAACTCCTTATGCGATAGCCACCTCCTTCCCCCGCCCCAGTCCCTGGCAACCACTAATCTGTTCTCCATCCCTATAATTTTGTCATTTCGAGGATGTTTTAGAAATGAAATCATACAGTATAGAATAGCCTTGGAGACTGATGTTTTTCCGTCAGCGAAATTCCCTCGGGATGCATTCAAGTTGTGTGCCGGGAGTGGTTTGTTTCTTTCTGTTGCGAGGAGAGTTCCACTCTAGGGTATTCTTCCTTTCCCCGTCCTCTGTGAAGTCTGGGTGATTTGCATACGCCTCATTACAGCACAGAACATACAGCAAGGTACCACGCCTGTGTGCGTTGTGTACTGGCCAGAGCAAGTGCCTTCCTGTGTGTAATTCTTCTTAAGGTTGAGGGGAAGGTTAATCGTGATCATCACACCTTCTACACACAAGAGACTTGGCCTTCGCCGCTCCGGAAAGCCTTGCCCAAGATTGTGTGCGGGTGGGATATGAGCCCAGGCTCCTTTTGTTTCCCCACTCGGGCCTTTACCTGGAGCCATGGAATCTCGGAGAGGCAGTTTGCTCCTCTGTAGAACAAGTGGGCCAGACTTACAGTTTTTTGGTCCTTTCCGGCTCAGATACTTGATGATCTCTCTGAACGCAACGTAACTGTGCCAGGTGACTGAGTCCTGCAGCCTGTTGCTGCACTTGAACTTCATTCTCAGCAGCATTTTGGAAGATGCTTTGGGAATTTAAAAGTAACAAAGCAGGATTCCTTTAAAATAGTTGTTGGTTCAGACCTTCCTTCGTTCTGCTGATATTTGATAAGGTCTTTGAGTCAGGACACGAACTAGAGCACCTATGGGGTCTTTGACCCCGGGCCCTGGGGGTGACGTTAGGAACCAGGGGGCCGAGGAGATTGGCTCTGAGGCTGCCTTACAGAGAAGGAGCAGGTGTTTCTTCAGATGCCGATGAGCCCCGTTAAGAAGTTCTGGGGCGGGTGGTGCTTGGTGCTCTGATCGGGTGCCCGACACCACGCAGTTCTCAGGATTCAGCCGTGCGCCAGAATGGGGCTTCAGATCCGAGGATGCTACTATTTCAGGCATCTCAGTGCTACTTCTGCTGAAGTCAGGCCTGAGCAGCTGGATCAAGGGGGTGGAGTGGAGACACTGAGTTTTTGAAGCTCCAGAAAGAGTTCAGAGGAGCCCCTGGAGAAGGGACTCCTCCAACTGAGAGTCACTTCTAACTCCGGAGTCTGAGTTTCTGAGGCTAATGGAACCTCCTCTCGTCCAGTTCCCAACATTCATTCCAACAATGGGTTGAAGTCCTCAGCATCACAGGCTGGTGGGGAGGGAAGGGCCTGGGGTTCTGGAGGTCCCTGTACCTCTTCACATCACCTCCTTCCTCCCCTGGTGCAGTCCAGGAGAGAGGCAGGGCTCTGGAATCTGCTGGACCAGTCTACTCCCATCCCCGTGGCGAGAGACAGTGGGGGATAGGGGCCTCCCTGGCACAGGGTGTCGGAAAGTCCAAGGGTCATTCTGAACCCGAATTGTCTTCATCTGTGCTCTGCAACCATCTCTGTTGGACAGAGATTCTTAACCTGCATTGGCTTAATGAATGTGTCACCTTGGTGAAGCTTGCTCTCTCATTCCCCATCCTCACTGGCCATTGTGGTAAAGGGGCCCCAGACAGAGGTTCACCCAGAGGACCGTGCACCCACAAGCTTCCTTCCTCAAGGCCCTGGGCTTTCCAAGGTGCAGAGAAGCCCTCTGTCCCCTCGTCATGTCATGCTCCCAATCCACCCCATTCTCCAGGCAGGAAGTAGATGCAAATGGCCCAAGGGATTGAAATCAGGATTGGAACCTAGACTTTCCAAGCCCACAAAACCCCTCTCCCCTCCCCAGGCCTTTGGCTGCAGCTACGCTTGTCACCATTTGCGACTGCATTGGCCACAGGAGATGCGGATGATTTTTCCATTTGGTCCTGATGTTTATTTCATGCCCATCAATATCAGCCTGTATTAGGACAGATGAGGTGGTTATTTACAGGCTGTGCATTTTCACACTTGGTAATTATAAACCCTCCCCCTGTTCGGTCAGAGTCGTAGAGATCTATTTTGGCAATTAGCAATTTAGTATTTGTTTAATGGGAATGCAAGAGAGTGTTACGGCACATCAGCGCTCCACTAATGATTCGCCTGTCTCCTCTGGAGCTGGCAGGTTTGGGCCTTTTTCATGGTAGGTAAGGCCTGATGGAGAGAGGCTGGAGGGGGAAGAAAGGAGCATTTGGCAGCCTGTGCACACACTTGCATGCATGCATGTATGCATGCACGCATGTACACATGCATGCACACATGTGCTCACAACCAGTGCTGTAAACAGGCCATGGGTTTCCAGAGCATAGCAGCCGCCACTCGAAGACGCCTCACACAATCGGCCGTTAGGCCAGATGCCATTTCCGTGTGACAGCTGTCAAGCCTGCTGGAACCAACTGCTTCTCCTCCCTCAGTTGGTGCCCAGTCCCCTCTCTTGGGGTTCTGGGCTTTGCCAGCTCAGACAGAAGGGAGCCCCTACCCCCCTGCCATACATTGCCCAGGCAGACTCTCACTTTCCTTGCTCAGTTTTGAGGTGTGACCTCCTGGGACTGCTCCCACAAGGATGAGTTGGTTCTGCTAGTGGCTGTCCCTTGGTATGACTCATATGCAGTGGGAACATGAACTGTACTGGGTGTGGCTCCCTGCTCAACTGCATAGATTGTGTGCGTGCACATATATCTGTGCATGTGCTGCTGAGCTGGCTCTGAGCTCTGAGAGGGCATTGTCTGTATTTTGTGCCTTGAGCACTCACTAGCCACCACAAGCTAGAGATTCCAGAGAGGGAACACACTCACACCCTCAGTATTTCTGCCCAGAGGGGCTTGCAGGAGCCAAGCCCTGGACAGTCCTGGGACCTCTCTGCTAGTTCCAGCTCTGCCGCCGGCTTGCTCTGTGACCACGGAGTGGCCATGTGACCTCTGGGCTTTTAGAGTTCACCTTCCTAAAAGGAAACAGCCCCCTCTGCCTTTCACTTTGCCTTTCTAGTCTGAACCTATCACTCTCTCCTTTGTAATCCCATCACCTCTCTTAACTTTTTGATAGAGTTTTAAGACAGTGTTTGTTGGTTAATTGATTCATTTAGGAGACGATGACACTGTGACCAAACAAAAAACAACAGCGGTTTGGCTTCCTGGCACAGCAAAAGCAGAACTTGTGAGGCAGGTGCTGGTGCAGAAGGAAAGAGGCTTTCTTCAGGAGCCACACGACCTGGAAGGGCAGGTTCCTGTCTTAAAGACCACTCTCTCTTCCTGCCCAAGCCCACCACTCTAACGGGGCTAGGGATGGCTTTATTTCTACTCAATTACCTTTCTAGCTTTGGCACACTCAGTGCAGGACCCTCCTTTTGAGCCATCTTGGCCAAAGGGAGAGACTCCCCCAAGCTTCAACTGACTATCTACAGCAAGCATGTCAAACTCACGGCTGGCGGGCCGCTTGCCTCCTTTCCTTAAATGAGGCATGTGGCCCGCTGGCCAAGAGTTTGATGTACTTGATCTAGAGTAATAGTACTATGCTAAGCTCTAGGGATTCAAAAAAGTAGGACAGTTAAGGGAGACCAGTAGAAAGATGGAAGGACTTATCTGGTTTTAAATCTCAACCCTACCAGGTACTGCATGTCCTAAGTAAGTCAACTGCAGTGAACCACACTTTTCTCACCTACGCAGAGTGGGCAAAAGTACGTTTGCAGTTGGAATGGAAATTATGCAATAACCCTATATAATGAGGTAATATGCAAATGGTTGTTATGCCGTGACAGTAATGACCTCTCAGCAAGAGAGTGGGGCAGCAAGCTAAGAGCAGTGAGCTACAAGCAGCAGAGAACTACAAATGGCGGTGGGCAGGGCCCGCTGAGGCAAGTGGCAGCGAGCTACTTGCGTACAGATTTGTGTGCAGAGCCGCTAGTTAATAAATAATGATACAAGAATAAACTCTGTGTTTCATGTACTCGCAGCTATAAACCTACTTTTGCCCCACCCTGTACAAGGATGTGATAATATCTACCTCGGAGCTATTGTGATAATTAAATGAGCTTTTTGCAAATTGCCTATTAAGCTCCAGTGAGTGGTAGCTATTATAATCATTTTAGGGGTTCGAGCATTTCATAACTTAGAGTCTGACATTTGCTTGTGGACTCAGGATCTCTGAGCAGGAGGCTTTGCCCTCTGAATCAACAGGATAAAAAGTTTAGATACCCCCAACCTCTCAGATCCCCTGGACAAGTGTCCACTTGTCAACTCTTAACTGCTGACTGGTGAAAACAGGGGTTTATTTGTTTAAGTTAAATAGGGTAAAGAAATGACCCCACAAAAAAAAATTTTTTTTAAGTAAAAGTAGGAAAAGAAAAAAAAAATAGGGCTAGTAAAGAAGAGTCTTGCCCATGGGGGCTTTCTGGCCTTCTGTGAAGAGTTTAAGAAAATATACTTAGCGCTCCAAACTGTATACTAAAGAAAGGTAATATTTGTTATATGTATTTTACTACACTAAAAGGGGAGCTTAGGAAAAGAGACGGAGTGGACTGTTTCTCTTGTTATTCAATTAAAGGCATGGGCATGAGTTAAAATAAGATGCACTTCCAGGTGGATGCAAACTAGAAGTTTTTGAATAAAACAACAAAGTGCCTAACCGTCAGCTTTGAGGGTGGCTCCGTGCTGCAGTCTCCCTGTGGTCGATACACAGAGATGGGGCAGTTGGGCAAGGGCTGGCCAGGGGAGATTTGGACTGAGGACCAGCAGCTGAGTCCTGGGCCCAGCCCCTGCCAGCTCTAGTGAGGAATCTGAGGCTCAAAGAACAAGAACCTGGGGTTGTTGGGAGGACCAAAATGATAATAATATGTGAAAGTATTCGTGGTGGTGAGAGGGAAGCACCGAGTCTGTTTTGTCTTCTTAAAATCCTATATTCAGCTTCTGAGCTTCTTCCAGAACAGAACTTTGATTCTTTTATCCTAAATCCAAGACGAGGTGAGGCGAGTCCCCTGAAAGCAGCATGTGGCAAAGAGCCTTGCTGTTCCTGACTTCCAGCAGGGGATAAAGAGCCCGTCTGTAGGCAGCCGAAGGCCCACATAACACCCTTCTATTCAGGGCCCATCTTCACATATACCTGCTGGGTAAAGGCTCAGCTCAGCCGTATTCAGCCATTGAGAACAGGGGTTCTCAGCCTGGGCTGCACCCTGGAATCACGGGCTCCCCACTCCAGAGTGCTGTCTAACAGGTGGGGTGGAGCCTCGGCAGCAGGGCTATTAAAAGTTCCTCAGTGATCCTGGTGAGCAGTCCAGCTCGACAACCACTTATCTAGACTTCAGTGTGAGCTGATGGGATTTCCCTGCGGCTTCCTGTTCTCCTCCATTCTTCCCATTGGGCGGTGATTACAGAGACCAACCTCACGCTATGGTGGCTGCAGCTTACTGACCAGTCTCATTTCTATAAACTAGACACCATTTCTGGACGTCGGGGCAGGTGTGCTCTGTTTCTGTCCGGTCTGGTTGGGGAGAAGTGGAGAACAGCGCCATCCTAGCCTGAGGCAGTCTGGGGGTGAGGCCGGCTCTGTGTCCCGCACGGACGCCAGCTCCTTCGTCCTGGGCAGGCGGCCTCCTCCATACAAGTCTCCACTCTTGCGAGTTTAGTGCCTTGAGTTTATGGAGCATAACGCGGCCTGTGAAGTCCCACGCTATAGGATTGTGGTATTACATTTACAGGCATTTATTTAAACTAACACTTGAAGCGTTTGCGTGGGAGCAGGAAGCGAAATTCAAGGGCATTTGTTCTGGGGGAGTTTGAAGAGCCACATTTCTTTCTTTCTTTCTTTCTTTTTTTTTTCCCTTCCCTCTCCCTCCTCGCATCTGGCCAGATAATTTAAGGATCATTTGAAGTGCCATTTCCTGCTGGGTTCTTGATATGTATGGTGTGTGGGTGTCTGTATTTGTATCCCAAGAGGCGTAGGAAATTTCTCAGGGTGTGCTGGCCGCAGCAGAGCTCTGGGGACACCCTCACAGAGGGTGTTTGCGGAGGACTGGTGATGAATTTCACGCACCCAGATGTCCCAGCAGGCTCTGCGGTCCGTGTTAGCATTCTGGGTAGAGGGTCTCTGCGAATGAATCTCAGGTGACCACCTCATACAGTTCCCTCTGTTCACAGATGAGAACCTGAAAGACAGAGACGGGAGGTGACTTGTCCTCAGTGAGATCCGTGGAGATGGAAGTAGATCCTGGGTCCTGCCCACGGCTTAGTGCACCCCGCCCGGCACTGTCGCTCCGCTGCCTCCCGGGACCTGCTGAGTTATTACCAGCAACTCCCCCATTTTGCCACCTCCTAGGAATAAGTTTTCTTTGTTCCCGAATCAGCGTCTTTGACTTACCATGTCGTTGGAGCCAAAACCGCAGGCAGGAGAAGCAATGGTCTGGGGGTACATTCTAGGGTCCCAGCCTTTTGGCCATCCAAATTGACAAACGGAAGTTTTGATCTCTCCTTTCGGGAACTTCGTTGCTTTGTGACTTGAAAGGTTTCCTCTTCAGTTAGCACAGGAGCTGGCTACAGTCGCACCTCTGGATGCGGTCAGCACCATCTGGCTGCTCCTAAATCACCCAGCAATAATGTCTGGTTCACAATAAATCTTTGGACTCATTATAGAGAGGGGTTGCTCATTCATTAAATGAATTAGGATTAGAGAGGCATCACCCACTGACTTGAGTGCTAATTATTGCTGATTTTCATGGTGCTCATTTAGTGAGGAGCATGTTGCCAATTTCTCCCGGTGCTTCTGGGATCTCAGCCTCCACGCTGGCCGCCGGGGTGAGATTTAGGAGCGGTCCCTGCACACCCTAATACCTGTATTCCACTCGCTCTGTGAAACCTGAGCGTTTATGACTCAGCCCACTTTCTGCATTTTATCTCCTGCCACCTCTTCTCTGGCCTTTGTTCATTGTCTAGAATTATTGAAACTGCCTGTGTATCTTAAAAACATTTTTTTTAGAACAGGGGCCATGTTCAAGTCACCAGTTGCTATACTTGTGCTGTGTAACAAACAGCCTCAAAAACCTCAGCAGCAGACCGTAGCTGTTTATTTCACGTGTCTAGAGTCCATGGGGAGTGGTTCTCCTGACCGTGGCTGGGCTTGCTTGCACATTTTTGGGTTGACTAGCTGTCAGCGAGGCCGGCCTCAAGCTGGGGCAACTGAGGGGACCTGGTTCTGCTCCACGTGTCTCTCGCCCTCCAGCGGGCCAGCCTGGGCACGCCCTTCTCATGGGGATGGCGGAGGTGCAAGAGAGAGCAAGCCGAAACAGGCAGACCCTCTGAAGGCTGGGAATACCATTCTCTCCACCTCACTTTATTGACCATAACAAGTCGAGTTCAGATCCATGGGATAAGGAGATAGACTCTGCTTCTTTGGGGAGAGGAACTGCAAAATTACAGGGTAAAGGGTGTGAAGCCGTTAGCGCAATCCCTCCACCCGGGACCCATATAATTTGCCTCTTCTTTGTACTTGGGCTGAAGCTCTGCAAACAGTGAGTGCCTAATAACTATCCGATGCATGAAATTAATAAGTAAAGTTAACATTAGCTAGGTTTTCTAATCCAGGTTGAGTTGGCTGAGTGATGCAGACACTCGCTGGTTTATCTGTTAGAAGGGTCCTGGTGGATTCCGAATTTTTCCTGCATTGGTTGCCAAGAAGTCCCTCTTCTTGTTTTCTTTCCCATCGTCATTTTCAGGATTGTAGACTATAAACATCCAAGAGACAAAGGGGTACAAAGGGAAGAGCTACTGCCAGACTGAAGTGCATCTCTTGCTCCCGGAAGAGAAATTTGTTTCCTGTATTGAGCGCCGAGTGTATGCAAAGAGGAGGAGCGGCTCTGCCCAGTGTCTTTGACCTTTGCTCTGGTCTCTCATCCCTAGAGTAGCACCCAGAAAGTGGTCCACAGGCCAGGCAAGACATCAGCACTGCCGGGGGCTTGTTAGAAATACAAAAGCTCTCAGCGGAATCAGACGCGCTGGGGGTCCGTGTTTTCACAAACCCTCCAGGCAATTCTGAGGTGGATGGAGTTTGAGAAATCCTGCCCCAACCCCGGGGCCATAGAGCTCACATTACAGCTCCCGCTGTTGACCCTCGGGTGTTGTGAGTGCATGGTGCACACCTCGGAGGATGTGACAGAAATACATGTCCAGGACACCCTGGTGTTCAGACAAAGCTGGCTGTCCTCAGACATCTCACATCCAACTTACTTTCTCCTGCTTTGTCGTTTGCTTAGATGCACCACCTAGAATGTCAGGGCTGTGTTTCCAACCTGCCTTACGTTATCAGAAGGCACATCTCAAGGTCGGAACAAGTTTCTTCTCTCAAAACAGACTGGGCAGGTGCCAGGATGTGGGACAAAATATGCTGAGGTTCAGATACCTCCTCTCCTTCTCGCTCTCTCCAGGGATCCAGGGCCCCCATCTTTAGTACAAAGAAACCCATAAGGCAGGGGAGGGCACTGTCAACCCACAAGAAATCGCAGTGCTGACCTTGAGAAGGAGAGTGGTAGCCCTTGAGGATGCATTTCACAAGGGTAAGGGTTAGTGACCTGAGGTCAGAAGAACCTGTGTCCAGCCCCACACGGCTCTGTGTTCCTCCAGCACCTGAAATGCCTGGTCTGCTGCTGAAGTGTGTGTGTGTGAGAGAGAGAGAGAGAGAGAGAGAGAGAGAGAGAGAGAGAGAGAGACAGACAAACAGACAGACAGACAAAGACATCAGACGCTCAGAGGTATCAGCTTGCTGGCTCCTGGATTGGATACCAGTTACCTTGACTGTGCCCCCATCCCCCAGGACTGAGGAGAAGCACACAAGCACTTCTGTTTGATTCACACAGAACCGTGAGAACGGCCCCGTGTGTGAGGCCGTGCTTTTCACTCTATTCAGTCAGTCTTTGTATATTCAAATTCTTCCCGTTTCAGCTCTTGCTGTTCTGCCAGATTTCCATCGCATTGATGGCTTCTCTGAATTAATGTGTTTTGCAATCGCTGAAAAGTTTTCTCTCCCCCAAGCACCGGGGCTTATCCAGATGGGTTTTAACCCCCTTTCTCTTTCCTCTCTAGCTATTTCTTAGATGTTGTATTTTGTAAAGTGTTAATAGAATTTTTCTCTCGCCCTGACACTTTATCTATTCAGGCGTCTTTGCCAGTCCCATTGTCCAGCTGGACTACAGAGGAGAGAGCTCTATTCGTTCCAACAATGGTTGCCCTAAAAAATGTGCACAGCTCCTCCCCCTTGCTCACCAGGCTGAGCGAGCGTTGGAGGGCAGCATCAGAAAATGCCCAGACTTAGAAAGAAAAAAAGAGGGAGCCAATTACGTACTGTTTGAAAAGGAGGTTTGAAAATATATTATTGTAAAAATTCAAAATATTTATTCCCTAAGGGGATCTGAGTTGCAGTACCAAAACATGGCCAACATAGAAGGAAGGCTGTTTTTCTTACTGTTAGGCATTTTTAGCTCAAAATAAGGACTTGGCAAACATCTTAGAAAATACGGAGATGGGTGGGAAACAGATGTCACGTTTACCTGCGTGATACCCAGCAGTCCCCTCCCCCCTTCTCTTTTCTCCCCCCACCTCGCACCCGCACCCCAGGCTTTGGAATTCTAATGGAGGCCCAGGGTCTGAATCTGCAACACCATATGCTCAAGTGTGACTACTCTGTGTACAAACAAACCAGTTGGTCTTCTGGTGGTTTTGCTTGAGTGGTGCTCGGGAGGCAGACACTGTGTTGTGTGTGGCCTCAGCAGGCGCCTGGGAGGCTTACCGAGTCTCCAGCTAGCACCCCCTACCCCCTACCCCCATCGGCCTGATGCCCAGAGAGAGAGGGCAGCTCCCTGCTGGAGGAGCACTCCCCACGAAAGGCCATTTTCCTCCCAGTGACTGACTTCAGAAATGGGGACCAGAAGGAGAAGGCCCCAGGAGCCTGTTTGTGCAGGCTCGGTTGCTTAGCAACAAAACGGGGCCCTGACTCCAGAAGAGATTTTTAAGTGAGGCCAGTCCCTCCGAGGTTTGTGCCTGGCTTGCCTACCCCCCTCTTCCATTCTTACCCTGACTTTGCTTTTTCCCCTATTATATTTGATAGCGTCTGGAAAAATGGATTTGATTTGTCTGGAGGCACCATTTTAAACCTGGTTTTATTGCTTTACCCAGTGTCTCTCCCCCCTCTCCCCCCATCGGAGACTGTAGTCTGGGAGGAGTAAGGAATGAATAACCTGTAATTTCTTTTCTCAGCCAGCTTAGCTCAGGCCCAAGCCCATTTGTGAGCCTTTGCGCTCCTGTGGACAGTGCTCAGTCCCTTCTAACCACAGGCACACACGGAAGTCGCTCCAGGCTCAGAGCCCGCTGCCCAACACGTGGTTGTGCTAAGTGGAAAGACTAAAAGACAAGTGATCTTTTTTTTTCTGAGTTTCTGTATTTCCAAACAGTGTTTAGTGAGCAGCTAGGACTTCTATCATGGAACCCACCCCCCTATAGAATGTTTTGTGTATTTTGTTAAAATTCCTAAAACAGCTCTATTCCGTGTGTGTTTTGCAGGTGGAGGATGCAATGCTGATGTTCGATAAGACCACCAACAGGCACAGAGGTAAGACCCCCAGGCTGTGAAGGTTGCCCCTCGCACCTCAGTCCCACAGACAGAAGGTGCGCGGACTGTTCAGAGTGAAGCAGATGGGCTTGACCACCTGTTGAAGATCAGTATGAATGGAGGGCGACAAAGAGGCCGGACACTAGACAGTCCAGACAACCGGCTCCTTCTGGCTCGGGCGCTGTCACTGCGTCGTGCAGCCGCACCCAGCATCGTTCAGACACCCCCCTCTCAGCCTGGCTTGCTCAGTCCTCGCGGAACCTCAGCTCCGAGCGATCCTAGTGGAAATCATTCACAGTAATTACTCAATTGAGTTTCCAATTTGCATTGGAGGAGGTGGTTTAGAGCACACTGTCAATCTAGAGAGCCAAAAAAGAGAGGAGAGCCTTGCAGGCTGGTGCCCTGTGCCTCGGGAGCAGCGTCTGGAGTGCAGCTGCGTTTGCACTTCCTCTTGTGCTCTCACTGCCCCACCCACGTCTCAGGAAGCGGGTCTCCACCTGGGCTCTGTGAGCCTGGGAACCACACACAGAATGCTTGGTGTTTGCGCTTTTCTTTGGGAGAGTACCCCCCCCCCCCCCCCCCGCCAAACTTTGGACAGATTCTCAAAAGGGTCTCTGATCTCCATTTCCCCCAAAAGAACATGAGCTAAAAAATCCACCCCAGAGGAAGTAGGGTCAAAGGTTATGGTTCAGCGTTCTGTTCTGGTGTGTGTTTGGGGGGGGGGGGTGAGGGGGGGGAAGGGAAGGTGGTGTTCTATTAATAGGGCAAGATTCCTATTAATGGGGCATTAATGAGCAGAGCTTCCGAAGGGGCGATGGCAGGAAGCAGGAAGCGGAGCTCTTGAGAGGAGCTGGAGTGAGTGAGCGGTGTTTCCTTGCCACTCGGATTGCATTTAGATGTTTCTTGTGTTGTTTACACTCTTGCTGTCACCTGTGATTAGAAGCAGTTACCCAGCTCTGACGGTCTGTCTCCTGTTCCGAGCAGGCAGGCTGAGTGAAAGGGAGGAAGGAGTGGGAATCGTCGCAGGCAGGGGCGGGAGCAGGCGACGGTGTCCTGAGTGCACCGGGTTGTCGGCCTCTCATGCATCATCCGCAGCGACCCGAAAAGGGAGAAAGGAAAATTGGGCAGAAAACTGGGGTGTCAGCGGCATGTATGCTGGGAAGAACTGGGGAGGAGTGGAGGATGAGGAGTAAGGGGAGGCAAGGAGAGAAAAGAAGAGCTTACAGGTGAAAATGTCTGCCTCTGTCCCCTGCATTGCTCAGGAGTGAGAGCCAGAGAGGGACAGCGATGAGCAGGGCAGTTATCCTGCAGCAGCATCCACGCTGCATCTGTCTGTGTGGCGTCCATGTGCATTGTCTCTCTACATCCTCACAGCAGCCACAGGCGGGTGGCTGCGATGTTGGGAAAGTCACTTAACCTCTTCATGCCTCAGTTTACTCATCTGTAAAATGGGGATGATACTAGTACTTCCTAAGGTATTGTTCATTGTCAACTGTGCCTAAATGTTAGCTCTTATTATATTATCATCATCTCCATTTTGTTGAGATAACCAAAGCTCAGAGGGGGCAACTGCCACTCCCAAGGTAAGAGCAGGCACTCACAGCTGCTTTCAAATTCCTCTCTTTCGCCCTAACCGTTTGGCTCAGTGGACAGAGCATCGGCCTGCAGACTCAAGAGTCCCAGGTTCGATTCCGGTCAAGGGCATGTACCTTGGTTGCGGACACATTCCCAGTAGGGGGTGTGCAGGAGGCAGCTGATCAATCTCTCTCTCTCATCAATGTTTCTAACTCTCTATCTCTCTCCCTTCCTCTCTGTAAAAAAAAAAATCAATAAAATATATTAAAAACAAAACAAAACAAAAAAACACACACAAATTCCCCTCTTTCTCTGTTGTCTCCACATGGGGATGGGTTTGTTAAGAATGCGTTTATGTGTTTACATCCAGGGTGGGCGAGGCCCCTCTGCACATGGCACTGTCTAATGTTGAGCGTTAGAATCTGTCATCCTGGAAGATTCCCCAGCGGCTTCCAGGCGGTATTGTTGTCATTCTTCTTTGAATGTCAATGAATGAAAAGGTATTTTTAATCTTTGGGTCAGGCCCTGGGCTGGAGGAGATGATCAGTCCTCTCATCTCACCCTCAAAGATGTGCAGGGAAAGAGGTTTGTCCTCTGGGGAGTTCGGGGACTCTCAGTGGCCAGGAACTCAGGACATCGGGCTCCTGGGAGCCAGGAAATGCTCTCTCTTACTTCTGACTCCTGCTGCGGGCATCCCTGGGTGCAGCGATGGGGCAGCAGCTCCCCAGTGACTGGGTGAGGGAGGCGTTCCCTGTTGTGCAGTGGAGGAAGCCCCATTCTATGGCCCAGTGCTCAGAGCAGGTCCTCCCAAGTCAGACTTCTGGTGGGCATGGCGGGTAGGGGGTGGGCAGAGACCCTGGAGCGTGCATAGGCCTGCCTGGCCTCCTCCTGCCCTGCCAGAGCTTCCAATTCCCGTGGGCGATGCAAGCCCCTTTCCATCGCTGTTGGAGCCAGAACAAAATGACAGGCGGGGTGTCTTAATCAACAATTACTAAGAATTTCAAGATGACAGCAGAGCATTCAGCCCCAAATGGAGCCCTTCTGAGCAGGGGCCCTGTGTGTGAACGCACAGATCGCCCACCCATGAATGCATCGCCGGGGCCCAGCCTGATGCTGCTGGGGCGGGAGAGGAGAGGCAGGAGGGGAGGAGTGCCTAGAAGTTTCACCAGGAAGGCCCTGACACGCTGCGGAAGCCTGCTCCCCAGTTCCTCTGGGTCGGGGGGGAGCTTGGCCCCTGCACCTTACCCAGCCCCTTAGCAGCTGAGGAGGAGTTTCTCCTTGAACTGAGGGCTGAAGCTGGGGCGCTCCTTCAGTGATTCAGAGCAGTTAGGGGAGGAAAGAAAACAGATTATGTGTATAGAGCCAGGGGGCCCCAACCCGGGCCTGATGGGATGTGCGCTTGGAATCGGGTGATAAGCACAAGAAAATAAAATCCTCTGCAGCCACCTTGCCCAACCTTCCCTTCACCTCCTCAGCTTCCCGGTTGCCGCGATCTTATCAAGTGGAAAATGCTGCAGCAGCAAACACCGAGGACACCTCCCAGACTGGTGCTGCCTCAAGCTGGCTTCTTAAAGAGCCCGGCCTTGAGTCTCTCTGACCGTCCCGTCCCCGCACTGGCTCAGCCCACGCCCAACTCCTAACCGGACCTGCCGGGCTGCCTGGGGCATTGGCTCGTCCTGCACCCCAGGCATTCTAAAAACCTGTGTCCTTGGAGCTGTGGCAGCTGCTGCCAGGGAAAACTACCAAGGCCTGGGTGCGGCCTTGGTCAAGTGCAGCCGGCCACACTGCCATTGTGAGGCAGAGGTCATGGCAGAATCTCCCCTCCTCGCCCCACAGTGGCCTCCTTCCGCCCCCGTTCCCTATTGGTCCTTTAGAAATGAAGGTGGCCCTCGGTTACAACTGCACTGCAGTTTCTTCTGTTCCCATCCCATCTGCACTGGGACCTGCTGGCACCGTGGGAAAGGAGTCGGGACAGGAGACGGTGAGCCACCAGATGTGAGTCCTCTGCCCCGGAACAGGAAGAAGCTGGAGCAGCAGCTGGCTCACGCGGCTCACTGCCCCTTGGTTGTCGTGGGGGAGCACCTCAGGCTTCTGCTCTGGAAGCCTGGGAGCTGGGGTGGAGGAGCTCAGGACCGACATATGCTTCCAGCTTTTAGCTTTCTTATCTGAGAGACTGTCCAAGATAAATTCCTTTTTCTATTTTTATTTTCTTCCCTAGGGGCGGGAGGTGAGCAGGTGCAGGCTGTTCCCCCCAGAGGAGGATTAGCAGCAGGAGTGTCCCTGGTGAGCAGCAGGCAGGGGGCGGAGCCCACCTGGGATGCTCTGGGGAATTCCCAAGGCAACTGTCCCCAGCTGGGGTGAGGGCGGGCTTTGTACCTGCATGTTCATCAGGCGTTGGATGCAGGCCACCCAGGTAAAGATGTGACCTTGGGCTTATCCTGAGGAAATCCGGGAGGGGCAGACGGCCGGGGCCTTCCTCCAGCAATGGGTGCTGAAGGGGGAACTGGGTCCCCTCCAGCACACACCGTGTGGTGTGGCGGGTTCTAAGTTAACTAGGCCATGTCAAACAGTAGCACTTCCTGAGCTCCGAGGCACCAAGTACTCAGCACAGTGCCTGCACGCACTGTGGAGTCTCTGTGACAGTCGTAGGTGACCCCACTCTGGTCGGATGGAAGCCCAGCACCGTGCTAGGCAATGGTTTAAGCAGGGGAGTTGCTGATTTTAAGGACTCGAGCACCTTCTCTTTACTAGTTCTTCTTCTCACCTACTCTTCTTTGTGGACTACAGCACACCTCCATTTCCAGATGGAGAAACTGAGGCACATAAAGTTCTGGATTGCCCAATAGGTTCTTATAGCCGGGCGGGAGCCGAGCCACTGGTAGAAGCTGGGGCCTTCCTCGGCCTCGCCCACCACCTTATATCCTGGCTCCCCTGGGACTCTTTCAGATTTCTCAGTCATTTCATTTGCTCTCTAGAAGTTATTGGAAGTGGTCTGGGAAATATTGGGCTGATCATCATAGGATTTAATCATGGGGGGAAGTTGGTTGCTTTATCCTTGCAAAACTCAGATAAGATCGTGAATTCAGCATTGGTATTGATCCCAGAGTGGAGCTGGCGGGACGGGCCTGGGAGGGAAGAAGCCACAAGCTGCTGTCCTTTCCAGTTCCCTTCGGTTGGCAGAGACGGAGAGGTTGAGCCCAGAGGGAGGAAGGGCTGTGGTTCAGGGCTCTCGCCCCACGTCAGCCTTGTTTGAGAACGTGGGGTGTGGAGAAGCCGGCTGCTGAAATAACATCTCACACTCACCTCCTTGGGGGGTAAGGGAGCCCCCTCCAGGGGCATCATTCCAGGGGAGCCTCGGCTGTCCCTCCCCTGACCCCAGGGCCCGGGGACCATGAACCCCGCACCGCTGAGTGCCTCTATGTCTGGCTCATCAGGGGAGGCCCTGGGTGGTCGGGGGCCCATCAGAAAATGAGCTTGTGTCTCTGAAGCTTATCGGGTGCCTGGCGAGGGTCAGCTGGAGAGGGAGTGAGGACAGAAGGGTCGCGGCTTCTCCCTCCCTGTGGCTTCCATTACCCAGCAGGCCTGTTTGCTCTAGAACAAGGCCAGAGGCAAGGAACAGGATACACCAGAGAAAATAAAGATCAGTGTGATGGATGACTCCTCTCCCAACTGTTAGCAGCTGCTTATTAAGTGCAATGCTAATGGCTTTGGAGAGCAACCGCGGCACAGATACGGCGTCCAGTCCCCACAGGGCCCCTTGCTGTGCCGACCTCTGCCCCAGAGTGGTCCTGTGACCTGCAGACGGCCGTTTCCCAGGGGGGCTGGGAATGCACCGTGGGGGACCCATGCAGCCTGTGGGAGGAGCGTGCTGCAGGCTCAGCTGCAGGGCAGAGGACTGAGCTTGGCTCCTCCCGGGAACCTTACAACGGCTCTGCCCCCAAAAGCAGCTGGCTGAAGTTTAAAGCCTTCATAATTTGTGTAATCAGTTTATTTATGAAAATGGTGCCAGGAAGATGGAGCCAAAACTGTGATAGAAGATAATGCTTTTCTATGGAGAAAAAACAGCCCTTAATGTCCTGAGTACCTGCCAAACACTCACTTTTGAAATTGACCTCTGCGGCCCGTACCGACTCTTTTATGTACCCTAAAATGATTAAGAATCACCGTAATGATTTATGTGCTTTGGTGCCTGTTTCCTCAGGCAGGGGGCGGGCATGTATAAAGAGTTTCACAAAGGTGTTAAATTAAATTAAAAATAAAACAGCATTGCTTCATTTGGAGGGTGGGATGTTCAAGGTAATGTTCAAGATAATGCATTCGTGCTTTTCCCGACGTGATCCCAGCACTCTGACTGTTTCCCTGGGAATGTAACCTGCAACTGTGACATTGTGGGATGGAAGAAGGAGTGTGGGTGGGAAGGGTCCTTGGATGGAGTAGAAAGTGGGATTAGGGTTCGAGGAAGCACAGTGGTGAGGACACTGGTGCTGATGTGACCTGAGGGCATCTTATAAATCCTGCTCCCAAGGCTGGAGGATTTGCTGCTGGGTCTGCCTTCCCGGGGGGGGGGGGGGGGGGGGGCCTGTGCCCCTGGCATTTCCTCCGCCTCTCAGATCTGCCGTTCGTCCCTGTGCCAGATGCTCCCGTCGCACTGCACCCCAAGTCTGAGATGTGGGTGAAGTCAGGGGTTTGTTGGATACCTGGAAACCAGTAGCTGATCATTATCGGCACTGACCCAAGTCAACGCCTGCATTGGAAGCCCGTTGACAAGAAAGCAGCTGGTCTGTCAGAGACACAGACACCGGCCAAGGCCTCACATACTGCGCTTCCCATCAGTCCCTGGTGCAGTGCGGCCATCGCCATCCCCTGGGGCTCCTCCCTGCAAGTGGAGGTCTGGGTCTGGCTAAGTGGGCCATGGTCAGTGCGGGGCAGCTGCGTAAGGAATGTTGATGAACTGGGACTCTAGGGCAGGCTTAGAGTGGGGTAGGAACTCAATACCATTGAGTCTCCCCTAGTCCACTCAGAAGAGACCAGCAGGCAGGGGGCTGGCAGTGATGTGGGCACTGATTGCTGCCTTTGGGCACTTGGAGAGATTTTACTGGATTCAGTTACGTGCCAGTGCGAGGTTGGGCACGCTTAGGTTAGAACGAGGTACAAGGCCCACCATGGCATAAGTAGCCTCTGACCTCCACTAGATTCTCAGAAGCCAAGGGTCTGTGCTTCCACCTGGGCTCTTTCTAAAGTCAGGCCTGTGTAAGTGGGTGGGCATGCTTGTGCACCCACCCCGTGGGGTGCACCCTTGCAGGGTTTGCCAGAGGCCATGCAACCTTGCCCGCCCCCCTGGCGCCCAGTACGTGCCCCTCAAGGCCTGGCCTGTCACCTGACCCATCTATCTCCACTCCTCAAGTGCTGGGTAAAATGCGGGATCAGGGTTTGCGGAATCACAAACAAGGAGTCTCTGAGGAATATGCAGCAATAGATGGTGAGGGAAAGGAGGGGATGAGGAGCCACAGCGCCCACCCTGAGCCATCTTTCAGAGACCAGCGCCCAGAGCTGTCTGCACATTTTATTTTCTCGTTAAATAAACACCATTAGCCTCCCCGAGAAGTTGGTGCAAACATGACCTCTCGAATAACCAATTAAAAGGGCAGGGTTGAAGGGGAATGTGACTTTGAAAACACGTCGAGAAGGCCGTTCAAGCTTCCTGGAGATACCCCAACCCTGGTAGCTTCCATCCGAGACCGTAATTTTATTTCTGACAAGAAAGCGAGGAATGCACTTTGATTTTTTCCCCCTGAGCTAACCGAATTCCGGAAGCGCCCATTCCGGCTGTCTCTTGAGATATTAATCGACACAGCAGCTTGGTTTCTCTTCACCTGCTTCGCTTCGTAGACGGGAAGGATTACAAAACCCTGAACTCGCTAGCCACGGGGCTGGGGACAGGGGTGCTCAGGGCCAGAGGAGCTGGTGAACCCCATGGGACCTCAGCACCCTGCATGCTGTGTGTTTCTTCAGCACAAGTATAAACCTTCCACTTTTCTCCTTTGGAATAAAAGCTCTGGCACCAAAAGGGTGGTGAGCGAACAGGCCTCCCTGCCCCGCTTCCGGCGCTGGCCCACGGAGCCAGGGGTGGGCCCGGGGTCAGCAACTTCACTGACCCAGAAGTGACTTTTTGTAGAGAGGGACAATGGGGCTTTTGTCCGGCCCTGCTCCCACAGAGGCCCAAGCCCTGACTCTCATGACATGTGCTAAGATCTCGGCGAGGGAAGAGTGTGGAGGCCTGATGAGAAAGGAGCCTTCGGCGTGGTGACTTGATTTAAAGCACCCCCTTTCTTAGCATCACGGTGCTTCTCGGGGTCATCGCGGGGCAACCCCGGGGAACCAGAAGCGGGGGTCGATTGCCTCCTGCTGGGCCCGGAAGCTCCTGGGGAAGCCCAGGTCGGGTGCAGCTCCGGACCCGAGCCTCTGCTCCGAGCCTGGCGGGTCAGAGGGCGTACTGAAGCTGTGTGTCAGCTTCCATGCTGGCCATACTCGGTTTTCATCCCAGCTTCCCCGTGGACCCCGTGTATGGCTCACTGTGGAGTGGCTCACCACTCCGTAGGAGTTAGTGAGTCAGATGGCCAAGTGCCCACAGCGAGTGGTCAGCGCCCAGTGGTCTTACTTCTTTCCTTTCCCCCGTAAAGGAGACCATCAGTTTTAACCTCTTTAGGTACAGCTAACACCTGTGTTTGAGTTCTTAAGACTCTAGTCTTTATTTATTTATTTATTTAATATATTTTATTGATTTTTTTACAGAGAGGAAGAGAGCGGGATAGAGAGTTAGAACCATCGATGAGAGAGAAACATCGATCAGCTGCCTCTTGCACATCCCCTACTGGGGATGTGCCCGCAACCACGGTACATGCCCTTGACCAGAATTGAACCTGGGACCTTTCAGTCCGTAGGCTGACGCTCTATCCACTGAGCCAAACCGGTTTCGGCAAGACTCTAGTCTTTAAAAATAATGTTTCCCTCTCCTCACACACAAAATATCTGCTTGCATGTACATAGGCTATTTCTGAAAGGATACCAACAACACTGGTCAGAGTAAAATGGCACACGCTCTGGACCTTGAATCTAAGCTTCGTGACTTAATGTCTGTGTGACCTTGGCCGTTGCTTTACCTCTCTGTGGCTCAGATTTCTCATCTATAAATAGGAACGATGATATTGGCTAGCTTGAGGCATGCGTCAGTAAGTGTAACAGTAAGTCCTCAAATATGTTTTATGTGCATGTACATATACACATAAATTGCAAATATGCATAAATGAAAAACAGCATTTGTTTCTGTGGATGAGGATTAAGTGACCACAAGTACAAAGAGGCAGGAAACTTATTGTATACTTATTTACCTTTTGCATTTTTGTACCGTGTGCATTCATTACCTACTCAAACATTTACTTCCTTATAGTGAGCTTTTAAAATTTGTTTCAACTTAAATTGTAACTGTAGTAATATAACAAGGTGAGAATTTTTTTATAAAGGTCACCCATCCCTAGCACAGCAATGGTTGTCCCTGTAGCGGTTTCTGATGTTATGTGTAAATGGCTTTACACTTGGTTGCGATTGTGGGGTCGCCATGACGTGGTGTCTCCGACTTTGGAGGAGGTATGGGCCCTGCCTCGTCTGAGGTTTCTGTCCTGCCGGGAGGAGGGACCAGGCAGCTCCTTATAAGACATGATAGTACGCAGCCCGGAACCCTTTGCCTCTGAGTCGCTTCGGTCCTTTTTTTTCCATAAACAGAGAGTCAGATAGATAGATGAGGATTTTCTTAGTTCCTGCTCCTCCCCGACAACGTGCTATTAATAGACTGGCCAGACTCGCCCAGGTCTGAAAGGAAACCAGTTTGCTTGAGTTTTAGTCCAGACCAGAGAGGAGATCCTTCGTTCTAGGAGGTCAGAATGCTTTTTAATTTAACAGGAAAAAGAGTTAAAGCCGTCTACCTAAACCAAATTGTGTTTAATATGTGGGGACCTCACACCATGTGGCAGCTGTGTCCTGTCGCTTACAGCCTAAGAGTCAAGGCAAGGACCCCAGTGAGTGAGGCCCCTGGGGTGTCTGGGCCCTGTGACAGTCAGGTTGGAGCTTAGGTGTGAAGTCACACCACTGGGTTCAAATGTTAGAGCTGCCACCAATGAGCGGTGGGACCTTGGGCAAGCTACTAAACTCCTCTCAACGTCAGTTTTCTCACCTGTAAAATGGCACTAAACATGAACTCCTCATGGACTGGTGAGCTTTAAGTGAGATAATCTGTGGGAAGCATCTGATGATTAGGAGAGTACCTGTAAATTTATTTTATTATTATAAGAAGTACTGTTCTCTTACTGCTGATAAGATTACTGTTGCTGTCATTCCCCAGGGAATAAAGGTGAAGGCATGTTGATTGGAGAAAAGGTTAACACTCTGTATCAGCGGTCGCCAACCTTTCGGGCCTCGCGGACCACCAGTGGTCCGCAGGTCAGTGGCTGGTGACCGCTGCTCTAGATAACTGCTGCCAGATGCTATCAAGTTTTCCAAGATGGGAGGGGGTATTGTGTCTGAATGGTAGCCCCCGGAAAGGTGTACTGAAGTCCTAACCTCTGCCCTCTCAGAGCATGACCTTATTTGGAAATAGGTTCTTTGTGCCCTGGCCAGTGTGGCACCAAAAGGTTGCCGGTTTGATTCCCAGTCAGGGCACGTGCCCTGGTTGCGGGCTCCATCTCCAGAAGGGGGCGTGCAGGAGGCAGCCGATTGATGTTTCACTCTCACATTGATGTTTCTCTCTTTCCCTCCCCCTTCTTCTCTCTCTCTCAAAATCAATTAAAAAATAATAAAAGAAATAGGTTCTTTGCACATGTAATGAAGTTAGGATGAAGTCATACTGCAGTAAGTTAATTCAGTGTGACTGGTGTCCTAAGAAGAGGGAGGACAGGTGAAGACACACACACACACACACACACACACACACACACACACACACGGAGAATGTCACATGATCATGGAGGCAGAGAGGAGAGTTATGCAGGTAGAAGCCAAGGATGGCTGGCAACACCAGAAGCTAGGAGAAAGGTGTGGGACAGATTTTCTACCAGAACCTTCGAGAGAACCTGGGCCTGCCAGTAGCTTATTTCAGACTTCTGGAACTGCAAGAGCATAAATTTCTGTTGTTTTAAGCCCCTCCAGTCTGACATTTGGTACAGCAGCCACATGAAACTAATACACAGGGCTAAGCATTGCTGTCCGTTGGACACATCCCCTTGCTCACCACTGGCCTGCGGCCCCAGTGGGCCCTCCCAGCCTCTCTCCTGGCACGTTCCTGTCCATGTTACCGCTGCTCCCTCAGCAGCACTGTGGGCAAGAGAAATGAGAGAACACAGCCCACCAACCCTGACATGGTTCATGCCTTGACCAAGTCAATGTAGCCAAAGACCCCGAAATTGACCTCAGGATGTTAAAGTACCTTTTGGTCCAGAGACCCTTGAAGAACTCTGAGGTTTACATTTTTATTTAGTAGCTTTTAGAGCTCAGTCATTTCTTTATAAGCCAAGGAATACCCAATACACTTGGGAATTATCCAAACTCCGAGCTCCAAGAATGTGAACTATAATCGGTGTTTCCAGTTGGTTCATTCAACTCAGCTGTTTAGGGCTATAAAAATAAGCCACCCCACCCCCCCAAAACCCATAAAACATTAAAAAATAAGTAGAGGAAGAGGAAGAAGAAAGGAGGTCAGGAGAGCTCGTATGTATGGCAATGCAAACCCTGCCATCCTTCCATACCTGCCCTGACTTCCACCCTGGAAAAAAGTAAGAAAGAAAAACACTGAGCCTGCCTAACAAACTCCTTGGTTTCTTTCTGTTGTCCCAGAAACCCTTCCAGGCAGGAGCATTTGCCAAATCCAATCCCAGAGTGAGTTCCTGAGCTAAATTAATGCAGTTGAGGGTCAACATGGTAACACCTGCAGGTCTCTGGTTGCCGGCCGGTGGTCACCGCGATAATTAATAGCTGGAGCACCTAGGGGATGTGCTTCTCTTAATCCTCAGAGTAACTGCGGCGATTCCAAGGTGATCAAAGTTGTGTGTCTTTGAGCACTCCCTACAAATGTGAAATTTCTTCCTCAACTTGCCACCCTGTCCTGCTATGGGGAGATAATTGAAAGCGCCTCCTCCTCCCTGAGTGTTTCCACGCTGGTGCCCGTGTCCCAGCCCCCCAGGCGGCAGTGCTGGCGCCTCTGCACCAGATCTGCAAAGTGCGCAGTGCTGACATCCGACTTATTATCTCGGAGTCTGGGCCGGTTCGTGGATGATTCATGACTCCGCTTGCCACCACCGCTGGAGGTGACATCATCCATTCTGGGCTCAGAATAGACTCAGAAGCAACAGTGGCCCCTGCTTTGTGTGTCCTCGCCCGTCCTGGGCTCCTGCCCACCCCGCTCCCGACAGCCGTGAGTCCACTGAGTAGGAATGCTGGTGGACCCCGAGAGCCCAGCAGGGGTGTCTCCTGAGCAGGAGGACAGAGAGGCAGGCGTCAGTGCTGCCGTAGCTGCGCAATGAAGCAGAGAGGGCACTCCCTCAAAGTTCACCTCTTCCCCTTGCACTCCTTTAGTTGGAATTTAGATTTCCCTTAGAACCCCGTGAGCTACGCAACTTGCGTGGCCAACTTGGGTTTCCTCTCTCCGACACAGGAAAGTCTGGGTGACGTACATCATCCCACAGCTCAGCATTAGACGTCCGTGAGATGAATGATGGTTGTCACGTCAGAGGTCTGCTCTGCCTCTGTTGCACATTTGAATGGCCCAGAGAGTTTTTAACACACGAGTGCCTGGGCCCTGCCCAGGTCAGTTAAGTGGGACTCGGAGGGGGGAGTCTTGGCTTTGATCAGTGTTAATATTCCCATCGGCTGAAGCCAACGTGCAGTCAGGGCTGGGAACCCCTGGGTCAGATCTCCCAGGATCCTCCTGGCTTGAACCCCACCAAGGCAGTACCGCCGACCAGGTCTCTGACTCTGACCTGTGTCTGAGCAGTGAGATGAGCCTTTGTTGGCATGTGCCCTGGAGTGTAGGAACTGTGTGGTGTGTGTGTGTGGTGTGTGTGTGTGTGGCTCCTTCACGTGAGCGCCCTTTGGTGATCCACGTGGGGAGTGGGCGGTATAACTACCAGTGTTTTGTGTTGGTTCCCACTCACTTTGCCCATCTCAGCTGCTTGCTTCCCCCACCTCCCCACCCCCCCACCAAGACCTACTCTAGCAAAACGGAGGCGCTGCCCTCTGGTCTGGAGGGAGGTGTGGGAGCTGCAGGTGCTTCTGGAGAGGGCTTGGAGAACTAACGTATTGGGGAACACTCGCTGCTTCCAGAACCTAGAGAAGGAGCAATTATCCAGCAAACTGTCTTATGAAGGGGGGTGAGGAGGGATGGTTTTCTGTCATTGTAGCTGCCCTTGACAGCTGACTTGGAAGAAAGACTAAAAATATTGGTTCCATTGTAAGTAAAATCCGTCCTGTACTCCTGTCTCCGACCCATGATGCCCTGGGCCGGGGGAAGTACCAGGATGTAAGATGCTATGCGCTTGACTCTCAGAGGCCAGGTAGAAAGCCGGCAGTTCGAGGTTTCCAAATCTCCTTACTTCCGAAATCACAGGCTTGCCATCTTAATGTCTCCTTTTAATTAACGTGATTCATTTGCCCTGGAAAGATTTCCTGATTCAGCTAGTATATTTATGTATAAACTTCTCTGGAAACACCTGGCAACTTTTCTGAGTGACAATAAGGAAGCGTAGTCTGAAAATTATGGTTTAATTTGCTCCCTCCTTCATGCTGTCTTATGTTTAAAAAAAAAAATGGGTAAGATTTACAAAAGAAGCTTTGTATTTTGCCTGGAACACTAATCCTGTTTTACAACACCAATGTGTACCAACAACACCTGATAATTTCCCTTCGTGTAGTTCTAGAACTTTAGCTGTTAATGGACAATTGAATCATTCCTTGGCAGATGGGAAATCATCTAATTGCATGTTTTTATTTACTGTGAATTTTCAGGTAGACCTCAGAAGAAATTGATGGGCATGTATGAAAAGTTAGAATAATTCTTAATGACTATGCAGGAGTTGAAAGCTTTGATGTCACTCTTGGGTTGAATCACGGTTTTGTGTGTGTATGTGTGTGTGTGTGTGTGTGTGTGAGAGAGAGAGAGAGAGAGAGAGAGAGAGAGAGAGAGAGAGAGAGAGAGAAATGATGGTTGTCACGTGTGTGTGTGTGTGTGTGTGTGTGTGTGTTGCACATTTGAATTGGATGTGTCCCTTGGTTGGCTTTTAAATATACACTGTACTCAAAGACATCATAAAGGATCAGTATAGGAAAGTAGTTACCTGTATCTATTTTATTTTACTTTAACTTTGCAGTTCCTTTATTATGGGACTAATTAAAATCCCCTGGCCTAGTCAATTAGTGGCATTAACCTTTCCTGGGTAGTATAAGCAGCTTCTACCAAGTGGTTTGAATCCTAAATGGCACCCTGGGTCCATCCCTCCGTTTCCTCTTTCCACAAGGTCCTTCGGCGGGATGGGGGCGCGCTGCGGGGTGGGGGAGGCTCCGGGTAGGTAGCCTCGCAGACCTCGCTGCCGCCAGGGCCTCGCAGCTGGGCGGGGAGAGGAGAGCAGCTGCGGCTGTATTATTAGTCATTCCGCAGAGAAATTGACTTGATAAATAATAAAGCAGTGATATTAGCCGCCCATGCTTGCAGGTCAGATGACTTCAACGGGAGCCCCCAGTGTGGGACGGCTTGACAATGTATGTGCCTTCTCAAAACATCCTATTTTAAATGGAAATTGGACTGTTAGTGCCGTTCTTGGCCACTATTACCAAGCCAATTTCAAAGGGAATCTGAAGGACGCTCTTTGTTTAATTTGGTCTCTCCCCTCCCCCTTCTAGATGATGCTTAAACTTGCCCTGTTTCCCTGTCCTTGTCTTTTCCTTTTGTTAACTGTTTTGATTGGTAAAACGCTATGCCTCACACTACGCTCCTTTATGATGATTTACTGTGCTGTTCTTATCTTTCACCCTAAATCCTTGATAAGAGCATTTTAAAAATGAAATTGCTACCTGACACTATTATAATGTCTTGGCTGGCAGCCAGGGGAGAAACACATTGGGGGGAGGAAAAGAAGGCTGAGTTTAGAGAAAGGAAAGACTTTTAAAGGAACCGCATAGTGCTTCTCCTCCCTCTGACCCCCACCTTTCATTGAATTATGGAAAACTTTTTTTTTTTTTTTAAATGGAGCATCAGTATTTGTCAATGCCCCCTCACCATTGCAGTGTAATCTGTGGGTGAATGTACAGTGAAGACAAACTCCTGCATGGCCTTTGCTGTGGATTGAAACCTGATGGGCGGACAAACGGATGGGTGGCATCTACCCACCTCCATATTCATAGCCTGAACCACTTCCTCATCCTGGGCTTCTGCTCCTGTGCCCTGCCCCGCCCTCTCTTTAAGACAGGTCCAAGCCGAGTGCCTTCTGGCTGCAGCTGTGGAGCCAGCGCACCGGAGTCAGAGAGAGTGCCATGATGGGAACTATTTTGTGCATGATGTTTCTGGAAATCTCCATTTAACCACAGAAGGCATCGGTGGTGGGGGGGTGGTGGTGGGGGCATCAGTAAATAGAGCTGTCTGCACCAGCAGGTCATTTAAATTCGAGGATAGTGATTTAATGAACTCTTGTCTTTAAGTCCTGTGATGTGGAGAAGACAGCCATTCTCTCCCCATAATGGAGCTTGTTAACCCATCTCTTCGCTGACTGGTGCTTTTATTCTGATGACGACAACCGGGAACTTATTATGTTAGAATAACAGGCTTCCCAGCGCCTGGCAGCAGAGGGGTTGTGTAATGATGATGATCATCATCTGTAGGAATCACAGTGGCCTCTGGCTTATCTGGAGGAGGCCTTATTCCGTGTGAAGACCTGGCATTTATGGTTCTGGATTATTGGGGCTGCCAGGTGCTGAGGCCACAGCCAGGGGGAGGCCCCTGTGTGTAGCAGGCGATGCCGGAGCCATTGTACCCAGTTTATCACACACCTCGGGAAAATATAATCCGCCACCAAAATGACTGCGCTCGGAAACTGTCTTGTCTCTTTTTGAGCCGAGACTGGAGACAACCAGACAAGGTTCGGTGGTAACGAATAAAGAAACATTACTTTCTGAACACAATCTTCTGTTACCAGCCACTTTTCAGCACACATTCAATCAAAATGCTAATAGCGGCGACAACAAGGGAGCGCGGTTATTGTAATACTAATTGATTGGTTGGAGGGTGGGTTTTGATAAGTGCCGCTGAAGATTTCGGAAATATGATTCTCTTTAATTACAGCGACGCTAATAAAAATGAACACATGATTTAATGATGATTTCCTGGGTAATGGCTTAAAGATTTTTGTTTGAGTTTAAAATGAGATATGGCGGGAATGCACCAGATAAACTGGGGCCCTGGAGGGAGGGGTGATCGTGCCTTTATCAGGCCCAGGCACGGAGATTCAAAGCCGAAATGCCCTTGGAAGGAAAATCAACAAACGACAGGTGCAGTGAGGTTGTGGAGAAAAGAGAACCCTCGTGCACTGCAGTGGGGATGCAGACGGGTGCAGCCTCTGTGGAAAAACAGTATGGCGTTTCCTCAGAATACTAAAGATGGAACTCCCATTTGACCCAGTGATCCCACTTCTAGGAATATATCCCAAGAAACTAGAAACACCAATCAGAAAGGATATATGCAGCCCTATGCTCATAGCAGCACAATTTACAATAGCTAAGAGTAGGGAACAGCCTAAGTGCCCATGAGCAGATGAGTGGATTAAAAAAAAACCAACAAAACCCTGTGGTACATCTACACAGCGGAATACTATGCGGCAATAAAAAAGAAGGCACTCTTACCATTTGCAGCAGCATGGATGAACCAGGAGAGTATGATGCTAAGTGAAATAAGCTGGTCAGAGAAAGATAAGTATCATGTGATCTCACTCATATGTGGAATCTAATGAACCAAATAAACTGATAAACAAAAATAGACCCAGAGACAAAGAAAATATGAACAGACTGTTGAACCTCAGAGGGAAGGGAGGGGAGGGTGGATGGGTGGAAAGAGATCAACAGTGAACATATGTGTGTGTGTGTGTGTGTGTGTGTGTCCATATCCCATGGACACAGACAATGAGGTAGTGAGGGCCTGCGTGGGAGAGGGGGGCCGGAGCCGGCCGGAAGAGGTTAAGGGGAGGAAAAGGGGGACCTATGCAACACTTTCAACAATAAAGATTTTAAAAAAGAAAAAAATGCCCCTGGAAGGCCAGGTGGAACTTGCATAGGCAAGAGTGAGGTGGTCCGTTCCAGCTGGGGTGGTCCGGCGATGAGGGGCAGGTTCCAGCTAGTGTTCCTGGAGCTGCAGGCTGGGTTGCACTGATGCAGCCACATGCTTGCCATGGGCTGCTGCCAGGGCAGAGTGCACTCCGCGCCACTGGCAGGTGCACAGCCTGCACGTAGGCTCTTGGGCTTCATGCTCCAGTGTCATGGCCCGTTTATTCTGGTGCCCTGTGTTCCGGGAGCCACTCTAGCAATGGGCCGACCCGGTCCTAGCTCTCCTGAGCTCGCCTTCTTTGGGGAGAAGGAGCGAAGAGCGTGCAGTTTTAGGTGTGAAGTGCTCTAAGGCAGTGGTCGCCAAACTGAGGCTCGCCAGCTGCTCTGTTGACTAATGAGTTTGCCGTCCACTGCTAGGGAAAAACACTTTTTAAAAAACAACATTTTAATAATGTACTAATGTCTTTAACCTGAAGTCAAAACTTCTGGGTAAGGGTAATGCCTTATGCAGTGGTCGGCAAACTCATTAGTCAACAGAGTCACAGTTTGCCGACCATTGCTCTAAGGGAAATAAAAGATTTGGCGAGCTTGAAGGACAGGTGGCAGGCCGGTGGCCAAGAGGGAGAGTGGCAGGCGATGGGTGGGAAGGTAGGTAGGTAGGGGGTGGATCACCAAGGGTTTGTGAGCCAGGGTAAGTGTGTGGGAGCCACGGGAAGGAGGAGAGAAGGGCAGAGGCATGTGGTGTTTGCTCCAGGAAGGTCCCACTGGCTCCTGAGTTGGGGACGGATGGCAGGGCTGCACTCTGGGAGCAGGAAAGCCAGCGAGAGCTCATTGCAGAGGGGCAGGTGAGCGCTACTGGCATCTGAGACCAGGCACCGGGGGGTGGGGAGAAGCAGTGGATTCAGAGTGTGGTTTTGGAGATGAGACATAAGATGCTCTGATAGGTTGGATGTGGGTCATGAGGATTGGGGGAGAGACAACGTGGTGCTGACTATGGGCTGTTGGGTTGGGTGGCTCGAGATGGATGATGGTTCTGGGGACTACTTCGGTGGTAGGAACATATATCAATCGTTTCTAATTCCCACCGGGATCCACTTGGCGGTGGTGCATGGATGGGTGTACAAATATGCACAAAAGAAAGGTCTCTGGGGAACTCAGAGAGCCCACCCCGTGGTTTCTGCATAAGCCTCACTAAGGAAGGGAATCCCGCGTAAACCTTGTTGTCGGTACTGCTGACAATGAAAGCTGAAGATGAGGTGGTCGGTCCCCTACACGCCAGTTTTTCTAGCATCAAACGCCCACCCTGTGCTTCTCTGTTGGGTGGTTCAACCAGAGGTTTCAGAAAGGATGCCAGGTCCGAGAACCAAAGCATCATGGTATGTGGTCCAGTGAGAGACCCTGTGGATGCTTGTTGGTACGCTACTATTGTTCTCCTGGGGCCTTCAGCCCTGACCACTCCCTCCTTCTAGCCCCCGGATCTCTTAGATTTCGCAGACTTAGCCCATAAGATGAACTTACCCTTTGTGTCCCTAAACATGCAGATCATAGGTGGGGTTCCCGGGGCGGGTGCAGCCTTGACAAATTGTTTTTTAAAAAAAGGCAAAAAAAAAAAAAATATCATACTTGTTGTTATTGGGGCCGGAGTGGGACTGAAACGGGGCGGAGGGGCAGTGCTAGCCTTCCTTTCGATTTGTCAAGCTTTCTTTCAAAAGATCTGCCGAAGAAGAAGGGTAATTAATAGGCTTGAAGTCATTTCCGACGTGTCAGGATTTCTGCCTTGCTTCCGAGTGATAATGCTCGCTGGCTCCAGGCCTCTAGGGAGCCCTCCGTCTTATTAACTTGTCTGGGAGGAACGGGGAGTGGGGACAGCTCCGGCCAGTGGGTGACAGGAAATAAAGATTTGTGGTGTGGTGAGCTGTAAACAGTGGCCAGATACGTTTGGTGTGGGGGCGGGGGAGGGAGAAGGATGGGTCCCCAACTGCACCACCAAGGCCTGGAGCCTGCCAGCTTCCTGGGTCCGTGGCCGGAGGAGTCCTCCAAGGTAACCCGAGGCAAGCGGTGCTTTTAATGAGCGAGAGGCATGTAGGCACTCAGCAGAATTTGTGTATTTGCCAGCTCACTGTTCCTTTCAACAAAAAGTCACCTCCCACTGAATTCGTTTTTGGAACATACAGCCATTAGTCTCTCCAGCCCCGGAAGTTGCCTGCCCGGGCATGGGCCCCAGCCTTTCGATTTCCCCAAAGACATAAAGAGCATGCATTAAGTGCACGGTTGTGCATGGTGTCATCCAAGACTTGGCCGGTTATGCGGGCCTGGCCCCTACCCTGGAGGATTTGGGAAGCTCTGGGGAAAAAGCTCACCTCTCTTTTCGCTGCAAGAGCTGGGCACGGGCTTCCCTCCAGCAGATCAAGTCTGGGTTGGGTTGTGTGGAGAAGGATCCTGTTTTCCCCTTTATTTCTGACGGTTTCACCACCCTGGCTCCCTTTGGGATAGCTTTTTGCCTTCCTTCCCATCTCCCCTTCAGCCCATCCTCGGCTGTAAAACCGTTCACCTTTTAAAATTAAGCATTGGGTGAATATTTTTTTTAGTAAATTAATGAATGATGCCTATAGTCATTATTATAGGCACTGCTGAGGTTTCTTCGTGTGTTCTCGATTTCTTTTTACGGCCCAGCCACGCACTCCATTTACCTAATGGGTGGTTGATACTCGGAGATGTTATGTAACTTGACCAAGGTCACACAGCCAGTGTGAGTTTGAGAATGGGATTTGAACTCTGTTTGACGGTAGCACCTTGACCCCCCTCCTCCTGCATCTCTGCTCAGGAGCAAGGCATCTGCTCTTGGCAAGAACACTTTAGTGGCTGCTCAAGGCCCCGCTGAGTGGAGGAAGGAGTTAGAGAACCTTGGAGACTGTCCTTTGTGGTCACCGGAGACCTGGGACTGGCCTCTAGGCACTGGCCCGGGGTGGCTGTGGTCACCCTGTCTTCTTTCCCCTCCCCACCGCAGCCTCAGTTGCCTAAGAGCAATCTTTTCTGAGCCAGTCGGGAGTATCTCAAAGGGATTCAGAATAAATGCCTCAGAAAAAGGCCATTTGTAAGTGGGACCAGTGCGGGAGAGGGGCTTGCAGAAGTGATTTTAGAACTGGACGTGGCGACTTGGCCTGGCGAGGCCCGGAGGCCGTGTGGGCAGAGAGCACCGGGGGCCTTCAGGGCCGTGCGGTGCGCGTCTCCCCTGAGGCCTTCCTGCTGCCTCCAGCTGGGCGGGGCGGGAGCCGGTAAACAGCGCGCCCAGCGGCGCCGCACTGCTCCCCGCACACCGTGCCGGTCACTGTTCGAAACAGCCAAGTTTGGAGGTTTGGGGGTCACAGGGAAGGAACACGATGTCTGTTTTTATCCATCTTTAAAAAAAAAAATTTTTTTTTTTGTTTATCTCCTTTATATCTTTTTTCCTCTTCCAAAAGGAATTTTTAGGAAAGAAACTAAAGTTAGGCAGAAATCCACCTTCATTCTCTGTTCTTTCTTCACCCTTCCCTCTTGTCTTGGTTTCCTCTCCATCGGATATCTGAAGCCTGACCGGGAAACAGGGAGATGTTCAGGCGCTTCGGGACCTTTTCCTTTCCCCCCTTTCCTAGGAGAACCCAGCAGGACCAGGATGCTGGCACCCTTGTGATCTGTACACACGTACACACACACACCCCTCTCTCTCCCTGATTCAGTCCACACTGCAGACCTCTTCCAGCCCCCGCCTCAACCCCCCCACCCCCCCGAATTCCCAGGAATCATTCTTCTATTAAACCAGATTGGGATTTGATGGGGAATGGGGGGGCGGGGTGCTCTTGGAAGATATGACTAAAATTTTATTATACTGACTAAAGAGAAAGAATGGTTATTATTCACATGAATGACCTTCTCTCGGCGATTGTTTTTAAGAGGTTTTGTTGGTTTATTCCAAGCGGTGAGAACTCGCACTTGGCTCACGTCTGTGGGGCACCAGGGACTTGTGCAGGGACGAGAGGAAGAAAGTCGTCTGCCTCGGGTGCCTGTAGACAGCGGGTCTGGGAGCAAAGGAGCACTCGTCTCTCTCAGACTAAAGAAAGCTGCCTCTGCCTGCCCCAGCGGCATCCTGACTTCCTCCTGCTAATTCGTCTGCCCTCGGAGAGGCCACAGACTCTTAACCTGGCCGAGCCTCAGCGCGCGCAGGGGTGGGGGCCTGGGCGGGGAGCAGCCGATCCAGGTGGGTGGACAAGGCGTATCGTCTGCAGCCCGGGAAGAGGTGGCAATTGGATTGGAAATTGGTGTTCATCCAAGGGGAGAAATCGGGCGCGGGAAGTAAACTGGTTGCTGCAGTAAGTCTGCCCATGCTGAATGCACCCATGGGTCACACATGTACCCACAGCCTGTTCTCAGGCCCTCCCCTCCCCCACTGCCACAACCACCCCCCTCGCCCCACCTGCTGCTGGGCTCAGCTTTTGAGTCCGGGTGTGGAGGTTAATAGCAAGGCATGTCCCCAGGTGGCCCTTTCCTTTAGAGCACATGTGTCAAACACAAGGCCCGCGGGCCAAATCCGTCCCGCCAGGCCTTGCAATGTGGCTCGCACCGCGCTGTCATCACTGCACTCCGCTGCGTTTCCATCACAATGACAGTTTATGACTGTTCAGTAAACCATTCGGCCCGCGATTTAGGCTGGATTTTAGATTTTGGCCCCTTCTCTGATTGAGTTCGACACCCCTACTTTAGAGGCTTCTCTTGGGCTCCGAAGGAACAGAAGGGATTTAAAGTGACCACAGACAACAGAGCTGGAACCAGTGGCAGCCACTGCTGGGGGCACGGGTTGGCTGGGAGATGGGTTTATACACCGACGGCTCCTATAGAAAGAGCAGCTCAGGCAGGGATTGGGCCCTGCCCATCGCCACCCCAACCTTCCCTCACCATTTGGACGGAGCGCCCACATCCGGCCGGCCAGCCCAACTTTCCTTCGATCCTCCAGCTTCCGAAAGGATCGACTCCTCCCCTCCCCTGGCTGCACGGGGCTGAGCGTCGATGCAGCGTGCCCTGGGCCCAGGCCATGACCTTCAGGAGGTCTCTCCCCCTGCTGGGGCTCTGTCCCCCCACTTCCTCACTGGGCCCTCAGACTGTTCGTCACACCGTCTGGTCATGAGGTTTTTATTGCTGATGCCCGGGAGTAACCCGCATTACCCATGGGGGAGTTTCCATAGTTTAATTAAAGTTCCGAGTCATGTTCCCTGGCCTTTATTCCTGACTCCCTTCCGGAGAAGGCCCTGGGAAGCCCAGTGTGGCTTTCTGTCTGCTTTGTGTCTCTGAATACGGAGGCCCCCCCACCCCTGCCACCTCCAGACCCTGGGTCTCCCTCTCAGGCTGAAGCCTGAAGTAACTGGGCCAGACACTAGGTGTCGCCAGTCTGGTCCTGCCTCTGTGTCTGGGTCTGGGTTGATGGGCTCTTCCGAGTCTTATTTTAAGTCCTGCTGCCCACTGACCACTCCGGGTTAGAGACAGACTCATACGTCTCCCCCCCCCAATCAGCAGCAGTTACAGGCCTCAGGGAGGTCCGGCCCGGAACCTCAGGCTGCCTGCTCTGTCCTGACCAGGCGACCATTGCCCTCTCCTGAGGTGGCTCATCTTTCACAGCATCCGTTTCTGTTTATATTGTCCAGTGTTGTATGTGCTTGAAAACAGTAAGTCACCTCCAGTACTTTTTTAAAACATGGGTGGGTGTCAAGTATAAATAACTCCGCAATCACACGACTGCTGGACCCCCTAGAATTCATAATGTTGAGGAGCCAATTGTCCCAAGTTTTCCATGCTGGTGCAGCTTGGTCAGAGTCTTCACTCTCTTTTTAAAAATATATATTTTTATTGATTTCAGAGAGAGGAAAAGGGAGGGAAGAGACTGATAGAAATATCAATGATGAGAGAGAACCATTGATCGGCTGCCTCCTGCACGCCCCCTACTGGAGACCGAGCCTGCAACCCTGGCATGTGTCCTGACTGGGAATCGAACCTTGATCCCCTGAATCATGGGTTGACACACCAGCCACTGAGCCACACCAGCCAGGCGAATCTTCTCTTTTGAGAGGCTGATACGGGTCTTTGAATGAACTCTTTTATCTCTTCCCACTCCCCACCTCCCCCCAAAGAAAAAATGAAAAAGAAAGGAAAAGGATCTGAATGACAAACATTTTTTGCTGTTTTAAGAATTCTGAGCACCCTTGGGAATAATGGGAGATGCCTAGTAGATTGAAAGTAGGCTCAGAAATCGCTGGGCTGGAAACGCCGCCTTTTGTTGTCTCCCGCAGCCCGCCTGCTCTCCTCAAGGCCAGCTCTTAAAGGCGCCTGCGTTTCAGCTGACTGAGCTGGGCCGATGGGCACAGGGCGCTGGGCGGGGAGCCGTGCAGGATGCCAAGGGCTGTCCAGCTCAAAACGGCCCACTTGAAAGCTGTTTGGGAAGCCAGAATGAATGTTGGTATCATCTTTCACTTGTGCAAGTTTTCAAAATTCAGCCACAGGTCTTCCTGGAGCCCTGACCGGGGTTTGATTTTTTCCGGCCTGGATGAAAGATAAAAAAGACATTTATTTGGTAGGAGGGATTGGGACATTGAGCTGCTTTTAAATGGTGTAAAGAAACCCTTTCTTCTTTTTCCTTCCTCACTTCTGCTCTGGTGCTGACTTTGAAAAGCCTTCCTAGAGAGGCTGAGATACGGGCGCTTTCTCAAGCCGCTTTCTGAGGTTGGCTTTTTTTTTTTTTTTTTGAAATATGCTGGAAATCTATCAAGGCTAGTAATCATCTGTCGGTTCTCATCACGGAGGGACTGAGTGGAGGGTGCATGGGAGCGGGGGCAGGAGGGAGACAGTGGGCCTTTGTGGCCATCCCTCCTCCTGGCCAAGAGATAACGGTGTTTGAAATCTGTGTTTATCACGAGAGAGAGAGCAAGCGGCAAGGAAAGAGCCCACGGCCCTTCTCTGATGGATGGGGAGCAAACTTTTCTTGTGAAGCACAGACAGCCCGCAAGTTTGTATTTTTCAAGAGGGGAAGAAATTTCAAGTGAAGCTGCCGAGAGATAAGTTTTTCAGTCCGGTGCTTTAGGGAGGTTTAAGGATTCTAGCGGGACCCTGAAAATGGCAGTGACCCCAATCCGCGCCCCCCTTTATAGGCTCCCTAACTAGAGAGGTTTGCAAAGCTTAAGGGGATTAATGCTCTTTAAACCTCTGCACTGCTTCCTGCTCCTCATGGGATCTGGGTACTAATAAAGATGTACCAGCTTGGGAAAGCTGGTAAACACTGCTTTGTTGCCACGGCAACAGGCGAAACAAGAAGGATGCTGAGTACCGCTAACAAGAGTCCTTATGATCAAGAGTTTAAGGAGGGGGGAGAAGGGTTCTCAAAAATGCAGAGAGCCTTGGCGAGGTAATTAGACTTGGTGCTCTCCAAGCAAATTTACAGTTTCACGGCGCGTCGCTGGAGCCTGGTTGCTTACAGAGTCACCTCCATCAAGTCTCAGGAGCGACACCACCACGAAAAGCCCCCAGCATCTGCTTCCGGCTGGGCTGCTCGGGAGAGGCTGGGCTGTTGACCGGAGACCCCTTCCCTCTGCCTCCTCCTCAGCAAGGAGTCGCTGGGTGTCCCTTGCTCGGGGAGTGTTGGAGCTCTGCCTCCTGGCTCCCTCATACTGACGGGTGTGGGAGGATGCTCTCCACCTGCCTTAGCCACGGGCTTCTCATTAGTAACCGCGATGGTGCACGACAGCGAGCACTCCTCAGCCTGTGCGCTGGGCCAACCGCTTTCCTTGCTGTATCCCGTTGTGCCTTCCTGCGGACACCGTGAGGCCCAGCTTTCATTGTGCCCAATTTCCAGATGAAGAAAGAAAGGAATTCAGGAAATCAACCATGGGGACCCAGCCAACCGGGGCAGAGCTGGGATTTGAACCAAGGAGTAGCCGTCGAGCCAGGGCTTCCAGCCCGTGGGCCGTATTTTACAGCCCTACTCACAACCATCTGCCCGCGGCTGTCATTTCCGTTCCTGGGGCCTGAGCAGCTCCTGCAGCCCCCGCTGGGATCTCCTGCCCAGACACGCTGAGACTTTCCAAGAAGCCCAGGCCTCGCTCTCAGGGTCCTCCCCCCCCGTGGCATTTGGCACCATGCTGAGCTCCACAGAGAAGCTTACGCTCCTCGTGTGTGTTTTAACTCTCAGGGCTGTGAGTGAGAGGCAGGGCGGTGTGGGCAGGCAGGGTCACTCGACTGAGATACCCAGGGTGTCCCGCTGACCACCCCCTTCTGGGTAACAGTGCCCAGATGCTCAAGCCAGCCTGAGGCTTAATCCTGGACCCCGCCTCCCACCACATCTGGCCAGTCTCTGTGCATCCACCTCTGGATTGCCCTGTCCTCTGTATCCACTGCCATGCTGGCTGCATGAACCAATCACCTCTCTCTCTGGCTCCTGTAGTGACTCTCGGGGGACTTCTGCCTCAGGCCCACCATCTCTCTCACCCATTCAGAGGGATCCTTCTGGACAGTGATCCTGGTTGTGCCAAGTTGGACCGTTTCCCAGCCAAGCGCCTTAGGTGGCCTCCAGGGCCTTGCTTGACTGAGCCTTGCCTGCCCCTCCACTCCCCATCCCCAGGGTATCTGTTTAGTGTGTCCTGTGCTCCTGCAGCTTCCTGACCACCACCTGACCACCAGGGTCGCTCTCAGCTTTGGCGCATATTAAACTCCCGAGGGCCCCCAGGGCTCTGCCTGCGCCCAACCCAGTTTAAGCGGGTGCCCCTTCTTCTCTCCCAGCCCCTCTGCAGATTCCTCTGTCATCCTTGGCTTCCCCCCACCCTCACCCCCTAGAACTAGAAGGACATTTCCAGGAGGAGACCAGGTTCTGTCCCTCTTGGTGTTCCCAGTACTTGGGACACAAGAACTTGGTGCCTGTTGGTTAACTAGAGAAGTGAGCATGTTTATCCTCAACAGGTTGCTATGGCAGCAGACACTACAGCACAGCCATTAGAGATCAAGTGACTTAGGACTTGGAAGTCCCAAGGTCACACAGCTACCCTCCTCAAGTCCACCCCCCCCAAATCCCACTCCCCACTCCCACTCCCACCCGCCCAATCCCCCTGACTTGATCAGCTCCAAACACCCTCAGAGCCACCCTTCCTGCTGTGACTGTTAAACTCAGATTCCCTCCAGTGGGTTCTGGGGATCATGCCTTAGACATGTACCCCCTTGGTCATAATAGTAATCCGTTATCTGAGTTTTATTACTCGTACATTTCTTTTATGCCAGTAAACTTGCAGTTACACGTGGGATGTTGTCCAGTACCCATCAAGAATGTGATGGTAAACACTGAACTTTTCTTTCCCTCTTGCCTCCCCACAGTATCAGTTTTCTTATTGAATTTGGGAAGCAATAGCCATTGATTAAGTTGCAGTGGAGCTTGCCCTGAAAGGAAATGATTGATAATCTCCTTAGGACTGAGTGGCTTGCTTTTTCCCCTCCTGATTTCCTTGGCCGCTTTTTCAATTACCAGCTGTATTTAGCTTGGTTTGTTCGCCGTAACTCATTTCCCCTTCCTCCCGGATGTGCAGGCACGTTGTAACATAGTGTTGGAGTAGTGACATCTAATTATTTCCCCGAGGCATCGGTTAAAAGAGCAAGGATACATCTTCCTTGAGGTGGACGGATGAGGGCTGTGGGCAGTGAAGCAGAATACATCTGTCCTGGCATCGGGAGGGAGGTCAGGGTGACCTGGACCAGCACAGCCTCCTGGTCCCTGGACTCAGAACCCACCGGCCTCGTGGGGGCAAAGGTCGTGATCGATCCATCTCCCAGGGGGACAGGCTGGCTCACTCCTGGGAGAAAAGGTACCGAGAGGGGTGTGTCGCTGTGAGTGGGTCAGTGGTCCATGCCTTTATCTTATGTGCTTCCTTGACTCCTTAGCTCCTGTCTTTAATGTGTTTTATCATCTACAAAGTACTTCCACCTGTTCAATTTTGATAGCTTGAGTTCCTTCAAACAGTGCTGTGCTATAATGGCAGAAAATTAAATTAGCTTCTACATTTACCCCCCCAAGGTAACAGAAGTACAGAGTCTACCACTCAGTTGGTGTTCAATAATGTTCCTTGTCGAGGGCACCTTCCAGAGTGGGCATGTGGCATGCTTGATTTCACTATGTCTCCTATGGAGAAACTAAGGCTTAACATGGTGGAGAGGCGTGTCCAGGAGGGTTCAGTGGACAGAGTATGGACTCCCACAGTTGGGAGAGTGAGGGCGCCCCATAAATAAATAGCACCCCTTGGCCCCGCCTGAAGAGTGGACTTCTTGAGAAGTGAGCCACAGCCGGTGGCGCACCAGAGTTCCACCTCACGCCACCTCTTACTTGGACCCGGCCATGGGAGAGCTCCTCCTGAGGGGGGCTGCACTAGCAGGTTGTTGCATTGGGGGGGATGGGGGGGAAAGAGCACAGGGAACCATGCATCCTTGGGAGGCTTTCTCGGGAGAGGGAGGAAGGGGTGCTGCCCAGTGTATTCCTTCCTGTTTCCGGTGAACTGTGTCACGCCACCTCTGTCCAGACAAGATGACACCAGAGTGTCCCTGAAAAACGTAAGGAGTCCTCAGAAGCTGGAAGCCTGTCTAAGGCTCTGCCCTTGGCCCCAAATCCTATTTCCCTCCTGCTCCTGACTCCGATTCATGATGTGTTTTAGAATGAGTTCAGCAATGCCAGCACCACCCAGCCCACTTCTCAGTCCCTTTCTGTCCCTGAGGCTCTGTGAGGTCTGGTTGGCCAAAGGAGAACCCTGCCCGGGAGAGTGTGGGGCTAAGGACAGACTCAGAGTGATCGGGGCTGGTCCCCCAAAACCCCGGGCAGGGGTGCTCCGGTGCCCCTTCCCACCGCGATGGTCGCTGGGCATTCGTGCCTCTGCCGCCGCTGCCTGTCTGGAGAGGGAACTGGGGAGACCCCGCGTGTCTCTTGGGAGCGCGGAGTCCCTGATTTCCGAAATGCTGTTGATGAGAGAGAAGCAGCCCCAATTTTGGTCAGAGTTAATGGGGTGAAACAGCAGAGCTGTTTTCCTGGGTGCTGAATATTTCTTCTAAACGTTCAAGGCCATAACCAAGGCAGCTAAGTCAGTGGATTGACGGCGTTCCAGAAAGTGCCATCTCCCGGCTGTCTTGGCCCCGGGACCGCAGCTAACTCAGTCTCCCCACCCCCACCCCCACACACACACACCCTTTTTTGCTTATGACTTATTTTGCTAAGAAGGAGAGGAGTGGCATTTCTCATAATCGCCCCCTCCCGTTTTCCGAGAGCGCTGGGCACGGAGCTCGCCTGCTGCTGGCGTGGGGCGCTGACAAAATATTTAAATAAAGTCTCTGGGGGAAAGGGCGTGCTTAGATGACGAAGAGAAACTCCTCGCAGTTATGGTCTCGGCGTGGCAGGAGCCTCTATAATTACACCTATTCAGCTCTGCCATTTCCAGTCCCCAGGCAGCCAGCCGAGGGAAGTCGGGCTCTAAAAATGGCCCCAAAAAAGCCTTTTTTAAAAGGCAGTTAAGATCCGGAGCTATAAATAGTCTTTCCAACGAAAAGCAAAGATAGTCGGTTCCCTCTTTGGGCTGTGATTGGGGGCCCCGTGCCCTGGAGGAATCTTGTGGCGGGAGTGTTGGTGTCTCCCCAAAGACTTGGGATTCTTGGGGACCCCCAGCACCCGGGGAGACCCAGCCTGCTGCACGGTGATGGGGAGCTGGCCTGGGTGGCCTCCTTACTGTCCGCTTTTGGAGACACATCTTTCCTGGTGGCGTCATAGAAAGCTGCTCTGTATATCACTGGCCTGTCCCCAGCCAGGCCATCCCCCGGCACTGACCTGAGGGCATGGCCAGCCTGCAGGGGCCGCCCCTCTGGAGTTCCTGAGTCAGAACCTTCCAGGCTCTCCTTGGCTTGGAAGATTCACCTGCATTTTAAACGCAGAGGCTCTTAGACGCCAATCTCGTTCACGCCGAAACCGGTTTGGCTCAGTGGATAGAGCGTCAGCCTGCAGACTGAAAGGTCCCAGGTTCGATTCCGGTCAAGGGCATGTACCTTGTTTGTGGGCACATCCCCAGTGGGGGGTGTGCAAGAGGCAGCTGATCAATGATTCTCTCATCGATGTTTCTAACTTTCTATCCCTCTCTCTTCCTCTCTGAAAAATCAATAAAATATATATTTTTAAAAAATAACTTTCTGTCTAAAACAGACATTTTATCTGCAGGACTAGGAAATGGGGTATTTGCTGTGCCCAGCACCCGGGGAGACCCAGCCTGCCCCACAATGGAGGGAAGTTTGAGCCAAAACACAAGCCTCCTGAGGACAGTGTTTGGAAAATTAAGGCTAAGACAGCGGGAAGGATGGCGAGGGAGAGGACAGTCACGACGGATTTTCCCTGGACCCCTTTCTCTCCTCTCCTGCCCCGCCCCTTCCTCCTGGACTGCGAGGTGGCTTCCCCTCCGCTCATCTGCCCAGCCCTGCGGTGGCCGCATTGCAGCCCAGCTCCTCTGCCCATAGCCCTAGCCCCACAGACCCTGGTGGTAGAGAGGTGAGGTCCCAGAGCCACTGGAGAGGCAGGCCGGGTCTGAGGGACCCTGAAGGGACCCCGGGGGACCAGCTGCACTGGTGACAGCCTACAGCCGGAATGTGCCTGTCCCCACTCTGCCCCTCAGCAACACCCCTCAGCTTCTGCTTGGTGCCAAGGCAGCTGGGTGGCTAGAGAGAGCTTGGCTGCTGTGGCCGGTGGTGAGCATCGCCCCAGACTGTCCCACATCCATGCAGAGGCCTCACGAGGCAGGAGCAAGGACCGGGTCTGGACCAGTCTTCGCCTCTTCAGTGTGACTCCTCAGCCACAGTCCGTCAGCGGGAAGACGGCAAGGCGGAAGTCGTAAAAGCAGTTCTGCAAAATGCCAAGCAGGTTTTCTGAGGGCCCCCGGCCATCTGGCTCTGCGCTCTGAACATACTATGTTAACAGGTTTTAAAGTAGAAACACATGTGAGCCTGGAAGACTAGAGATGGGCCGTGAAGGAGACAGCTTAGAATTGCTGCTCGGTATCTCCCGATACAGTAGCAAACGTGAGAAGCTATTCCAGCGCTTGGAAGCGGTTCATTGCGTCATGACATTTTCCTAGTGTGCCCTGCCAGCTGGCTTCTCTCAATAGTCAGGGGAGGAGGGTTGCTTTTTAAAAATATTTTTGGGGTGTGTGGCGGGGAGACTCTCTGTGTCCTGTGCCCCTCCGCCGAACCCTTGGGGGGAAGGGGGTGGGAAGGACCCGTGCCAAACGTCATGGGGATTTACGAGGATTTGCACAGCCTGCTTCGTGGATGGTGTTCAAAACCCTTCTCTGAGTGCTGCTTTCTCCCACCCCTCCAAACGACATGTTTGGAGAGAAGAGTGACTGGAAAGCAAGTACTCTGGTATCAGACCGCCCGGCTTTGGAAATCCCAGCACCCAATCCTCTGTCCACTGAGCGGCCTTAGGCGGATTGCACAACCTCTCTGAGCCTCAGCCTCTTCTCTGCAACATGGGTAGCCATCACTCCTGCCTCCGAGCTACTCCGAAGGAAGGAGGCAGGTCAGCGTTCCCTCTAGAAGTGTGGTGGGAGCCAAGATGTGGGAGGATGGAGAGCCCACCATGTCTCTCTTGGCCACACAGGAACTGCTGCCCCACCTCACTGATGACACAAACGGCCTCTAATGATAATGCCCCTGCCCGGGCTGATGGGCACATCTAGCGAGTCAAGTATGGAACCCACTGTCTGTCCTTGCAAAGACTCCACTAGTGAGGGTGGGATGGGCACTTCGGAGGAGGCTCTGCCAGGCATTGGGTGAAGCAGTTGATGTTCTCTCCAGCTGCCTTATTAGAAAACACAGTATACCTGCTTTGCCCACGCTCAGTTCCTTAAGGCCTGTCTCCCATTCAGGCCCCAGAGGGCACCCACATCTCTGCTCTCACTCCCCAGTCTCACTGTTTCCCGTCCCCAGCACATCCATCTCTGTGCAGTTGATGCTGAGAAATCCCACATGAACCTAAACTGGTGGGTCTCAGACTCTCTCCCACCTTCACCCCCTCCCAGCCTTCACCCAGGCTGCAGACAAGAGGCAGTGCCAAGTCTTGGGCCTGCCTCGGGAGGAGGCTGTGCTGTGAGGGGGGAGGCTGCAGGGCAGACAGAGAGGTAGGCAGTGCACAGCCTGGCCTTCAGGAGGTGGAAGCCTGGGTCACTGCCTGGGCCTATTGTCCAGGGAGGGGGGCAGCCTGCAGGCTTAGTCAGGATTTTAGAGGCCTGGAAGGTGCCCTCCCAGGCACCAGCTGGTGGCAGTACTCATTTTGTAGATAAGGAAGCCGATGGCCAGAGAGGAGAGGTCCATTCAGTATCTGAATTTGCAGCGTTGGAATCCAACAGGCCTGGCGTCCAGTTCAAAGTGGTTCTTCCCACTCACTATCTGTATAGGCTGCTTAACCTCTCTGAACCTCACTTTCTCCATCTATGAAATGGGGACACCAGCACTTCAGAGGGTGATGACTGTAGATTAAGTGAGGATGCGTACATCCAGAGCCTGATAAATAGGAATGTCCAACAAATGTCACCTCTTACTCTCCATCTATCCAACAATGATTGAGCCCCTGCTGTGTGCCAAGTGCTTGGACATTCCATCATGGTTACAAATAGATTCCGTCCTAGGAGCTGTGTGGTCTAGAGACATCTGAGGTTGGAGGTCACACCCTTTCGCTCCCTCAGCCTGCAGATTCCTCTTCTCGTGGCTCTCACGGGGCATTCTTCCGTTATTCCATTCACAGAAGGCATCACTTGCTGGTCCCCAGCCAGCCCACCCTGGACCCTGGCCGAGGGGATGCCACACGTCCTCGCTGGCTTTTCCTGGGCCTGGACCCAAGGATCTCTCTTCCAGGTGGCTGGAAGCACGGAGCTGGTGATGTGGTCCTTCCTCAGATCTGTGCTGTCAACAGCCCGTGACAGTGACGTTGGCTCTTCAGTAGAAGGCACCCACGGATGCAGACGTCGGCCAGTTTTCCGGAGGGTGGAGGAGAGCCATCTTTTAAACATATTGTATTGGGGAAAATAACACACTTGTTCTTATTTCACCAACGTAAAGAAATGCAAACGGCTCACAAATCAGGCGCTCCAGGCCTGCGCTGATGGATAGGCATGCCTTGCTTTGGGAATTGCACACTCGGTGTTTCCATACCAATGGCTGCAGGCCTCGGAGGCTGTTCTTTTTAGTGAGTTAATTAATTGTTCCTCCTGCTGGTTCCCGTGGAAAGTTGTTCCTTTCCAGCCCCACATGTGGGGACTGTTACACTCTGCCGGGCGTCTCACCGGCAGTGACTGGCAGGGCTACCACACAGCCCTGTGAGGCAGGAATTCCCCTCTCAGGTGGGAGAAGCTGAGAGCAGCTGGGCCACTTGCCCCAGACCCCAGGCCAGGCAGCAGCAAAGCCGGGAAGTGAGCTTAGGACTCCAGCACCTTTTCCTCCGCTGCCGGCACTGCCTGCTTTCGTGAATAGTGAGGCATTGACTACAGCTCCACCCCGTCAGGAGGTCTCCAACCTCCCTCATGTGGACTATGGCTTCCAGGATTTAATGTACCAATAACAGACACGTTAGTGGACACTCACAAACGCATACATAGGCCTCTGTGTGCAGACGGCCCCGCCCCCAAATGGAGGTGTTTTTTTTCCTTTTCCTTTCATCCCCCACCTCCTGGCCCCCAGGCCTGCCACCCTCCCCAGAGATGCTATGGTGAAGGAGTTTGCAAAGATCCCCTTGTCGGCCTGGGACGGCCCACCTGAGCCAGAGTGTCACATTGCCAGAGTAGAGCCAGACGGATAGGACGCCCTTTATGGCCAGGACCCCTGTGTACGTTTCTCCCTGTACAGCGATCCCTTGTGCATAGGACACAAAGACCCCGTGTCCCTGGCCGCCGGCCTCCCTGCCTATGGAGGGCGTGTGCAGTGTGTCGGTGGGCCCCTTTCTGGACGGGGCTCCGATGCCTGGATTGGAGCGGAGCAGTTACTAAGTCAGAATGGCCCAGGAGCTAACGTGTTTGCGGTCACTGGCCAAGGATGGCCTAGAAGGTCACCTGTGACAGGTGTCGTGACTCCGACAGTCTTGTCATTGGTTGGGTTGGCTTTGGCTTAAATCCTTTGTTGTTTCTGGGCCTCGGTGGGTCCAGTACCTCCTGGTGGTATTGATGGTGGTGACAGAGACCCGAGGGTGGACCCTCCTGTGGGTGCCGAAAGCCTGTGTTGCACCCTGAGTCCTGGGAGGGGTTCTAGGGACCGCACTGCCGGGGCCCCTGCCCTGATGGGAGCTTGTAGCCTGTGCCCAGTGAGGTGTGGCGCGCTGTAAAGTGTGGTCCTCGCCTCAAGGACTAGGAGTCTCGATCAGTATGTGATTAGTGCTGGATTGTGTGCATGTTATTTGTTCATTCGTTCTATCAACGATTACACGGTGGGCCTGAGTGATGTCGTCACGTGCCCCCATGCACTCCCGGCTGCTCACCCGCACCGACAGACAGCCCTCTGCCCGACGAGCCAGTACCTCTGGTGCCAGTCTGACTCTGGGTCATCAGCCACGCTCTGCCTGGGTGCCTGGCCTCACTTCCCTTGTTGACAACGGGTGAGCACCTTGGATGCCGCCCGAGGTGCCCGGCCTCGGTTGCCTGACTTAATCCTTGCAGCATTCCTCTCCGATAGATGCTGCCCTGCTCTGCCTCTCAGGGTATCTTGTAGGACAGCATTTCTGGAGAAGGAGGAGGTCACGTGGCATTCCCATTTTCTGGAGGATAGGCTGAATGTGTTAGCATGGCTGTCCGGGGTTCTCAAGTCTGGCCAGTCTTCCCAACCTCACCTCGTCCCACTCCCTGGATGTTGAGCCCCATCGTCCTACCTGCTGGTTCCCATCACACCACGCTCCGCAGCCCAGCCTAACTGCACTTGCCCTCACCGTCACCCAGAATGCATTTCTCCGCCCGTTGGTTCCCGGAAGCCTCTTCTCCCCATGCAGATGTCCGCTGGGACGGTGGACAGACAGACGGCCAGGAAGCCCTCTTGCGATCCCGCAGGCAGTCATCTTTTCGTTTGTCCCACCGCCATTAGCTCCTTGGCGGTTTTGTGATGGGATGTCCGCCCATCCTTCTCCCAAGGGCAGGGATTTCGTTGAAGACAGGGCTGATTTATTATATCCCGGGACCAGCACCGTGCCTGGCACGTGGCAGGCGCAGCGTGCAGTTACTGATGGAATGGCTTCATTTGGGCAGCTTCGTGGAGCGGCTGATGCCGTATCTGCCTTGGTTTCCAAAGTGGAGGAGGGGACGGCGTCTCAGGCCAGCGTCCCCTTCCTGTCCCGCTCGCCTCCCTCAGGCTCCCTGCGTTTGGTGAAAATTGGCTGTAGTCACAAGATACCTCTGTTGCCTCCTCCATCGCATCTGTGTACTTGCCCAGGGAGAGTAGCAATTCAGGATGAGCGAACAGAAGTGAAAACTCCTTTTCATCTCTCAGCTGCCTGCGTATGCTGAGGCACGAGGGCAGATCCCCAAAGATACCCTCACGGACTAGAGAAATTGGGGGCTGCGCGCGGATGGGGCTGGCGGCGGAGGGCCTCCGGGTTTCCTCCTTGTTTGGAGGAGTTGGGAAGCGTCACGGGGACCCTCTCGCCCAGAGCCCACGTACTGCCCGCCCTTACAGGAGAGCGCTCCTTCCCGGGGAGCAGGGCCCGGCTTCCACGCGGAGCCTGAGACGGCGGAACAGAGCAATGGTACTTGAGGCTTCGCTAAGTTAATTCCTCCTGGCACGGCCCCAGATATCTTGATTAAATGGTCTGTGAAGTGCCGAGATATCTTGATAATGTACGTTTTACATTTGATTATATAATAAATTATGTTGCTCCTAATAAAATTTAAAATGAGCTTAAAAAGCCATGAGAAGGCTGTACCATCTATCAAGAGAAGAAGGTCTCCAGAGAGGCTGTGCTCCGGGAGCCGGACGCAGAGCCCAGGGCCCCGCAGGGCGGCCGCCGCGCTCACCTGTGCCAGGCACCTCCGCTCCGCGCCTGCAGGCTCGCCCGCGCGGGCCGAGGGCAGCGCAGCTCCGCCTTCCTTCGAGGGGAAATGGCTCGATTCGCTCAGTGACTGAGGGAGAGAGGATGCGGCCTGCTCCCAGAGCTCAGGGCAGAAGGGAGGGAAGATGGGGAGCCAGCCAGCCTGCGCGTGAGGCCAGCAGCTGGGTAGGTGGGGCCACCGTCAGTGTGTGAAGCAAGAGAGGAAGTGTGCAGAAGCAGCCAATCAGGTGGGCTCTCTCTGCCCACCTCTGCGACAGCTGTGCCCCGGGGAGATGGCAGGCTTACGAAAAGGGACACCAATGTGTGGCAGGAAGCTGGTGAGGTCCGGGGAGCAAATGCTTATTACAAACGGACGAAGGGGCTGCTCAGAGCCATCCCTCCCGTCCCACCACGCTGCTGCGACATCTTTGTTCTCGCTTAAAACACTGCTATCAACCAGTTGGGATATAGGCCCGGAGTATCGCGGGGTGTAATCTAATTAGTATGAAGTCAATTCAGTCGCTCCTTTTGTATCTTGTGATTAAATAAGTGGGGAAAATGGCTTGAAAATTAGGTGCTAGAACGACCCAATTACATTTCTGTAGCTTTTTGTATTCAATTTCATAAACAATTTTGCTCTTCGCTGGTTAATCAGTGAATGCCTTTTTCCAGTTTGAAAAGCACTTTTGAAATTATAATGCAATTAAATTGTGTGTGGATGTTCTGGCATAGCGAGTGTGAAAGCCGGGGGCTTGGCAGGCTGCCGTGTTGTACCTTGACTGTAATGAGTCCCCGGGCTGGCAGCTTGCGAGTGTCATTCATAATATTGTCCATGCTGGGTTACTGTAAAGTGCAGCTGCCTTCACCGGCAGTTAACCAGCGGCCGCCAGTCCCCTGCCTCCCTGTGCCAGGGAGGCACCAGGATGGCAGCGCTCCTCCCCGCCTGCGGAGCAGCTCGGAAGCGGCGTCTTCCCCTCGGATGAAGCCGGTGCTTCAGGGACCGCCCACTTGCTGAGCTCAGGAAAGGGTGGGACGAGCTTGTCCCTCTGCAGCGTGGCCTCCCCCTGCTGTCTGTCAGCAGACTATAGGAAGGGAAGGGGGGACACGGATGTGGTCTCGGGCACTTTTCCGTGTACCCAGCATTGCAGTAAATGCCTTTCCTAAGTCCTTCCTGTGACCCAGTAGGAGAAGTGTTTTATCACCGGTTTCACGGAAAAGGATGCTCAGGCACAGGGAGACGGGAGGCTCTCCTGTGAGTGCCGGCTCTGAGATGGCCATCTGAGCTGATCTAACTCCAAAGCCTATGTTCCCTCGACGTTCCTGAGCTGGGAGGACAGACTGGAAAGCAGGCAGGGGACCTGGGTGCAGAGAGCCCTGCGAGGTCCCTGCTCTGGGGAGGGAGAGTTCGTCATCTTCTCCCCTTTCACCCCTCGCTTGTTCCGGGAGGCCCCAGCTCCCAGAGGGCCGCTGGGTGGGAGAAAACCTGCCTCTCTCCAGAATTAGGTGTCTTGTTGGCCAAGGCGTGCCAGAAGCCTTGTTTTTGGGGCTTCAGGCTCAGTCCTCCCAGGTCAATTCCGAGATGGATCAGGTCCTGGGTGAGGAGGGGTCACGCTTCAGATTTTTTTTTTCTGCTTTATTATTATTTAATCATGTTCTTATTCTTTTGGACGTTCGGGGTTGAGTCAGGATGATCTATAATGTGGGGACAGGATGCAAGAGACAGCGATCCAAGGTTGGGCTAACCCGGTGGCTGTAAGTTCAGGAGCACTTTTCCCAGCCCCCAGATCTTGCCTTTAGGATAGGAAGCCCATAGGCGGCAGGCTGCCAAGGGCCTCATGCCGGAGAGGGTTAAACCATTCTGTTTCTAGAACCCTCTTCGCAGCTTTTAATGGCTTACCTCCTAACAAGGAACGTCTAGCTCCAGACTCTAACCTTCCACCTGTTGGCACTTTTCCCTGATAGATGCCTTCGAATGCAGCCTGGCTTGCTGGAAACCAGCGATCCTGCTCCGGGAGGGTCCTTTCACCACATTCCTTTCACGTTAAACTTGACCTGAACTCTCCACCCCAGGAGAGTTGGGGGGCCTGGTTACTGTGATGCCTGCTGAGTGGGAATGACATGCTTCACGCGGGGGCTGGCCTCCGGGAGGCGGGGAGCTGTGATGGTGTTTATTGGTGAGAGGAGAGGCTGGGAGCTGGAAGTGAGCACACCTGGCCTGGCTGGTAACGGAGGCCGAAGGGGGCGGGGTGCAAGGCGTGGGGCACAGGATTTACTGAGCTATCTTGGACTTGGGAAGACTATTTCATGTTGCAGCCTCTTAAAAAAAAAAAAAAAATTTTGGCCACGTGCCTGGGAGCTCTTGGGTCAGGTGCAACATCTGTTTTGCAGCAAAGCTCAGCACAGCTAGGATGGGGAGGTGAGTGGGGCGGGACGGCGGATTAGAGAGAGGAGGGAAGATAGGGCTCCTGGGATGGAGCTTAGATTTCACTGGAAAGTGTGTTAGTAACTGTTAGCATGTGCTTCTAATCGCCTACTTGCCAGATGTTCCCAGAGAGAGGAGCGGAGGGGCCTAGCCTGAGAGTCCCCCTGCTGGGGAACTAGTAGCTTGGAACTGCCAGTGGCCCCAGCTTGCTTGCCAGGTGTTGGCTCCTTCCTGGAACATCTGGAGGGCGAGGCCAGAGAGCATCTCTGCACGCTTGCTGGTGGATCCTCGAAAAGCTGGACCTTGTGGCTGTGTAAGGGGCCGTGACCCCTCCTCACCCAGGACCTGATCCATCTCGGAATTGACCTGGGAGGACTGAGCCTGAAGCCCCAAAACAAGGCTTCTGGCACGCCTGGGCCAACAAGACACCTAATTCTAGAGAGATGCAGGCTTTTCAAGAGGCTCAGGGGAGGAAGCAGCCAGAGAAACAGGCGTAGAATCAGCTCCTGACCAAATGTCTGGTCTCCCATGAAAAGATTCAAAATGCCCGTTGAGGTGGTGACTGTCCTAAACTCTCTGCCTCACACACCTCCATCCAGGGCCCCTGGAGCCAAGTAGCCTGGCACACGTTACCTGGCTGGTAAAGACTCCTGTGGTGCAGTCCAGGGCCCCACGGTGGCTCTGCAGGATAGCCAGCCCCTGCAGAGCCAGGTGGCGGGGGCAGGGGGGGTGGTTTGCAGTGGGCCTGCCTGGAGAGTTGGGGGCGACTGCAGTCTGGACCCAGCCCCTTGCCGACACGCACTCGGAACACTTGCCGAGTGAACAAACTGAAAGGAAATTGTGGGACGTTCGTCTGATGGATTATCGCACATCCATTAAAGTGATGTTTACAGAGTTTTTCAATGACATGTGGAAATGCTTATGACATAATATTACATGAGAAAGGCTATAAAATGTGTGTGTGCTGTAAATCACGTTAGAATTAGAATCAGCTGGCGGGCTCTGGGAGTATACCCATTCCCAGGCCCCACCTCGGACCCAGCAGATCCTAGTGTCTGAGGGTGGGGCCTGCACACAGGGAGCTTAAAGCTCCGAGTGACTGGGAGGTGCAGTCAAAGCAGAGCCCGTGGAAGGAGAGCTCTCCAAACAATGACCCGTGGCTTTTCCTGGGGGAGCAGTTACGATGGGCTCTACATCTGTGCCTCGTCATTTCTGGACGCTCCAGGGCTTTGCAGCAGCATGCGAGCTGTGACTAGAATGGGGGGGCCCACCAGCAGGAGACACAGTTCACTCCTTCGTTTTGGTCCCGGGTCCTGGAGATGCTGTGGAACTGGGCATAGATTCCTGTGCTCTCAGTGATGAGGCCACGATGCTTGTTCAGAATGTTTATCAAGAAAGCAAGCACCCAAACGACCTACTTTGGACAAAGGGGGGGGGGGGGACCCGGCGAAGTCCCCAGTGCTTTGGCTCACACGGGCATGTCCAGGTCACCAGCATTGGGCAGCTTGGGATGTGAACTGTACATATGGTGGGGGTTCCCGCAGCCCAGCCTGGTGGGCAGGTGGATAAGACTTGCCTGGACTAGCTTTCCTCCCAGGGACGGGTGAGGACAGCTGGTCAGGGCAGCAATTACAGTCTCTCTCCCGCAGATGAGGGTGAAGCGTGGGCCGCAGGGCGGGTCCGGGGCCTCCACCTGCGGTGGCTGGCGGCTGGCGGCTGGCTCTCGCTGGTGAAGACGGGGCAGAAGCACCATCAGCTGTAACTGGCTGCCTCCGTGATGTATTGGGTCGAGCTCAGAGCGTCTGAGCAGGAGGGCAGGGTGCCGAGCAGCGTTTCATTTCTGGAACTGTGGTGGCTCTAACTAGGAATCCAGCGTTCCCCTGACCCTGACATTTTATCATTTAGCTCCAAGGAACCGGCAGCAGGAAGCCTGCCACTAACCTTTTACTGCCCGTCACCACCGAGGAGGAGGGACGGGCCGCCCCCGGCAATGGGGTTCAATCCACCACCGTCTTCTTCGGCTCGTTAAACCTCTCTCTCTCTCTGGAACCCCAGGCTGAGTGGCCTGACAGCGACAGTGAGAGGAGACACAAGGCTGAGGGGAGGTGGCCCCACCACCCAGGCCCCGGGCGGCCTGTTTCCGGCCTCGCCTTTTCCTCAGATGCCTTTGGACAGTGGGCATCTGGCCAGCAAGACCGGGAACGCCTCCTCTTGTCCTTGTCATTTGATTCACAGTGTGGCCAAGGCCAGGGCTCGCCCGTCTGCGCCGTAGTGCTCTCCTGGATCCCAATGGGGAAACTAATCCCTTTGGAGACCCTTCATTAAACGGTGTGCGGATAAAGCGAAGTAACCTGTGGCAGTGGCTCTGAGAAGACGGTGGTTAGAATAATAACAGTGATTATAATAATGGCACATTGAGAGCAAATCCTGACGCTCGTTGGGTTCTTCTCCTTTCTGCTTCCAGCCGGCAGGCGAGCGGCTCACACCTAATGGGAAAGACAGTCCCTTCTACAGCTGGCTGGCCACGAGCCTCCAGCCCTCGGAAATCAGGAGAGGGTCCCAAGGGTCCCTGTTCCCCCCCATGTCACCTTGGACCCTCCTCTGCCTTTGCTTCCCAGATTCCCAAAGAGAGAAGGGTGCTGCGTCGTTGGGAAAAGCAATGGGGGGAGGGGGGTGCGAGCCACAAAGCTGGCCAGCTGCTCCACAGAGGGGACCCGTGGCTTCCGGCCAGTGCAGGGTGGGTGGCCCTAATGGGTGCACAGCAGCATCCGGCCTCGGGCCTGGGCTCGTGGGGAGCAGGAGAGGACTTGGCATCCCTGAGCAGGAGAATCACAGGTTCGGCTGAGGATCCAGGGGTTTAATCAGCAAAGCTATTTAGGTCCCAGTGAGGTAACTGTGAGAATTATTTTGAGCTTCTCCCTGTTCCGGAAACGTTGGTTTCCTAAGCAAGAAGGTATTTGGCACCGGCGACCTGGAAAAGGGTGAGGATGAGCAGGGAAGCCTCTGGATTAGAGGACTTTGCAGAGTTCTGGAGGCCCCGGCTGGCGACTAGTTTTGGGGAGACCCAGCCTTGGAACTGTCTTTTAAAAGACCGATCTGGCCGAAACCGGTTTGGCTCAATGGATAGATCGTCGGCCTGCGGACTGAAAGGTCCCAGGTTTGATTCCGTTCAAGGGCATGTACCTGGGTTTTGGGCACATCCCCAGTAGGGGGCGTGCAAGAGGCAGCTGATCGATGACTCTCATTGATGTTTTTAACTCTGTATCTCTCTCCATTCCTCTCTGTGAAAAATCAATAAAATATATTTAAAAAAAAAAAAAAAAAAAAAAAAAAGACCGATCTGTTGACCTTTTTCCTTAAGGAAATCTTTCCTGAGTTAGGATTTTTCTGCATCGGCCGGTCTGGGTCCGTTCTGTCACCTTGAGCGTGGCTGAGTCAGCCCTGGTCCCTCCTGGTACATGAGCAGGTGCTGGCCCAATATTGCCTGAGTCAGAAGGGCTGGCACTTGGATGGGAATGCGGGACCCTCTGAGTAGAGCCCTCCTTGCCCAGAGCTGGAGAGCTGGCATTTCTGCCGGAGGCTGTCCCCCCCACCACCACCACCCCACCCCCTGCACGTCAGCTCGGCGCCACACTGGGCGGCACCTCCCCCCGCCGCCCCGATTTAGAGGAGCCTGGATTGAGGTTTCTGTTGTAAACTCTATTTTTAACTAAGCTGAGCAGGGAACTGGTGGAGGAGGCTGTAACTCAGGGGCGTTCGGTGAGCTGTTCAGGGGGACAGGAGACCTTCTCGCCGGAATTGTCCTGCCAGTGTGCCCAGAAGCTCAGCCCAAGCATCCCAGATGGGCACCGTGGTGCTGGAGGCACACACCTGTGAGATGCCAGGCAGCATCCCGGGCGCCTCTGGGCTGGCCTTTGCCATGCTAACCAGACCACGTGTCAGTGTCTGCCCTTACCGCTGGGCATTGGTTACTAGTTACTGTAAAACTACCACTTACATGTGCACTTCACAGACTCGTTGATGGTTATCATGACCTTGTAAAGCAATCCAAGTATTAAAATAAAAGCATTTAGTATTTATAATAACCAGGAGCTTCTGCTCATTGACCCCTGGGCGTGTGCCTTGCTCTGTGCAAAGTGTTCTGTGTTATTCTCATTAATAAGATGGGGAGGGGGGTGTCACCTGGGTTTTCATTTTTCAAATTCATTTCTTGGACACATTTTATGGAGCACTAGTTGGAGGCATAGGGGATTCGGCAGTGAACAATGCAGACTGGAATCTCGGGCCTTGATGAGGAAGCTGAGCTGAGTCAGCCACGGTGGTGCCACCTGTGAGCATGGGACCAGGCATCCGTCCCGGTCACCGGGGGCCCTCAGAGCAGCCCAGGCTGCCAGGGTACCGAGCAGTCACAGCCGCTCCCGTGTGCAACCTGTCCCGGGCTGTGTGAGCACCAGCCCTCCCTCAATCCTGGCTGCCCTTCTGGGGGCTGATGGAGAGGAAAGCCCTGGCTTTGGGGACAGACAGACCTGGGCTGTATCCCAGCTCAGCTGCTCATGAGGAGAGGCCATGGCAGCTGACTGCACTTGGCACCAGATTCCTTATTTGTTAAATTGGGATAATGCTACCTGCCTCAGGGCAGGTTGGGAAGATTAGAGGTAACGTCCATGAAAGGGCCCAGTAAGACTTGTATGCGAGATAAACGTGGTGGTTGTGATGAGAATGACAAGGACCCAATAAAAAGCAGCCAGCAGCCCTAACCGGTTTGGCTCAGTGGGTAGAGCGTCGGTCTGCAGACTCAAGGGTCCCAGATTTGATTCCGGTCAATGGCATGTACCTTGGTCGCGGGCACATACCAATAGGGAGTGTGCAGGAGGCAGCTGATTAATGTTTTTTTCTCATCGATGTTTTTAACTCTTTATCTTTCTCCCTTCCTCTCTGTAAAAAAGTCAATAAAATATTTTTTTTTTAAGCAGCCGGCGGGTGGGAGAGGGCTCTGGCTCATCCTGCAGGCACACCAGCCAGGAGGCGCTCTGCCCCTGCCACCTGTGCTTCCCCTCAGCCCTCCTGGCCCAGCCAGGCTGCCGGTCTGCAGGGAGCTCGGGTGACTGGCACCTCAGCCCTGGGCTGAGGCCTCTGCCACTGCCAGCTTCCTTCCCCATCAAGGTTTGGTTATGTCCCTTTACAAACCAATGAAATAGAATAAGCGGGTGCATTATACTCCCGGCTGGCAGGAAACCAGGAGCAAAGAACCAGAAGGCAAGGCCTCATGCGTCTGCAGCAGCCTTGTTGGATAGGGACATCCTCCTTTAGGGATGGGGTCTGGTGTTTCTTCAGAGGGATGGCATGTGGTTCTGCTTCAGCGGGGTGGGAGATGGTCCTCCTCCAAATGGATGGGGCGTGGTCCTCCAGAGGGATGGGGTGTGGTCCTCCCTCAGAGGGATGGGGTGTGGTCCTCCCTCAGAGGGATGGGGCATGGTCCTCCCTCAGGGATGGCACATGGTCTTCCTTCAGAGGACTGGCACATGGTTCTCCTTCAGGGGGATGAGGTGTGGTCCTCCTTCAGAGAGATGGCATGTGGTCCTCCTTCAAGGGGGTGGGAGATGGTCCTTCTCCAGATGGGTAGGGCGTGGTCCTCCCTCAGGGCTGGGGCATGGTCCTCCCTCAGAGGGCTGGGGCATGGTCCTCCCTCAGGGCTGGCACATGGTCCTCCATCAGGAGGATGGGGCATGGTCCTCCTTCAGGAAGATGGGGCGTGGTCCTCCTTCAGGAGGATGGCACATGGTCCCCCTTCAGGGGATCGGGTGTGGGGAAGGGTGGCTGAACTAATGCCAGTCCAGGTGAAGAATGCTATACTGGGCCATCTGCCGTCTGCAGAGCCTCCAGTGGCATCTCAGCCTGTCCTGGGAGATGCCCATCCTGGAGGGAAAGGCTGGGTATGTTGTAGGGCCCAGGGTTCAGGCCCAGCAGTGACGGGTGGCACTGGGTGGGGCGAAGAGCAAGGGTCTGGGTCTGAGCCTATGCTCTGTCCCAGCTCCTGCTCCGTCTGCTGCCAAGTACAGCGGAGCTTCTGGCTTAGCAGCTGTAGAGATGAGCAGGGCAGGCCTCCCTCCCGGCCTTCAAAGGCACGGAAACGTGTCATTTGTTTCAAAAAAGAGCCCCAGCAGGAGCAGCCAGGGGCTAGTGTCCGGTCACTGCGCACAGCACAAGTGGGTCTTGCCAAATGATGACATGCCCAAACCATCTCAGTCCCAGACCCAGGGAGGCCACTCAGCGGCACCCCAGGAGGAGCCCTCGCGGAGTTCTGTCCCCTAGCTCTGGCCTCCCCAGTAAACCCTGGCTTAGTGACCAGCTAGTTACCTCCATACTCGATAGGTGCTAGACAAACAAGGGAAAGAACGAAACGAAGACTAAGGAAAAGGCAGCTCAGATCCTGTGAGGTGGTAGGAGGCGTCCCCGCCTGCTAGAGATGATTAGGAAATAAAGGAAAAGCCTTTCTTGGAGTCGTCAGCCCAAAGGGGAAGTCAGCTTTGTTTGGGGAAAAAGAGTTAGAGCTGAAGCTGCTCGGAGCTCAGCAGTGAGTGGCGTGAGATGCCTCATTTGCGAGCGGCCGTGCTCTGCCCGGTCTGACTCTGGCCTCTTCCTCGGTCACTGGTGCTCCCACCCACGCCCCAGCTCCTCCACAGCAAAGCTTTGGAAAAACAGCCAAGTGTTCAGCAAAGCAGGAGGCCTGGCTTTCCTCCCTCGCTCCCTCCCTCCGCGTCCCCTTGCGGAGAAATCCCATTATCCGGGAGAATGATTGTGAAACTCCAGTCTGTCTACCAGCCGAGCTGTGGGCTGTCCTCCCCCCGCCCGCCTCCGCCACCCTGGTCCCCTTGTCTGTCTGCGGGGGAAGACAGATATCTATATATTAAAGCTTTAAGGATCTATAAATCTGAGTTGATTCTCTGCTGGTGACAGCCCAGGCTCTTCCCCACAACGTCTGACATGATCTAATGGGTTTACAGTTGTTTGAGTGCTTCTCCAAAGCAAATGAAAGCTCTTAGTTAGGGCGCGCGTGAAATGGCAGTGTTTGTTCCGGGGCCCCTCGGCAAAGCCGGGGGATCATCCTCCAATTATCCACCCTCTGCTCCGGCCGCGGCAGGACGCGGAGCTCCGCCGAAGGGGCCGCACAGACCGCCCCTGCCGGCCGGCGGGCCTCCCGGCCTCCCGGCCTCCCTGCCCGCGAGGTGCCAGGACGCTGGGGTAGGACTCAGTCACAGCTGCGCTCCTTTTGCCAGGAAAGCTTGAGACTAATTGGGAACAGAAGGGATGCCCAGGGGATGAGGAGCTGGGGGATGAGAGAGAGAGAGAGAGAGAGAGAGAGAGAGAGAGAGAGAGAGAGAGAGACTCTCACCAAGGTAGATGAGTGACAAATATTTGCTTGTAGCAAAACAAGAGTCAAAAACAAGAGAGGCTCCTAATGAGAGCTCTGGGCGTTCCATGCCTCCGGCTCCCCGGGGCCGGCAGCGTGGGCTGGTGTGATTACTTTGCCTTGCTTCTTGGCACCAGGCCAGGGCCTCTTTTCAATATCAAGTTTCATAAGCGTGGAACAATAACACATCATTATAAACTCTCGGAGACGGGCGGTGGGTGGCGGTGGCAGGGCTGTTCTCCTCCTTTCCGGCAAATCCATCTTTCCGGGGCAGGTACATTTTCCCGTGGCAAATAGAGAATGGCAGGGGACAGATTGTGCCTCGGAAACTTGCTGTATTGTTAATCTGTTATTAGGCAAAAGTCTTACCACGAGGCCGGGTGCTCCGAGGCCTCATTGTGAGCCCGGGATGGAATTATGCATCATGAATAAAAACCGCTGTCAACATGCATTGGTTTCAAAACATTAGAGCATATGGTATGTGATTATCTGTATTGTCAAGTGCAATAAAGTAAATTTGGATATAATAAAGAATGTAATATTTTAGAAATTTGGTAATAAACTAAGGGAGGGATGACAGCTGAGGTTCTTTAAGGCCCCAGACACAAGCAAATTGAAGCTACGGGTCTCTGCAGCCGCGCGGCGGAACGGTCACAACAGGGCTGTCTGCGCGCCTCCGTGATTCCCGAGCCTGGAGAGGCCGCTCCGTCCCCCGCCCGCCTTCCCCCGAGAATCGGGGGGCGCTGGGCCTTGCGTTTGACAGCAGGAGGGGGCGGTGGCTCCCGGTGGAGATCCAGACCTGGCCTTCCTCCCTGACTGGAGGTGTGCCCTGTGGTATGTCCACTGTTCTGGACAGGTATCGGGCGGAGCCATCCTGTGGACCCTTCTGCCCGGGGGGAGTCCCTCTCGGCGACTCTCCAGCTCTCTCTGCCCCCATTCAGTGAGTGGGGAAGGTGATGCCAAAAGCATCCTCTTTCTGGAGCTTCCGTCATCCCACAGGCCACTTATTACCTCAAGGCAGCACGTCAAACTGAGTGAGAAAACAGGTCTCCAGAGGGCTCAAGCGCTGCAGCGTCAGATTAGGGCCAGGAGCTGTTCTGAGCTTCATGTGCGTCGTCCTGTCCTAAAGGCTCTCTAATCCTCAACCGTTATCCCCACTTTATGGATAGGAAAACTGAGGCACAGGGGGATATCACAGGGCTCATCAGTTGTGGAATTGGGATTATATTAAAGCCCATGTCTGAACTCAGAGCCCAGATGCTCTTCATTCTTAGTCCACAAATAATAACCCACACGTTCTCCCCACAGGAAACCTTCTATTTACTAGGCAAGCTAGGGACTTGAAAGAATGTTCCAGAAAAAAAAAAAAAAATGCATCTAGGTGATTTCTCTTTCTTTCCACTTGGGCCTGGCAGAGGCTGGTCTGCATTTACGGGTTTTTTTTTTCCCCCTGAGCTTTAGTTTCTATGCCCTGACTTCAGCCAGGGGAGCTCATCCGTCACCACCCTCGCAGTTGGCTGTGGTCCTCCCCTCCTCTCCCTCTGGGAGGGCTCTTGCCCCAGGTGAAGTCCATGGATGGGGGCCGAGGCAGACTCTGTTTGCTCTTCCTGACTGCTCTCCTATTTCTGACCGGGCTTCACCTTGACCCCTGGCTTCTGACTTCCGGACTTGCCTTGACCCCCCAGCTTCCAGGAAGCCCCAGGTGTCGCCCTGCCTGCCCCCTTGCTTCACCCCTGGCTGCTGCGGTCTCCTGTGCCGCCCAGCCAGGCGGACGGTTCATCATTAAGCGTGAAGAATTGGGACCACCATCATCGGCCTGGCTAAAGCAATTTGGCCGGCTGGGAAGACAGTCAGTCCATTTCATGCCTGGATACCTCTGTAATTCCTAGAACGGGTTGGGCAGAGATTTGAATAAACCCCTCTGGCCTAGGGATCGTGTGACCTGGTTTCCGCTGGAGATGACAGCAAGGTGAGTCCAAATTCATTTCCCAAGTGCTTATGGCTCTGGCACCTGGGGACAGGCCCCACGAGAGCCCATCCCGCCGCAGCCAATGCTCACTGATACTGAAATTATTTGCAAGACTCAGCTGGCAGCCCACTTATTCCAAGCAATATTAGGTACAAAATCCTACACGAAAACCACCGATTTGTGCAGGGGCGATAACAGGGGCGTGCATTATCTCATTTAATCCCCGTGGCAGTGCTGGGAGGTCAGCAGTTTTTATCCCTGTTCTCGGGCGCAGGCGCAGGATCAGGGAGGCTAATGGCCCGCCCCACATCACACAGCCGGGGTTCCAGCCACATCCCCCAGATCAGGGTTCAAAGCTCCCCGAGGTCCACAGAGTCCCACTGCTCTGCCTAAGAAGAACCTGCGTCTCTTTCTCTTCCTCCCGCCCACACCCTCCTCGCATCCGCCCTTCCCAACACGCTGCACCGAGTGACATCAGATCCTGGAATAATTTCCTTGGGGCAAAACAGACCTTGAGTCCCTGCCCCTTGAGTTTCTCCTGGGCATGCGGGTGGAGCCTGCAGAGGGGCGGAGGGGGAGACGCACGGGGCACGTCTGCCCTTGCTGCAAAGTCTCAGGGTTGCCCGCTGACCACCACCCCGCCCGCCGAAGAGCTGAGTGTTCCTAATGATCTATGAATGTATTAATCCTACTTTCCTGTTAATTAGCAATACGATAAAACCGGCATTTCATATGTCGTCGCTTAACACATGTTTTAGCAATTATGTACTTAGCGGTTTGGATTCAGAATGCTAATAGAATAAAATTTTAATGAAGATACGGTGCTATGAAAAATGTCTCGAGAAGAGTTCAGGTATCGCTGCCATTCATGTGTAGGGAGCAGAGGTTTGAAGGGTGGGCCCCCCCCACCCCCCAAAAAAAGTGCCTTCTCATCACTCCGTGCACTGGCCTGGGAGGGCCCTGAGATCCTGGAATCGGCTGGCTCTCCCCCCACTGAACATCCCACCCATAGGCCCTGCCTTGGGAGCCAGCTGGTCCCCACACCATCTGTCAGCCACAGAAGGACCTGCTTACTCCCACCCTGTCCTCTGGCAGTTTGTAGTCTCTGACAAAAAGAAGACTTTAGAACCAGAGGTCCAGACCCATGGCCACACCTTCTTCCAGAGCAGGAATCTCCAAGACCTCTTAATGGGGGGGGGGGGGGGGGAGCTCCCCCTCCCCAATATATCTTGTCTGATTTTCAACTTCTATACATGTACCCTGTGTTAGTAGATCATGTTTATTATAAAACCCGTATAACTAGGAATATAGTTAGGTGGGATACATTTAAAATAAGCCATATTTAGGCTTTTATTTGTTAACTAGTGGCCCAGTGCATGAAATTTGTGCACGGTGGGGGGGGGGGGGGTTATGGGGGGAAGGGTGTCCCTCAGCCCGGCCTGCACCCTCTCCAGGCTGGGACCCCTTGAGGGTTGTCTGACTGCCAATTTAGGCCCAACCCCATGGGGCCTAAACCAGCAGTTGGACATCCCTCTCGAAATCTGGGACCACTGGCTCCTAACTGCTCACCTGCCTGCCTGCCTGATTGCCCCTAATTACTCTGCCTGCTTGCCTTCTCACCCCCAACTGCCCCCCCCTTGCCAGCCTGATTGCCTCTAACTGCCCCCACTGCCAGCCTGCTTGCCCCCAACTGCCCTCCTGCCAGCCTGATTGCCTCCAACTGCCCCCCTGCCAGCCTGATCATCCCCAACTGCCTCCCCTGCCAGCCTGATCACCCCCAACAACCCTCCCCTCCTGGCTTGATTGCCCCTAACCGCCTCTGCCTCAGGCCCACCACCATGGCTTTGTCTGAAAGATCTCCCAGTCTAATTAGCATATTACCCTTTTATTAGTACAGATATTTTTAGTGAGAGAAATGTGCTTCTTTTAAAAAAAGAATCTTGACTTGACCCTTTGTGGTCCAGCTCTAAAGTTTGGATTCTATGCCTCACTTATTTTGATCCTTGGTTTCAGTGCCCGTCTTACTGAAAACTACGCCTCCAGGACACACAGGGTTCGGGGACAGAGGCACATGCACTGTGCTGGCTGGATCAGGGTACTAATTTCTCAGTCCCATCCTCCCATTATGCAGAGGATTCTGTTGAAATTCAGCTTATTAAATTTCCATGTTCCCGGATGTCAATCAGCTCTAAACTAATCAAGTGTTGCATTTTTTATTTCTAACAAATGGGTTCAAAATCCATTGAAATGTTCATTTTTTAAAAATTGAGTTTCATAATTCTGTTTTCAAGTTTTAAATGTATGCAGATACAAGAGCTTTCCTAGGAAATCCAGTACCGTCAGTTTTAACAACAAAATCACAGAACAATAGAAATGTTTTGGGAGCGTGTGCTTTCTGAGTGTTTTCTCTTACAGCAGACGTTCCTGTGGGAAAGTGGTTCATTCTCATTAGCGTGGCTGCCCCATCGGATGAGAACACGTTTGGGGAGCATGTTGTGGCCGGAGGAGGCTTGCTTAGAACACGGCCAACTTGCTGTTTTCTGACCCTGGCACAAGCTTACTTACGTCCTTGGTATTACCCGCAGGCTAGGTTGTCTCTGCAGCGCCCGTTCGGTGAGGGTTCCTTTAATTAAAGCCGCATCACATCACCTCTGCATTGACTCACTGGCCCCACCTCAACTGCACTACGTGCAGCCGTGCTTGCAGCGGGTGATAAAGGGGGTGTGCCTCTGGCTGCACCCCCTGCAGCATTTCCTTTCCTTCGGGGTCTGTCTGACATGTGGTTGGTCACGTGAGGGCCAGGACCATTCAGTCCACATATGAACTGTGAGTGAAGCTGAAGTTATTATAGGTAAAAATTAAACGTTATACTTTCTTCCTTTTCCCAGTGTTTCTTAACCCTCACTGTGCATCTGAGTCACAGGAGACTGTAAGACAGACAGGTGCCGGGGTGCCGCCTCAGACCTCACTCAGTTCTGAGGGTGGCGTGTCGGCATGGGTATTTTAAAAATGTGTCCTCACTGGTTCTTACGTTTCAATCTGATAAAAATCGCCCGGGGAAGGTGTTAGGAGGTCCTAACATTCAGGCCCAGGAGGTCCCGGGTTGGGCCTGAGACTCTGCATTCCCAGTAAGTTCACTGGCAATGCCGTCGCTGCTGCTTGGTGACACACCCTGAGTGGCCAGTCTGTGTGCTGGGTTGCCCCCAGCCCCTGCCTCTGCATCCTCTTCCTCCCTCCCCACCCCAGGCGTTATCTGGGAGCCCAGGAGCTAGCTCTCGGCAGAGCTGCCGCCCCCACCAGGCTGCCTGGGCTGCCGGTTTCAGCTTCTCCGAGAGATCTGGCCTCCAGATGTTAAGCACAGTTCCTTTAACAGCCCAGAAAATAAAATAAAATAAAATAAAATAAAATAAAATAAAATAAAATAAAATAAAACAGGCCACCCTCCCATGGAGAATAAGCGTGTGTGGGACCCCTTGATGGGCAGCCCCCTCCCCCGACTCCGGGTGGGCCTGGCACTGGCGAGGCAGGCTGGAGTCACTGGAGTCCCGATGCCCTCCTGCCCCCGATACCGCAGTACAGACACACACACACACACACCCCTGCAGGGAGCGTGGAAGGGGGGCGGGCACGGCGGGCGGCCAGCCAGGGCCCTGTCAGTTGGGACTATTCTGAAACCATACCTCATCATAAAAGTCATATAATTTGTGGCAGTGCTGAAAGCCTGCTTCCAAGCGGTGGTTTTTTGATGGAGTTTTGGAACCTTATCTGAGGCCAGCAACCGTTGCGAGAACTTGTTAGAGGGGAGGCAGGTGGGCGTCTGGAGGTGACTGCTGTGGTTGCTCTGAGCGATCCCCTCGCCATATGGGGCTGAGAGCCTCTTCACCTCCCCCCCCCCTCGTTTCCCCCTCAAAGAACAGGGGCCTGTGGCTTTTCCCTCAGCAGCCCGGCTGGCTGCAGGTTCCCAGCCCCAGAGCAAACGTGACAGAGCCTAGGGCTCAAGAACCAGTACGTGATCTTTGTTTTTACCCAAAAGGAAGCACAGGATGGTCTTTTTAAGTGACAACACTTTACCTGGGAATTTACCTGAATCCTGTTCCCCGTGATAGTTGGTAAAACACCGTGGCATTACTTTGACATCCAATCCGCTTTCATAAGTAAGGCTCAAGGCAGAGGGCAGAGGTGAGTGTGAATGGACCTGGGGTTGGGGTAGGGGAGAAGCCATAAAGAGTCTCATTGGATGGGTGGGTGGCAGATGGTAGCTAACCCCCCACGAGCGAGCGTTTTCAAGCGATCCTCCTGTCCGGTGAGGTCGGCTTTACTTCTGCCCCGCAGAGGGGGATACTGAGGTCACCGTGGTCCTGTAACTCGCTCAGAGTCACATAGCCCGTCCTTGCCGGCTCACACCCAAGCCTGCTTTCCAGAGCTCACCTCAGCATGGGCCCCAAGGAATGGAAACCTGCTCTTACCTTCAGGACGCTCACTTGGTGGGTGGGGCTGGAGGGCGAGTGTCTGAAAGGTGACAGATTTGAAACCCACTCTCCGGGGGAGAGCCTGGGGTTACCATCCCAGCAGAGTCCAGCCCCGACTGGTGCCCTGTCCCCCCTGAGCTCAGAAAGCCCCGGGACTTGGAAGCTTTAAAGGACACGCTGCACCCGGGGGAGCCGGCCGGAGCCGCCCAGGCCGAGGCCTGCAGAGCCGAGGCGGAGGCAGCGACCCCAGCCCCTGCCGCCCCGCTGGGCGAGCACCGGGGCCCAGGCACCATCTGCCGGGGCCCCGATCCGAGCCAGTTGTCTAGCGATTTAATTTGGTGAATTTACCACCGCGTCCCAGCGTTTATATTGGCACTTAACAGCAGTAATATGTGTCTCTCTCGCCAAGAACTGGCTATTTTCCCCGACCAAGATGGAACGCCGTGCACACAAAAAAAAAAAATAGGTTTGCGAACTAATCTGCTGCCCTGACAAGTGTCATTCACAGATTCGCTGCTACGGAGCGTCCTCGGAATGAAATGAGGTTGGGGTTGTCTGGCCCCGGATCACAGGTGCTTTTTCCCCCTCAGTTAACAAGGCCCTGGGACGAGACAGCCTTCTCCCTGCAGCCACCCGCGCCTTCAAATCGCGCCATCAGTATTCATGGCAGATTTCTCTCTCGGGAAAATAGTTGGGGGTGGCGGGAGGTCTTTCTCTCTCCCCCTCCCTCCGCAGCACGCCCCTCGGTGAATCTCTTTCCCTCCCTTCCTCTCTCTCTCTCTCTTTTGCTGTCTGTCCTCTTTCTCTTCTTTCCTGGGTGGCTTTTTCAGAACCGCCACCATCGTAGAGCTCTCTATATGCTCATCTAATTTCACAGACCAGGAGGTGCCTCCCCTCAGTGTAAAAAAAGAAGAAAAAAAAAAGTCTCCCACCTCCTGAATAACTGTTTGGAATTCTAAAATAAAACTGAACTGCTTTTGCATAAGGATTTGTTACAGGTAAACCACTGATACCTCTGGGAGCAGAAGCAAAATCAGTCATTTACACTTTAGTGTGAACTGGTGCCTGACCCTTCCCTAAGCCTGCAATCGAGAAGCATCCTCTTTGCTCCCCGACCTCTCCCTGCTGTGGGTGAGGGTGGCCTGTGGGGCTGAGAGGTCCTGCTTTCCAAGAAGGGATATCAGAGGCTTCTTAAAGCAGCCTTAGCTTCCCCTCCAGGTGGAATGTTCTTGGTTTTTTGGTTTGTTTGTTTGTTTTTTGTTGTTTGTTTTTACCAGATCGCTTCTACTCCGCTTGCCCTGAATTGGGAAGCTGAGAGCAGAGTCAGACTTGGGTGGACATCAGGTCACTAGAGAGCTGGTGAGAGTGCAGATGGCTGGGTCACGTCCCGGAGCCCACGATAGAGGCGGGTAGAGCCCAGGGATCTGCATTTTAAACCGAGGCCCGGGAGGGGCCTCACTGAGAGACACTTCCACCCGGCCGGGATTGTGGTCTAACCTCCAGAAGTGGTCCTGAGGCTGTGGCGGCCACGTAAAAAAAATCACTGGTAACTAAAGCCTTCACGACGCGTTCGCTGATTCACGGCTGGCCTCTGCCTTTTAGAAGGTTGGCACTCACACTTCAAGGTCGGGTGGTGGCAGCTGGAGCATCCTTGTGCTAAAAAGGAACGAGAGAAAATGCCGCCGACGTAGCTTAATATTAATTTAGGGAATTCGATCTTGAGCAGTAGATTGGAAATCTGATAGTGTCATTTCTGTTATCTGATTCCCCGTGCACCTGAGATTGCCCCCCCTCCCCCGGCCCCCACTCTCCCCGGCCCCCAAGGGTGGCTGGAGAGGCGCAGGTGCAGGCTGGCTCTGCACGCCGCTCTCCCCTCCTGATGAAGTGGCGTGTGGGAATAAAGGAGACCCACGTCGATTCGCACCGATCTGTGCCTTGCCTGCGCCAGCCACTTGTAATTCCCACAGCCCCAGCCAGCTCTGCAAGGCAGAAAGAAATATGACCAGGCAAGTTGAGAAAATAAATTAAACCAAGTGTCAACTTTTCTTGTTTCTCTCCTCATTATTAAGAGATGGAATGGGGCTCGTTTATCAAGCAGGGGGAGAAATTAATTGACACGGCTTTAATATCATGATGTCTGGCATGTCTGGTCACATTCCTTCATTTTTTGGAAAGGCATTTTATTATAGTTTACAGCAACCAGCTGCCAAACTGCTGGTGTAAACGAGGAAGCAGGTGCATGAATGATGCCACGGTGCAGGGGCTGCAGGGCCACCCTGCAGGGGACACGGAGGGAGGGAGGCCAGGCCAGAAAAGGGCCCAGAAAGAGGCCGCTTGTTGGCTCAGAGTCCGGGAGGAAGAGAGGTACGGGGAGGAGAGAGGGGGTGACCTCTGCAGACCCCTGGAGTCCATCCCAGGCTTGTCCGCCGGCCCCGGCGAGAGTGGCAGCTAGCGTCTGCCTCTGGTGGCCTCCTGGCTCACGTATCTTTCTCTGACCAGCCCCTGAGCTGAGTCCTGTGTGTGCCACGGGTCAGCCTGCCTGCCCCCGTCTTTGCTCTTTGGGTGCCTCTCTGGTCACCCCTCCTGCGCAGCTCACTCATTACAGAGCCCCTTTGCTGCGAGAAGCCTCTAGCATCACACTTGCTGCCAGCCCCGTTGCTGCACTCCCCCTGTGCCCGTCCCAGGCTAAGCTGGCTTAGGCGGTGCCCTCTGCGGTTTTCTTTATAAAAGTCGTTTCTGCTGTGTGCCTGAGAGACCTCAGTGTCCCCCCAGCTGCCTTTCTATCCAGGGACTCAGGGCCCTGGTGCAGGGACGCAGCACTCAACTGGAATAGACGAGCGAGTCTTATCCGCACTTTCTCCTTCTGCCGGGTCAATAGATGGTGGGGGGAGAGGGGGACTGTCCCTCCCTCACTATGTAGAGCTTCTCATAAGGATGTGACGGGGCAGGGTCTAGAGCCAGGTGTGAGGCGAGTTTAGAGTCCAGGTGATGCTGTCACGTGATGGGAGTGGGCAGTGGTGAAAAAAGCATAGGCTCGATCCCCAGTATGGGGCATGCAGGAGGCAGCCCGTCAATGATTCTCTCTCATCATTGATGTTTCTAGCTCTCCCTCTCTCTCCATTCTTCTCTGAAATCAATAAAAATATATTTTTAAAAAGAGCATGAGTGGGGAGGGGTGGGGGATTGGAATGGGAGTTTGAGGACAAATATGTGATACCTTAATCAATAAAGAAATTAAAAAAAAAAAAAGAACAGCTGCTCAGTACATGCAGCTACGCTTTCTCTTTTCAGAGTGGTCATTAGTATGCGACCTGATAACTAACTGCCCTGGGGATACCAGACATTGGAAATAATAACCGGGGGCACCCGTGCTTGGCTTGGTGGGAAATGGGACTCTTACCTGCCAAGGTCCACGTCACCGCTGGGGCCTGGAGGCAGCCATAGCGGGGGGACTGTGGCCCCATCACTCACCAGGGTCTAAGGTCTGAGGCTGCTCGGGAAACTCGACTGGCAGCTCCCGGCGCACTTCACTGAGTGCAGGGAGCGCGCCCCGAGTCTCCCAGAGCGCCGGCCGCCATCGGAAACACGCCGTCCACTTTGGAGAGCCAGCTTGTTTTGTTCTCGTAACCAATCCATCTTCCGAGTTCTGTTTTTAGGGCAAATCCAGGGCATGTGAAGCCATCTCTGCCTTCTGGTCAGAGGGGCCTGCAGGGGCGGAGGAGGGGGAAGGGGGGTGTCTGAGACCTTCTCCATCCAGGGTTCCGGGAAGACCCTTCAGGCAACGGAAACCAATGTGCCAAATGCCACGTAGCCCAGAGAGGTGGCTCCGTAACGCTCTGAGTTGGGGACGGCGGGAGCCCGAGGTGAAATGCCGGCTAACGGACGCACACCGAGGTCGACGTGACGAAGCCCACAGACCCGCATGCCTCCTGGCCACTCTGAGCAAATCCATCTCCCTGAGCCCAGAAAGACCGACGTCCTGCTCTGGCTTAGGGGCCGCGTGTCACTGTGGGCACGTCATGGAACTGCGCTGAGCAGTTAAGCAAAAGGCTGAGGGCAGAGGCTGCCCGCCTCTCCCAGGGTTACCTTGGGGACCAGGGAGGATGACGGATGCCTGGGAAACACGGTGAAACCAGAAAGCACTCCCCACACCCAAACCTATGTGTCTCTCTCTCTCTCTCTCTCTCTCTCTCTCTCTCTCCCTCCCTCCCTCCCTCCCTCCCTCCCTCCCTCCCTCCCTCCCTCTCTCCCTCCTCCCTCCCTCTCTCTCTCTCTCTCTCTCTCTCTCTCTCTCTCTCTCTCTCTCTCTCTCTCTCTCTCTCTCTCGTTTACCCTGGAAGCAGCCCACAGGTGCTGCCACGCCCTTCCACACGGAGGTGCCAGCGGGAGGAGGAGGTGGCATGAGTTATACATATGCTGGCACCCACGTTCCTTAAATTCCTGATGGGTGAAGTCAGAGTAAGCTCCACAGGCGGGGCGGTGTTTCTCCCCTCACTTCCCCCCCATCAACCAAGTGTGTTAACTCACGCCTGGCATTGATTTTCACTGAGGATGCATTAGGCACTGCTCGATGCCCATTAGTGCTCATTGACCTCTATGATAAGAGAAGAAAATTATTTTTGAGGCGAGTAGGAAGCCGTCCCCATCTCTCCCTCCCTGACCTAAAAAAAAAAATTTTTTTTGTAAATTAACTGCCGGTTTTCCTCAGCAACTGCATTTGGAGCAGGTCATTTTAATTTTGAGGTATCTTGCTTTCAGATGTCTGTTCTCTTCTGCGTGCCTGTGTGTGTGTGTGTGTGTGTGTGTGTGTGTGTAGCTTTGTATTATTCAGATGAATATTCAGTGTTGTTCATTTGAATAACAGAGAGAAAAGGATTGGACTGTTAAATGCTTATCTCTTAAATAGAGCTTACTGTTAGCTTCATTCAGGGCAGTGATGTAGAATTTCGTTTTGAAAAGCTCCCTACCAGCTGGTACCCTCCCTGAGCAGTTGGGGTACCAGTTGGCAGGAGTGGGGATGGTCACGGGGACCCCCAGAGGGCCCGGGTGGAGTGTGAGAGCAGGATGTGCCCACGTGCCCCCTGCTCCCTCTGCCCCGTTCCTCCTGCTCCTGTCAGAGGCCCGGAGCCGTGAGGGGAGTCTCCAGGGGCACGTGGCTTATGCATTTCTCCTACCTGGCGGCTACGCCCCAGCCTCACCGGCTTTCCCACGCCCCATTTCAGAGTCTCTGGGGGGCTCTCTTGTGGGGAAACGGGAGGGAAATGACGAGTCCTCCCTGCCCGTTGTCGGGAAGGCTCCCCAGCATGTTGCTCAGAGGACCACGATGCCTTGAGGACATGATGCTGAGTGAAACAGGCCAGCGGCGGGAAGACACATCCTGTGGGTCCCACTCACCTGAGGTGCCCAGAATAGTCAAATCCATAGAAACAGGCAGCAGAGCAGAGGTCACCGGGGACCAAGGGGAAGAGGAATGGGAAGTTATACTTAATGGGGATGGATTCGGTGTGGGCTGGTGGAAAAGTTCTGGAAATGGGTGTTGGTGATGGCTGCACAATAGCAAACTAAACTGTACACTTAAAATGGGGGGGGGGGGAGATAGTGAATTTTATTATATATATTTCACCCAATGGAAAATTTTTCAAAAAATAAGGCATTGATGCCAAAAAGGGATATTTTTCCCTACCTACCACTCGACCCCTCCCAAATTCCTAACCTCATTGTTTTGTCCCTCACACCTCGGTTTAATTTATTTGGGAGGGTGTTCATCACTGGGCAACTGTTTGATTGTAAGTGATAAGGCATCTGTGAGGTAAAAAACGATTATATGTTAAGGAGCAACCTTTATTGATCATTGTTTCTGTGCTTTCTCCAAATGAATAAATAAGTAATTTAGACATAATCAAGTTTGCTTTCTCTGTTTGGGCCAAACAGAGACAGGATGTTAAAATGATAGAGATCTTTAAAATACTGCCCGGGAGCCCCGACATCACCGGATTGGTGGGCGTCCAAGGCGCTCTCCTTTCATCAGGAAAATCAGTTTCGTGATCCTTGAACTTTGAACCTGTGGGCTTAGGGAAGGGACCAGAGGAAGAATATCCAAGTCAGAATTTGAAGCGATACCCTGAGTCCTGCCCCCGCCTTCCCGGTGCACAGTCTGCATTCTAATTCCTGGCTCCTGGCTCCCACGCCTCTTCCTGTCCCCAGGCGCTGGCACTGAGGGGAAGTTGGGGCAGTAGGGATCTTGAATGGGGTTGGGCCTGGAGTTGGGGCGGTGATTTGTTTGCACAGCGGGCCAGGAAGACGTGGGTCGCAGCAAAAAAAAGTTACTTGCGTGGCAGTGAATTCAGCTCCTGACCCCTGTAGCGACCTGCCTTACCAAGGGTCAAGGTCATGTGCTCGGCAGCAGATGGCTTTCAACCAGGCTGTCCTCCGGCTCCTGGAAGGGCACCTTGGCCTACATGGACTTCATGCTCCTTCCCGATGGCACGATGCTTTTGGTCCATCCATCCACATCCTCCTGCCTTCTACCCAGATCGAGTAACTGGCCTGGAGCAGGGAGCTCATGGGTGACCCGCCTGCATGGGGGTGACAGAAGCCTGTCACCTTGCTGCTTTGGTTTCCAGTGGCCGCCGCCACAAATCAACACCAACTCGGTGGCTTAAAACAACAAAAATGTATTTTCTCACAGTTCTGGAGACCGGGACTCTGAAGTCAAGGTGTTAGCCGAGCCACACTGCCCCCGAAGGTTCTGGAGGAGAACTCCCTTGCCTCCCCCAATTCCTGGTGGCTCAGGCTTTCTTTGGCTTGTGGCTGCATCACTCCAATCTCTGCTCCACGCTGCCTCTCCAGTCTGCTCTCCTTTCTCTTAAAAGAACACCTGTCCATTGGCTTTAGGACCCACCTTAATCTTTAACATGTTAAGCGCCACGTCAGTCACCAGTGACTGACACTATACTTTCCGTCCGGACCGGTCAGTCACTGGTGCCACCAGCATATCGGTGAAATCGAATATCGCAGGCTAAACGGAAAGGAAGACAAAACAGGCTTGGCGCTTAATGTGTTAAGTAAGACCCTTAATTACATTTTCTTTTCTTTTTTCTTTTCTTTTTTTAAAATACAATATATTTTATTGATTTTGTACAGAGAAGGAGGGAGAGAGATAGTTAGAAACATCAATTAAGAGAGAGTCATCGATCAGCTGCCTCTTACACACCCCCTACTGGGGATATGCCCGCAACCAAGGTACATGCCCTTGACCGGAATCGAACCTGGGTCCCTTCAGTCCCCAAGCCAACTCTCTATCCATTGAGCCAAACCGGTTTCGGCCTTAATTATATTTTCAAAAACGCTTTTTTCCAAATAAGATCACGTTTGTAGGTTCCAGGAGTTAGGACGTGGATATATTGGGGAAGGGGGTGCACTATTCAACCCGTTGCACTAGTCCTAACTGACAGACACTGGTCTGCCCTGGCTTGCATAGGCACTCACAGGTTGCCGGGGTTTGGGTCCAGGCTAGAGGAAATCGAGACCCGGAGTGACCCACCCCCAGGCCAGAAGTGAGGGTGTGAGGGAGGAGGAGGCCTGTGTAGAGAAGGCGCTCTCCATGAGTGGGAACCTCGGACGTGTGCCTTTTCGGGGGCGGGGAATTGTCTTGTTGATCTCGGGCTCCTCCACCCGCAGGCTCGTGTTCAGCCAGGTTCACGTCTCCGGAGAGGAGAGTGTCTTCCTGTGTCCGAGCTGCTTTTACAAAGTGCATCAGACAGGGAGGCTTGTGCACCCCAGAAGTGCGGTTCTCATGGTTCTGGAGGCTGGCAGGCCACGATTGGGGTGCCAGCACGGTCGAGTTTTGGTGAAGGCTTGCTTCCTGATTACAAACAGCCATCTCCTGGGCGTCTTCTCCCGCGGCAGAGAGCAGAGGGAGGGGAAGCCAGCTCCCTCCTGTCTTTTCTCCGGGCACTCGTCCGTTCACCAGGGCTCTCCCACGGTGCCCTGAATGTCTCCTAAAGGCCTCAATACCTCCACACCGGGGGTTACGGTTTCAGCCTAAGAACTTGCAGGAAGGGGACGCAGACATTCAGCCCATAGCAGAGAGCCCTGAAGATCCTGACTTGGGTTGTGGCTCAAGGCGTAGGACCCAGTGTCCAGTCTCACCACCATAATCCGCAGGTGCAGGACTCTAGGCCGAGGTGACACGTAGGTTGGAAGCCAGAGCCCAGTCAGAACTGGAACCCAGGCCTCCTGCCTCCCCATCAGGGTCTGTCTGCTCTGCCTGTTGGTACTGACACTGCAGCTGCGTTTCATCGAGGTGGGGTGCCATCCTGCAAGCAGGTCCATGTGTTAGAGCAGCGCCTGCCCGCAGGGTCACAGATGGGGCCGCCTGCTGGAGACCCTGTCGGGGGCAGGAAGAGAAGAAAGCGAGGGGCAGGAGGGTAGCAAGAGGAGCTCGGGATGCTGAGCGGAGGTTGCCTGCCAACATCCTCCAGTACGGCTGGTCTAGCAAAGGCGGTCTCCAGCCGAGTACATGCCATGGCTAGCCGACAGGCTGACAGCAGGCATCAAACGGTCTTAAACTGCCCCAAACCTGTAGCGCGTTTGAAGCGGCAGTCGAGAAAGGATGCCTGCGCAGAACAGAGGCCTGAAACTTTTAATAGTTTCTTCCAGGCCTCAGGATGTCCTGATGAGGTATTAGAGGAAGTAATTCAGGAAGAAAAGGACAAATAACCGTCTCCGTCTGGAGGCCGACCGGAGGGCTGGCCACTCCAGCAGAAAGGGCAAGCGTGGCCCCCGGGTGAGCCCGCCGCCGCCGGGGGCTGCCCACCACCTTGCAACTGACAGACAGGAAAAGGTCCTGTTTGCTCGGGGACAAATGGAAGCCACCCAGCGCCCGCCGCACGTGGGGGAAATCATTGACTTGTCCTCACTGTCGCGAGGGCACCAATTAGAAATCGTGTCCTCAACCAGGGATCTGCACGCCCGGCTCCTGTGGCCACTGTGGGACAGACAAGAGAAAACGCGTGGGCGGCCAGACCTGAACTCACCCTCCCTCTTTTTTTTGTCTCTGTCTCCCCTTTTCCTTTAGGGTTTGGCTTTGTCACTTTTGAGAATGAAGACGTTGTGGAGAAGGTCTGTGAGATTCATTTCCATGAAATCAATAATAAAATGGTAAGTTTACAGGGGTCACGCTGAAAGGCGATGCCTCCCTGCCCCCATCTACACGCCGTGTCACGCAGACCGCCCCAGCGGGGTCACCATGCTGCAGGTTGGGCAGGGTGGGCAAGGAGGCTGGACTCCAGGGGGTCAGCCCTGCCAACAGCAGGAGTTCGGGGCCATATAGCTTTACAGGCCACACAGCCGGCTGTCACAGCTGTTGTGATGTCGTAGCGCGAAGGCATCCATGAACGAGCGGGACACGGACGATGAAATCTCATGTCATTCTCGTGTGTCACAAATATTTGTTTTTACCATTTAAAAATGGAAAACCTGTCCTTAACGCAGCTGTACAAAAGCTGGCAGAGGGCAGATGTGGTCGGCAGGTTGTAGTTCACCAGATCCCAGGCTTAGGGTATGTGTTTGCTGTTTAGGTTGGCAATTAGAGGGGTTGGGGCGATGGGGGTGCAGTATATCCTAGGTTAGTGGTCAGCAAACCGCAGCTTGTGAGCCACATGCGGCTCTTTGGTCCCTTGAGTGTGGCTCTTCCACAAAATACTACGGCTTGGGCGAGTCTATTTTGAAGAAGTGGCATTAGAAGAAGTTTAAGTTTTAAAAAATGTGGCTCTCAAAAGAAAGTTCTGTTGATATTTGTACTATTGATAATTGGCTCTGTTGACTAGTGAGTTTACCGACGACTGTCCTAGGTATGTTGGTTACCACCATTATGTCTCTTTGCTGGATAACTACCATTTTTCTCCCTCCGATCAATTAATTTCATTGTCATGATCAGCTGCTTCTGCCCCTCCCTTTTGCACTCTGAAGCTCCTTTTCCTGGGGGTGGCTCCTCAAGGAGAGGAAGGTTGAATCATTGGAAGTTTGGGGAACTGGGTCGGCCTCCCAGAGACATGGCCACCAGAGGGCGCCGCACCATGTGCAGAATGTGCGCACTGGCTGCTTCCTTCTCAAACTCCTGTCTTCCGGTTTGAGTAGGTTGGTGAAAAAGCCCTTGGTTGTTGGTTGCAGAGCAATGGGAGCTCAGCAAGTCCCTCAGAGCCAAAACATTCTGGTTGGCCAGCAGGGCCTCAGGTCCAAGAGAAGGAGGGCAAATTTATGTCTCAATCGCAGCTGTAACTTCAGTATTATTTTTCTTCTTTCCTTTAGTCAGAACATTCGTTGCTTCGGAAACATGCATTGTTTGAAGCCCAAACTATTCATTGTATATGGTCTGATATGTGTTCCCTGACTTTAAATTCAATAATGGGGCTTTTAGAGTGGATAAGATCAAAGCAATCTGCTTAGCATGTGGTGCTACAGGCCTGATTCAATATTTGACTTGCTAATTTTTTCCCAGGGCACTACAATAATATTGTTGGTATTGTTCCTAGCCATCGTATGATCTGAAATGAAAATACCGTTTCTCTGCATGCTATAGATTAGAGGTGTCAGCTCAGGCGTTAAAATGGTAAAGGGGAGATAAGAGTGTGGGGCTAACAGGTGCCCTCCCTGGCTTTCCTGCCCTCGGAAGCCGGTGCCTTCCAGCCGGTCCCTCTCTCTTTCCGTAGGTTCCTACTTGCAATTCTTAAAACTAGAGAGACGAGGGCTTAAAGGGAAACATGCCTGCGGGCCCAGGTACATGTTTGCCCCAGCCTGGTGTGGGTGACGGACTAGCAGGCACGGCCGAGAGCGCTGGCAGGCACATTCCCACCTGCTAGGACTGACCGCTTCACCAGGAAGGCACAGGTCAGCCGGCCAGGAACCACACTGAGTGCTGCCTCCAACGCATAGGTGTGGCCTTCACCGCTGCTGGCTCTGAGGGAACCTGAGGCGCGTGGGGAAGGGCTTTATGCTTTCCACTGTTCCAGGGGGGAAACTCGGCCCAGGGGATACGCCTCAGGGCTGCGCAGGCAGTAAAGGAACATGGGTCTTGAGCTTATTGGCTCTCGGATGACCCCAGACAGACAGTTGTTTGAGCTTCGGGTGGGAGGGTGAACCCCCAGATGATTAGGGGGCGATCAGAAAGTAGAGTTTCAGCTCCAGCAGGGTAAAGCCAGAGAGGTTTGTAGCCATTGACCCCAGTCATTTGACAGGTGTCCCTTCTTTCCACCCAGGTCGAGGCTGACGATGGCAGGTGCAGATAGCTGTTTACAGCGCTAGGGCAGTGGTCGGCAAACTCATTAGTAACAGAGCCAAATATCAGCAGTACAACGATTGAAATTTCTTTGGAGAGCCACATTTTTAAAACTTAAGCTTCCTCTAACGCCACTTCTTCAAAATAAACTCGCCCAGGGCGTGGTATTTTGTGGAAGAGCCACACGCAAGGGGCCAAAGAGCCGCATGTGGCTCGAGAGCCGCCGTTGGCCGGCCACGGCGCTAGGGTTTCTGTCTTTTTGAATCTGGGCTGCTACCTGTTACTTAAGACAATAAGCAGAAGTGGAAGTAAATGAGAGGAGAGCGTGAGGTGCAGTGGGTGGGGTCACAGACAAGCTTTGAAGGTGTCCCTGCAGGCGCCCGCCCCGCCCTTTCCGGCTCTCAGGGAGTTAAGCCGCTGGCGAGGGCGTTGGTAGGTCGCCTCCCTGAACTCCAGTGTAAGGGCCTGTGATGTCCCCTCATGGGGTGGCGGGGCCCCTCCTCTGAAGGGCACTGGGAGCTGAGTCCTGAATCGCTGTGGATTCTGTGATACTGGTTTGTGCTTCCGAGGCCTAAGGAAGAGGAGATGAATTTAAATGGTGCAACGGACAGAATTCAAATGAGAGATGGAAAGACTTGGAGACCTCAGAGACTGCTAAGCAGAAACCCCGCCGGTCAGACTGTCCGGGGCGTGTTCTGTAAACCGGGCTGTGCTGGGGGTCCTGGGCCCTGGGCTCCTCTGCCAGGCACAGAGACGAAGGGCTTGCTGCTGGTCAGGCACAGTCAGGACCCGCCTCCAGGCCTGCGGTTAACCAGAGCTCCCGTGCCCTGGCCCTCGGGGTCCTGTACGGATAATTATGGGAGAAATGAGCTCAGAGGGGACCATGTGACCGTGAGGCTCATCATCATTTTCAGAGCCATTTCCTATCTAATCTGGTTGTCGAGTCTCCTGGGCATTTTTAAAAAATGAGGGCCCTTCTCCGCCATCCTGGAGAGCCAGCAGCAGGCGGGAGTGCTTGTCAGGAAGCTGGGAGCACAGAGCTCTGTCTCCCGCCCCATAGAGGCCCTGGCTGAAGGAGGTCACCACCAGGGTGGTGGCAGGGGGTGGCCAAGAAGACCCCACATGGCACCTCCCACTAAGACCCCGTGAATAGCTGACATTTTCGATGCTAAACTACACGCCCTGCTGAGCGCTTGCTCTCTGCGCCTCTTCTCATTGGCTTATCACACACCCACTGTGGTGCAGGTGCTCATTGCCTCCCCATCTTACTGGTGGGCAAGGTGAGGCAGAGAGAGAAGCTCGGCAACTTGCCCAGGGCCACAGCGTCCATCATTGGCAGCACCAGATTTCAAGCGCCAAGAGCTAAGCCCAGAGCTCACATCTGTACCCAATAGGCTCTCCGCCTCCAGGCTGACGGGGACGTCAGAGGTCACCCAGGGGGACTACACCTCCCCAGGCCACTGGCTGCCCCGACAGCCACGTTGCTGCCCAGGCGGCTCCATGTTTTCCTAAGAAAGGGCAAAGAGATGGGCTCACTGGGCCCAATTCCTCTCTGGGGAGAAGGGCTAAGCTTGGGGGATAAGCAATCCCTGTCAGCCACGATGGATCTCCAGGCAGGTGAGGGAGGGGCCTGCCGAGCAGCTGGCCACCACCCCAGCTCAGGGCCAACCCCCAAGTGATGATGGCCCCTTACTCAGCCCCTCCCTCTGTCTTGGCACAGGTCAGAGTGAAGCACAAACACAGCCCCTTCTCAGTACACACACACACACACACACACACACACACACGCGCGCGCGCGCGCACACGCGCGCACGCACACACACGCACACGCACACCATGCTCGCACATGCACAGCCACATGGTGTCCCTCGGGGAGGAACACCTCAGACCACTCTGCAAGCCCGGGCGCGGGAGCAGCTAATAAGGCCTCCCGCCGCGGCCCTGATTGAAGCCGCCTCCGAGCAGCAGGGACACTGGCTTGATTAGTGCCAGCGCAGCCTCCCAGGCCTCCTGGCGAGCCGCAGGCCAGCCAGCGCGAGGCGGCAGCGCAGGGCGGGGGGCGGGGTCCGCACAGACCCGCTCCGGGCTTCCCCAGAGGCCTGGCTCAGTCCCTGCCTCAATGGAGTCCGGGAGGCAACACCAGCCTCGCTGGTGAGAACTTGGGGTCAGTTGGAAAGGTGCCCGGGCACCTGGAGTGCCTGTTCCCACACCTGACTCAGCTGGCGGCATTGGTATTTCCCGGGCACTGTGATGGAGCTTTGTACTGTGCACACGCGTCTCCTTTCGTGCTGACGTAGGGGTCATTGTCCCCTCTTTTAGGTGGGACTTGAGCTCAGAGCGGTGGAGGGACTTCCACAGCCCACGGTTCTCGGTGGCAGAACTGGGATTTGAACCTGTGTCTTTCTGGCTCCAACCCTGTGCTCACACTGCACCCTTCTGCCAACATAGGCAAACCTCAGAACTGAAAAATCAGGATCGGTTTGACCGGTGGAGGCAAAGCTTTGCTTTTACACGGTTTACCATAGGGTGCTTTTAAATGGTCCTGCTGCTTGTTCCTTTAAGGTGATCTGATTTATGAAAATTGCTAAGCAGTTTGCAAGCTGGTTAGAAACACAGTCTCACACTCCTTCCCCACCCCCTACCCCCTACCCCCAGCCTACTGAATTAAAACCTGTGTTTTGACATACTCAGTGATCTGTGCACACATTTAAGTCTCAGAAGCATGGGACAAGGACCACGGCTAGCAAGAGATAAAATAGTAATTCGGGTCACAATGGTCACCAGAGTCAGGAAGGGATCCGGGATGAGGGGAGTGAAGCCCTGAGAGCAGGGAGCCAATGGCCCGCCTGTCACGTGAAGGCCAGCACCACCCACCATCCCCTGTAATCAGAGACAGGTCTTGTCCCCAGGAGGACTCACCCCTCCCTCTGCTCTGGGTCTTGCAGCATCTATAGTAAATGTGTGGGCGCATCACTGGGGTGAAGGGCTGGATCCTCTGAGTTTTCCAGTGGTCTTGGGCTCTACAGCAGCGGTCGCCTAAAACCATCGGAAAACACAGATACTTACATTACGATTCATAACAGTAGCAAAGTTAGTTATGAAGTAGCAACGAAAATAATTTTATGGTTGGGGATCACCACAACATGAGGAACTGTATTAGAAAGGTTGAGAACCACTGGGCTAGATAGTGAATATTTTAGCCTTTGAGGGCCCCATGTCTGTCTGTCACAACTACTCCACTGTGCCATCACAGTGCAGGACAGTAAGGACCTGGTTTGTGAGGCTACATTAAAGTAAAACCTTATTTACCAAAAAAGCAGCCGCTGAATTGGGCCCATCGGCTGTAGTTTCCGACTCCCGCCAACTAATGTGGCTAAAGCAGGTGTGTCTGCTTATCTCCGGGGCCACCCAGGGTCACTGCAGCCCCGCCTGGTGCGAGGAAGGGAGGTCCCTGCTGAGTCAGCTTTTTACTCGTCAGAGGCAGACTATGGGGCAGGGTGCCCCAGATAGACGCTGCAGGAAGTACTGGTGTCTTCTGTGTTGGGGGCGGGGCAAGGTGGGGAGTAGAGGAATGCTCGGATTAGGGTGCTGTCAATCCGAGAGGCCTGCTCAGCAAAAGGTGCCGCCCCCTCGCTGCCCAGTGCCCAGTGCAGATGCTCACTGCTCCAGTGTGTGACCTTGGGCAAGTCACGTACGTAGCTTCTGGGCCCACGTCTGAGACAATGACGATGGCCCCTGCCACAGAGAGGGAGGGCTGAGGACTCGGGGAGGGCTCTGAAAGGGCACAGCACGCTCTATCGAGGGGACGGGTCTTTTACTATTATCGTCGCCACCACTGTCATTATTCTTAGAATCATTTTATTGAACAAATTGTGCTCACAAGCTAAGGCGTTCCTGGCATGATTACAGGTCAGTAAAATGCAGGTGTACAGACCAGAGCAGGACTAGGACCTGAGTCTCTGGGGCAGGGCAGGGTGTGAGGTAGGGATACTCCGTGCAGCGTGGAGGGCACATCCCGCAGAGCAGAGGGAGGAGGGGACACTGAGGAGAGGTCCCAGGGAAGCTGGCTCCCCCTGCAGCTGAATCATCCCACTCCTCTGAGCAAAGCCTGGTGGGGTCTCAGGCCTGCTGCAAAGTTAGTTATGAAGTAGCAACCCTGTGGGTTAACCCTGGAGCAGGCCCTTAGGGGTGGGAGGGGCCAGGAGGAGGGACAGCAGGGGAGTCCCGGGTTGGCCTCTGGGACCTGCGGCTGCAGAGCTGGACCAGGCAGTCGCAGAGCCCCAGGCAGGGTGGGCACGGGGCGCTGCCACCTGGCAGGGTGCCCAGATGACTGGGCACAGCCCCCTCCCTCAGGCTGCTCCTCCTCAGCTGGAAGCCTGGGAGCTGGGTCGGGAGCCAGCCCAAAAGCGGAGGCCGGGGGGAGTGATGTGGGTGGAATTAACCAGGCTTCTGTGTTCCCCACCCTATTTGTAGCATCATTCTCACTCGTAAGCTAATTTTAGCCATCCATTCTGCCTCTGTTACCATTTATAAAATGAGAATGTCAAATGCAATATTAAACAAGCAGGATGACGGCAAAAAAAGGAAATGCCAGAGAGGCACTTAATAAATGAATCTCGCTTTCCATGGAGAGGGAGGTCCTGTGTCTCCTCCCCCCCACGCACACACACCCAATCACGCACTGGCACACGCATTGTGTGTGTGCTGCTGTTAATTGGGGCAGAGGGATTTCTGTGTGGGGGAGTGACGGGGAGGGCAGGCTGAGTGGTTGGGGTAAATGTTTGTTGCTGTTTAGGCAGAAGTAATGAGGCTGGAGGAGAGGTGGCCTCCCAGTCCCCTGAGTTGTGACTCATTTGCCCTTCATGTGTCCTCTGGTGAGGTCACCATGGGGTGGGGGATGAGGAGAGCGGAGCATCTTTCTCACTGTCCAGGTGGCCCTCGCCTCTGGGCTTTGCTGCGAGTGCTGCCTCCCACATCCCCTACAATCCCCCCGGGAGGGGCTCAGGGACCCTCGAAAGAGGCAGCTCTCCCTCTGCTCCCCTTGCCTGGAGCCTGGTCTGCCTTTGCCTTTTGCTGTGCTGCTCTTTGACTTCCAGGAGATGCAGGCTAATGCTCCGGCCGCGCCTCTTCTTTCCTTCGCTCTCAAACAGAGTCCTTACGCCGGGCCCCTTCGGCGCAGGCCCCAGCGAAGCCCACCCTGCCTGGGGCAGCGCCCAGCCTGGTGGCTGTCTGGGCACCTGCTGGAGGCGGAGACTTCTTTTCACTTTGAAACGTCCTTGCAGGCTCCCAGAAAGGAAAAGAACAGCTGTTGCTGCCACCATCAGCTTTTTCCCCAAATAGTGCAGCCTCGGCAGCTCCCTCTGCACCTTGCTGACGAAAGCAGGAAGCTGGGGCCCTACCTGGCAGCAGGAGGGGGGGCGAAGGGGAGTTAAGGAAAAAGTCAGCCCACGGTCTGCTGGGCTGGGGTTGCGGCCACTTCCTCTCCTCGCTGCTCCCCACCCAGTCTTTGGGGTTTAAGTCAGCACAGATAGGAACTGGCTTTACCACCTTCATTCCGTGTATATCCTATCCGTCATACATGTATGCGCTCACACACAGGAGGATGGTGTGACCGTGCTCAGGACACGCTGTGCTCCTTCCTCCCGGGATTGATCCTATTGGCCAGGGATAAGTGACTCTGTAGAGTGGGATCCCCGGAGTGGACGGTAGAACCAAGAAGAGGTGACGTGATGCTCTGAAGGTCACTCAGAGAGAGACCCCAGCGGGTCCATCTCGGGGGTGAGTGCCAGGGGGAGGAGAGTGGGTCCCGCCCTCTGGCCTCTGGAGCGGGCTGCTGACGTGCTGTCGTCCTGCACCTTGGCACTCCTCAGCCTTGTTCTTCAGCTCCGCTCAGCAGCGCTCAGGGCCGCCTGGGTGTGCGGCGAGCAGCTGTGCGGGGTCCACAGGCCCGGGCCGCACTGGTTTGATGCTCTGCTGAACTCATGGTTGTTGTTGAACAGCCCACCCCCACCCCCAGCCTTCGTTTTGCAGCAGCCGGGTGGTCCCTGGCACAGCCCAGGCTTTGAGGACAGTAGAGACCTCTCCTCCCAGAGAAGCTGGCCTCCTGTTGGGCCTCCCTGCTCTGCTCTTGAGAGCAGGTCCCCCTGAACCTGAGTTATGAACCTGCATGAGTCCCATGGGGTCCTGCCCTCCTGGAGTCTCCAGAAAGGCTTGTGACTGGCAGAGAGGGCAAGAGAGAGCAGTGGGCAGAAGGAAAGGCTGTGGCCACGGGGTGGCACAGGCCGAAGTAGGGAGCGCTGTGTGGTTCCTGGGGGGCAGCTGACTCTCCTGTCTTACTGGGGAGTCTGGGAGCTGCTGGGCTCCAGACAGGGTCCCTGAATCCTTTTTTTTTTTTTTTTTTTTTTTTTAAGAGAAAGAGGAAGTGGGGATGGAAAGGGAGAGAGAAAAACATTGATATAAAAGGGAAACATCGATTGGCTGCCTTCTGTATGTGCCCTGACCAAGGATCGAACCCACAACCTGGGCATGTGCCCCCACCAGGAATTGAACCCACCGCCCTTTGGTGTACAGGACGGCGCTCCAACCAACTGAGCCACCTGACCAGGGCAGGACCCCTGAATCGTTGCACTAGGGCACATGTGTCAAACACAAGGCCCGCGAGCCAAATCCGTCCCGCCAGGCCTTGCAATGTGGCCCGCACTGTGCTGTCATCACTGCACTCCGCTGCGTTTCCATCACAATGACAGTTTATGACTGTTCAGTAAACCATTCGGCCCGCGATTTAGGCTGGATTTTAGATTTTGGCCCCTTCTCTGATTGAGTTCGACACCCCTACACTAGGGTGTCATCGCCCCTTCTCCGAGGAGATTGTGAGCCGGGGGCTTCAGAGGAGAGTGTTGGCCTGGATCCCCAGAGCCTGGCTGAGGAGCAGCCCCTGATCTCAGGGCAAGACCAGGCCAGACCTCTGTCTTCCCAGGAGCTGCACAGAAGGACACTGTCCACCGTGGAAGCCTCAGTCATCCCCGAGCACTCGCCCGCCCAGCCCCCCCTCCCCTCCTCCCAGCCAGCCAGCCCGGGTTGACCTCTGAGCAGCCAGCGGTGGGTTTTACCCTTTGAAATGGGCCCCTCTCTCCCGGTTTCTAACATAACCTGCTTGGGGTGGAAGTGAGGCTGCAAACACTGGCCCCTTCAGGCCACACAGAGTTTCCTTGTCCTGGGCTGAAAGTCAAGGCCGCAGCCCAGGGCTTGTGTTTCGCCAGACCCGGAGGGGCCTGGTTTCCCTCCGGCCCTGGGGGCGTGCTGACAGGGGCTGTTTGTGTAGAAACCAGGAAGAAACAAAAGCCTTTTCACTTCCCAGACCCTGGTTTCTCAGACTGCCAGCCTCTTCCTCTTCCAAAGGGTGCCAGGCCGGGAGCTGCCTCAGGGAGGGCTCCGGGCCAGCTGAGGGGCAGGAAGGGGGGCAGCCACTCCGAGTAGCTGCCCCCACAGAACTCCCAGCGGCCTTCTCCGAAAGCCAGTGCCAAACGTTCCCCCTTAGGGCATGGCAGAGGACCCACTGGGCATGGGCCATGGCATCAGGCAGATCTGGGCTCAGACCCAGCCGTGCCACACACGGACCAGTCGGCAGTGCTAGGCCAGGTGTCTGACATCCTGGGCCTCGGCTTCCTGTTCTGTAAGGTGGAGAGACGGTGATAGAGGGCATCGGTGTTAAATGTCGGAGGTTGATTGCTGCGCTGCGGTTACATCAGAAAATGTGTTTATGTTTGGGAAAGGCACACCCTCATGTGTGCAACTCACTCTCAGATGGTCGGGGGGGGGGGGGGGGGATCATAGCTACAGTCAGAGAGCGTGTGCAAATGAGAAAGCAGAGTGACAGCCCGTTGACAACAGGTGATCTGGGTAAAGGGTACAGGTGTGCTTTGTGCTGTCCTTGCGACTTCCCTGTAAGTGAAATTATTTCTAAGTAGCGAGTTAGGTTAGAAGCGGCCCTTGCTGAGTTGCTTTGGACCCTGATGGGGGAGGCAGCCAGCACGGAGGGTTGGCGCTCACACGTGTGCAAGCTCACTCACGTCAGCCCGTGAGTCCTCCTAAAGGCCATTCTTCCGGGCCCAGAGCCGTGGGGCACGGAGCCACTCCTCTCCTCCCAGCCCAGTTGCCGAAGCGGGGCAGCATGCTTGGAGATGGGCATTTCAAAGCCAGTGCCATCTACCTTTGGGGAGCTGGTCTTCAGTCCCTGGGGTGGGACTGCTTCTTGGCTTTGTCAGCTGTGACACTGGACAATGGGAGACCTCGTCTTCCCAGTATGAGCAGCTGGTCATCGTGTCCTCTGGGCTTCTTATAAGCACTGCTCCAAGTGTCACCTCCTGCCCCATCTCTGGCCCCGCCAACCTAACTGGTTTTCTGCGCCTGCCTTTGAGGCAGTAGCAGCACAGCCACCAGGAGGCGCTCTGGAGGTGGGGACTGAAATGTTGGTTGAGGAGATTCAAGCACCAAGACTCAGAGACGTTCCCTCCTCAGACTCTACCCCCACTCCCTCAGACTCGACCCCCGACCTCCATCGCACTTCTGTTGACCTGGGGGCCAGACAAGCCTCTCTGGGCTGCCCTGGGAGAGGAGCTCCCATGTCCTGCTGGGTCCCCCTGGTGAAGGCAGCCTCAGTGCCCACTGCCCCAGGAACCCAGCCAGCTGGACACCAAGAGTGAGAGGAACAGTTCCCCCCTTCCCGCCCCTCGATGGTCTGCTCAGTGCTCTTCACTGAGCTCATGTGTTGGTTAGTCTCCACAGACGGCCCTTGAGCTATGCCCCCCAGGATTCACGTACCCGTACCCCACACCCAGTCCAGGCTGGTCCCCAGCAGAACAGGATGGAAATAGCAGTGAGACTCCCAGGGTTGGGCTGGAAGAAGCCTGGCAGTGCCGGCTGTCCTTGGCGTGCTTGCGCCTGGGACGCGGCTGCCATTGCTGTGAGAAGCCCGAGGGCCATGGAGAAGCCAGGAGTAGGTGCCCCGCCCCCACCACGGACAGGCCCTGCAGGCCTCGTGAGTGAGGAATAAACTGGTGAATTTTATTCCTCGCTCCGAGCCCAGGCTCTCAGGTTTCAGCCCCAGCCACCATCTGACCACAAACACAGGAGAGACAGCCAGCCAGAGCCCCGCTGAGCCCACTCAACTCACAGAACCACGAGAAAGAATGATAAGTTGTTGCTCGAAGCCACTAAGTCTGGGGTATCTGTTGCGCAGCTGGCCGGGACACAGCGTGTGGCCAGATGACCGAAGGAGGTGACCGGGGCTTCGGGTTTTCCCCGAGTTGGTTCTGACTAGAACTCGGGTTGTCCATGCCAAGTCCTCTGGTTTGCTCGGGGCCCGGTGGGAAGGTGGCAGAGTTGGGGGAGGGGTGGGTGTGACCCAAATGTGGTCTATCACTCCAGAGGCTCCAGAGGCTGCCGGCCCAGGAGTTACAAGGTCTGGTTGACGAGTGAGGACTTGTCTTAATGCTAGGAGAATATGACAGGTCTGCTCTTTTCAGAAGAATGAGGACTCTCAAAGGTGGGGCTGCCTTATCTATCTCTGTGTCTCTCTTCCCCCTTTCTGCCCCCCCCCCCCCCCATCACTACCTCCCCAGCTCAGCACTTGCGGTGTTTGGAGTTGCTCAGCCCCATTGAGTTAAATAGATGGTCTCCTTGGCCATAACGAGCATGTGAGTGAGTCCACACTGTGTGTGGACCTTCACTGAGGCGCCAGGGAAGACGGGACTGACCCTGATGCCCGCCTTAAGGACTGTCTGATGGGGGAGACGAGGTTTCCTCCTGTGTGATGGGTGAAGGACAGAGTTCCATCCTCAGCGAGCCCCTGACCCACTAGAAGGACTTGCGATACAGAGGATAGTTCTGCCTCTTTCCCCTTTTGTGTGTGTTCTTCATCCAACATCCTCAAGAGGATCGGGGCTGGGTGGGCAGACCTCCTGGTCCTGAGACATCTTCCCAGAAGCCTTCAGTGCAGGCCAGGCAGGCTCCCTGTCACTCAAGTGCCCGGAAGGTGCCGGGGTCCCTGAGAGAGTATGCACGTCCCACCCCCTGGCCTCAGGGAGTGCCCATGGTTGGCACAACAGTGGTTGACAGAACCCACGCACTTGGCGCTGCCCAAAACAACACCAGCGGAGACAGCAGAATTAAACAGAGCTGCCAGCCCTTCTCTGAGAGATGAAGAGTAGGTGGGTTTGTTTAAAATATTCCCATTACAGTCAGTTAACCTTTATGTTCCCTAAATGAAAATTGTATAAACCTGAAATTTTCGTTGATCAGGTTGCCTAGGAACAGGCAGCGGGTTTTCATAAGACAATGCAGTAGATTGTCACCGATAGGGCTATTAGGAAGTGAGCTGGTTAGCGGTATTATTCCGGATCCTGGTGTTATCGTCAGGTAATTATCTGTCTGCCTCCGCAGAGCACACCCTGCTCGGGCAGGCTCTTGCAAATGAGGTTTCTCAGCCTGCTTCTGAGTCCTGGGGGTGGTGGGGACCTGGAGTCCGGGAGCAAATTGTCACACTAGGTTTAGGGGAGAAATCTGATACACCCAATTCTGATTCATTCCTTCCTTCCTTCCTTCCTTCCTTCCTTCCTTCCTTCCTTCCTTCCTTCCTTTCTTTTTTTCTTTTTTTTCATTTTAGAGAGAGGAAGGGAGAGGGAGAGAAGGAGAGAAACATCATTGATGAGAGAGAACCATTGATCGGCTGCCTCCTGTGCACCCCCCCGCTGGGGATCGAGCCCCCCACCCAGGCGTGTGCCCTGACCTGGAATGGAACCATGACCTCCTGGTTCATAGGTCAATACTCAATCACTGAGCCACACTAGCCAGGCTCTTTCTTTTTTTAACTTTTATTAGCACTTTTTTTATGCTGAATTTACTTCCGGGTCATAAGTTTTTGATTCCTCAGTTCCTCTGGGATAGTTTTCTTCTGTGCAACCTCCTCTTCCGTCTTAGGAACAATTTGCTCTTTTCACTAAGGATCGTCTCACAGGGGCAGGAGAGCTCCTGTGGGTTAATCCGCCATGAGCTCTGTGAGTTCTGCACTGCGTCTTGGGAGCTTTGTTCACCTGGATGTGCTCAATGACCAGAGAGTCTACGTCTAAAGTAGGGGTGTCGAACTCAATCAGAGAAGGGGCCAAAATCTAAAATCCAGCCTAAATCGCGGGCCGAATGGTTTACTGAACAGTCATAAACTGTCATTGTGATGGAAACGCAGCGGAGTGCAGTGATGACAGCGCGGTGCGGGCCACATTGCAAGGCCTGGCGGGACGGATTTGGCCCGAGGGCCTTGTGTTTGACACATGTGGTCTAAAGCCTTAAGCTTGGCGTTGCTTTCTGCGTTCTTAAGTACATGCAGCCAAATTCAGCACTCTTTCTGTGCCAGTGACCCTGTACCCAGCCCCTCTCTTTGGCCTGGGCACGCCTACCAATGCCACCATTGTAACGACACACATTGGCACTCATTGCTTCTGTCTGGTGACATCCTTCAGATGCTTGAGGGTTTTCGGATATGCGTACCCTTGATGGTGTGAGCAGTTTCAGGATCCCCGACTTACCCTATGACATCCCATCTTCATCAGCAATGGGACCGATCACTGGCTAACAGTGCCTGTTCAGTTTATCAGTCAACTAAGAGCAAGTAATGCTAAGTAAGGGCCTAAGGAACCCTGAGAAAATACTGTAGGAACTTCAGCAGCAGCCGTTTTACTTATTTCCCTGGGCTTGTGTTATATGTTATTTATATAGGTAGACATAGAGATAGGTAGATGTAGATATAGATATATGTTGTTGAATAAGTAACTTCTGGGCGTGTGAGCGAGATAGGATTATGAAATTTTGGAGGCGGAAGGAAACAGACACGATTATCAACCCCTTGAAGATGTTGTGCAAAATAAGAAACCTGTAATCCAGATGGGCGGAAGCAGCGTTTTATTTTATTTCTTCCCTCAGGAGTGTGCCGGCGATGGTTTTATAGCGATAGTGCCATCACTGACTTAGAAGTTTTAAAAATCCATCCTCAGGCCTGCCCCTGCCAGGATACGGTTTACAGCCCGTGACACAAGTCTTCTGACGCTCCGTTTTCTCATCTGTGAAATGGGACTAAGACTAGCTGGCCTCTCTGTTTAACGAGAGGTGGAGTCGGAGGGCCCCGGTGTGAAGGGTCACTGACTGGAAGGAACCCACGAGGACTCTGTACACATGTACAGGTCCATCCAGCCATGCGGGGTTGTTACTGTCCTCAGACGCCACCAACAGCCCTGAGTGCCTGCTTGCTTCTCATGCCTTCCGCACACTCTGAGCTCCCAACCCACGCGTGTGTACCTTAAGCTTACGTCCTCGCTGCCCTTCCAAACCCAATTTCATCCTTGTAGGTTTTTCTGAAGCAGGATTTGCGCAAATGGTGTGTTTTCTTAAATATTTATTTTGCAGGCCATTTACTCTGCACGGCTATTTTTACAGTGAGTAAGGAGCAAGGCTAAAAATAACCCAGCCCGTAACCAGATCAGCTCTGCATTTGACATTTACGTGGAATTCATTTGCATCTCATTTGTTCGCCTCTCTGTTTAACAGGTAGAATGTAAGAAAGCTCAGCCGAAGGAAGTCATGTTCCCACCTGGGACAAGAGGCCGGGCCCGGGGGCTGCCTTACACCATGGACGCGTTCATGCTTGGCATGGGGATGCTGGGTGAGTCTGGATGGGACACCATGGGCTGGGGGCTTTGGAAGCCTGCACCCGCCTACCAGCTGGGCAAGCTGTTTACCTGTCTGGGCCTCAGTTTCCTTGTCTGTAGGTGAGAATGACAATCCCCCTTGCAAGGCAATTGTGACTATTAAATGAACAGAGATAGAGATGGATGGAAGGATGGCGGGAGGAATGGAAGGAGGGAGGGAGGGAGAGATGGGTGAATGGAGGGAGAGAAAGAGGGAGGGATAGGTGATTGGAGGGAGGGAGTAATGGATGGATGAAGAGATGGAGGGAGGGAAGGAAGGAGGGAGGGAGGGAGGGAAGGAGGGATAGATCATCTTGTCCCATGTCTGGCTTATAGGAGGGACTAGATATTTTCTTTCTTTCCACCCCTTCCTTCAAAGGGAGGAAAAGTCACTCCCTCCCTCTGTCCCAGCCCTCTCTCCTAACTGGGCGTTTGTAAGGACCTAAGGACCCCTTGGCTGGCTGAACTTGTGTGGGCTGAGGCTACATCTTCTGAAACTTGAGAGAGGTGGGAAGTGGTGAGGGTGGCCGATAATCCTGCCTATTTAAATGATTAACATTTTTCTCTTGGGATATCAAAATTTGCATTTTAATGGATGTTTTAAATAGCCTGTTTTATTCTTTATGGGGTGAGGGGGGAATGATGAAAGACAAGTGTGTTTGTCCTGGCAAAAACAATCTCCCCTGGCTTCTAGAGAAATTGAGTTGCATATTATGCCCCTTCCTTAAACGTATCTCTGTCCGTCCTACGTAGATAATTGAAAATCTTGCCGCTTAAATGGCATGAAAGATGGAGAAAGCCGTGGAGTAGCATAATGGTGTGGGTAGCAGCAATAATTAGAAATTTCAAGGCAAGAGAGCGGTATTCTAGTGCAAGTTATTGTGTGTCGGGAAAATATTAATTAAATGGGATAAATGGTAGTTATGCTAAAAATCCTATTTAGGCACACGATCTGCCTAGTTTTAATGGGTTTTCATTTGATTTGGCCAAGAGTCCCTCCTCTACATTGTTTGATAAGCTTTTTATGTATTTTCAGATTTGCTGCTGTTCAAATCATTCCTGGCTTAGTTTTACATTTGTAAAAGTTTCCTGGGTCTCGTAAATTCTTGAAAATAATTTTTCTGAGGAAATGATGAGGGCAGGTGAAGTCATTCTGAGTAATTTAAAACGGAGAGAGATGCCATGAGGATATGGAAAACAGCTGGGATGTTTATTCTCAAATTAGTATTTTTAGGTTTAACGATTTCAAAGAAAAATCCTATTGTAAGATTTTAAAAACTGGGGAAATTATCCTAAAACGTATCTGGAAGAAGAAACACTAAGAATAAGTGTGAAAATGTGTTAAAAGGAAACATGAGAAAAGACTAGTTTGGTGGAGTATATGAACATAGCACAAAACTGCAGTAATTAAAATAGTGTGGTATAGAGGAATGCATTTGTTAATGGAAAAAAGTTAAAGAACCAGAACTAAATATATTTTTACATATGAGTGTAATTATTATAAGATTTTTTTTTAATTTTTTTTTTAAGAAATCAGAGAGGGCCCTAGCCTGTTTGGCTCAGTGGATAGAGCGTCAGCCTGTGGACCAAAGGGTCCCAAGTTTGATTCCAGTCAGGGGCACATGCCTGGGTTGCAGGTTCGGTCCAACCTGCAGGAGGCAGCCGCCAATCAATGATTCTCTCTCATCATTGATGTTTCTGTCTCTCTCTCCCTCTCCCTCTTTGAAATCAATAAAAATATATTTTTTTTAAAAAGAAATTAGAATTATTTCCTGCTTGACTGCAAGGCACTTGTCTGGCTCTTACTTTAAATCAGTGTTTTTCAACCTTTTTTGGGCAAAGGCACACTTGTTTCATGAAAAAAATCACGAGGCACACCACCATTAGAAAATGTTAAAAAATTTAACTCTGTGCCTATATTGACTATATATAAAGTAATTCTCTTGAATAGGAATCAAATAAACACAAAGAAAGTATTTTATAATTACTTTATTATGAAATATTAAGTAAACAAAATAGTGAAAAATTATAAAATTCTTGTCTTGTCTGCACCTACGGCACACCAGGCAACATAGTGTGCCGCGGAACAGCGGTTGAAAAACGCTGCTTTAAATAATAATTTTTATTTGATCTTTACCCTGTGTTGTGCACCAAAAGAAACCCTGAATGGCTTAAGTCTTTTAAAAACTTAATGAGTTGAGTTCATTTCCACCTGCTGGCTTTGGAGTCTGCATAAAGGCCTTTGGGCATGACATGGAGGCTTTCTCAGGGTGCTGCTCCACCTTTCTGAGTCTAATTCCATGCCCTTCACCGGTGAAGGGTGGCCTGGGTGTTTTGCAGGAGAAGCAGAGGTGTGGAGCAGAGTCTGTTCACTCGTGACAGTCGCCAAAAGAGCAAAGGGCTCAGGGTCCACGTCTCCATAGACACCCAAGCTTAATCGCTACACAGAGGGCACCCATCATGGGAGCCACAGCAGGAGGGCCTTGTTGAATGCCAACTGTGCACCTTGCCTTGGGCTAGCGCTGGGAGACAGACATGGTCCCTGACCTCGTGGAGTTTCGGTCTAGTGAGAGAGACAGTATTTAACAGCCCAGTCACCCAGAAATCTAATCCTCCTATACAATAAAAGCCTAATATGCTAAGTGTCCAACTGTTCGACTATTCAACCAGTCGCTATGACGTGCACTGACCACCAGAAGGTAGACGCTCCAACCTGTAGGTTAACTTGCTGCTGAGGTCCAGCCTATCGGGACTGGGGAAGACGGTCCGGACCCGCCCTGGAGCCCTTCTGAGGTTCCTCCCCGGCCTGATTGTGCCCCGGGGGGTCCCTTGGCTTCTGCCCAATCCCTGCAGGCCAAGCCGAGGGACCCTACTGGTATACTAATCCGTGCACCAGACCTCTAATCTGTTATAATAAAGAAAGTGACAGGGTGATTTCAGAGAAAATAAAGGAGAATAGAACCAGTCTGAGGAATCAGGGAACACCTCCCTGTGGAGGTGACATTTTAGGTGGAAAGAGAAGAGGATGGAGGGAGTGGCTGAATAGCTCTGGTTCCTCAGGAACCAGCTCAGCCCAAGGTCCGGCAGAAGGGGTGGATCGGCCAAGACCTGGGGACAGACTGACAGTGTCACAGTCTGGTTGGCCTGTTGCCTCCCTGCCCAGGCCAGAGTCTCCCCCGAGGCTTCTCCAGTGCCCCTGCCAGAAGTGTCCTCCATTCTGTCCATTGGCACAGCTTGGCATCCTGGGCTCTGGGTGAGGAGGGTGCCTTCTGTGCTGTGACTGAAGCACTTGCTCCTTCCCTCCAAAGTGGTGACTTCGGGGAAGTCTAACGCTTCCGTGGGCCCCATCAGTCACCTGGGCCCCCCTCCCTGCTGTGCAAGGCCTGCGTGGCAGTCCTGGAACCATCACCATTGCCACCAGCAGCAACGTGGCTAACGATCTCAGCTCACACAGAACATTTTAAAAAATGTATTGATGAATGGAATGAGATGAGGTTTCAGTGACTTAAACATTTTTGTTGAAAGGGCGGAAAAGACACTGATAGGGCTTTCTAGAAGTGAGACTATAAATTATTAAAGTTTTAAAATCCATTCGTTCAACAAATATTTATTGAGGGCCCGCTAAGGGCCACGCCCGTTCTGGATGCTGGGACAGCAGCAGAGAATGAAGCCTAACCCCCGGGAGCTGACGTCTGGTGAGAGCAGACACACTGGTCGGCAAATGACCAGGACACGGCGGGACGAAATGTTAAATATCCCCAAGACTTCTCCGTCGGCGGCGGGGCGGCCTCGTCACAGGAAGGCTGATGAGCGTACAGTTCCAGTTCCTCTTTCTCCGTCTCTCTTGATGTGGCGGCAGACGTCCTTGGGGGGGAACCTGCAGCTGTTTGGGTTTTGGCTTTCACAGCCTCTGACAGAATCATAGAATGATCGGCCCAGTGGGAGTTCCTTAAAAAAGAACGCAGGAGAGAAGAGGAGGGGTCAGGTCTCCCTGCCTCTGAGCCAGACAAAACGCAAATCAACTGAGGCCCTGAGCAAAGGTCTCCCTCTGTGCAGCAGCAAAGGGGTGCCCACGGTTACCCAGCTCCGTGCACTAGACTCTCTGGTTTTCCTCAATGGACGTGGACTTAATAAAGCAAAAAAAAAAAAAAACAACAAAAAAGTAATTATTGTTGATAGATTTGACTCCTCTTGGCCTTCTCCGCCACATCGTCCTACTGCCTTGCCCTCCCCTGGCCTGGCCGGGCACAGGCTCTACCAGGGTCAGTACCAGCGCCGGGAAAACGCCTCGTTGCCGAAGCCTTGAAAAGCCTCACCCGGCAGGCCCAAGTGGAGAGCCCGTTGCCCAGGTGAAGGAAGCCAGAGGCATCCCCGTCCAAGTGGTGCTGGGAAGCCCCTGGGAAACCGTCACCCAGCGTTCCCCGGCGTGAAGCACCTCGGAAATGGAGCAGGACAAGGCGCTGTAACCAGCTGGCATCCACTCACAGCCCGCACGGGGATGGGCCCGGGACTTACGGCCGCAGGACTGGACTCCTTGTAATTTCTCCTGGGACCTGTCTTTCCCCAAAATAACCATGAGGTCTCCGCTTGCTCAGCTGTTTCCCGGTAAACAGAGGAAACACGGAACCCAGCCCCTCGTCTTCCTTGGGACGCCCCGTGACGTGGGAGGTGCCAGCTCTGTGCCGCCCAGGTGGCCGTGGAGCATCGACTGTGGGTTCTCTTGTCGAAGAACTGAAGTGTTTGTTTTATATCGCTTAAATTAAATTACATTTAAATTGGGCAGCACAGGTCCGGGGGAGCTCCGCGATTCTGGATGATCCTGGGGCTGGGCACCTTGCAGACCTTTTGCCTGTGATCTGTTCTCAGCACTTGGAGTTGTATTTGTGTGCCGATCTCATGGCCAGTGTGGTACCCCGGGCGGTGCCCTGCACCCCCACAGCAGGGGCCACACATCCACAGTCCTTGTCTCTTGTCTCTCTCAAGTCGAGGGCCCAGTGGGAGCAACTCTCCGAACCTCCGAGGAGCTGAGTAACAAACGGAGCCCGGGATTGGCCCAGTCGTGTGCCCAGCTGGCAAACAGACACCTGAGGGTGGAGCCAAGGCTTCTAGACCCAGACTTCTGAGAACTCCGGGGAGGGGGCACTAGACTGAGCTGGCTGGCAAACTCTCAGATTCGACTATAGATTTCTGAGTTTCTTTTTCCCGAGTGGAAAGCCTTTCGGTGAGAGAGGTGGCCATCCAGGCAGAAGGCTTGGTTTTTCTTTAGTGACAAGAGATAATTACTGTGGGATTGATCAGGCGTCCAGAGTACTGGAGCAAATAAATTGCGCAGCAGCCAGTGCAGGAGGGGCCCGGCTGCTAATGGAAGTGGTGGCTGGGTCACCTCCCCGTAATGTGGCCTGATGGAGCCGCCATACGGGCCCGCCGTAATGTGCTATTGATATGCAGCCAGTCCATCTCCCCGTGGGCTGGGGCCGGGAGCCGCTGGAGCAGAGCTGGGCTGCACAGCAGTAAATGAAGAGGAAAATTGAAGAAATGTTGTATTATACATTTATGATTTCATCTGCCTGACCCAGAAGATGTTCGGCGATGGGGGGTGGTGATCAGACCCACACCCCCACTCTGGCAGCGGCCAAATTCTCACCTTTGTTGTTCAGGGAGACAATATTGACATCTCCAGGAAGATGGGGGTAAGGCCCCAATCCGTGTGAACTTGGCCATGCCTCTCTTCCTTCTTGTTGAAGACTTTCGAGCACTCCAAGAGGAAAGCAGATAAAGTGGAATCCTCCTGGTGGCCCACCTGAGTCAGGGAGGGACTGGGCGGTCCACCCCCCACACCCACACCCACCCGAGGAGTCTGGAAGGTGACATATGGGCTTGCAGTTTTGCTGTCAGATTAGCACTAAAATATTTAAGACCCCCCCCCCCCCAGCACAGGTGTTAGGAGAAAATGAGTCATTTTTCATGCGGAAAGGCCTCAGGCAGCAGTGACTTGGCTGCGTGCATGTAATCCGTTTATCGATATTGTTGAAATAATGGTATAAGAAATCCAGTGCTGAAAGATCGGATTTGATCGCAGGTGATTAATTCAGAGGAGAATGGAGCTGGCCAGCCGTGAAATAAGTTCCCAAGAAGCAGCCTGCGTGTGTGGTGTGTGTGTGTGTGTGTGTGTCCACTCAGTGCAGCTACGTTTGGTCCCTGTCCCTCGTCACTGCCCCTCTGCTCCTCTTCTTTCTGAGTCTCGCTCGGGTCCTGCTCCTCAGCGGTCAGGGTCAGCCTGGCTCGTCTGGGCAGCCTCAGAGCAGGAGGAAGGCCTTCGCTGCTCCCAGGAAGGGAGGGAGGCCTCTCTCCGAGACTCACAGAGAAGGGGCACCAGGTGATGGGCAGCCAACAAAGGGCCGCAGACGACAATCTCAGAGCTCAAAGCCAAAGTCAGGCTGGTGGAGGTGGCAGGGGAGGGGGAGGGGGAGAACCCCACGTGGAAGGAGACCGTGTGAGCCCGGCGGGGTGGGCACTGTGGGCCTCCTGTGGCCGGTGGAAGCTCAGTGCGGGAGACTACACCAGCCTCCTCTAGCTGAACTAAAAGGCAGGGACATAGAGGGAAGTGACATCTCATAGCAGGAAGGAGAAGGCCACACCACCAGCCAGATTTTCATCTGCACCCCATGCCCACCCAGCATGCACCCTCAGTTCACCCATCACCCCCTCGCTTGCCTGCTAGGTCAGATATCTGGAAAATAGACAGTTGCTACAAAATGCCTGTCGAGACATGTGACACGGGCTTCTGGGTTGGGGCTAAGCTTTGTGGTGCACATCTGAACACAACCAGCCCCTCGCTGTTCTCCCAGGAATATTCTGGTACTCCATGGAGTGTGTGTGCTTGGACGAGGGCCTGGGGACCCACCTCCTCTGTACCCACATGGCTCATCAGGCCCAGTGTAAGCCCTGAGTTTCCCCGCTAACTCAGCTCCCAGGCTGAGCCTGGGCTGGCGCCGCCGGCCGCTGCCCGCTGCCTTGGAGGACTTCAATCTCCCAGTGTCAATAGCTTTTCGGTAAAGTACATCCAGGCTAAGCTCTCCAAATGTCAGAGCCGGGCCCGGGCCGAGTTCGGTGCTAATGCCTGGCATTTACTCTGCAGGTCAACAAAGCCGTGGGCTTTGGGGCTCTCTCTGCCCAAGCGTGGGTTAATTACCAGCAGGCGGAGCGCGGCACCCCCAGCCCCGGGAGAGGAGTGACCTGCCCCGGGTACAGACCCTCAGGGGAGGCGGTCACTCTGTGGAGGAGACACTCTGGCTGTCCCCTCGCCCTCCCCGTGGTTCCGCCAGACCCAGGCGGCTGTGCTAACAGGACTGCTTTCTCTGTGTTCAAGGCTACCCCAACTTCGTGGCGACCTACGGCCGCGGCTACCCCGGATTCGCTCCCAGCTACGGCTACCAGTTCCCAGGTGAGTGTCTGTCTCCGGGGGCTTTAGAACCTGCGCTGTGGGCTGCACTTGGGGGGAGGGGAGCCCCTAGAGAGAACACAGCTCATCCATCCATTCCAGAAGCGGCCTGTGGGTGCTGATTTCCAATCCAGTTCACCAGCGCCAGGGGCAGCTCAGGCTGTGACTGACTGGAGTTCCCACTGGCCTGACAGCGGCAGCTTTTTAGGGGGAAGGGAGACTGAGGCAGGCGCCCTCCCCTGCTCATCTCCTTTGTCTGATGCCTGCTGGGGAGTCTCTCACTGGGGACTGAGCTCTCAGCCAGCGTTTTCTTCCCCGCTCTTTCTCGCCCTGCCTGCTGTCCACGTCTCCCCCCGCCCCCCTCCAGCTCTGCCCTGAGCCTTCCTGTCCCGGCGAATGTTGGGTGTTCTGTTGGGGTTGGCATTTGCTGTCGGTCTTGGGAAAGTATTTAGGTTCTCCCTCCTCTCTGTGTGGGCATCAGAGACTCAAGGCCAAGCCCACATTGGTATGTCCTGGCTGCTGCAGCCCCCTGGTAGCTGGGAGGCCCGGGGCCCCACCCCAGATGGCAGCAGGGTGGGCATGATCCTATAGGGGTGGGGGTGCGGGGTGCTAAAGGAAGGAGACTTTCTGGCACTTAGCTTTTCCAGGGGCGTGGGGGGAGCTTGGGGTGTCTGTGTACCAAGCACAGTGGGGTTCTGGAGACCCCCCAGGAGTGGAGGTTTGTCCCCTTGGGTTCTGTGCTGGGGGAGGAGGCTCTGTGGGGAGTTGGGCTTCAGGCGGGAACCTCCCCCTGAGGTGCAGGAGGAACATGCCCTAGCCCCAGAGGACTGTTCTGAAGCCACTGAGGTGGGCGTGTGCAGGGCTCGGCCAGCGTTTGATTCCAGTTTGGGGGGAAAGGCGGGGAGACAGGTCAGGAGGCATTTGGGACACTTAGAGCCGTGCCATATGGGAGACAGAGCCCTAGGCTGTGCGTGGCCGTGGGCAGATCGCTCCGTCTCGGGACCTCGCTTCTGTCTTCTGTGGATGAGAGTTTGTGCAGAATGGTCACTGAGGTCTGTGCCCCTTTCTGATTGTGGGGTGAGGAGGTGTTGGAGCAGAGGTTTCAGATGGAGGAGTTGGGGGGGTCCCCGTGAGTGTGTCCCCTTCCCTGGGGCTGGGCAGTGTCTCCGTCAGGGTGAGGCTTCTCTAGAGACGGCCGCCTCGGTGGCTGCGGGCTCCCAGCAGGATGGCAGGCTCCACACCCAGAGCAGCCGGCGCTGGGCCGGAGTTTGAGCCTCCATTGGACTTCCCCGGTTACAGGGGGGGCGCCGGGCCCAGTGAGTAAGGCCTGCTCCGGGCAGTGCCAGGGGACCTGGGCCTTACGTGCTACCCACCGCTCGCTCTCTAGCGACCTTCTGTCCAGTAAGATCCCACCACCACATGTGGCTACTAAAATTTAGATTGAGAGTAATTAAAATGAAGTAAAACGAAAATTTCAGTTACTCGTAGTCATATGTGACTGATGGCTACCATCAGTGAGAATATAGAACCTTTTCTTCACAACAGAAAGATCATAAAGGAAGAGCGTATTATGGTGGGAGGTCTCGTTACACACACACACACACACGCACACACACGCACGCACGCACACACGTGTGCCACCATCCGCATCCCCCATTTCTTTCCATCTGCTCAGCTCCCCAGCTGTGGCAATCTCAGGCAGCCTTCCCTCCCCTGCTCCCTTCCTAGAGGGAAGGAGACCAGGCTTGCACCCCTGCCTCCCTGACAGCACCCTGTGCGCCTGGCACAGCCACCTCCCTCACAATCAAGCTGCCGTTGTCCCCCGGCACAGCACTCATCCCAGGAGGACAGAGTCAGGGGGCCCTAACATGGGGTGACAGCGTGGGCCCCATCTCTCTGAGAGCCAGCCCAGGAAATGTCTGGTAGAACTCTTTTGTCTCAGGGACCTGCATCCCTGAGTCTGCCCTAAACAGACGGAGATGCACAAGTAACCCACCTTATCAGCCAAGGCTTCGGGGCCGGAGAGGGGCTGGGAACGGCCAGGGAACGGGCTTGCAGTGGCCATGCCCAGGGCCCATTTGTTTATCACGGTCAGCAGGTCCCACCGCTTAACAATCTTACGGGTTTGAAAGGGGCAGAAACCAGACCTCGCAGCATCCAGACAGACTCGCGGGCCCCCCCCCCCCCCCCCCCCCCCCCCCCCCCCGGGACCTGGCTGTTCTGTTCTTTCTCGGCCATCAAACTGTTCGGATTCCCATCCCACTCACACTCGAGAAGCCTCTTGTTGGTCCTCAGCTGTGGCCATCAGGGGCCCCAGAGTGCAGCCGCCTGCTCTCAGCGGGTCAGCGGGTGGCCGCTCCCCGCCCCTCACAGCCCTCACTCAGGAGCCAGGCTGGCCCAGGTCCGTCCCCTGTAGAGAGGTGGCTCTGTCTGTTCCCAACACTCCCCAGCAGCCTGGGGCTTCCCACACACTGGGGAGTCCCCGGGACTTCCCAGCGAGGTCTCATGAGCGGCGTCTCCCTGAGAACCAGACTGGACCCTCTGGAGCCTGGGCTGCAGGGCAGGGCCCCCGTGAGGGAAGCTTGGCAATGTCCTGACATCTGTCTCTTGCCTCGTGTCCGTGAGGAACGTTCTAGCAGATCTGGCCGAGGAGGCTCCCTGCCCCGTCAGGCCGCCCGTGGGCCCTCCCCGTGCCCTGAGTCCTGTGAGTCGGACATCAGCACAGCTGTCCCGCCACCACCAGCAGTCCTGCTGTCTCTTCCTCATGGCCCCTCTTCTCCACGTGCTCTCTGTGCCCACCTCCCCCACTCCCACCTCCAGTCTCTCCTGCGATGCCCGTGGATCCTACACCCTCCCTGCCCCTCCGACTCCCTCCGAGTGGGACAATTCCAAGTAGCTAGCGGACAGAAACGGAAGACACCCAGGTCCGGAGCGCCGCTAAGGTTCTTACCTGTTAAGGTGCTTCCACTCAAAACCACGTATTCCTTCCCCAGCTGGTTTGGTTCAATGGATGGAGGTCCCAGGTTCGACTCCGGTCTAGGGCACGTGCCCAGGTTGTGGGCTCCATCCCCATCGTGGGGCGGGCAGGAGGCAGCCAGTCAATGATTCCCTCTCATCACTGATGTTTCTATGTCTCCTCTCCCCTCCTGTCTGAAATCAATAAAATATGTGTTTTTTTTTAAAGTATCCCTTTGAGCCGAAACCGGTTTGGCTCAGTGGACAGACTGAAAGGTTCCAGGTTCGATTCCGGTCAAGGGCATGTACCTTGGTTGCAGGCACATCCAAGAGGCATCTGATCGATGATTCTCTCTCATTGATTTTTCTCTCTATCCCTCTCCCTTCCTCTCTGTAAAAAAATCAATACAATATATATGTATTTTTAAAAAGTATCCCTTTGAGGAACCTACAATCTAACCTTTTCTGAGGTCCTCCTGAATTGGCTGTTTATGAATACCCATCTCATCTGTGGGTAGCTGGCATCCCTCTCAGTGGAGCCCCACTTCACCTGTGCCAACTTTCCTGGGCGCACAGTAGGTATTAAGCAATGCCTGCCTCTGCCCACCTTTATTTTTTTTTTTAATATATTTTATTGATTTTATTGTTTGTTTGTTTTTTACAGAGAGGAAGGGAGAGGGATAGAGAGCTAGAAACATCGATGAGAGAGAGAGACATCGATCAGCTGCCTCCTGCACACCCCCCACGGGGGATGTGCCTGCAACCAATGTACATGCCCTTGACCGGAATCGAACCTGGGACCTTTCAGTCCGCAGACCGACGCTCTGTCCACTGAGCTAAACCGGTTTCGGCTGCCCACCTTTAGATTCTATGAAAATAGTGAAATGCTCTGATAAAGCGGGCTCGATGCCTTTGGATAATTACTAGAGTAGGGAGTAGTTCTTCTCTAGGAAGACGGGGTGATGGCAGCCGGCCACTTCACAACCCGCCCCTTCCTCCCAGGCTCAGGTGTCCCCTATACGCCCCTCCCCCGCCCCGCCCCACCCCAGCTCCTCGGAGCAATATGCGGGCTCGAATTATGACCCCAGTCAGTGGCTCCCTGTTTTCTCTCTTTTCCCCCCTCTGGGCTCTTAGTTTAATCTGTTAACTTCTGTTCTCATTTACTTTGCAGACTATTTGCCGATTTCACAAGACATAATTTTTATCAACTAGCTCTTAAGAGAGGCATAACAAATTGGGGTTTGCTACCAATGCTAGAGAGAGGACCCAGTCCCGCCGGGACCAGCCCAGCTGCTGTCCATGCCCACTGAGCTCTCCTAGCTGCCTGTCTGAATGAATGAATGCTCTTTTGCTCGTTTAATTCGTGGAAAAGACTCGTGTCCTCATTGCTTCACACAGGTTTTTCAACATAATTTTATTCTCCAGTCCCTTCCCATTTTGCTCCCTGTGTGCACTGTGAACATCCTCCCCACCTACCCCACCTGCCGCCTCCCCCAGAATGTAACCGGCCAGAGGAAACTTCTCACAAACTCTGTAGAGCCTCAGGAGGGGTTGGGGGGGGGGGGGGCTGGGAGTCCAGGTAGAAGACATCAAATTACTTTAAATAATGACCAAACAGGCTCATTGGGCATGTCACGGGGTGAGGTTTGAAGTGCTGGTGGGCCACGGGGGTGGGCGATGGGTGTGTTGGGACACCTCTGTCCTGTGTGGACATACTGAAAGCGAACACACACACACACACACAGTGTTCCATGAATACTAATGTGAGAAACTTAATCTGGAAAAAACTGTATTCGTAGGATCTGGTTGCCTGTCTTTGGGGTCCATCCTTCAGTGGCTGCTGCCATGATAATTAGCAGCCAGTCTTCCAGAGGGGCCAGTGGAGCCCCCTGGGGGCTGCCACATCGCAGGCTCTGTTGGCCCTCCTTCCCCCACCCCACCCTCACCCCCTGCCCTGCCGGCCCACTGGGGAAGAGAGGACGGGACTCAGAGGGTCCATCCTCATCAGGCGGCACCCCTGATGGTCACCCCCAGAAGGGCTGTCTTTCCCCATGATCCTGACCCCCTTGCTCCCCATTGGAAACCCCCCCCCCCCACACACACACACACACACTCTCTCTCTCTCTTGGATTAATCAGGTACAGCTCAGTTGGACCCTCAAGAGTCGCCCCTTGGCTCACACTCACAGTTTGTGAGAAGTGGCCCTTGCGCTTCCATTGGGTGCGCTGGATGTGAGCAAATATGTGTTTGAATGCCGGAGTCCCCGAGACCCACCCGTGCGGCTCTGCGCACCTCATTAAAGACGCTTGATGGGATAACTGGTCCGTTTCTTTTCTCTTCCCGCTGGCTTTTTCATGAGTGCGAGTTTTTGTTCAAGCTCTGTGGCTTTTCCCCCTTCATTTTGTTCTGCTATGTACGGATTGTTTTGCTTTGGGGAACTTGCCCGAATATGCTTGCCTCCCCAACATTTCAGCCATTGTGAATTTTCTTCATCTCTGTAAATGGCTCGTCTGTGCTTCTCCGTAATGATGTGTCCCACCACCACCACCACCCATAAACAACTGAGCTAGAAAAATAAATTGTTTACCACGGACATGCTGTGTGCTGCCGTCTCTTAGCCTGACAGTGTCCTGTCCTCGCTCCCGGGAAGGTGACTGCACTGAGTGGCCGGGACCAGTGACAGCCCAGCGCGGTTTCTGAAAGCATAGCCTCCCCCTGGCTGCCGCCTGTCCCCGGCCCCCCTGCTTTCTCGCGTCCCTGCACTTGCTCAAGGTGGTCCTGTCCTTGAGCGGAGACAGCATCTGCATGCCAGCTGCATGGTGCTCGCCCCACGCCTCTTCCTCTGCCACTACTCCTGCCCTCGAGCAGGAGCGCCAGTGAGACTTCTGAGCCCTGCACATCTGCACACCAGGTGTGCGTGAGCTCACGCACCTGCGTGTGCACACCGGCCTGCGTGCGGCCTGCACGGCGCTTGCTTTCCCGGCTCCCCTGCACGGCGCAGGTTGCAGGAGGCACTGTGGTCCTGGGCATGAGGCTAGAAGACCTTGTTTTGGGGCCCCCCTCAGGCGCATTGTAACCACGTCCCCTTGAGCAGGTGACTTAGCTAAGCCCTGGGGTAACAAGAGTGCCCGGTTAGTGAGGTGGTTACACTTAGATAGGGTGATGTGTACAGGGGAACGTGCCTTGTAAATCAGTGAATGCTCTCCAATGGGAAGGTCGGAAACGGGCACTGATGTTGCTGCGGTGTCACTGTCCGGCGTGGTTTTCCTTCTTCTTCACCCCACGGAGGTGCCTGTTGGTGGGTCTGCTTCTCCATGAAGAGAACACTAGGTGTACCGGTTAATAATGCAGATTTTTTCAATCGATGAAGTCACACGTATGTTGATATATATGGGATTTGATATGTATGCTGTTTTGTTGTATTGCTCCTTCAGATGACCACTTGTTCCGATCGATGGCACACGCACTTTCTGAGCAGCACTTGAAAACGTACGAAGAGGTGGAAAATTGTGACTCTGAATGGTTTGCCTCCCCCAAAAAAAGTTCTATTGGGACGGTACCCACAAATTACCTAAAAGATGGGGGAAATGTGTAGCTAGCGATGGACATTACTTTGAATAAAGCACTTTTGATGTTTCTCTTGAAATTGTCGTGTTTTCTTTGGATTACAAAATCTGAATTATTGACTGGTTAATAGTTAATCTTCACTATTGACTGGTTAATGATTAATCTGCATTATTAACCAGTTAATAGTTAATCCTCATTATTAACCGGATAATAGTTCATCTACATTATTAACTGGTTAATAGGTAATCCATATTTTTATGCGGTTAATAATTTACCGTAATAATTCGGATTTTGTAATCCAAAGAAAACACGACAATTTCAAGAGAAACATCAAAAGTGCTTTATTCAAAGTAATGTCCATCGCTAGCTACACATTTCCCCCATCTTTCAGATAATTTGTGGGTACCGTCCCAATAGAACTTTTGTTTTGAAGCAGACCATTCAGAGATCCAGTTTTCCACCTCTTCGTATGTTTTGAAGCGCTGCTCAGAAAATGTGGTAATCTGAAGAAGCAATACAACAAAATTGCATACATATCAAATCACATATATATCAATATACGTGTAACTCCATCTACTGAAAAAATCCGCATTATTAACCAGTACACCTAATAAACAGGATTTCAGGGTGAAGCCAGGGAGTTGCTAGGACTGCTTGCCCACCTCATGCCCATTCGTTCTCTTCCTTCCTTCTCTTCACTTACTGATCATCAGACACTGGGTCTCGAACCAATTATTAAACGTGAATAAGACTCGCTCCTTCAGGACACAGTCCAGATGAGGGAGTGAGTCAGGGTGAGACCCACTGAGCACCCTGGGACAGCTGCTCAGCTCAAGAGGGAACCTGTCACTGCTGTGAGGGGCCAGAGGTGGCTGCGGTCCTGCCTGGGGGCCGTCAGGGATGCCTAGAGAGGGTAAACTGGGTCTTGCAAAGTTCAAAGGGTTAGCTAAGTGAAGAGGGGAAGAGGGCGTACCCCAGGCAGAGACATGACACCCTTAGACACTGAATCCGTTCTAAGGAAGAAAATTGAAAACTAAGTAAGAAAACACTAAATGATAATGGGCTAAACAAAATAAGAACTGTTTCTCTCTCCGTGTGAAAGAAGCCTGGATGTAGCTCCATAGTATTAGTCCTGGCTTCTCCTGTCTTCTTGTTCTCTCTTCTTCAACGTAAGACTCCATCTCATAAGAAGGCTGCTTGACCCCAGTCATTACATATCCCCCCGCCCCCAGAAGAGCACATGACTTCCCTTTAATAATACTTTTTAGAAGTCACACGTGACACTCTGCTTAGGTCCCATAGTCAGACCTCGGTCACACGGCCAGTTCTCGCTACAAGGGAACCGCAGGGATGTCTGTATTCCAGGTAGCTGTGTGCCCAGCTAGAAACAGGGCTTGGGCCTGTGGGAGAATCGTGGGGTGGGCCATAGGGGACCCTTGGCAATCTCCACCACAACCCTGAGAGGAAGCATTGCTGGTCCCCTCCGGGTGCCCTCATCGGGACCCCCCGTTGCTCCTGGTTGGGATACAGGCTGGAGCCCACCGGTGAGTGACAGCTGGCTGCTCAGTAGCGGGCAAGCCCATCTAGAAGTGCTGACCCAGGCGGCTGGCTCCCAGGCACGTTGCCGTGCCCATGCACCCACACACGGGGCACCCACAGCTGTGGGTCCCAGCACTTCCAACCACGTGCTCCCTTGTAACAGAAGCTTCTCCTGACACAGCAGCCTGCACATCTGTCTCACCAAGCCCTCATCCGCACGTCCCTTCCCCTCCAGGGGTAACCCCTCCACAGATGGGGCGGAAACCAGGTTTTAAATCACAAGCTAGCTCCCCCCGGCGCCCCTCCGCCGCCTGGCCCTGTCTGTGCATGTGGGGCTAATCCTCTCGTTTGAATATTAAAGGCAAGCTTAGTCCTGAAAGCCTATCTGCTACTTTAATAGATGGAAAAGCAAAATTCAGCGGCGCACCCCAGATCCTGCGTGAGGACAGTCAGGGCCGTGGGCGGGGCGTGCCGCTGCGGCTCCCTCCGCATGGACGGTCAGGGCCGACGCTGTTCCCAGATGGGAGCAGAGCGCAGGGCCGTTTGCGGAAATGCATCGGTGCCACCCGAGTGGACGGGGTGGCGAGTTTCACGTTCGATTAGCTTTCGGCGCCTCTGGAAGCTCCTCTGCGTAGAGAGGGGAGTGTGCCTGACCCCGCTCTCCGCCCCGTGCTGAAGCCGGAACACTGTTCGCAGGCGGGGAGGCGGGGACCAGGTCCCTAGCTTGCTGGGAGAGTAAGGCCACCTCTGGGCCTCAGTTTCCCCCTCTGTCAAATGGGGCTGTTGATCCTTGTCCTGTCCTCTTCCTTGCAGGCTACTGAGTCTAGGGATGAGCTAATGCTTTGGAAAGGGTAGTGTGGTATCCATGCCTGAGCAGAGGGCCCAGCCGGCGTGGTCAGGGGCAGCAGTGAGGTAGGCTGTGGACGTGACTTCACCTGCCCTCTCCGTGGGCTGCATGGTGCTCGCCAGATCCCAGCTACCCCAGCACTGCCGTCCTCACTTCCTGCACACCGTCCAGGTGCCCGTACCACCAGCTCACAAAGGCTCCAGTAAGCCTACCAGCAGGAATGTAATCACCTTTCTTCCAACCCTTCAGTTTTAATTTCCATCAGCAAAAACAAGCGAAAGGTCACAGCTTAAAAAAAACAACAACAAAGCATAAATAGCTCAGTGTGGCAGTAGAGACAGGCCGCAGTGCCAGGCCTGAGGGCTGCGCAGCTTAAGCCGGAGGACAAACAGCTTCGGACAGACCAGAAGGCGGAGGTGTGGCCCCACTCCCTCCCTCCTCGTCCCTGTGTCCAGATGGACCTGGATCCCCTTCCCCCAGCGACCCTACCCAGCAGGGTCACTGCCTCTGCTCCGTGTTCCCTCAGCGGTGGTGGGGTTGGGGTGGGGAGGTCGAGAGCGCATTCCCTGTGATGCAGGAAAGGATCTTTAGGGCCTGCCCCGAGCTGGGTTCCCTTCCGGCCTGACTGGTGTGCAGAATGAGCACAGGGGAGGAGTCACCGGCTCTGCCTGGAAAGCTTTCAGGAATGGGCGACATCTGAATGGGGTTTTGAAACACAAGTAGAAGTTCGACAGGCAGGTGATGAGAGAAAGGTATTCCATGCCAAGGGCCCAGCAGACTTAAAGGCATGAATGCATTGCATATCTCATACCCTCTCCCCTTGCATTCCTGCTTCTGTTGATTCTCTGCCCCCTCTCCCCCGGGGGCAGATTTGTCACCGGTGGGACCACTAGGCCACAGATTTTAGCATTAGGAAACCGATGCCACTCCTCTCCAGACCCAGAGAATCTGGGACAAACCCTCTGTGGACCAGGAGCGCTGACCCCACCTGCAGCAGGAAGTTGGTCCCGGCGGGGGCCTTTGTGAAGGCCGCTGCGCCGACCCAGTGGGCGCGGGTCTCTCCCCTTTGAGGTGGTCAGCCTCGCCCAGAGGCACTTACCACAGGGAAAGTGGCTGCTGCCGCGCTCTGTAGGGGAAGCAGGCCACTTCCCCCGTGGCACGGCTGCCCTGCGCTGAGCCCGAGGCCACCCCTGAGTGGCACTCGCTTAAGGCCCCTCTAGTCTTCCTCCATCTAACCTCCGCTACTGGCCTTGCGTGCGCTGGTATCCAGGTAAGGCCACGTGTGGGAAGAGCCCCTTCGTGCCCCGCCCCCTTGCATCTATTCGTCCGCTTCCACCCATCCATCCTTTACTCATGGAGCACCTGGTTGTTCAGCACCTGCTCCGCCACAGGCCCTGCCCTCGCTGCTGGGAACACAGCGGTGAACCAGGGCGCCTGTCCGCAGAGGAGCAAGCAGGGCCCCGCCTGGATGGGAGGGCCCCCAGGGCTCCTGTGGCCAGGCCCTTGCTAGGAGCCCGGGGGCACATGTCAGGACAAGAAGGGACCAGAGGGCCTCGGAGCTCACCGGCCCAGCTGCCAAGGACAAACACTTGGGCTCTGGGATCCGCGTCCCCACCTGTGCTCACCGCGCCCAGGGCCGTGGCCGCCCCAGCCAGGCCCTCCCTGAGCCCTCGGGAGCCCCGAGCCTCCTGCCATCACATGGCCCCACCAGACTTAGAGCTTGCGCTGCAGGTAAAACACACCCTTATCACTCACCAGCGAATTGTAAACGTTATCTATTAAAGCACTTTGGATGTGAAATGTCATGTAAATTAATAGGATTTTAGAATAGGAAGGCACCGAAGGGAGTTCTCAGCTCCGCTACTGTTATTACCTTGAGCAATAATAATAAAAATAGAAATAAAAGTTATCATCCCACTTACTAAGCCATTACCGAGTGCCAGATTACCGTGCCGAGCACCCAGCGCCATCCTCTCGCCGAATCTCGCAGCAGCAGCCCGGCCAGGAGGCGTCCCTAACGGGTTTACGGAGGAGCAACACGGGGCCCTGCCCAGCTGCAGTCAGACGCAGGTGGGACGCTGCAGGTGCCGGGTGGGGCAGGTGCCGGGCCTCTCCCACTCTGGGCCTCCGGGCTCAGGGGCAGCCGGCACCCTGTTTTGCTCCCTAGCACCTCCGAGCCGGAAGGGATCTGGGCAAGCGCACACCTTCCGTGCCCGGCCCTGCACCCATGGTCTGCACTTGCCTCTTCTGGGAACTTCCCTTGGTTTTCAAAGGGTGCCCCCTGGCTTCCTCTTCTAGCTTCTAAGACCCCTTTCATCCAAACAGAAGCTCTCTGGCGACAGAAGGTTAAACCTCGCTAAGCTTTTGTAACAGTGCGCCTTCCCTTTATCTCCATCTGAATGTCCAAAGAAATACATGTTATTTAAAAATTAAGCCAAACAGCAGTTGCATTGAGAAATATCTGGGGCCGTTTCTGTGCCATCCCCCTGCTGTAGGTGCCAGCACCCTTGGGCTCTTGGCCCCAGAACCTCGCAGCTCCCCTTAAGTAACAGGGAGGGCCCAGGTAACCCTCCCCTGGCCCAGGCAGGCCTGGCCGCCTCACTGGCCTCTCCACCTCCCTCTCGGGCCGGCATTAGCCAGGCTCCAGCAGAGGGCCCGGCACTGCCGCCCACGCTCCCTGCACCTCGTCCCCAGCTCTCTCCTCTGCCCGGGGCCTCCCTGGGAATGGCGCTGTCGGTGTCCTCGGTGAGTGTCAGGCTTGCTTCCAAAACAGCATAGAAGTCGGATTTCTCTTTTGAACGCCAGGAACTCGGGGTGGGGTTTTCTTTTCCCAAATAGACATATGTTTGTTTGCTTCCTAAATTATACAGTTTGATCATGTAAACGTGTAGCTTTGGTTATCAATTGTCCCTCTTCATGCCCCCTGTTCTGTCCGAACCCGAGTCCTCTCACTCCAAAAATGTAGCATTCAACTGTGTCCATTCCCACCCCTTTGCAGCCCCTCCCGCTGAGCCACACCAGCCAAGGCAAGCCCACCTCCCTGCAGGAAAAAGGAGTCGGTTACTCAGGGCCCAGAGAGGGTGACACCCACGTCACCCAGCGAGGCGGGGCAGCCGGGGCTGGAGCAGGCTTTGAGGCCAAGCCCAGAGAGCCTTCTATTTCTTTGTCCCCCACCTGAGGGACTGAGCAGCTCCAGGCTACCGAATCGAACGGGGTCTGACTGGAATCCCACCATCAGTGCTTCACTCCTGTGTATCAGGCATTTTCTTTTCCAATGCCAGGTACCCGAATAGGAGATGCTACATTCCTAATACCCGAGTTCCCCAGTAGGCAACCTAGAGCACCCAGGCCCTGAGATTCTTTTCAGCAAAATGCTTTTCTCCTTCTCTGCCTGATCTATTGCTAAGACATGGGAAGCTCAGACGACCAGGGCCGTGCCAGCCGCTTGGCCCCGGTGTCCTTAGAGCTGAGCAGAAGATGGCACATTCTCATTTGAGTTTTGGCAAGTGAGCCCCACTAAAATTACATCATGGCCAAAACCTGTTTGGCTCAGTGGATAGAGCATCGGCCTGTGGACTGAAAGGTCCCGGGTTCGATCCCGGTCAAGGGCATGTACCTTGGTTGCGGGCACATCCCCAGTAGGGGGTGTGCAAGAGGCAGCTAATTGATGCTTCTCTCTCATCGATCTTTCTCTCTGTAAAAAAAATCAGTAAAATATAAAATAAAAAAAATAAAATGACATCATGGTGTGGGGATGGGATAAAGGATGGCACACCCCTGTCATCAGTAAGGAATTCAAGGCCCCCAGGATGTTTGCGACCACCCAGCCGCGTGGCCCAGCGTGGAGAAGGTGCAACAGCGCTGCCCGGGGAAGAATCCTGTCCCGGAGGCAGGGCCAATGGCTGGGTAGAGGGTGACTGTGGGGCTGGAGGTGGAGGGCAGGGAGCCCGGGGAGGGGCTGGGAGGACACTGTGTGGTGGGCCCGCTCCCTGTACGGGGCAGACTGGGTGGCCCTCCTCTCCCAGCCCCTCCTCACACCTGTCACTCTGTTCAGCCTGTTCTGATGGAGATTAAATTCCAGCCCTCAGCCATGTGATGCTCAGTCTCCAGCAGCCTTTATCTGAGATTAAGGATAATGGATTTTCCTGGATATTTTTGTCCCTTCCTCTTTCTCTTGGACTTTTCATCCAAAATGCACTCAACTCCAGAAAATAGATCTTTGGTTAAGTCTTTTTATTGATTGAACTCCCCTCCCCCAGTCCTGCCTCCCTGTCCCCCCATCCCCCTACCTCCACCACCTTGTCACACTTCCAAGGAAACCTGCTTCCTGAGAGAGTGCAAGAATAGCAGGGCCTTGCTGCTCTCAGTGCCTGCCTCCTCTTCCTCCTCCTCCTTCTCTTCTTTCTCCTCCTCCTCCTCTTCCTCCTCATCTACCTTCTCTTCCTCTTCTTCCTCCTCCTCTTCCCCCCCTCCTCCTCCTCTTTCTCATCTTCCTCCTCCTCCTCCTCCTCCTCCTCCTCCGGTCCATGCTCTCTGCCTGCAGGGACCTGGCAGTCTGAGAATTGGGACAGGGAGAAATAACCTGACTTCCTCCTTATTTTCCTTCAGCACATTCGCCAGCACCCACATCTTCAGAAATGTAGATCCTGCCCGGAAGAAGTGGGGAGAGGCCTTGGTGGGGGACCCCTTCCTGGGTGCTGGCGGGGGGGGGGGGGGGGGGAGCAGCCTCCAGGCAGGCGCCGGGGTCCTCACAGGAGCCGGAGACCAGTCCTGCCGCAGGGTCCGCCTGCGTGTGTACACTGACTTCACCTGGATCTTTCTTTTTCCCCCTTCAACAGCCCTATTACCATATTTAAATGCAAGTATGTTTCTTTTCATTGGCGTTTGCAGTAGCTTAGCCTGACCTTCCTAGAGTAGCTCGTTCCGTTTGAACTTCTCTCCCCCCAGTAGTTCCGTGTAGCTAGGACGGTAGTCTTAGAGTTTAGTGGGCTTCTAGTTCTCTGTCTGGGGATGGCTCCTCCCTCCTTCCTGTCCTCCCTGCTCCCTGCCGCCCGTGGTGCATGTCTGCCCCTCAGTCCTGTGCAGACACCTCCCTGGACGGCTCTGTGGCCCATGCCCAGCAGCTCATCTCAGTGCTGCCGCCTCTGGCACATCCCTTAAAACCCGGCACTGGGAATGGGCCTCGGAATCAGGCCTCCACGTGTCTGCCTGGACGGAGAGGCCGTTGGTGCCACGTGTGTGGGAGTATGTCTGCGTGTGTCCCGGTGCCCGGCTGTGTGCACGTTCTAGTGGCCAAGGGACGCCCAGGGGAGGGGACTGGCCCACCGCCTCCCTTCCCTGGACGTTCTGCCGCCACCCTGGGTCACCTTGTCCTTTTAGTCCCATCGCTGGGCTCGCCTGGCTTCCCGGCGCAGTATTCGATAGCATAAGCCTCCACCCAGAAGTTTCTAGAACGCACAGGACTCGATCGAAACCCCAGGAGACGCCGCAGTGCTGATCTGCTTCCGAGGTTGAGCCACAGAGAGAGAGAAAGCCACGGGGCTCCCTCCGCATCCGTCCCGGGGCCCCACGCTCCCTCCCACTGTGGGCTTCACGCGCACGCAGCCAGCCGGACGCCCAGAATTCTCCCCACTGAGGCCTGGGGCAGCCATGCTGCTGACATGACCATGCCCGGCGTTTAGATGGCCCAGCAAACCTGCAGAGCCTTCGGGAAACAGAGTTAAGCCGACTCCTGGCCAAGGTGCCTATTCTTGTGTCTGTTCCTTCCCAAGGGCCTCCCGCCTGGGGCTCAGGGCGGACGCTCCCTGCAGGCAGCCCAGCCATGCCTGGCCCTGCTCTGGCCGGGCCTGGGGACGGCCAGGGGTCAGTGCGGCCGTGGCAGGGAGCTCAGCCCAGCTCCCCGGAGGAGTGCCTCCTCCGGGGTGACCGGTGAGTGAGCATCTGACACACCTGCAGCTGCTGTGCCTCCCAGAAGCCTGAGAAGCCACTGGCCTGTGTCCCCGCTAGAAGCCGGCCCGTCCTTTGTGTGGGGGGCGGGGGAGAGGGGCCTGGGAGACGGGGCTGCCTGCGGCCCCTGCGAGGGCCCCCCAAACCCCCCTGACTCCGGCGCCTCTCTCTCCGCCAGGCTTCCCAGCAGCGGCTTACGGACCAGTGGCGGCGGCGGCGGTGGCGGCGGCCAGAGGATCAGGTAGGAAGGCGTACGGGACAGGCGGCTGCCAGGCATGCCCCAGTGTGCGGGGGAAGGTAAAGGCCCTGTCGGATCTGTGTGGCTGCGGCTGTCCCCGACTCTCACCACAGCCCGGAGGGCGGGACGGGAGGCTCGGGCCAGGCCCCGCCACCCAGGGCACCTCCCAGCCGGGCTCGGTCAGGGACTGCAAACCAGAGGTGGATCGTTATCCTGTCATTGCAAAAAAAAAAAAAAAAAAGGAGAGAGAAATGAGTTTGCTCTTGGGCTTTGGACAGCCCCTTCACCTGACAGCCGGCTTCCGGGCGCTGCGGGCATTCCCCTCGGCTTTTGCTGGTTCGCAAGGCTCCTTTCCCCGGGTCTCTGACCCAGCCGGAGGCCTGGGTTGGCACCAGGAGGCTCAGCCTCGGAGCAACCAGTCCACTCCGTCCTGCTGCCCCCGGGCAGGTGGACCTGCTGCCCCAACTAAAGGCCAGAGCTCCCGAAGGCCAAACTGGGGGGCAGCCCTGACCTCAGCGAACCGGCTGCAATTCCTGGACTCTGGCTGCCGCCCAGACACTCTTAGCAGAGACGAGAGAGCTCCCGGACTCCGGCTGCCAAGGGAAGCGGAGTTTTCCCGCCAGGAGTTTGCCCCGGTCCTTTGGTCTCTAAAGCCGGCCTTTTAGGAGGTCTGGGACCCCTCAAGGGAGATGGGAACTTTTTCCCAGGGGCGCTGTGGGCACGTCCAGGCCTCAGGAGGGCCTTGGGTCCTCTCCCCAGATGCCCAGACACTCACTGCCTTCCTAAGCAGGCGGGGCTTCTGCTGTGCTCTGGGCTCCCCACGAGGCTCCTGGCCTCCCCCTTGGGCACCCAGAGGCCCTGCTCCCCCTAAACCGTGGTTTGCAGCTCCCCCCACACCCCGTGGCCCGGGCTCTGGAGCATCCAGGGGCACCATCCCGTTTGATGTAACAGGGCTCCCAGGAGGGCGGGGAGGGAGGTGCTGGCGAGGGCACCAGGAAGTGGGGCATTAAAGGCCCCGAGGGCAAATGCCAAAAGCCCGAATCTTTGTGACAAGACACTGGCACAGCGAGGCCCATTAGAAACCTCAGTGAAAATCCGTTCCATGCAAACTGGCACTGCCTCGAGCTACAAAGGACCCGCTCCTGGGAATCGCCCCCCGGGGATTTATGTGGAGGGGCCAGGCTGTTCTCGGGGCGCAGAGGGCAGTCTGCCAGGGAGCTGGGCAGACTGGCCAGCAGGTGCGGAGAGCGGGGTGCCCTCCCTGAGCATCCGGCCCTCTGACCAGCGCCCCTGGGCGCCCCCTGTCCTGGGGTGGGGGCACAGCTTCCTCGAGTCCCCCCACCCCCCCACCCTCGACCCCCCTCACCCACCCCGTTCTGTTTGGATTTTTAACTCAGTCTTTAGGAGCGAGCCTCTGCCCTACCTACCGGTGCCTGGTGGGGGGACGAGCAAAAGGAAACGAGATTTTTGAGTGTTGTTGGTTTTGTTTTCTCCGTTCAGTTTCTTTCTTATTATAACTTGGATTATGAAACTAAACTTTAACCCAAAATTAACCCTGCCTCTCTCCCCACCCCATCCTCCCCGACCTCATGGCAAGTTTAAAGGGCAGCATGGGGTTCTTTGTGAGTCAGAGTGGCCTCCCCGTGGTCCGGGCCCCCCTTCCGCCACCCTCACCTCCCACAGACCCCAGAGCCAGGCGGGAGTCCCACCCACCCCCTCTAACTCTTAACCCCCAGGTCAGAGCCATCTCCAGCCACACCTTTTGTTTTCTCGGGCTCAGTGGTGTTTTATTTGTGGCCATTTCCATCGGAAACGCAGTCTCCCACAGGCCATCCTAGGTCAGCCATGCTCATCGCTGCACTGTTAGTGAACTCTATTCAGGAGTGTGTGCCCCGACCACTGCCCCACACCAGCCTGGTAGAGCAGGAGTAAATCCTCAACTCCGAGGTGTCGCCGGGAAGCTACAGGCACCCCCGCAGTGCTGCCTGGGGTCGGGGCCTGGGCTGTGTCCAAGGGGCATGGCTAGCCTGTGCCCGCCTGATCAGAACACCCCCCAGCGGAGGGCACCTGCCCGTGTATAGACAGGGAGGCCCACACCCTGCCTTCCTGTGGGCCTGGCGCAGGGCTACAGGGCTGGGGAAGGGAGAGCTCTGCCTTGCTTTCGGTCAGTGCCTGTTGGCCTGTAAGGACTACCCCCTCCCTCTTTAAAAAAAAATAAATAAATAGAAGATCTAAACTCCGAGCCTGGCAGACCTGCCCACGACCTGCCTGTCTGCAGTGGCCCCTCCATGGCACTTGGGCACAGGTGCGAGGGCCACACAGACTTGTTGGGGTCTGCACATCCTCCCTGAGGACTGATTGTCAGGTTCTACCCTCACCCATGCCTGCCACCCTGCACCCCAGCCCAGCTCCTCCCCAGGGGCAGGGGTGCTCCTTCAGCCTCCTGAGCCGGCTCCCAGCAGCCTCGGCCCGCGAGGGAGCCGCAGTTCAGCTGCACCCCTTGCACAGAAGCTGGTTCAGGGAGACGCTTTGGGGCACCGACCTTGAGCTTGGTGCCGTGCTGGACTAGCCGATGACTAAAAAGCCAGGGCTCTCGGGGCATGGGGTAAGGACCAGGCATCCCCCATGTTTGTCTTTGCTTTTTTTGTCTAGCCCCACAGTTTTGTTTGGGCTTTTTCTTTCATTAGGACCAAGGGGAGGAGCTTCCCGAGGCGGAAGCACCTGCCGAGACCGTGAGGGTAGGAAGCAGCTTCCATTGGGCTCAGGTTGGCAACTCGAACCGGTCAGGGCTTCGGTGTCAGGGTAGGAGGTCCAGGGGGCCTTGAGCTCTGCGCCCACCTCAGCCAGCCCCTCCGGGCCGGCCTGCCCGCCTTTGCCTAATTCACCCAGGGCCTGGGGGGAGCAGGGCTCAGGGGGCCCCACCCGGGGAGGTCCCTGCCGACTCCTAGATAACTTCACTATCAGTGGTCACCTTTCTTTTATCCTCACCCGGTGGTTTGAAATGTCATCTTTTCTTGTGCTCAGTCAAGAGTTTGTTTGTTTATTTTGATCGTGTTCATTCAGTTCCAGTGGCCCCATCACGTCCCACTCAAACCTCAATCCTGTTTGCAAACGATCCCCTACCCCCCACCCCCATGGGCGAGGGAAGTGGTTCGGAGGCTATTTCATTTCGGGGTGGCGTCACGGGTGGGCCCGTGGATCAGTCTTAGAGCTTTGGAGCCCCCTCCTCTCCCCAGCCCACCTCCGGCCCCAGCCAGGACCCCTTACTGTGCTTTATACTTGCCAGCTTTATCCCAATGTAGTAACATGAGCTCCTGACAGTGGTGAGTGTGAGAGTCACGTTTCTGTTGTCTTTTCTCTTGCTTGGTTGGGGCTGCGGTGAGAGTGTCTCTGAGGCATACTTTCCCGCCTCTCTTACACTAGGATCTGCACACCTCCTCTCAAACACTCTTCTGAGCACGCTCAGCGGGAAGGTTTGTCCACACCTATTAATCCTCTCTCAGTGTCCAGCTTCCTGTTAGTACCAGCTGGTTTGCATGTTTTTGCTTGTTCAGATGAAACAGTTCAAGAAACAAATTCATACCCAACTCTCGAGAAATGTCTTTTTTTTTTTTGTACTTTCGTTTTTGATTTTTTTTTTTTTTATTAGTTACAACTCCAAAACACCTGTTGTCCAGTAAAACATTTCACACCCCCCTGCCTGTTCTTAGACTGTATGTATCTGTGGGACTGAACTAAATGCATGCACTGTAGTCGATGTCCTGGTAGCTGTAGCCGTAGTTGTAGAACATGCATTGTTGAGTTGATATTACAGGGTCTCCGACAGCGCGGCATGGCACGGCTGTCTGAAGGATAGCGCGGGGGGGCCAGGAAGAGAAGGGGCTCCATATTTTCAATGTCGCCAAGGGGCTTGGATCCATGTTCTCGCCATCAGCCACCACCACCTCCCCTCACGCTCCCTGCTCCCCCAGTCCAGAACTGGGTCACCACCCTCTCAGCTCTAGCCTTCCCAGCCGAGGCCTCTGTCACGTGTCCAACTGTAGTGAGAGAGAGAACGGAGCCAGATCAGAAGGAGTCTTCAAGCTCTTCCTTTTCTTGTCTTCCTCATATGGTTCTTGAACTCAGCAGGTCTCTTCTTCTTTCTGAGGAGCAAGGCCCCTCCCAGCCCTCTACTCCTTCGCCAGCTCACGTCAGCCCTTCGAGGAGGCAGGTCCGTGTGGCAGCCCTGCCTCTGTGGTCTCCACCCTGGGGTGGAGGGGAATGAGCTGTGGGAGGGGCAGGGATCAAGATCTTCAGATCCTCAGTCTGAAGGCAGGGAATGCATTTGTTCCTCGGGAAGGTCAGCATTGCTTCTCCCAGTGGGTGAAGGTGAAGGAGAAGCCGTTAGGTGAGCTCGCCAGGGGTGGGGCGAGTGGGTGAGAGGACCATGCCAGCATGGAGATTATTGGCACGGCAGGGGGTGGGTGAGGGTCTCTGTAACTGTCAGGGAGGGAGCCGGTTTTTCTCCATCTCCCCAGGAAGACTTCCCAGTCCTGCTGCCCTTGCCCTCAGCTCAGGGCAGTGGGCGGTCACCTTTGGACACACCGCCTTCCCCGTATTTGCGGCGACCCGGACCCGTCATTGAGGGGCGCCAGAGGTCTCTCAGAGCCTTCGGAGAGTCCCCATCTGTGGTGGGGGACAGAAGCCCAGGAACTCACAGAGCCATGAAGGCCCCAAGAGTGTGAAGTGACAGGGCCAAATGGGAGCTTCATGGAGAGGAAAAGTAGGGGGCTGTGGGAGTCAGCAGCACAGTGTGGGGGAGGGAGGAGGGCAGGGGTGAGCAGGCCCGTGGGCCCCAGAATGAGGGCTGTGGCCCAGGGAGGGAGATCTGGGATGTGCCATCCTTCTGGCTCTGCCTGCATGGGGGTGGGCGTGGCCGTGAGCGTGGGGCGGGCAGAGGGAAGGTGTGGAACTGTGAGAGGCTTCGGGCTGCTGACTCTGCAGATGGACCCAGGCTGGGGAGCAGGGGAAGAGAGTGGGGACGGAAGGCAGAGAGAGCAGGACATCTCCCCCTGTTGGCCGAAATCCCAGGCCTGGCTCTGCTCAGAAAATGGCTCTGCTGTCTTGTGGCTGAACATCTTAAGAGTCTCTGTTCCAGCAGCTAAAATGAGCACAAGTAAAATTCAAATGGGGTTTAGAACAGTTTCACTGGAGCCAGAAGAGAAAATGCTTTCGGGAAGAGAGCAGATCTTGCAAGGAATGCATGCCTGTCCCACCGGCTCCCAATGTTCTACGTGTCCCCAGCGGCGTCCTTCGCCGGATGCGCTGAGGGCCGAGGGGCGTGAACGGCGGTGTCCCACACATGCTCCTGCAGCCACTGGAGGCACCCAGGAATTATTTGCATCGGCTGCGGCGTGAGCGTTGGGGTTCCCAGGTGTTGCTTTCAGCAAGCACGCGTTGAAGGTTTGCTCTGCGCCAAGCACCAAGGAGTATACAGGCAGATAGCACTTCCTCCCTTCACGGGTCTGAGAATCCAGACCCTCCCCCTGAAAGCCCATTTCCCCGGAGGCATTGTTCCCGGCACCGTCAGCTTCCCTGAAAATGGGAAGTGGATCCGTGTGCAGCCTTCGTTTCTGAAGAGGGCTTTCCTGCACCCCCATCGGCAGGATCCGGTGGCCAGGAAGGGGGAGGAGGGCTGTGAAACCATCTCCACTTTCCCCTCCAGACTCGCTTGTGCAGCAAGCAAGCATCCTCTGGGGGCTGTGGCCCCACGATGGCCCATCTGTGGGCAGGGTCCTGGGGACTCCCTCTCGCTGAGACAGACCACAGGCCCCAGAGGATGTGGCCGTGGAGGACAGCCAGCGCAGTAGCCCAGAGCGAGGGCCCGTCTGTGACCCGTTGGGACCAGCCGCGACAGCCAGCCAGACTGACCTGAGAGACCTCTGAAGGCGGATCTCCAGGCCACTGCCTCATGTCCGGGGGGTGGGCCCCTCGTTTTCCAGTTGTCATTTGCAGTCCTCATTTCTGGGAGAGCCAGGGTTTTCCCCTTCAAGAGCCCGGCACTGGATTTAGGTAACCTCGGTGTATTTGTAATTATGCAAAAAGCCACCCCGCCCCTGACCTCAGCCTCATTCATTTTCCAAGGGCTTCCGGACCAACCCTGTGGAGGATAAAATACATCAACTCTAATCAATAATTTTGTAATAGAAATCCCATGCACTTGATAAATCAACTCTAGTACAATTAGCAACTAGCCCTGAAGCCCAGACCTAAGTTTAAGTTAATCCTAAAGTGAGTGGAGTGGGGGACTATCAATGGTCTTTTAAATCAGTGGAATTCTTTTCAGTGGGTGGCGCATTCGTCCGTGCCTGCCCCCCCCCCCCCCCGAGCGGGTTGGGTCCCCACTTTCATGGAGGCTCAGAAGGAGGAGTGGAAAGCGAGAGGGATAGAGGGACCCCCTCCTTGCACCCTGGGCTGGGTGGGAGCACTGCAGAGTCTGGGAACCCCGAAGCTGGTGCAACCCCATGCCTGTTATATTGTGGTTCCTTGTGTTTCTGCCAAGCTTAGACTGTTATGTCGGTCACTGCAACTACCCCATGAGACAGGCAGGAAGGCAGTTTGGGCCTGGTTTTACAGGTTTGTTTTTATGAGAAGGCTGGGCAGCAGACATGACTTATCACATAGCTAGTTACCTGAGGAGCAATGCTTTGGTCAAAGAGGAAGAACCTGGACTTGAACCCTCAGTCTTCAGCCTTCCTTAAGCAGCCCCGTGGAAGGGCCGCGTTTGTTCATGCAGGACTCACCTGCTGTCCGGACGCCATGCATGTGCAGAAAGGCAGGACGTCTGAGCTGCCAGCGCTGTGTCAGCCGAGGACTCAGGCTCCAGGACCTCACAGCCTGACTTTCAGACGTAGATTTTAGATCTGGGCCCAGGGTACATCTGCCATGGAGTTTAATTCAGCAGATGTTTATATGTGCATAGCAACAGTAATTATTATATGTGGCAGGCACTGTCCTGGGCCTTGGGTCAGAGTACGTTGGGCTCAGAAACCCAGCCGGGCAGGGTTAAAGATGCTAGGGGATTTATTGCCAGACATATTGGAAGCCCTCAAAATTCACACCCACCTGGGAGATTCCTTAAGAGAAAGATCTCTTGCATGTGGTTGATAGGATGCTAGAGACACTTCCCAGCCAATTTTAATAAAATAATGATACTACTAATATATTAATAATAATGACTCAGACGTATTGTGAGGGAAGCAAGTACTGTGCCAAGCCCACCTGCCTTATCCCATTTAATTCTCATAACCCTATGAAGTGGGCACCATCATTCCCATTTTAAAGATTTAAAAACCATGGCTTAGATAGCGTATCTGAGGCGGCAGAGACAGGATTTAAGTCTAGGTCTGTCTCATCAGATCTGTCTGTGCTCTTAGCCACTGTCAATGGATGCTTTGTCATACCAGCCCTGTGATGCCTGAGCAAAGCTCTGCATCTTTAAAACATACTCTCGACAAAAAACCACCGCTGCCATCAACTCGATTCTCCATATCCTTGGGGAAGGAGAGAACCCAAAATCATTCACAAGAGGCCTCCGGTGGCACATGTATTTTTTGTACTTGCTTCTGCTGTTGCAGATTTAACGTCATGGTGCTGTCTGGCTTTGGCTGACATTTCTAATCTGACTTCTGGTCCCTAAATCCTTTCAGACAAAGGAGGAGAAGGTGTGGTCCGGTAAGAGAGCCAGTCTGAAGGGGTTTACTTAAAAGGAGCCTTTAGCCAAAACAGGACTGGCGGAAGTTAACTACTGCCCCAAAGAAATTAGGTGATGGAGCAAGGGAGAGCCTCTCGAGGCAGGACAGACATTCTCCATAGGGATGTCAACATCCCTTCCTGTGAGCTGTGAGGCCTGAATCTGGAAGGTCGCTGGGAAGCCCAGCCTGGGAGGTGATTGGCTGCCCAGTTGCTGGGGCTTTGCTTTAGGCCAATGGCTGGGGAAGGTTGCGGCCGAAGGCGGGAGCAGTAGGCTCCTCGGCCAATCGTCCTGCAGAGAGGGGCTGGGCTCCTGGTACCATGGCAACCAGGAGCAGGGGCTCATTTGTTTTGTAGATGAGTAATTACTACGCAATTAGAGGGAGCTAAAAATAAAGAGGCCCTTTGTTCCTGGTTACTTACTAATATTAATAAAATGGTCTGCCCAGGTATGTGGTGAACAATTAATGCAAACCTGTGTGCATGCTTTAGAGCCCCCTGTGGGAGGCAAAGGCTGCCCAGCCCCCTTTCCCCCTTTTTCTGGAAGTTATTTCTGACTGTGGCCTGCAGAGGGTCGGCTTCCCTGGTCTTGAGGGCGAGAAAGAGAAGCTCAGCCTCACAGACACGCAGGACCTAGGATGCCCTGGATTCAGGGGATCAGTTAGGTGCCTACCCAGGGAAAGGTCCCTCGATGTCAACCCAGCCTAAAAACAAAACAAAACAAAAAATACACAAAACACCAGAAACACAGCAGCAAAACCAGAAAACATAGGCTGATGTTGGAGAAAACCCTTGTCCAGTTTTGCTATGTATTCTTGGCCATGTTATTTGACTTTTCTGGGTATACAGAATGGTCTTTAAACCTTCCACTGAGGTAGCTGCAGAGATTTTTATGTCTCCCTGCTCAGCTGGCCTGAAGAGAAACAAACCAGGCTTGGGAATGACTTGCTGGAAAGTTACCCAGTGTTCAGGGATCAGGCCCATGTCTTCCTGTGCCCTGGCTTTGGGGATGGAAATAACTCAGAAGCTTCTCTCAGATTCCTCACCCTGCCTGGGGGGAGGGGTGCCTTGTGGGTTGATCAGATAAGGATGATAAGCAGCTTTAAGGGGGGGCGGGGAGAAGGAGGGTAAGAGCATAGAAGGAAGTACAGGGGATGGGAAGACTTGGTTCCTGGCAGGCTTCTGCCACAGATAGCTGGGTGATTTGGGGGGCACAGAATCTCAGACTGAAGGGTTCTTGGGGACCATTCAGTCTGTAGCTCTGCGTTGCTTCTGTTACCAAAGCTCTCGATCCCTTTGCCATTGGGGATGAACAAGGTGACTGGGTCAGTGCCTTAGATCTGAGAGGAGTGGCTAGAGAGAGCCAGGGACTCCCAAGTGATGAGGCACGTTGGTGGGGAGACACTGGAAAACAGTAGTCATGTTTGTTTCTTTTTTATTTGTTTTGCTTTGTCGTTGTTGTTTTATGCATGAAGGCAATGAGAGGGCAGAAATCATTCCAAAATTGTGTATTGGTTAAAAAAAAAAAATAAACCATACAAAAAACAACAACAAAAAAAACAGAAACCAAAAACTAGTCAGATTTCCACCCTTGGGTGTGGTTGGTTCACCTTTAGGGTTGATTAAACCTGAGGGTTTGGCTAAGCACGGTACTCGTGCAGGTGGACCTGCGAACAGCTGCTGTGGATGACCATATCAGCTCTGAGAAAGGGCCGGTGCCTGGGAGTGTGTAAGGTTCCTGGTGTCCAGGCCACGCTGCACACCCATCCATCCCATCAGAACCCACCAGGGTGGGCTCCCCAGGCAAGTCCAGGGCGTCGCTGTGGACTCAAGTTCCACCCAGTTCTTGCCAGGTATAGAACCTCACAGCATTTCTGTGACTTTGCCACCAGCATCCCTACCTTAGAAACAGGTAAACAGAGGCAAGCTGGCAGCTGGCCCCAACCTCCGTAACAGCAGGACAGCCGGTCCGGAAGCCTTAGCTGGAGGCCTTGGTGCTCAGGACCCCCCTGCCAGTCCTCGGTTTTTCCAGCCAAACCAGGAGCGGAAAGGGCCTCTGTGCTCAGACAGTGCTCATGCTTCCCTCGAGGGCCAGCCCGCTGAGAGTAAAGGCATGTATGCACCCAGAGAAGCAGAGGCCCTGGATCCCCCATAAGGAGGGAAGCAGCCATCCTCCTTGACGGTCTGACGAATGGGAGCCTTTCTGTAAGGTCAGAGTTTGTTTGTTATTAAAGACCTAATTAGAAACATGAGAGGGAGCTGAATGGCTCCGTGCTTAGCTAATTAGTGACATGTATGCGCCCGCTTTGAACTTCAAGGACACAGAGCTATTAGCGCTTCCATCAAGAATGGATTAAACTCCTGTGCCTTTATAATCATTAAAGACAGGCTGCTCAAGTGGAAAGCCTCTTGTACAGGTCCTCAAGGGGCTGCCCCTCAGCTTCCTCCCCCACCCCCACCCTCACCCCCATCTCCCACCTCCCCACCCGCTGAGGCCCAGGTGGCCAGTGTCCACGCAGCGGGATTGGGCAGTAAGTACTGTGGGGTCCTCGGGCCTTCCAGCTCCCGCAGGACGGCGTGGTCCTCGGGGACTGGGTCAGCCCTCTGGTTGCAGAAAGACCCCACTTTCTAGAGGGGTCTCTGCGAGGGCTCAGGCACGGGAGGGCTTCCCTTCTCTGGGGCAGTGCTCTCTCCACCTCACCTTGGCCCGAGCCACGTCCTGCACGCGCAGCCTCGTTCTCCAGGACGTGGCCTGGGGGAAGGGGGTCCGGTCCACGGGGGAGACGCGTCCCCCATCTCCTGCAGCAGGCCTGGCCCTGCCTCCGGGAGCCCCCTGCAGTCTGTTGTGCAGCTCTTGCCAGATTTCATTGTGTTTTCATTTAGCGAGAGCACACAGTCCAGAAAAACGTATGCTGGGCTGACAATGTCACTTACAAGACACAGGCACGCTCCTGGCCCCTCCGGCTGGGGCGGGCAGGGTGGGAGTTGGCCAGGGAGCTCACAGCCGCAGGCGCGCCGCCGAGGGCCTGCCAGGTACCCATGGGGAACACCAGACTGGTTGTTTTTGAAAAGACAGAGAGGAGGATGTTTCCGAGGACAGAGGCAGCCACCGGATCAGGCATTCTCACGCTGAACCAGGAGATGCTGGGAGCCACCATGCTGTGCGGGAGAGAGGAAGGCAGTCTCTAGTGGGCCCCACACTCCTGTCCTTGTTTCCTGGTGATTCTCAGGGGAAAGGGGGGAGGGGAGCAAATGCTCTGCCGTCACCCGCGGGACCGCCCTCTCACCCCCGCCCCCACCCGCCTTTGCCTAGGTGACCGGTGATGGAGGCAGCTGCTGGCGGCTCGGCACAGCCTCTCATGGGGGGCGGTGGCTTCATGGGTGGGTCTCTCCATCTGCTGCTCCTTGCAAGTTCTAACCTGCTTGGGTTTGGAGCCTGAAACCTGTTAATTTAGAGACCAGGCAGCAGGATGTGAGTGTTAAAACACCACCTGCTTCAGCCAAACCATAAATATTTGTCTCCCGGCTTGGTTTCCCCTCGTCTCCCCAAGCACTGTTGAGGCTCAGGGCGGAGGCGCTGTTGAAACCCCCTGAGACGGGGTCAGGCCCCCCACCTTTCGTTTGAGACTGAAGACCTGAGGGGGGGGGGGGCGGCCTACTGAGGTCCCTTCACTGGAGACATGGTGGCCCTGGCAGGCCGCCGCCTCAGTCTCACACCGGGGCCCCGCCTCTCCTGGGGCCCCTCTCCCCTTGTTCCTTAGACACAGGCAAACAAGCTCTGCCCCCCAGGACCCCTGAGTCTGGGAGGGATGGGAGCCTCATGACAAAAGCCTGGTTTCCTTGGCCACCAGGCCCTTCCAGGCTGCCCCGCCTCCAGAATGTGTACCGATGGCCTCCAGCCATCCCCTCCTCCCATCCCCAGCTCCCTAACCAACTGGGCCCAGTCCCTTCTGAGGAGGAGACACCCCCACAGACCCAAATCAGGGCCCATAACAAAGAGCATCGAGATGGGCAGAGAAGGAGCTGCTTTCTGTGGAGATTGTACCTCCACACAAAGCACATCGTCCCGGCCACAGAGCCTCCGGGATGGGCCCGCTCCAGCGTCTGGAGCCTTCTCCCCGCAGTGGTCTGGGTGGCGGAGTGACCTGCGGGTTCACGCTGACACAGGCTGGGAGGGGGTCAGGGCCAGGCGGGAGTGAAGTTATCTCCTTTGGGGGGGGCGAGATGTCACCAGAAACTTGGACCATTCTTCAACGTCATTAGGCCCAAGTCTTAGGGTCCACTGTCCACCGAGTCCCCGCGGGAGAGACGCCAGCGTTAGCCGGCAGACAGAGCCTCAGCCAGAGCCGTCCGAAGCTGGTTAGGTTTTGAGAGAACAAACAGAAACTGCCGTCTCCTGAGACCGGCCCCACCGTCACTGGCCGTTGGAGTGTTTATGTGACTCCGACTTCCCCGTCAGCCCAGTGAAGGCGCAGACACTCCCTGCGTGTGCTGTGCCGGGTCTGAGGTAAGCCAGGCGTCTCTGGGTGCGTCCAGACCTGTTGGTTCCACACCGGGTGTATACCTCTCGGTGATGTATCCATTCGGATACGGAGACGGGGAAAGAGAAGTACCATCGCCGTACTCTCCTCATCCTTCCCCCGTTTTAACGTGTTTCTCCTCTTTCCCTTCTGAAATAGACTTTCATCAGAGCTTAAGAAATTACTGTATATAAAATGGATTGTCCCTGCATCTGGGTCCCGGAGCTGGTTTGATTTTAATTGAGTGTATCATACAGGGTTCCCAGGCTGGCTGTAATTGCTGGCCCTCTCTCTCTCTCTCTGCACCTCCCACTTCAGGCTGAGCTCTCGAAGGATGGCTGGGGCAGAGTGGCCTGGCCGACTGCTGGAGTGGGAATCCTCTCTCATCGAGACCAGCTGTAGCAGCCCACAGCGAGGTCCCTCCTTCCTTATCGGGAGCAGGCTTACCTTTTCATGGTGGCCTCTCCCATTTGATCCTCTGTGTGTGTTTACGGTGGCACTGCCTTCAGAGGGCACAATAAGGAGACTGCGGAGCGGGGCCCCCGACTCTGTTCCCCTGGGGTGCTGCCATTCTTCAGAGCCCTCACGGAAGGAGTGGCTGGCTGCGAAGAGGGACCATGCAGGTCCCCACTGTTGACAGCCAGTTGGCATTCTGGGCCCAGCATCCACTGAGGCCCGGGGATCGTGAGGGAATAGGGGCAGGTGGCTCTGGTTTTGGAGAACAGGGTCCCATGAGACCCTGAGCACCCACCTGTTCACACGCCCTGCCCTGAGGGGTCCCTTGCTAATAGGGGAGACAGTCTCTGTGCCGTTCAGGCAGATAGAAGCACAATACAGACAAGTCAGAGGGGAGTGTCGGAGGGACAGTGACTCTGGCCTCAGCCTATCAGCATGGCCCCTCTAGTCACTCCTTTTTCAGCCAGTTTTTTAAATTCTATAAAACAACAAGCAAAGAAACAAAAATCCAGTGTGATGAGTTGACACAGCCCTGGCCTCAAGAATATCACACGAGCTTATGTTCCCATCCTCACTGTGTTGGGGGCTGGGGCAGGGAATGAGTCATGATGTGGGTCAGCCCAAGCGCCCACGCCTGGCCCGGGAAGCATGGCGTAACGAACTGTGTGGCCAGTACATCACCGGGACTGGACCGGGAGGACGGGCCGCCATTGCATTTCCCTGCTCTGAGCAACACACACTCGGTCCCAGACATGTGCCAGGGGCCATCAGGACTGCCTGCCCAGGACTAAGCCTGGCGGCAGCACATAAGCAAATGACTGAAGTTGTCTTGAGGGCTGGCCCTGCCTTTTGGGGAAATGTGAGACCCACCAATCCAGGCCCTGGCCTGTCCCGGGCATGTGGGCTGGGGCCATCTGTAAGCAGTTCCTTTCTCTGGGTCAATAACCACCCACTTTTCAGTCTTAGAGTAGGAGTGCCCTCCCAGGGTTGCCCCTCGCAGCCTGAGCGCTAGCTTTCTGTCGCAGGCCCAGGGGCATTCCTTAGGGCAGTGGTGGGCAAACCGCGGCTCTTTGGCCCCTTGAGTGTGGCTCTTCCACAAAATACCACGGCCTGGGCGAGTCTATTTTGAAGAAGTGGCATTAGAAGAAGTTTAAGTTTAAAAAATGTGGCTCTTAAAGAAATTTCAATCGTCGTACTGTTGATGTTTGTCTCTGTTGACTAATGAGTTTGCCGACCACTGCCTTAGGGGTCATACAGAGATAGCTGGGCTCCCATACCTTTCCTAGACCTCTCCCAGGACCTCCCTACCTCCATGACGAATTCCACTCTCGGCCCAACCCCTTCCAAGCCCAGGTGGGCAGACTGTGTGCCAGACGGGAGGCAGGCATCCCCCGGGCTTGCCTCCAAACCCCGAGGACAAAGGTGCCCGGAGCTTTGGTCTAAGTGAGGTCCAGCTGAGGGTCTAAGCCTTTGTTAGGGTCTCAGGAATAAGACTCCCTGGCTCTCCGGGGTCAGAGTGCTCTTCTTTCCTGCATGGGCCACCAGTTCCTTCTTTAATTCAATGCAAAACACCTCCAACTTGAATTCGAATGTATTCCCTCTTGCTGCCTCAGTGGGATTTAGTGTCCTTGCCTTCCTGCCACTCCCCGAGTCCTTTCTTCAGATCCGAGATAATTACAGGCACCAGGTGGACGAATCAGATCCTTTTGTAAATCTCCTCCTGATGTGTATGGCAAGTGATTTGTATTTTCCTAAATCGGCACACGGTACCTGTGTGGTTGGGTTCCGTATACGCCACTGTTTCAAAAATAGGTGTATTTGTTTTAAACTTGACAAGTTACAGAGCGCTTTCTGTTTTTCCCGCTGAGAGTCAGGCGGACGAAGGCGGGTAGTACTCGCAGGCCTGGACTCTGGCAGGTGAGGGTCTGACACCAAGGTCAGGGTTATGGTCACACTCAGGTCTTCTGACTCCAAGTCCAGTGCCCCGTCTCTCCACATCACAGCTGCACCCCCTGTGCATACCAACTGGACAAATAAAGCACAGAAGGTGCTGGTGAGCAGGGGTGAGGGGTGAAGAGGAACCTGCCTGGGATTAAACCACTACTGTGGGTGCTGCCCAGAGCAGCGGATGGAGAGACAACCCTTCTCCCCACAGTGAGCCCCCAAACTGCCAGCCTGGGGCAGGGCGTGGCCCAAGCCCTTAATACTCGCAGCTTCTGCCTCAGAAATGGCAGGGTGTTTGCAAGACATTGTCCTCTTATGAGACAGGAATCATAATGTCCCATGTCTAAATCTCAGCACTGAATTATTCAGCAACATGTACTGAGACCCTACACACGCACGCACGCACACACGCACGCATATTCCATCGAGTCAGTAGCAAGGTGCCCTTGCCAGTTAAGAATGGTGTGCCATCCCCTTTTCCTGACTCCATCCTAGTGTGGGAGACCATTTCTGGCCCCTCAAAAGGAGTCTTGGCGCTTGGTGCCCTCCATCAAGACAGAAAACTGAGGTGCCTTCACAGGTCAGGACCTTGGCCTCGTGCTTTCTCCCCCTGCCTCCCCTCTCGAGGTCGTAGCTTGGAGGGGGAGGGGTCCTCAAGTAACCCCCTTTCCTGTAGAGCCAGCCAGCGTGCAGTATGACCTTCCTCAGGCCTTCCCACCTGCACACAGAACAACAGCTGCTGAGAAGCTGGCTTGCAGTGTGGTGGTCCCCTCTCTCCCCCAGCGGCCAGAGTCCTTTGCTCGGAGCCTTTCCCAGGTGCCTGGCCTCCGGAGGGCTTGTTTGGGGACGTGAACGTGCAGGGGGAGGAAGGGAATTGTTGGCTGGAACACGGGCACGTCTCCTCCGTGCCCCCATCCATCGATGGGTCAGGTTCCACTGCCCAGAAGCCTGGAGAAAGGAGGCCTGCCCGGAACTGGCTGCTTCGTGCCTGCGACTCTGCCCAGTATTCTCCCGGGCGGGGGGGGGCGGCACCTGCCAGGTGGCTCTGAGAGGGGTCTCGGGCCTTATGAGCAGCAGGTGTATATGACATAGGGGGCTGGGGCGGTAAAGCTGCATTCTAATACAGCGCCTTTAGTGCCATTTGATGGAAGATGGCTGAGCAGGAGAGGGGTTATACGGGCCTACGAGCTGCTTTTGGCCACATTTTCTTCAGACCAACTCTTACACTGCAGGCCTGGGCGCACAGGAGCGGGGAGGTAGCAGGGATGGGAAGAAGGCCTGCAGCCCTCTAGTCTCTGAGTCCATGGAGGGGCCGTTTCTGGGCAGCATCCTTCTGTGGGCGTGCTGCATCCTGTCCCCAGGCTGCCTCTGCCGGTGGATGGGTCTCTGGGTAGTTCTCCCCCTGCTGGAGGGAGCCGAGACCGCAAGCTCCCTTGTCGCAGCCCAGCTTCTAGAGCTGTGATGGGCCTGCCCACTCTCTTCCTAGATCCTCATCGGCAAAAAAAAAAAAAAAAAAAAAAAAAATCTATCCATCTTCCACTGGGGGCCCCCCCCCACCCCGAAACAGAGCAGGCTAGCCACTTGTTAGTTACTTTGCGTAGGACGGGGGTCAGCTGCCTGGGTGACCCAGGAGTCCACGGTCTGAGTGCTCGCCACTTTCCCTAGCCCAGAGGAGAAAAAGTGTGCGAGACCAAGATAATTCTGTCTTTTGAACATCTCGGCTTGATACTTGCCTCCCTGAGTGAGAAAGGACAAATGTTATCTGCAAGCTTAATCTTCTATATTCAAAAGCCCCGTCCCTTTTGTCTGCCAGTGCATTCCCAAATCAGCCACTTATTTGCTCTAAGCCTCTGTGATTTTTTTTTTTTTTCTCTCTCTCTCTTTAACCTGTTCTTTTCATCAGCCCGTTCATTCACTTCCCGGCTACAGCTTCCAAGAGGCCTCATGTTGGGACCTCCCACCCAGAGGGCAGGCATCCCAGGTAGCAGCTCCCCTTTTCTCTGCTGAGTCAGGAGCCAAGCAGCCTGGTTTGGTCTCTTTTGAACCTTCTTGTCCCCAGTCTCCTCCCAGTCTGGCTTGGGTGCAGGGTCAATCGGTCTCGTCCCATTCCCAGTGACGGGTTGGTAAAAGTCCATCCACTTCTGGCTTCTCCAGCCCCACCAGAAGCGGGGGACTGCAACCACGGTCCCCTGGGCAGGGCCATGACCAAGAGGGGTGCACAGGTTCTTTCCTTCTGCCATGAGGGCAGCTAGCCACGGGCAGAGAGGGCAATGCTGAGGGGGCAGGAGGGAGATGGGGAGGTTCGGCCCCTTGGAGCCGCGGGAATGCACGGAGCCCAGATGTCGCCCACGGTTCTCCGAGAAGGCAGGTTAGCTGTCGCCCAGACGTCGCCAGCCCCAGTCACCTTGAGCTTGAAAATCAATGAGAACTTAGCTTTTGCAATTAAAAGAAAAAAATGTTCCCCATCCTGGAAAATAGAACGTTTAAGCTACGGAGGGGACCGGACGATGAGACAAAATTAACCTGGTTGGCAGCCGCGGCTCTCGCGAGGGAGGGAATGATGGGAGTGGGGAGCCCGGGCCGTGTCTCCTCCTGCTGCCCCTCACCCACCGCTCTGGGGATTCGGGGCCCAGAGTCCCCACTTGCTGTCACAAAGGTACATTCCCTGCTCTTTTTGTCAGCCTGGAGTTTATATCTGAAGAGAACTAACAGGAAGCAGGCATTTCAGTCAGATATGCTTTAGCTATAAACTGGTTCAGTCCATATGCTCTGCATTCATATTTCTGTCTCTTTTTTTTTTTTTTAAACAAAAGGAAAAAAAGTTTAAATCCCCCCTTTCCTTCTACTGCAGGAGGTGAGTGTGTGGGTGTCCCATAGAAGTATCATTGGCATTCACCCAACGTCGGCCCCCGCCTCCAGATCTGCCATCCCCACCCCACCCCCTCCCTCCATCCCTTGCTCTCCACCCCAAAGGGGAACCCTCTGCCACCATCATTCCAGGTCTGTGGAGATGCCCAGATTTTCCATGACATATCCCATCCTTCGACCACGTTCCGTACGGACGACTTTCATGCAGGGATGTCAGCGGGAGGGGCGGGTGGGGAGGGAGTAGCCAGCGGGGAGGGGGGGAAGTGGTTGGGTACGGGGCTGGAGATCTTTTTTTGTCTTAAAAAAACAAAACAAAAAAAAAAAAAAAAAAAAAAAAAAAAAAAAAACAAGCAAATTTGTCATTTAATGGATCCAAAAACAAACAAAAAAAGAAAATGTGAAACAAATCAAAAACCCCCTCCCCGAAGATTTTTTGTTTTTGTCCTAGACAACAAATTGCTTTGTTTCCTGTCACGTTTTAATATCAATATTAACACAATGTGTAGTCTAAAACTAGTTCCTTTGTAGTTTGCATGGGATGTGAATGCTGTCTCAACGTGCCCAGACCTAGACAAGACTGCATGAGCATCAAATCAGATGTGAACAAAAATCTCTCTCTCTCTCTCTTCCATATATATCTCTATTTCTATTGTGATAACTCGGTGGGCAGTGGAGCACCCTCCGGTTGACTGCCGCAGTGTGTTGAATGGTTGTTTTTTTTTATTCTCTCTATTTTTGGAGCTCCGAGCTTCTTAGTAGTAGCCTGGGCTGAGTATTCTTGAGTCCCTGCTGATGTTTCCGCATGGCCTTGGTTGAGTGTTAGAAGTTGGGCCTCAGCTGTTTTTTTCTCTAGTGTTTGGCTTGTTTGGCATGCCTGGCTTCTGGCCTCATACCCAGCTCTATTCTCTGCACACCAGTCCTGAATAGCTACAGTGCTCAACCGAATTTTGGCGCGCCCGCTTCCCCGGCAGGCTCCAACCCGGCGCGGCCCGGAGGCTTCCCGGGGGCCAACAGCCCAGGACCCGTCGCCGATCTCTACGGCCCTGCCAGCCAGGACTCCGGAGTGGGGAATTACATAAGCGCGGCCAGCCCACAGCCGGGCTCCGGCTTCGGCCACGGCATCGCTGTAAGTACCCGCCTTCCCCTCCCCGCCTTCCCGTCTCCTCCCCGCCCATCTTCCGTGGCCCGTGGTGGGGAGGGTGTGCCGGGAACGCCCAGAGTTGGGAGCCGAGGAGAAGGCGGTGGGTCCCCATCCACGTCCTTTCAGCTCCTCCATTCGGGCCTGACCAGAGCGAGCGCCCGTGGGCCGCGCCACACGATGGCGTGGAAGGCGCGTGGGCAGGGCAGGCTCAGAGCACCACGCCATCACCGTCAGCCCGTGCCACCCTGAGCCACTTACGTGGCCCACCACTTCGCTGGCTGCAGAACAGAAATAAGCATGCCTCTCTCAGAGGCCTGAGAACTCATGGGAATAGGATACGTCACCTGGTGGCACATAGTCAGTCCTCAGTATGGGCCCCTGGTCCTTGATCTGTGCCTTCTGGAGACGTGGGCCCGGACGGGGCGTGTGGTGCAGGCCCCCTCCCCGGAGGTCTCCCTTGCTAACGTTTCTTACAGTTTCCAGGTTCCAAGTAAGTTCCCACTCGTGTTCTTTAGCTGTGCCCTCCCCACCAAGGCCAAATGCATTTGATATTTGTAATGCTCTGTGGTTCTATAATCTGACTAATCCAGGCCATAGAAATTTGCTTAACAGATTTGCATGCTGTTTTCAGATTGTATTGTTCTTTCCCTCCCGGTGTGTGTGAGCATGAATGTGCCTGAGCCCACTCACTCGATGCCCCTTCCATTTGGAAAACAAAATCAGCCAACCTCTGCCCTAGCCAACCTGGGCGTCTCGGAGGCAGTTTGGCTTGGAGCTGAAATGGGAGTGTCTGCTGTCCCAGCTCCTGTCCTTGTCACCAGAGCCTGCCTCAGGGCCTGCGCTGGGGAGAACAGAGCAAGTGCAGACAGTGTGGGACACCAGGGCCTCTGGGTTTCTGCCCCTGATTGCCAACACTCACACACACACACACACACACACACACACACACACACACCAGCCCACACACACACACACACACACACACACCAGCCCTGGCCTCTGTGGTCTGGGTCCTTGTTCAATTCCACTCCCAAGCCAATATCATTTAAGTCAGTAGATTGATGCATCAAAACCGCTCAGATCAGCTGTAGGACCAAGTCCAGAGTACTGTTACTCAGCTGAGAGCTGCATCCGGTTGGGAGACCCTCTCTCACCACGTAGGACACAACTCATTCCCATCCTCAGCACCCAGAAACACGGGCCCTGTGTGTCCTCCAACACCGGGGTCTCTCTGACCCGGGGGCTGTTTTCAGAGATAACCACAGAGCACCGCCTCTGGGCTGCACAGGACTCGCTCTCTCCCCAGCTGGAGCCGCTGGGAGCCCAGAGACACTGTTCTCTTCGCCCTCCCAGGGGCTCAGGGCATCTGGGGCTTGAGCCTCCATTTCCCATCACCCCCCGCCCCTGAATCTGGCTCTCGATTTTCCCCCGGGCACGCCGACAGGCGTGGGGTGGGAGCGGGGCTGGCGGGGTGGGACGGTGTCTCAGAATTACATATTCATGCTGGCAACCACAGTCTAGTCCCAGACATCATTTCCTCTCCCAGAATATGACAATCTGTTCCCATGTATAGCGTGCTGATGACCTTAACAATTGTGCAATTTTAGGGACCTTTGATTGCAACGGCCTTTACAAATGGATACCATTGAGCAGGTGCTTTCGTTGCCATCTCACTCTGAGGTATTACCTTCTCTGCCTACGTCTCCGCCCCGCCGGGCCTTCCGTAGTGCCTGCGCCCCGGGCATGCAGTACGCACAGGCCCGGCCTCATCACGTCTACCTCTCTCCTCTCTCTGGACCTTTCTCGTTGGGGGGAAGGGGGATAAAAAAAAAAAAAATCCAATCTTTTCATCTTTCATCTTTCCTTTCTTCAGCTTTAATCATGACGCTCCCCCCACACACTTTTTATTTTTATTTTATTATTGTCTTCTCTTTTCTCGGTTTGGTTCTTCTGCTTCCTTTTCTTCATCTTCCCCACCCCTCCTCATCGTTCTTTGTCTGGAAATACAATCAGGAGTGTGGGAAACTGGAAGGCGATCGCCTGTTGTGCCCGTCCCCGGGGAGCGGAGGCAGGGACGCGCTGGGCTCCCACCAGGCCTCCCCCGCAGGGTCCCGGGAGCTGCCCTCGTGGGGTGCCGGGCCTCTCCGCTCCCCAGAGCTCCTGGCCTCGGACAGTGGGGTTCCTGCCGTCCAACGGCCCAGACTGCAACTTTGAGCGAAAAGAAAACATTTTTTTTTGCCAGTAACGACTGAATAATTACCCAGATTACCGCTCAAAAAGCAAATTAAATTAACGATATCACCTGCGTAACACGGGCTTGGATCCCTGCCAGTTTCCTAACCTTTTCAACTGAGCTCGAGTTAATTAAACATTTTTTAAATCACTTTGACGGGCCGTGGAAAGGGTGGCGTGGAGGAGAGGGAGGCCGGGGCAGTCAGGGAGGGAGCCTCTTGTCACACGCTCTCATTTGGAAAATGGGAACCTGCCATCCTGGGGGGGAGAGTGGGAAGCCAGAGGGGTGCTGTCGGGAAGCTGGTGCGTTAGTGTGGGGGCCCTGAGACGTGGGTCTCTCTCTCTCTCTCGGGAAGAGGGGGGTGGCAGCGGAGCCTGGGAACGGGGCCCACGCAGAAAGCCCCAGCCGGGGCGGGGGCGCCTGTCACTCCGGGAGGGGCCGGGCTGGAGCTGGTGGCCACTGGTGTGCAGTCCGTGGGATTCCTCTCTCCTCGAGGGGGACCCAGTTGAGCTGAGCTCCATGAATTCCTCTTGGATTTCTCTAACGTTGCTGCTAAGGAATCACCTCAACTAACCCAACTACCTCTCTTAACCCAATAAACCCGTGTGTGGACGCTCCCGGCCCTCGCTCCACCGCCCTTAGAGCGCTGGCCCAGCCATGGGGAGCCAGAGGCACTAACAGCCTGAAGGAGAGCTGCTCCCCACTAACGAGGCTGAGGTCGGGCCCCAGAGGGAGGCAGGGTCCTCTGAGAGCCGGGCCGACGGAGAGATCCGGGGACGTTGGGGACTGAGGTGGCTGCAGCCCTCTGCGGTCACATGACCAGGGGATTGTACAAACACGAGGTGCAGCAGATCCCTGGGGGGGGGGGGGGGGCTGCCAGCGCTCCCCCTTCCCTGGTAAAGGAGGGTGGTGCAGGGCTCTGGCCACCGCCTCCTAGGCCACCCCAGCCTTTCCATGGGGTGGGGGAGGGGCAGGGCTGCTCCCAGCCCATCCTCCATCCAGCTCTGGGACTCAGTTTCCGCAGAAGGAGGAAATAACAAAGAGAGTGGAGGTAGCAACCCGACCCCCCCAAAAAAATAAAAATAAAAATAAATGGATGAAGGGAGTCAACTGAGCCAGGTGGCTGCACCAAAAGGCAGGCTTCATTGCCTTACCCCCCCTCCCGGGGACCCAGGCCTCCGCCCCCTCCCCCCCCATCAGGGAGACTCAGCTCTCACACCCGTGACTGCTGGGCCTGTTCCATTTCCTGTAACAAAGCTGGTTGTTCATTGCGAATGTTTCGTAATGTCCTGACCTTGACTCCTAGCTTGATTCCTAGGAGTCCTTTTAGTGGGCACTGGCATTTTCAGTTCTGGGCCGTCATTGGTGGGTAGCTAATCAAGGCAGACATTTTTCAAACATGGCGGCCCTGAGAGCAGATGCTTAACCAGAGAAAGCATCGCTGCTCGGCGTGCAGTTCACCAGGCCGGCCCACAACCAGCATGACCGCCTGGGCGGGCCACACTTCCTGTCATCCATCCCCTCAGGGACCCCACAGCTCTGCATCCACCCGGCAAAGGGAGCTGACTCGCTGCCCTGCCCCGGGCCCCGGCCTCGGCCGGCTTAGACGTCAGGGTTCCTGAGCTGTGCCCCAGCGAGCTGTTAGCCAGGCCAGTCTCAAGCATGCCCAGGAGCCCGCGGCGTGATACTGTGCAAGCGTAGTCGGAATAAATGGGATACTTGCCTGACACTTCTTTCTCCTCCCACCCCCCACTTTTATGTTCTCTTCCGGGCACCCCGACCTTCCGTACGCTGCAGAGCATACCTGGATGTCCAGGCAAGACTGGGCGAAGTTTCTGAGCGGCCCTTTGTTTAGGTGATGTCATCAGACCTGGACCCCCACCAGCCTCACTCCCCATCCCAACCAGAGATGGCTCGCTTCGGATCGAGGGTTGACACATCTCATCATCTCACGAGTCTGCTGTAATATAAGACAACAGCTTTTCACTGTGTATATATAACCATGATTTTGGTTTTGTTTTGTGTTTTTTTGTTTTGTTTTTCTTGATGGTTTCCCTTCCCCCTTCTCTCTTGCCCCTTCTCCTTTGAAGTCTCTTTGAATCACATTGAGTAGTGATTTTTGACTTAGTCCAAGTAGTCCTATAGCTTTAATATCTAGTTAAAAAGCTAACCATAGTATAATTGTTATATTAAGGTATTATTTTTTTCTTTAAAAAAAAACAACAGCGCTTTTTTTGCTTGTTTGATTCTGTTCTCACTTTTAAAGGATGCTGAGATGGTAATATGACTCTCAATATTTTGGTACCAGTTCTGAGACTGTATGGATTTTCAGGTGCAACTTGAGCGCACACTGGGGGGAAGCGCGGGTGCGAGGCGCGGAGGGGAGGGGGGCGCTGGCTCGCCACTCGGGCTGTGTCCCCGGAGTGAGATGCAGTAGGCTAACCACAGGCTACGCGGTTCTTTTCGGTGATGTCTCTTTGTTAACCTAAGTATATCTATCTATTTTCGGCAATAAGGTAAGGATGACCGTGTTTCGAGTGTCCTCCTTTTCTATAAGTGCTTTTTTTCTGTTGAAAGAGGTGATATAAGGTTTTTTGAAATTGTGACTTCTAAAAAAAAAAAAAACTGTTGTAAATACAATTCCATTAACTACATAGAAACTTATTAAGAAAGAGAGAATCAGAAGATATTTTTGTGAGGGAGTCGGTCCCAGGCAGCTCGATGCTCTGTGGGGGGAGGAGGGGGAGAGCCGGGACGCAGTGGATTGCGTGCGGAGGCTGAAGGACACCCAGCTGCCAGGACGACCCCGGAAAGAGTTGGAACACTGTTTAGCTCCTCTTTGTCTGTGTGGAAGACTCGATTAGTGTCATACCAGCATATTAACCTCTCGTCTGTGCACAGCTTCAAACGTTACCGTCTAGTTAGGTTTTTATTTAAAATACGGAAAACCGCTTTTCCCAAGACGTTTTTTAAAGAAAAACAAAGCTACAATTTTAATATTTAACATATTTAAAGTTTCAAAGCACATCTGTTTGGCTTGGGGGGGGTGGTGGGGAGACATCCTTTTTTCAGTCTTAATTTTTCAATATTTGATCATTTTCTATTGTCCAATCATTTCAGCACCTCCGAAGGGCCCTGGGGACCCTTCGCCTCTCTTCGCCCCTCCCCTCCCCCTCCATCCCTCACCCGCCCCCAGCTCTGAGGCCCCCAGGCCAGGAGTGGATAAGCCTGCATTACTGAAACCTTTTTCTCCATTCACTTTCTATTTACAAATTAGGAAAGCAACCTTTCGGTTTATATATTATTTTTAATACCTCAGTGCTGCAAGTATCACCAGAGAGGCTATGGAAGAATTTTTTTTTTAATTTATTGTAGATGTAAACAGAATTTTAAAAATAAAAAGTATAAACATCGCTGCACTGTGACTGGTGGGAAAAACTGACAGTTTCCTGTTTGCACAGGTTAGCATTTGGCTGTTATAATATATGGTCCTCGGTTGGGGAGAGATACTTATGATGAAGGATATTTTTTAATTTAACTTTTTTTTTTTTTAATATTGGTAATAGGTCGGCAACAGCAACTATAGAAGTACAACTCAATAGATGGCATTAAAACATATTGTAGCGTGGATATATATTTTTTTCTTTTTTAAAAATGTGATATTGCCGTTTTATTAATATTTTTTAAATTGTTACGTTTATAAATTTGGTACTTAAGGCACAGCCAGTAGGAGACACTGAATGCGACATTTATTATAAAGAGCTGCTGCACTCCTATTTTTATAAATTTTCCTAACAAAGTAGACTGACGTAGAACTACATTCACGGACACGGTAGGGCAAATGCATCTTCAAACAAAAGGCTCCGACATGCCCACTCAGAAAGAAAGGAAAAGGAGCCTTTCCCCATTCTAATTAAAACAACAACACTTACAAATAATCATGTGATTTGTTTTTCCAATAAAACATTGGGTTGTTTGGTGAGATTTTTTCGGGGGGAGGGGGGGGTTCTTTCGATTACCAAGCAACCAGGTTACAGTAAAAAGCTGGGCGCTTTTAACATATCCAAACCTGTTCACGTAATAACATAACAAAATAGGCATTTTATTGAAGAAAAACAAAAAAAAAGACAAAAAGAGACAGTCAATTCCCAGAAACTCGGTGTCTAGACTAGGGGATTCAATTACCGTTTTGTCCATGTTGGTGATGTACTGTACTACCCTGCCTTTCTCTGCATCCCTCACCGGAGACTCTTTGTTGATCACTGTCTGTTAATAATGTATAAAATGGCTATCTTGTAAGCGTGCTGTCCTGGTACTAGTATAGTGACTTTTTTTCTCCTCTTTCTTCTAGTACATATTGATAGGTATAATGTAATTAAGGTTTAAAAAATTTAGACATAGTTATTCAGATTTAGGACCAGTAAGGATAGAACTTTCTCTTATTTATGGGGGGGAAAAAAAAAAAAAACATAATTTGAGGGCAGTTTATTCCTTTTTTTTTTTTTTTTTTCGATTTCAAGTTTTCGTTTTGTTTCTCGCTGATCTGATGTGGTTTCAACTAACCCAAGGTCTCACGATGTTCAAATGCCGGCTGACGGCCACGGCGTTTCGTAGATTCCCACCCGTCCCGCCCCGCGACTGTGAAAGGGGCGTGCCATACTACCTTAAATGCTAACGCTAGATATGCAAAACTGGATTTTTTTAATTTATTTTTTAAAAGAGGGAGGCATGGTATATTCAAATGATTTTACTAAGAGAAAAAAAAATATTTTTTTAAGGATGCTCAGAAGAAATTGATAATCTGTGTGACTATGTTTTAGATGTTTATAATACCTTCTGAAGAGACCCAGTAGCCCATAGCACAAATCTCGTGGAAATCTGGTACGTTTTCATGTGGCTACCTAGGTCAAGGCTCACGTTAGTCTCTCCCCTCCCCCTCCCCCCCCCCCCCCGCCCCCCACTCACCTAGAAGTCCATTTGGAAAGATTTTTGTAAATTTTGTTCGCACTGACGTTCAGCCTCGTCTTCGTTTCAATCAAGCCCAACGGCGAACCCGGGAACCGCCTTTTGCGCCTTCCCTGGGGGAGGAACCCTCTCGGCCGATGGCTTTTCCCCGGCATCATAAAATAATCATAGAACAGCCACCGGGTGACTCTCTGGCTTACAGATCCATCTGCCCGGGAACCCCCCAGGCTCCTCTCCTTCAGGCAGAGGAGAGTGAGGGGCACCAGCTCCCGGACCCGGTGCCTGTCCCGCCCGGGGATGACCCAGCGCGGGGTCCCCTCTCCGGGGCGGTCGGTCGCACACCCGGTCCGTGGCCTTCCTCACACCCACTGGGAAAACCAAACAGCCTCTCGCTCCGCCGTCCCGGGCGCTCACGGGCTTGATTCAAACGAAGCCCCGACAGGCCTTTGCGTTTCTATCCTCCATATACCCTTCATCTTAATTTGAACTCGCAGCTTGGACTTTAAGGTAGCATGGCTCTTTGCTGTCAATCTAATGTCTCACAGCACAGCAATTCACAGCCAGTGAATGTTACACACATCTTGCTAGACTAGTTTCAAAATCATTGGGTAACTGTTGGTTCTAATGACCTGAAAGGTGTTTAGTTTTTGTTTTCAGTTTTATTTTTATTTGGGGGAAGGGGGGGTCTTTTTTTTTCTTTCTTTCTTTCTTCTTTTTTGGTTTTTCATTTGGGGATTTTGGGGAAAAAAAAAGATTTGTTTGGGTTCCAAATAGAAAAACAAAACCTGTCTTTGATCTTTAGTGCAAACGAGGGCTAGGGACTTAGCCACCACCACACTGCTTCATTCTGCCATTCACTCACTGCAGCGTCATCAAAAAACAAAGCAATATAGTTTACTACATGTTTTCTCGAAGGTCAGCCATGCTTTCTGTATTATATTGCATATGAAATTGTTTACAAAAGAAACACTAACTCATACTTCTCTTTATCGGTTGGGAGTGGCATGCAGGGACAGAGGGAGCCTTGGGGGTGGGTTGGGGAGGGGAGAATTTTGTTCTGAATGTGCTTCACCAGCCAGGCTACCTCCCAAGGAAGATAAAAAAAAGAAAAAGAAAAGAAAAAAAGAAAAGCAAGGGGGGAGCAGAGGGGCAGACGCAGGCAAGCACATTGCAGAGAGACACTGGCGGCCTCCCCCGCCCTGGCCCCAAGCAGAGAAGCAGCAGCGGTCAGCTCAGCCCAGATCTGGGCGCAGACACTACACAAGGAAACACCACCTTACGTTAAGCAATACTTTAATACTGTACTATGTTTGTTTTCTCTTCCTTTCCTTTTTATTTTTTTAACCAAAAAAAAATAATAATAATAATAATGTAAGTAAACTAAGACACAAAGAAATCCCACCCCTCCAGGGAAGCAACCTTAATCCAACCACTCGGCTATCGGAAATAATCAGAATGTATTGTGGCAGACAGGATGTCATTCCCCGGAGGCGGGGCAGGGGAGGCGGGGCGGGGGCCTGGGGGACAAGTCCCAGGGCCCCCCGAGAAGGCGCTACTGTACCTGTACATACCGAACCATCCGTGTGGAATCTGTGCGTGTCCTCTTGAGTAGCGTGGGCTAGCCAATCTGCCGTCCATGGTGTGTTGTAAACTCGGAATTCCATATGTAATAGGATGCAAGTCTAAGCGTTTCATGTGGACATAAATGTATCTCAATAAAACTTTCCCTAGCACTGTGGCTGACCTCACCCTTACTTTTATACTTTAGTATGAAACTGATGACAACTTTGGTAGTGAGTATTTTTTTTATATATATACATATATATGTATCTATATATATATATATCTCAAGCATCTTTCAGGTCTTTGTGTGTGGCTTTTCTTAAAGCCCTGTTGTAAAAATTACTATGTGGATGGCAGTCTCTCACATCACAGATGTGGAAAGTATAATTTTATATTTGTATTTTCAAATAAATAAGTTTGTGAAAGGTTTCCATCCTCTACTGTGGTCCAGAAATCAATGTGTTTGTCTGACAAAAAAAAAATAAAATAAAATAAAATAAACTGTTTTGAACAGAGTCGTTCGCTGTTCTTTCGTTTACAAAGTCCTGTGGGAGAGCTGTGTTTGGGAGGTTGGGGATATCACCCAGTCACACCCACCTCCCTCCCCCTCAACCAGACTGTGGGCTACCCGCAGTCTGTGGGCGCAGGACACTGGCCAAATCCCATACCCCTCGAGTTAGGGGTCTGTCCAGGAGGATAACTTTAAACCCTCGAGAGTTTCAAGTTTTGCCTCGTGGAGAGAATTTTGTAGAATGACAAAAGTAAAGGTGTAGAAACAGATCATCTATGATACTTTCACCTTCTGGCTATCAATAAGTGAGAGAAAGGGAAAGAATTGAGACAGTTTGTTGAGGGCGAGTCCTAAGACCTGGTGGTAGCAGTCAAGCCATTATCTGAATCGGGGATTCCTTGGCCGGTAAGCATGGAGATAATGAGCCAGGCTGAGGGGGCTGGTAGGGGTGAAGGTGAGCCTAAGAGTGTCCTCGGAGCTGCTTCCTCCAGGCCTTGGGTAGAGCCCTAGGCTCCAGGGCATGGCCTTCTCCCCTTCCCTGCTTATTCCAGCTTCATCTTAGGGGCCAAGAGGAGAAGTTGGAAGGGGTCTGTCCTTATCTGAGTCTGGAGACAGGAGAATTGGGTCCCAGGATCTCACCTTGTGTGTTCACAGGCAAGGCGTCAGCACTCGTCTCTGCCTTGTTACCTTGTTTGAGGACAAGAGAGTACCATCCCTGCTGCCCCACAGAAATTCCAATAAAAGTCCTCACAGGTTTTGTTTAATTTTTTAAATATTCAAGGTTTACAAGTGCCCTCAAATTAGCAAGGACAAGGGTAATGACGGTTATCGGTGTTACTGGATCTGAAGACTTATCTAAGTCACTTTGCTCTCCCCGGAGTGGCAGAGGAATAGAAAAAGTCAGGTAGATTGCCCTGATCAGTGGGGGAAAATAAATAATCTAGAACTAGAAAAATAAGAACTAAAAACTGTACGGTAAATATATTGAGTAGCTTCATTTCGTTGATTAGGGTGGGCTACTGAACATACGGTACAAGCGCAGCTGGCTTTTCCAGCTTAAGAAAAATAAAAGCAGACTTCCAACCGACATTATTCATAAAAATAAATTCCAGGTAAATTAAGGATTTAAGTGTAAAACTTAACAAAAGTCTTGCAAGAAAATCTATGCCATTCATGCACCACGGAGCCTTTAGCTAAAATCAGAAACCCAGAAGCTATAAAAGAATGTATCTGATATAAAGACATTATGATATTAAAAATACTTAAACTTTGCATATAGCCAAGAAACTTAAATGTAAGAAGGATCAATGATAGATTGGGGGGGGGGGGTATTTGTAATGCAGAAGACAAAGGTCATGATATATACAGAGCTCATAGGAAGTGACAAGACAAAGGCAACCCAGTAGATAGATGGGTAAAGGATAGGAACAGGTGACTTAGGGAAGAGCCAACCCAAAGGGCTCGAAATCTGAAACATGAAAACATGCTCAAATTCACAACAGAGTGGGAAATTAAAATTCAAGCCACACTCATCAATCTGGCAGACAGTGGGAAGATACTGTTGCTGTGAGGAAAAGGGAGCTCAGATATTGCTGCTAAAACGGGTGTTTTGGTTGTTTTTTGGAAAGCTTGTTCAGCCAACACTGGAACCTTGAGGGACATTCCCCATCTCCTCCTCATCCGGGTCATTTCAGATTGGCCAATCAGAAGTGTGTTTGCAAGAGCTCTCCCACTTTCTCACACCATCCTCCCTGCCAGAGTCTTGTAATTTGAAAAAAAAAAAAAAAAAAACAAAACAATGACCATAGATTATTTTCTGAATGTTTGATAGTCTCTCTCCCTCAAGTCTAAGGAATATGTCCGTGTGCCACACCTTCTCTGCCTCAGCTATGATGGCCTAAAATATTATGAAGACCCTTTCCCTTGCCCTGGCCGCCATAGCTTGGTGGTTGAGCATCAACCTATGAACCAGGAGGTCACGGTTGGATTTCCGGTCAGGGCACATGACTGAGTTGTGGGCTCCATCCCCAGTGTAGGGTGTGCTGGAGGCAGCCAGTCAGTGATTCATCATTGATGTTTCTATCTCTTCCTCCCTCTCCTTTCATCTCTGAAATCAATAAAAATACATTTTTTTTTTTAAAAAAAAGACCCTTTCTCCAAGATTCCTATCACTTCCAGTTAGCCAGTCAATTTTTCACAGATGATCAGAATTGATTGCAGAGCGGCCAGACTGGTCATTTCCTGTACCCCCCGGGAGATTAAATTGATGGGCAAGAAGAAAGCAACGGTTGGAACAGATGCCTCTTTGAGGGCATGCATCCCTCGTCTGCAGATGCCCTCCGCCAACCCTCCTAAGGTGAATGGGGACCAGAGAGTTCCCTGGGGGACAGGGAGGAGCTGGTGAGGGACCAAGCAGCCTGGCTCTCCTGCCGCCCTCACATCCCCTCCCGCAGGTCTCTGCCTAATTGCTGTGACATATCACTGGGCACTCTCCGAGGAGGGAGCAGGCCAGCCGGCCGCAGCATCTCCACTCAGCAATCAGGGCTGATTAAAAACTAGTTACAAAGCAATGAAGATGGAATTCTGCATTAACCAGATGACCCTGTCCGGGGCCAAGCCCAGATAAATGGCAGCAATGACGAGAGCATCACTCACGACATCAGCAGATATTAATGGCTGTTGGAGTTTCTGGGAGATTTACAGAGCACATCTGGGCACGACATCGGCTCTGCTTCCTGCCCAGCTGTCCCTGTGTGGACGGGTATCCGTGGCCTCGCCGCCAGCCGGAGTGGTCTAGCCCAGCTGGGCTTTGTGTGTGTGTGTTTGTTTGTTTGTTTGTTTGTTGTTAATCCTCACCAGAGGATATTTTTCCATTGATTATTTTGGAGAGAGTGGAAGGAAGAGAGACAGACAGACAGAGAAACATCGACGTGAGAGAGACACATTGTTTGACTCCCACATCCAACCCGGCCAGGGCTGGGGCTTGGGCCTGCAACTGAGGTACGTGCCCTTGACCGGAATCAAACCCAGGACCCTTCAATCCACAGGCCAATGCTCTATCTAGGGCTGAGCTGAGCTTTTAGGTGGGTCTAATGTGGATACTCCGGCTTGTGGAAAGTTGCTATGTATTAAATTGCCAGTTTTCCAAGATTGAATTAGCTCGGCTACGCTTACTGTCGAAACCATCCGGAATGTGATTAATCTTTCTTTAATGATTCAAAAGATTCTTGGAAGTTCTGCACTAATCAGAGCCATGGCTGTGAACCTCAGAACTGGATGCTGAGGAGGTATGAAGTGCCCATAAAACAGCCAGGTGAAGGAGGGTGTGGAAAGCAGGCCCTGTGGCTGCTCTGAGAGAACCCTGTGTGGCGGGTCCATGAGTGCCTGTGGTGGGACAGGAAGTCTAATCTGACTGGTGCTGATGTCTCCACGTTCAAGGAACGACCCTAGGACAAGTCAGCCTTTCTCCCTGGCCCCCGCCTGTTCCCACGCCCCCACCCCCACCCCCAGGAGAATTTGGTCTTTGCAGAGTTGTGTCTCATTGTGCTTTGTTCATTCAGGACTTAACCGGGTTATTCTCCAATTCGGAACAGCAACAGCAGGGCCCGGGTCAGCCTCACGGACGGTGCCTGGTTCACGGGGCCTGCACCGCAGCAGCCTGTGGCCCCTCGGCGTGCCCTCCAGCACAGTCATCCCCAGATGTTCACACATTAAACAACATGCTATGTTATACGCAGTTCTTCCGTGAAAGCCAGTCTGAGATCTCTGCCGGGTGGGGACCCGAGGGCCAGAAGGGCATCTGAGCCTCGTGTGGGAGGAGGTACGGGGAGGAAGGGGTCTCAGGGCCCAGGGGAAGCTGAGCAGATAGATCCTCCAACTCCCCACCCCTCCCACCCCCACCCCCTGCTGTAGATCACGTCCTGTGAACTGCCCTCGGTTCTGTGGACGCTCCATGCGAAGTGCAGTAAAGACTGTCTCAGACAGCTGTGTGTGATGGGCAAACTGGGTCCGGCTGGCGAAGTCGGTCTTGGGTGCGTTGGTGGGGGGCGTGCTGACGTGAAGCGGAGCCATTGGAAGGCTCTCCTAAGGAGCTGGCTAATGCGGGGACCAAGGTCTCTCCTGAGGAGCCGAATGGTGAGATGCGGGGTGGGCAGAGACGCATCATGTAGGCGTGAAAGCACAGGACCGAGGAGAGTCTCGGGGCCGCTGCTGGTGCCACGGGGAAAGGAAGTCATAAACAACCAGCTTCAGTGCTGGAGCCGGGGTGAGGGCGCCCGCAAGGCGGCGGTGGGTGGATGCGGGGCGCTGAGCCCACGGCTTTCTAACCTTCTCGTCCCACGCACACACCTTCCCTACCGAGCTGCAGGGGCCTCAGCCCCTCTTACTTGGCGCAGTTGACATTTGCTCCATCCAGCTCCCCTTGTTCTGACTGACGCGTGCCTCGGGTTATAGTCTGGCCTCCCTGGATGCTGGCAATGAGCTGCCCTTGGAAATTGTCCCTCCGCTTGTGTCTCAGTGTGAGAGCAGAGTCAGGTTCACACGTGGGGAGCTAATGAAACCAGGTGTGAGACCCCGCAAGCAGACGGGACTCCGCAAGGCAATGCATGCCTGCCCGAGAGACCTGCCCACCTTCCCCTGGGGAGCCCTGCCCTCACGTGCTCTCTCGTTGGTCACCTGTTCCCCTTCATTTGGGGGTTACACGTCTGTGTCCTACCCCACCTGGGGGCAGGTACTTATTTGAGTTTTGTCTGCAGCACCTGAAACCCCTTGAGCTCGCAGGCCAGATGGGAGCAGTTCCTGCCACATGGTGGGCCCCAAATAAAACCTAACTGGTTTGGCTCAGTGGATAGAGCATCTGTCTGCAGACTGAAAGGTCCCAGGTTTGATTCCTGTCAAGGGCATGTACATTGGTTGCGGGCACATCCCTTGTAGGGAGTGTGCAGGAGGCATCTGATCAATGCTTCTCTCTCATCTATGTTTCTCTCCCTTCCTCTCTGTAAAAAATTAATAAAATGTGGGGGTTTTTTTAAATAAAAAACAAAACAAAAATGTAGGGAGTGATGGATGGAGGTGGAGCCACTTTGGGGGTGGAGCTCAGGCCGCCCCCTCCAGCATCTGATGGGGGTGCTGGCGGCTCTCAGAGCCCTGCACCTGCTCCCGGTTCTGCAGGTGGGAGGACCGCTGGGCCTGTCCGGCCCCATATCCTTCAGGCTTCGGAACCACCATCCCGGGTCCTTGGATCGCTGACCTTGGGCGGGTTATTTAACTCGCTGCAGCGCCTCAGCTGCTCCTGCTCATTGGGGATGGCGCTGCCGACTCCACCACAGCGGGGGCAGCTTTTCCTCAGCCCCACAGGCTTTGTGGAAGCAAGAAAGGGTGTGGAAGGTAAGAATTTTCCAGAATCTGCCACTGAATGGTCCTGGAATACAAGCTCCCCCGGCCCCACTGCGCCCTCGCCCCACCCCCACTGATGCTGAGCAGCTCACCCGAAAACAACCAAAGGGCCTTTATCTGCCCCCTTCTGCCCTGGCCTGACTGCTTCAGAGTCTGTCTCCTGTTCAGGGAGGGGCTGGCACCTCCTTGGGGAGCAGGAGGGGCCTGCACTCTTCCCTGCTCCCTCCCACCCCGCAGCTGGCCTCCGGGAGAACCACGCTGGGGAGACCCATTCTGGGGAGTGACCTGCAGTGACAGAGAAGCCTCCGGGCCTGGGACCAGCTAACCCCTGGAGAGACAGACAGTCCAGGTAGACAAGGAGGGATGGGCATTTCAGGGCGAGTTGCTGGAGCTTTCTGAGTTCCTTCATCTAGAAAACACAGGGACAGTGCCTCCCTCGGGGCTCCTTGGGGGATGGGACTTGTGCTGGGTTGGCTGTGCGGGTGTGTGCGTGTGCGTGTGCGTGTGCGTGTGTGTGTGTGTATGTGTGTGTAAATATCAAGGCACTCCTTCCCCTCCTGACCCAGATACCAGCGTCCCTGGTTCACTCACTGGACCTGGGGAGGGGAGATGTCCCAACAGCCTAAGGCTTCGTGGAGGAAGGGTGCTAAGATGGGGCCCAATCATCTGGGTGAGTGAGGGATCCAAGTGTCCCTGGCACTGGATTTGGGCACGGTCACAGCCTCTCGGTGCAGCATCGACGTCGGCGTGGAAGCCCAGTGGCAGGGCCCGAGAGACCAGGTGGCTCATTCGAGGCATGACTTTGGGCAAGTCATTTCCCCTCGTGTGAGAACCAATTCTTCTCGCTCCAGACACCCAGGGCATCCCCGTGGCCCCGAGCCAGGCCAAGGTGAAAACAAGGAAAGGGGTGTGTATGCCTTTAAGGCGGTCATCCCCCCACTCCTGGAGTCCACCTGCCAGCTACCCCACGCCAGGTCCCAGGCAGTTGCCATGGTGTGTGGACTGGAAGGCGAGATGCTCTAAGAAGAGGTGTTTACTCGAACGCAGAGGTCAGGGAGTGAAGTCGTTGGTATTCCAGTCGAATGGAGTCATTTGCACAGTGTCACTAATAATTAAAGGGGGTTTTGACTAATCTAGTTGCTCTTCCTAAATATACTCCGCTCAAGAAACTCATCAAAGCAGCAAAGTAATCTTTGAGGTTATTAATCTCCTCTGCTTCACAGCTGGGGCAAATTTATTTGCTTGAATTAGCATGTAATAAACTTAAGTGAAGCTGCCAGAGCCCCAGCCTGCCAGAGAGTGGCTCCGGGTAATGGGTAGTTTACATCTCGGAGCGAAGCGCTGGCCCCAGGGCTGTCACTGCAGGCCTGGTGAGGCTGGGGGGCTGTCCCCGAGGCCGTGAGAGAGGGGCTGCTAGGCACATGCCCACGTTGTGGACCCCATCCCTGGCAAAGGCGTGTAGGAGGCAGCTGATCCATGTTCCACTCTCACATCAATGTTTCTCCTGCTCTCACTCTCTATTTCCTCTCTCTCTAAAAAATCGATTGTAACCATGGTTTTAAGTTTCAGCTTTCCTGGTGGAGCTAGGAAGGTGGGGTCCAGCAGAAGTGCTGGCGGTGTCAGTTGCGAAGCAGCTGGAGTCACAGACAGGCACAGCCTTCACCCCGAGGTGAGAAAGCCTCCGTGAGAGAAGGCAGAGCCGGAGAGAGGAGGTTTTTGTTTTCTTCGGCGAAAGGGCTTCTGGGGAGGACAGGAAAGGAATGGAGCCTGCCTCCGTAGGACCAACTGAGGCGGGTTTTGTGGAGGGTAACATTGGCAGGACCAGGATGGCCCTAGACGTGAGGCGGGGATGCTTGAAAAGAGGCAGAACCCATGTGTGCACAACCCACAGGGCTCCTGAGCCACCCGGGGAGCGAGAAGCACATGCTCTCGGAGCAGATGGAGTGATGGGGCTGGTATATGTTAAGGAAAAGCATAACAGAACTCGGACTAGTCACACATTTTCTACTATAGATATGTAATACTACTTTCTCGTGGATTACCTTTACACTAGGAAAACTGTGGCACAGAATATCTTAAAATTTCAATATTGATGATGTATTTTAATTGTCGTGTTTACAGTTATTTAAAACAAACACACCATGCCTAGAAAATGGGACGAGAGAGCACTAGGTTGTAAATCGGGTAATGTCTCAGGTGAGTATTTTCTACATTTTCTATACTTATATTTACATGTATATTTATACTAGAGTGGAAAAAAAATCTAAAAACTAAAAAAAATCTTAAAATTTTTATTTCATGAAATATAAAGAAGGGGAGGGAGAGAAGGAGAGAGTGGGGGGGGGGGAGGGAAGGAGTGGGAGAGGGAAGAAGGAAAGAAAAGAAAGGAAGGGAAATTGGATCAACGTGGGTGAAGCCAGAGTGACTCTGGCATCTCGGCGAGCTTGATGGTCCAGGCATGTGGCTCTATGGCAAGGACCTCACGGACAGGCGTCTATGAGGGATCATAGAGAGGAGAGATGCTGGACTACTGCTAGCTCACATCCTGATTTTTTAAATGAAACAGAACTTTAAACTCCAGCACCAGCAGGCTGGCAGGCTTGAAAACCACCCTGGCAAACCCCTAAGTGGAAGGACTTAGCAAGAGAAAGAAACAGTCCCTCGGAGCCCGCAGGAGTTCACCAGGAGGAGCCAAGCCAACTGAACTCGTGCCCCGCAGGGACGGGGACAGGAGGGACAAGGGGTGCTTTGGACAAAGGGCGTGGGGTGGTGATGAGAGGAAAACACTCCTCAAAGCCTCCGAGGCCCTGAGGGAGGCTGGGGTGCGGGCTGCCGGTGACGCAGGCCCTGTGGGAGCGGCGATGGGCCCCCAGTGTCCGCCCGGCAGGCATCTCCGACAGCACCCCAGGCTCAGCCCTCGACTCCGCCTCCACACTGTTTCCTGCACCTCGGATGAAACAGAACAGGAGATGAGCTTATCGAATTTGCCATTGACACAAAGCCGGAGGGATTGTTGATAGAAAGGATGAGATTTAGAAATATCTTGACAGGCTGACATAGTGGGCTGGGAACATGTAAAGGGATAAATGTAAATTCCTGCATTTAGGGTTTTAGGGAAGGGTTCATAAACATCAGACGGGAGACACGGGGCTTAATAGCAGAAAGGAGGGAGGTGGGAGCCAGCACAGCATGGTTAGAGGTTAGATGGGGGGAGGGGGGGAAGAAAGGAGATTTATTAGGCAGGAAAAGTTAACTTCCCAGCGGGGAAAAGAACCAGCATTCCGTGGGAAGTCAGAGGCGGAGAAAAGCCCTTTCGGGAGGGAACGTCAGAGAGGGCGGCCTGGAGGAAGGAGGTCTGAGCCCAGCCTGGTGAGTGGGCAGGATCTGGCTGTGCCCAGGCCAGGCCTGGCTCTCAGCCCACACCCACATCCACACACATCCCGCTGGGCCCTGGGCTCTCTCAGCGCTGCAGGCTCAGACCTCTCTCTGTTTCCCAGAACCAATCCCAACTGGAGGCAGGAGGGATTGTCGCAGCTCCGACTCTAGATTCCAGGACTCAGTCAGGTGACCTGTCCCGCTGACATATAGCTGATCTCGAGCCTCAGTTTGCTGGCTAGACTTCCAGTTGTTCCTAAGGCACTTCCTCCCTCCTCTGGTGCCCCAGCTCTGTAGGCAGGTCTATGAGCTGTTTGATGGGGTACCTGCTGGTGGACATCTGTTTTGCTCCCTAGTTTGCTTTTCTTTTTATAAGAAACCCTACCTATAGGTGGAGGGTAACCAGGGGACCCAGGTGTGGCCAATCAGAGTACTCAAGCCCCTTGCTACAGGGATTGGTTTGGGGTGGACACACGTGGCCCCAATCTGACCAATCAGAGTCCTTCCCCACCACAATTCTAATTGCGTTTGTGGTGAGAGACCGCTGGCCCTTGGCTTTTGAAATGGGAGAGCTGGAATCTAGGGCGAGTGGCTGTCTTCTCTGCCTCATGGAACAAACCCGTTTGATAATGGAGAGAAGGAAGCACCAGAGATTGGAAGGTAGGTGTGAGGGAGAGATGTGTGCAAGCAAAGAGAGCTAAGGCCTCCTGTACTCTGGTCCCCGGGTCTGCCCAGTTTACTGCATTCCTCCAGAGCTGGAGTCTGCCCTCCACTTCCCCCCTGACCATCCCCCTCCTTTCCTAACCTCTTTGATAGGGTTTCTGTCATTGAAACTCCAAGAGTCCTGACTGATACCCCAGCCTCTCCCATCACCACACCCCGCCCTGGCCCCAGACCCTGCCTTCAGCAGCCATATCTAAATGAAGTCCCGGGATCCATCTGTCCTGGCCTGTGTATGGGGTGGAGTGAAGGGGGGGGGAGGGGGAATGCCAAGCCCTGCCCTTCAGCTTTATGTTGCTGAAAGGTCACCAGGCGGTGCTGTGCCCAGGCTGAGATATGACAACAGCAGGCAGGGCAAAGCATGAACAGATGGGGAACCGTGTGGGGCTGAGTGCACTCACGAAACTAGTCCTCTGCTCACTGATTCGTTCACTCCTTCAACAACGAGGTACTGAGCGTCCACTGTGCTCCAGTGCCAAGGCCGAAGACTTCACACAGGTGTCCCCGAACTTCTGTGCGGGGCCGGAGAGGACGTATTTTCAGCATGGTGGGTCAGAAGGTCTCTGTGGCAGGAACTCGGCTCTGCCCTGTAGAGGGAAACAGCCACAGGCAGCATGTACATCAATGGGCATGGCTGTGTTCCAGCAAAAAAATATTTACACGAAAGGGCGTGGGCCGGGTTTGGCCAGCTGTCCGGGGTTAACCAGCTCCTGACTGATAGCATACGGTTGAAGAGAGTGATGGGAGAGAGATTAAGTAAAGCCTTGGGTACCAGCCAGAGAAAAACGAGTTTTACTGAATGGCTGATGGAGATCTGGAAAGCTGTTTACACTGGAGGATGGGGAGATGGAGGCGAGGTGACGGAGGGATTGATTTGGCATTGGCCTCCTTGCCAAGCACTCCCAACCCTGCGTTCACTCAGTGAATCTGACCTGAATGTCTCCATATCCAGGCCCAGCTCTACATGCAGGAGAAGCAGCCAGGGGGCCCAGGCAAGCTGCTTCCCTTCGCCTGCAAGGCTCTTCCGGGCCCAGCCCTCCCCCACCCCAGCCTTTTCTCCTCCCACTCCCTGCCCACTGAGTCACTCACAATCCTGGTTGTTCCTACTTCTACAACTCCCCTGCTACCTCTTCCCTGAAGGCGCTCGCCCCCTCATCCACCAGCGGAAGTCCTCGGAGCCCCGCTGAGCTGCTCCTCCGTGTGCAGACTTGGCCCTCCCCCTGCCCCTGGAGGAGAGCTGGCCATTCTCTCCTAAGTCTCCCCTTCCTTCTTCTAGATGCATACCTTAGCTCGAGTGCTTCTCGTGAGGATTTGGAATTCTCTGCTCATAAGCCCCTCCTCTCTGTAGAACTGTCCCCAACGCCTGACCCAGGTCTGCCACACAGAGGGGTTCAAGGACTGTTTGTTGAATGAATGAATGAATGAATGCATGAAGAGTTTTGAACAAGAGGAGAGTTGTGCAGGGTGAGAAATGGGAGATGCTCAAACCTGAGAAGAAGGCCGCCTACTGCCTTAGCTATGTAAACACTCGAAAGGTGCAAGTCTTGTAACTCCTATCCCAAATTATTTGTTGAGTGTAAACAACAATACGGGCTCCCTCTCAAAAATACCAGGGTGAGGGCTCCCCCGTCTGATTAAGTGCTGTCAGAGGTGATTGATGGGCTCCTGTGGGACAGCTGAACCCTCTCTTTCCCTGGCATCGGCGAGTGATAGTGGAGTGGAAACTGACCCCAGCTGACACTCTCATCTTAAAATATCTCTGCTTCCCCGCGGCCTAGATAAAATAGCTGTCGCACTAAAAGTAAGGGCTCCGCTCCGGGGGATGCTGGCTTCTCCCAGGGCTGCTGATGGAGGAGCCCGTGGTGGCAGGTTCAGCTGAAGTCCAAATCAGAAGGACCCCAAGAAACTGGCCCTGGATGGCCTGCATCTGGGGAGCAGCTCCGTGTTCCATCTCTCACGGCTGGGCAGGATGGGCAAGACTGTCATCAGCAACATCAAGAAGCATTTATGCAGTACGTATTGGCCTGTGGTGCTCGGTCCAGTTCAGATCGAAGAGAGTACCTAGACACAGCCCTTTCTCAGCAGTGTCTTACCACATACAAAGGACGATCATGACCCCAAATCAGTGCTGTGGATTCCTTTGGTTTACAAAGAGCTTTCAACAACACAGCGAAGGAGGTAGAGCAGGTATGAAAAGTCTTTCCGCTTTAGAGGCAAAGAAACCAAGGCTCAGAGAGGTTGCATGTCTTGCCCAAGGTCACACAGCTAGTAAGGATCAAAGCAGGGATCCATTTCAGATCAGGAAATGAATAGCATACTCAAAGGGGTAATGGAGGAGGGTTCGATTTCGATGAAGGGATTCTTTTTATTTATTTTTATTTTGTATATATTTTATTGATTTCAGAAAGGAAGGGGGAGAGAGAGAGAGAGAGAGAGAGAGAGAGAGAGAGAGAGAGAGAGAGAGGGAGGAGAGAGGGAGAGAGAGAGAGAAACATCAATGATGAGACCACCTATTGGGGTTCAAGCCCAAAACCTGGGTATGTGCCCTGACCTGGAATCAAACCACGACCTCCTGGATCATAGGTTGGCACTCAACCACTGAGCCACACCAGTCAGGCTGAAAGGATTCCTTAAAGAGCTAGCTAGGGGTGGGGCTAAGGGAACCAAGGACGAGTGTTATGGATTGAACTGTGTCCCCAAAGATAATATGTTGAAGCCCTCACCGCCCAGCTCCTCAGAATGTGACATTAGGAAATAGGTCAGTAAGATGTACTTAATAAAGATGAGATTATCCTGGAGAAGGGCAGGCCTTTAATCCAATGTGATGGGTATCCTTATAAGAAGAAAAGAGACACAGAGACACAAGGGGAGAACAGCCTGTGACGGGCAGACTGAGACTGAGCTGCTACAATGCAAGCCAGGGAGCACCACGGTTGCCAGCACACCGCCGGCAGCTGGAGAGGGAGGACGGGTTCTTCTCTCCGGGTTTCAGAGGCTGCTCGGCCAGCCATCCCTTCGTTTTGGACTTCTAGCCTCCAGAACTTCGAGGGAATGAATTTCAGTTGTTTTAAGACACCTTGTTTGTGGTGTTTTGTTACATCAGCCGCGAGAAACTAATACACTAAGGTCACAATAGTGGGCACCCCCAGGCCTCTAGGGGCCCGTGTTACAGGCGTCCGGGGAGAGCAGGGTCCACCAACAGGGGCGGCCTGGCAGACGTGGTGCCCAGCAACTACCCCTCACTGTCCCTCAAGGAGGAAGCAGGCCATCAGTGCCCTGACCCCTCCCTTCTCCCACCCTTCAGTCTCCCAACAGCCGGGCCTACGGAGGAGCCAGGGGCAGGAAGTGAGGGTGATGCTGTTTGCAGCAGAGGGCTCCCTGGGTCTGAGAGGAGGTGGGAGGGGGTGAAGAGGCACTGGGCCCACCCAGCACAGACCAAACCCACATCCGGTGCTTGCCTGACGCCCGCATGCTGGTTCAGGAAGGACCCAAAGAAGTGGAAAAGGAGTTTCTGCCCTTTGTTTCACGGGGTGACTACAAATGTGTGAAAATGGACGAGAGCATTAACATATGCAACAAATAAACAGGAAAAGAACGTCTTGTATTAGCCCCAGGCAGAGCGACCAGGGACCCCTTCTCAGCCTGCCTCATTCTGCAGCTCAAGGCCCCAGTGTTACCTGGGAATATTCTTTCTTGCCAAGGGATGTGATGGGTACAGAAACAGGCCAGCGGTCAGGATTGTCTGGGAAGGAGGACGTGGATGGGGTCCTGACCCACTGGCCTCAGATAGTCTGGTGCAGGCTGGAGAGAGAGGAGAAAATTCTCTCTCTCGGGGAGGAGAAGGGGGGCGCCTGTGAGTCGGGTCCTGGGACAGGAAGCCTGCCCACAGAGCAGTGCACCTGAGCTGGCCGGGCGGCTGCCCTGTCCCTCCACCCCGCAGGCTCAGGGGGGTTTGGTGGGGCTTCAGTGTGGGCCTAGAGCTTCCCTTCTCCACTCACAGCTGCCCCGCCGTCTGGAGGAAAGATCTTTGTTCACGCTGCATTCCGGGGCATTAGTGAAGCTTCCCTGATAACTGTTTAGTGAGCAAATGAGAGAGTAAGACCCGGAGAGACAGAGACCCTGCTGAGGCAGAGGTGTCTTGAGAGGAAGGACTCATGGGCCAGATGCACCCGAGGGCCAGCTTGCAGGGGCTTCTGGGTAGCGCGAGGAGGCCTCTGTCTAGTGGCACCCCCTCCCTCTGCAGGCACGCCCCAGAGCCACAGGCAGTCAAAACCAGAGAGTAATCCTGTCCCCAGATGCAAGCCTCTCTGTCCCCACTGCAGACTGCCTCAATTCCCGGGGTGCAATCCGCCCCTGAGCCCCCCTGCCACCCCTGCCTCCTGCAAGTGGCCTTGGGGAATCTCAGCACAGGGCCCCGTGGGGTCCCAGAGCAGGTGCACACAGCTCCACAGGCTTCAGGGAACGGGCAGATGGGGGGCCTGGTGCAGATCGGTAAAGGTCATGAGGATGGGTCCGCCTGCTCCAGCACACCGACAGCAACCGGGGAGAGGCCCCCACAGACCCGTGGACGGAGAGGCCGGTCCTCACCAGCATGCTGGGCTGGAAGACCGTCCTCCTCCGGCTTGGACTTACGCTGAGGCTTTAATTATAGCCTGTCACTCAGGGCCTTCCCAGATGGCCCAGCCGGACAGCTACGGAAATGAAACTCTCGCTTCAGATGGCTCATTCTGTCCGTCAGGAAATTTCAAACTCACAAACAATATCTTGAATTGTGGCAGCGCACGCCTCCAGAGGGCTCAGCGCCCTTCCCTGCCCCCTCCAGGCCTGGCCAGTGAGCTCGTTCCTGTGACTGAGGAGAGTGGGGGGACGGGGGGCTCATCGAGAGCGGCCATTCCTACTCACAGGTGGGGAAGCCCGATGATGCCAGCCAGGCAGAGTGACTGCCTCAAGGTCACCTGGCAGAGGGTTGGTGGGACAGGGAGACCCGTGCACGATGCTGTCTTACAGGCTCCTTTCCCTTTGAAAATGTCCCCAGAAGGAAGGCTCCTGACCACAGTAATACTGAGAGTTTGTTTAATCACCTCCTGGTGCCAGGAGTTGAGGCTCTGCATAAACCACCCCACTCAATCCTCCGCACAGCAGCCCTAGTGAATTCCTTACAAATATTATCTTCACTTTTCATAAGGAAGACTCAGGATGAGAGAGCTCATTTGAGGTGGCACAGCTGGAATCAGGACTTGAATCCAGAAAGCACAACAGGCAGAGCCTTCGTGCTCAGCTCCGAAGCCCTCTCCTTATGCTTGTCCCCGGAGAAGTGGGTGGAAGGAAGGCCTGGAGTTCTTTCTCTTTGCCTCTGCAAGAAAACTCACATTGTTTCTGGAAACATCCAACAGGGGCACACCACAGAGACAGGCTGCCCGGGAGCCCAGCAGGGTCAGCGGGGAGCATCGGGGTCCAGGGAAGGGGTGTCCTTGCATCCGTCCCAGCAGGCTGGCCTGATGAAGTGCCGGCCGCAGGAGGGGGCTGTGGCTCGGGCCTGGCTCCGGGCAGCTTGCATGAGACCCGGAACTCCCCTGGGCGTCTTCTCACAACCGTGGCCCTGAGTCTTGGGCTGGAGTGAGGTTAGGCCCTTAAGGGGCTTGGGATGGGACCTCAGCTCCTGAGGAAGGTGTGCCCCAGAGGAGCTTAGGGTGGTGACCTGCCACTCGGGCTCCTTTCTGACAGCAGTGCCCCCAGCCCGCCAGACTCTCCTCTGTGGCGTCCCAGAGCCACGCAGGATAGCGGCTTTGGAGTCCCGTGTGGCCCGGTGTCCACCTGGCTGGGAAAAGAGCAGAGTTTCCGCCTCAGGATGCTGCAGAGCAAGGGGAATAGAGGGTGGGGCTGAAGGGCAAGTGCAGGGCATCCTTGTTGGGCGTGGTCTAGGAGTGAGAACACCTGATCTAACTCCTGCTGTGGAACCCTATGCAGTTCCCTAACCCCCCTGAGCATCGGCTTTCCCGTCTGGATATGGAGATGACAGCCCCTGCTTCAAGGGAGGAGGACTGAGCTGGTCGAAGCATCTAAACCACATGTGTCAAACACAAGGCCCACGGGCCAAATCCGTCCCGCCAGGCCTTGCAATGTGGCCCGCACCGCGCTGTCATCACTGCACTCCGCTGCATTTTCATCACAATGACAGTTTATGACTGTTCAGTAAACCATTCGGCCCGCGATTTAGGCTGGATTTTAGATTTTGGCCCCTTCTCTGATTGAGTTTGACACCCCTAATCTAAACCATTAGTGGTGTGATGGTGAAGTGTGTATGGGCAGCCCGTGCCTCTGGGTGGTGACCTTTCCACGTGCTTCTCAATTTTTTCACTTCCTTCAGTGGGCCAGGAAGGCTAGGTGGGCTGAGTTGGGTATTTCTCTTCCCCCAGGTCCCTCAGGCTCTGCTAAAGCCCCAGCAGGTCAGGCTCTGGTGAACCAGTTTCTCTTAAGGGCAGGCCTTGTTAAGAACAGAGTGTTCTGCCAAAACCAGTTTGGCTCAGTGGATAGAGCAACAGCCTGCGGACTGAAGGGTCCCAGGTTCAATTCCGGTCAAGGGCATGTACCTTGGTTGCAGGCACATCCCCAGTAGGGGGCTTGCAAGAGTCAGCTGATCGATGATTCTCTCATTGATGTTTCTAACTATCTCTCTCCCTTACTCTCTGTAAAAAAAAAAATCAATACAAAAAAAAAAAAAAAAAAGAAGAGTGTTCTGAAGTATTTCCAAATGCTTCCTTTCCCCTCCCCTTGTAGGAAGCCAGCGAGGATCTCTCTCCCATAGATCTTGGTAGAGCTCCTGGAGGTAGTCATAGGCCCTGTATGACTGGTTCCCTGGAAGAGTCTGGCCCCCTGGCTTGCCCGCATTAAGCCTCTAGCAATGCGTCAATTACATTTCAAATGTTCCTACCCAGCACTGGTTCCTGTGGATGTCTCTGCTCTAAGGTTTCTGCTCAAGTAAGTTGCATTCCCTGTATCTGTATCTGCCTGTCTGTCTTTCTAATCTGGGGGTGGAGCAGTTTTCTCAGTGACCTCGGTTCTGTGACAGATCTAAGGGAGTTGTTGATTTCCGGTTTGCTCAGCTTTTCACTGTGGTTAAGACAATCTCCTAGTCCCTGTGTGCAGAAAGGCCCGTACCTGTGTTGGCTCCATTTCACTCTGGTCTTTCATTGAGCGCCTCTTTGAGCCAGGTTTCACCTGAAGGTCACCTGTCCTTCACCTTGCTTATGACCCATTGCCCAGAAGGACAGGTGTCACAAACGCTATTTGACAAACAAGGAAACTGAGGACCAGAGAAGTTAGGTCACACACCTACTGGAGGCAAAGGCGTGCCCAAGCCCAAAGGTTCCCCCCTATGGCCATGTGCTGTACCCCCTCCTAACATGCCACCCCAATGCCCGCTGGTAAGCTGAGCACAGAGACCTGCTCCTGGCCCCAGGAGAAGGCAGTGTAACCTCTCCATCTGCCCTTGGGGTGAAGGGTTAAACAGCCTCTCCTAATGGAAGGGAAGGTCAGGCAGCCCTCTCTATGCAGGGTCCCGGTCCTGGGAAACATGCTCAAATGGTCCATTATAGCTTTATGAACCCAGCTCTTTCTGTTATCCTGATTGAAGTGCAGAATGCCTGGGGCAGGCTGCCCTCCTCCCTACACCCATTTGCCATGGGAATTGATTAAGAAAAAATAAAAAGACAGGCTGATGGCTTGATTACATCTGTTTGCGGCAGGAGGGGGCCTGCCACCTGTCTCAGCCCAAAGAACTGCTGGCTCTTTGTCCCGAGCACGAGCTCTCCAAGGAGCAGCAGGAGATGCTGGGAGGAGCTGGGTGGGAAAGATGGTGCTAAAGCAGAGTGTCCTGAGCATTCTCTTTGCATGAGAGGGATGTCAGGGAATGGCACCACGTAAGAAATCTTGATCTTGGTTCCCTATGTCGTGTGGCCTGTGTGAGTTGTATATCCTCCCTGGGACACACAGCTGATCAGGCAGCCGTCATCCAAGCCACTGGCCGCTTCACAAAATTAAAGTCTTCTCGAGAGCCGTGATCATGCCGGAGCAATGCTCTAAGAGGGAAGAACAGCACAGAGACAAATGATCTGTCTTACTTTCTGCCAGCAAGGCAGTCCTCAGGACAGTGCAGGGCAGGAGCCCTGCCAAAAACGGATGGAAAACTACAGGTTCCACTTGCAACCCAAACTGGAAACCAACACCAGCATTTCAACACCTCCCGGTGGTGTTGGGTTGGGGCTTGGGGAGTGGTGTGTGTATGGAGTTGGGTACAGGCTGGGAGGGTTTACAGGTGACACCCCTTCGTGGCCAAAGGATAGGGGAGGATGGCTCTCACCCCCTCCCCAAGGTGATGCTCTTGCTCTGAGTCTCATTTTCTTGATTTGAGTTAAATGAAGGTGGCAGGTGAGTAGAATAGCACCTTTAGAACCAGTCTTGGGAACCAGTGCTACTTTTCCTTACTAGATGTGAGACCTCAGGAAAATTAGGTAACCTCTCTGTTTTCATTAGCTATTACTGTAAAATAAGCCACTTCAAATGACTTAAAACAACAGTCAGTTACTATTTCCCATGAATCAATGAACAACCTGGGTGGTTCTGCTGATGTGAGCCAGGCGTGGCTGATCTTGGCCGGGAACACGCATGCATCTGTATGCAGCTGGCAGTTCAGCTTTGGGCTGGCTGGTGTAGGATGGTCTTGTCTGGCATAAGACTCAGCTCTGCTCCACATAGTCTCCCATCCCCCAGAAAGCTGGCCCAGGCTTGTCCCCAAGGCAGTGTTTAAGTCCAAGTGAGTAGAAATACATGCAGGCTTTTCCAGGCATCTCCTTTAAGTTCGCTTCTGTCCCATTGGCCAAAGTGTCATTTGGCTGAGGCCAGAGTCGGAATAGAAGAGGTCCATAAGGTTATAGGGCAGATGGTGTAGACCAGTGGTAAGCAAACTCATTAGTCAACAGAGCCAAATATCAACAGTACGACGATAGAAATTTTTTTTGAGAGCCAAATTTTTTAAACTTAAACTTTTCTAATGCTACTTCTTCAAAATAGACTTGCCCAGGCCATGGTATTTTGTGGAAGAGCCACACTCAAGGGGCCAAAGAGCCGAATGTAGCTCATGAGCCCCGGTTTGCCGACCACTGGTGTAGACCAAGCATGTCAAACTCAAAGGCTAACATGAGCCAAATAAATGAGGCATTCGGCCCGTGGGCTGTGAGTTTGACATGCTTGGTGTAGACACAGGGAGGAGAGTGATTCCTGTTGCCAATATAATTCACCTACCACACCCTTTCAACTGAGTTTCCTTTTTTTTTCTTCCCTAAATTGAGATGAAATTCACATAACATAAAATTAGCCATTTTAGGGGAACAATTTAGTGGCATTTAGTTCACTCACAGTCTTGTGCATTCATCATCTCTATCCAGTTCCAAAATGTTTTCATTGCCCCAAAATAAAGCCCCATACCCTTTAAGGAATTATTCCCCAATAACCCCAACCCCTAACCCCTGACAACCACTAATCTGCTCTGTCTTTCTATGGATTTCCCTATTCTGGACATTTCATATAAATGATCTTTGTGCCTGGCTTCTTTGACTTGCAATGTTTTCGAAGTTCATTCATGTCGTAGCAGGTAAGCACTTCATTCCTATTAGTGGCTGAATAATATTCCAATAATAAACAGACCACGATTTGTTTATCCACTCATGTACAATGTCTCCACCTTTGAGTTATTGTGAATAGTGTTGCTGTAATGTTCACGTACAAATATTTGTTTTTTATGCCTTTGGAGTGAAAATGCTGGACCATATGTCAGTTCAATATTTAACTTTTTGAGAAGCCCGATTTCCTTCATTTTTTCAGTGGAGATAATGGAATCACTGCAGATGCTGGGAGGTTAAGAGAGCGCATGTAATGTATCTTGCACAGAGTACCATCTCAATAGATGGTTTATGTAGCTATTCTTTTTGTTCCTTAATTCAATAACCATTTATTGAGCCCGGGATCAGGAATGATGTGAGTTGCTGAATAGATATATGGATATATAAGATATAAAATATCTATAAAACACATGTCTGTATTTATAGAGACACATACATCTATCCCCAGGGTCCCTTTCAGCTCAGACTCACAGTGGTTCAATCCTCTTCTTGTCTGGTGTGTCCTTCACAAACAGAAGACAAAAGGCTCTCTTCCTCCCTCTCTCCCTTCACCAGCTCCCAGGAGGCAGCTGGCTTCATCGTTTCCCACCTGAATCAGTTCAGACCACCTATTTCAGATCTGTCGGCTCTTATAAATGTAGCCGCACTCCCGCAAAGTGAGAGAAAATGGCGATGTGATCAGTGTGTGTGTGTGTGTGTGTGTGTGTGTGTGTGTGTACACACACGAATGCTTATGTGTCCCTGTCTCATTCCTTTTGTACAGATTAATACATCAGAGCACTTAGGGAAGAATAAAAAAAAAAACAACAACCACCGGGTCCAATTCTCCAAGCATTCAATAACCAAATGTCACCCACATGGTAAGCAGTAAAATGAAAATATACGCTTAGCAGAAGCCATATAAATATGATGTATATTTTGAAGTTGGATAACAGAACAGCGTCATAAAAATAATACCCGGTGGCGAATTCAGGGAAGCAACCTTTTTCAAACTCGGCCTTCCTCTGGGCTGCCATTCCTAAAATATCACAGCGTCTCGGGCAGTAAAGCAGGGACTGGTTTTCAATCTGACAGCAGTGTCCAGTGTAATGAGGGCATGGAAATTCTCGCCCGCGTCCCAATGCCAACGCCACATCTTTTTTTTTTTTTTTAATATATATTTTATTGATTTTGTACAAAGAGGAAGGGAGAGAGTCAGAAACATCGATGAGAGAGAGTCATCCATCAGCTGCTACCTGCACACCCCCTACTGGGGATATGCCCGCAACCAAGGTACATGCCCTTGACCAGAATCGAACCCGGGACCCTTCAGTCCCCAAGCCGATGCTCTATCCATTGAGCCAAACCAGTCCCGGCCAATGCCGCATCTTATCCTCCTCTGCCCTCCCCCGTTGGCCCACCCCTGAGAACCTCGTCTCCATCTGCCAGCTCCTTCCCCTCTGGCCTGTCACCCTCATCCCTCACTTTTCAAAACTGCCTTTCCAGACATTGCTCCATTTGACCTTCATCATCTGCCTCTGGAGTTGGGGGCACAGGAATCGTATTGCCATTTTATGGACAAGGAAGTGGAGGCCGCTAAAGTTGTGTGAAGTCTAGGATTGCCCTCCAACCCTGGGAGATAGCTTCTCTTTCCTGCCTCAGAAACCTTCATTTCCAGGTCACATGAGCACACCAAAAATCACTGAAAATATTTCATGCAAAATGGATTCCTTCAGATGGACCAGCACGAATCTAGGTTCCCAGTTGGATTAGGGAATAGGAACCAATTTCTGTATCAGCCAAACAATTTTGTTTTTTTTTAGTTGTCCCAACACCATCAATTTAAAAGTCCCTCTTTTCCACAGTGGCTTGAGATGTCATTTTTATCATATCCCATACTTTCGTGTGTACTTGGGTCTATTTCTGGACTTTCTACTCCACACTGTTGGTCTCTATTTATGCTCTGATAACTCACTTTTAATTATAGAGGTTGATATCTCTTAAGGCTAGTTATGTCCTTATTGTTCATCTCTTCCAGGGATTTTCTAGCATTAAAAAAAAAATTTAAAATTATAGTTGGAATATATTAATTTCAGGTGTTCAGCATAGTGGTGAGACATTTATATGCCATACTAAGTGGTCATCATAATAAGGCTAGTATCCATCTAACACCATACATAGTTATTACAATATTATTGATTACATTCTCTATACTGTACTAACAAAATATTAGAAAGGCAAATCTGAGGGTGGATATGAAAACATCAAAATATATCAAAAAGTAGATGCTGTACATTTCTGAAAACACACACATTTGCAACACTTAGTACTGAGATTCTAACTGGGAAATTGAGATAAAAACATTTGTGTGATTTGTTCAAGGCCTTAAAATGAGAGCGCTGGGTTTGGAATGCATGTTATTGTTGTTAAGAAAAGTGCAACTAGCTGTGTGTCATTAGGCAAGTCCCTTAACCTCTCTGATTTTTATTTTCCCCTTGATGGAATAAGTAGAAGTAGATGATCTCTAAGCTGGTTTCTAGCTCTGAAAATCCATAATTGTATCTCCAGAACAAAATATTCAAAGCCTGCCGAAACCAGTTTGGCTCAGCGGTAGAGTGTCGGTCTGCGGACTGAAGGGTCCCAGGTTCGATTCCGGTCAAGGGCATTTACAATTGATTGCGGGCACATCCCCAGTAGAGGGTATGCAAGAGGCAGCTGGTCGATGTTTCTCTCTCATTGACGTTTCTAGCTCTCTGTCTCCCTTCCTCTCTGTAAGAAAAATCAATAAAATATACTTTAAAAAAAAATCTTCCAACTTTAAAAATATATAATATATTCAAAGCGTCTCAAGGAAATGTCCCTGTTGCTCCCAGTGGAGTCACTAAAGAATCCCTGATGGAACCCCAACCTCTGATGCATTCATGAAGGAGTAGGGAGAAAATATATCTTAGGAGCAAGAAGATCTGGGCCCTGGTCCTAGATCAGCCACAAACTCCTGTAACCTTGAGCTTCTCCTCTGCTAAGTGAGGAACTTGTGCTAAATGAGGAAGGGAAATAAATTTTACATCAAGTGCACTCTGGCCGGTAGATGGTGGCTACCTAGAGTGTGGTACAGTATTTAGGGAAAAAATATATAAGTCTGCAACCAACTCACAATGGAAGAAGGCCAGGATTGATTAGTAATGTCTGCCACAGGCGAGGGCAGAGGCAGCTATAGGACCTTTGCTATCACTGGGACAGGTGCTTTCATAGGAGATGGTCTCTTCCAACTTGACCAAACCTCTGTGAATAGCACACAGAAACGTGAAGGATTCAGAGTCATCGATGCCCGGGAAGCAGAACTCGGCTTGTTGAACTGTTTTTATATTATCCTTGGCTTGGGTTTGAATAATCTGTCCCCAGATACCACTGTATTTCAGAAATTACCACCTAAGGCAAATTCTCCACTTTTAAACTCATTTCCTGAGTCGGTCTTTTTAAACCCCACATTAAATATTGATCTGCCCTGGAGAGGTCTAATTTATTTAGTAGAGACAGGTTTGACTCCACCAGAACTGTCAAACCCAGAAATAAGGCCGTGGCCTTCCCAGAGCAATCGCCGTCCAGGATGGTGCCAGACAAGCCAAGGACACTGGAACCAGCTTCTTTCCCTTCTCCGAGTCTCAGGGACAGGCCCTGCCTTCCTGCTCTCTTTGTCACCCCAGATTATCAGAGCATCTTTGAGAACCTTTTCTAGGAGGATGGATGTCTGCAAGTCAAGATATCCACCGGACTCCCCACTCTGGGCCTCCAGCCCTGCAGGCCCACAAGAGTGAACCATGGAAACTTCTTCTGCTGCCCCTAACGTGCTCTATTGCTGGGACTATCACTTCCAAGCTCTGACCTTCAGACTCTGCAACTCTCCCCTAACCCCTGATTCTGGCCCCGGAGGGAGGCATTTCCACTTAGACCTTGGTTTTAGAGCCAGCACCAGTGAACTTTGGCTCACATGCTGGCTGTCTCCTAAATGAACCCCCAGTGTGTACTTAGTGTGACTCCAGGAACGAGAGAGAAAGACAGAATTGAACCGGTGACTTCTTGGTTCCTGGGTTGACGCTTAATTTCTAAGCCACATCAGCTGGGCTCATTTCTTTTTTAATTGCCAAATAACATCCCGTAGAGTGGATATACCACATTTTATTCATCCTTTATCAGTTGATGGACATTTGGGTTGCTCCACCTTGGAGCCATCCTGAATAATGCTGTGAACATTCATGTTTTGCGTGGATGTATGCTTTCCGCTCTCTTGGGTATACACCTGGGAGTAGAATCACTGAGTCATGTGGTAAGTTTATGTTCAACACATTGAGACACTGCCAAACTGTTTTCACAGAAGAAAAAAAAAAAAAAAGGCAAGATCTACACCTGGTGAATGTCAGGCAAATGCCTTGCAGGTCTCAGCACTCCAGGAACTAGCAAATGGATTGGATCAGATCAGGAGGCAAAGTGCTGCGTAGAAAGAAGCCAGTGTCCAGACCCAAACCCTAGCTTCCCATCCCGCCCGCACGCACGGCCAGCTCCACCCAGCCACGCCGGCCCTGAGCTCTCTTCCTGGCCTGGGTGTCAGGTGGGGAGAAAGGTAAGGCTGCATTGCTGCAGCTGAGGTTCCCTGTTCCCACAACAGGTACCTTGTGTTTGACTACCTTGCTGCTCACCCAAGCGTCCCAGCTCACAGAAGAACAGGACTTGGCCTGAGGAGAGTTATTCTAAGATGAAGCCAGTTGTCTTCCATCTCAGCATCCCCCTGACTGCTGGGGGTGCTCCGAGGAGCGAGCAGAGCATGGCGGCTTGCAGAAAGCCTGTGAGAACTGTGGCGATGGGCAGCGGACAAAACCCCATCTGTTATTTTGCCTTCTGTTTGTTTTAGAATTTCAAAGGCAGTGAGCAGTTGGGCTGCTCAACTTTATTGTTCACAGTTGGGGAGAGAAGAGTTGGAATGGAAACCCCATCTTCCAGAAACTACAAAAAGCTGCCCCTTCTTGGGCTCCTTCATTGGCCATGGAGTCCTCTGTGCTCCTGGGCAAGGGTCTCAGCTGTGTGATGTGGCCTAATCAGAAATCCCAACTGACCACACACGGGTCTCAGAAGTTGCCCAGAAAGGCCTACCTCTCAAATCTCCTGGCCAATATTGGAAGTATTGGCAAGAACCTGAGGGTGGGGAGGAGAAATAAAGTAAAGAATAATCCACTCCTGCCCCAGCTGGTTTTGTTCAGTGGATAGAACATCGGCCTGTGGACTGAAGGGTCTCAGGTTCAATTCTGGTCAAGGGCACATACCTCTACCAATCAATGTGTTTGTCTCTAACTCTCCTCCTCCATTCACTCTCTCTAAAAACCAATGGAAAAAATATCCTCAGATGAGGATTAAAATAAATAAAACCCCTACTTAAAAATAATAATAATAATAATAAGCCACTCCTGCCCCAGAACGGGCAGGCCAGCTGCCTCTGGTTAAAAATAAAAGATGCACCAATCTAGCAGAGAGGGCCACTACTATCCACTGTCTGTGTCTCCTGCCCTGACCCCGCTGTGACCCACCCCACCACAGCTCACCTGGATCATCTGAAGGTGGTTCATGTCTAATGCAAGGTCACCCACCATCCCAGTTTGCCCAGGACTAAGAAGGCTCCTGGCATATGGGAGGGACTTGCACTTTCAAATAGAGACAGTTCATTAAATCTGGACTAATGTCTTACTTGATGGTGACATGTGAATTATTAATACATCTCTAAAAGTGGCTGCCTATGCTAAAGTCTGAGGGGCTGCACATTCTCCCAGCAGCCTTTGGGTCATCTTAAGCCTCTGACTTCAAGGGTGGCGGACAGGAGGGTAGAATAGGTGAGGGCAATGGGTTTGCACCCACAGCACTAATGTAGCTCCACACCTCTGTCCGGCCCTCCTCCCCAACCCCCAGACCTGAATCCATGCTTCCCTGAGTGAAGTAAGAGCTTCTCACACTGTCCGGTCACGCTGTTCCCCGGAGCTCCTTCTACCTGGCCCCTGGTGTCAATTAAGTAGAAAAGCTAAACTGAAACCGGTTTGGATAGAGCGTTGGCCTATGGACTGAAAGGTCCCGGGTTCAATTCCGGTCAAGGGCATGTACCTTGGTTGGGGGCACATCCCCAGTGGCGGGTGTACAAGAGGCAGCTGATCGATGTTTCTCTCTCATCGATGTTTCTAACTCTCTATCCCTCTCTCTTCCTCTCTGTAAAAAATCAATAAAATATTTTTTTTTAAAGTAGAAAAGCTAAGTCTTGGGTTGTGGTAGCTGCGGCTGGTTACCTACCAACAGCCAACCTCACTGTTGGAACCTTGGTTTTGTTCAGATCATAAGTAACTGAGGTGCCCAGCCCTAGTGAGTTATGGCAATTGCTTTCCTCTTTGCTCATGATTGGGTTAGGGTGAGCAAGCCAGCCAGGTCTGGCCAAGATGTCAAAGAAAATCTACTGGGGTGAGGGGGGTGGGGAGATTCTGGAAAAGGGTTTAGGTCTGCCACTCCTTTTCTGCTTTGGAAGTCGCCTGAGCAAGGGCACAATTTTGGAACTCCTGCAGCAGCATCATGTGACCATTGCAGGGGAGTGGTGAGGGGGGAAGGAAAGAAGATCAGAGAGATGCCAACTCAGGGCCATGTCATTGTTGAACTACTGAACCAACCCTTTACTTCAGATGTCCCATTATGAACACTCCTCAAAGAGGCCGGCGCATCCTGTGGCTTGCAGCTAAAAGCCCGTGATAGAGGAGAAGAACACCTGAAGCCCTGACAGAGAAACCCACGAGGAGACACCTGCCTCCAGGCAGGACACCTGTCTAACCCAACCTGGACAGAAGTGCACCTGAGCTCCCCAAGACAGGAAGTTCACAAGCTCCCTTCCTGCCTCTTCCTCCAGCGCTTCCTCCTCATGATCACTACAGGATGACTCACCTCCTTGGATCTGGAGGGCCTTGGGGTCACCCTATGGGACCTTGAAGCAAAGAGGGCCGGCCCATCACGCCAAGTCCCTTCCTTTGGTGCGGGTGGTGCTCGAGGGAGGGAGCTCTGGAGTCTTACTGTGTAAGGCAAGGTAGTTAACCTTCCCAGGCCTCAGTTCCTTCATCTGTCATGGGGACAGTAGTGCCTAGCTCACAGGTTACTGTGAGGAGAGTAAGGATGGAAGGTCACATACACCTGACACTGCATCACAGGTTCCCAGGACCATTCTTTGGGTCATCTTACGCTTCTCACAGTCTAAGAAGAGCTGTTATATTCTTAGTGAATATTTTAGTACAGCTGAAGAATACAGATTAAGATCAGCAAAAGGTAAAAGCAGCACAGGCCAGGGCCCGGGGGAGACCAGGCACAAGCTGCCGGTTGTCCTCACCCAGGGGAGTTGTGGGGACGATTGATCCATTTTCCAGCAACAATATGTTGCAACCCGTTGCCCTGTCAACCAGGGAAGCCCGCCTGGGTCTTGGTGTGCAGGGTTTTATTGGTGGCTTATAACTGGGCAAAGAGCACCTCCATGGCTGACCTTTGTTCCTCAATCTCCGCTCCTCCAAAAGTCAGACTGATACCGCCTGGCCCGGGGTCCCCACCATAAATCACATTGTTAGCAGAAACTATCTGGCTTGGCCCAAGGCCCCTGGGAAACTCAGACAAACTCTTATCAGGCAGCTCATTGCAAGGGCTTGGAGGCTATCTCCCAGGCGTTGGTCCGGAGCCAGGCTTTGCTTTGAAATGTGCAAGATTTGAACATCCCACACTTGCTGAGTCAACCTTTTACTGCACAGACACATAAGACGCACCCAACACTATTTTTGTTTCTTATGTAGGGCTGAAATCTGCCTCCCGCCAGCATCCATCCTTTGCTGCTAGAGAAGGACATGGCTGCAGTCTAACTCTTTCTCCTCCTGTCCCATTCCTTTCATTACGGAGGGGCCTCCACTCGGGCAGCATCATGGGTTCTCCCTCCCATCACTCCTGTCCCAAAAAAGGGGAGTGACTTTCTGATGGGGGCATTTGGAAGAAAGATCAGCTCTTGCACAGCCCACCCCATTCTCTCTCTCTCTCTCTCTCTCTCTCTCTCTCTCTCTCTCTCTCTCTCTCTCTCTCTCTCTCGCTGTCCCTCAGTAGAGAGGTCACACTGCCTGGCATACAGAGGCAGCTCCATCACTGCCAGTGCCTATGCCTGGGGACTGCATCCGGCTCAGACATGTGGTCTTAGCGAGCCCACCTGGCTCACTTCCGTTGTTTCTGGGAGATTCCCTGTGGTCTGGCAGTGTTTGGGGGACCAAAGAGAGGAGATGTGACTCGGTGAAACGGAAAGGCTCATTGGAAATAAAGGCACAGTGACAGCCAAGGAACCCTGACCCCCAAGTCACCCATGTGACAGTCGCAACCCTCTGTGAACGCCTGAGGTGGCTGTTTCCAAAGGGGCAGCCCAATGGCAAGGGGGCTCAGGTGACCTGGACTTGACCTCGGCCCTGCCACTTGCTAACGTGGAGACCTGGGTAAAGGACAGACCCCTTCCCTCCTCCCCGGGTCAGCTTTTCCCAACAGGGAACAAAGGTGCCTGGGAAATGTACACAAACGATTCCTGCTCCACAGGTCAAAGGCGAACACCAGTTTCACTCTTTAGAGCGCCGCCCTATAGGTGTCACAGCATCCGTGGGCTGAGCTCGTCTGGAGTCCTAAAAAGCTCTGGGCGTCTGATCTGCCAGGCGGCAGACTAACTAAAGGGGAGGTAGAGGCGGGCAGAGGCAGCCAGGATGCGACAGCCTAACAGCGAAAGCAGGAGAAACGCCAGCTGGGCGAGGATAGGAGCCGCAAAAATAAAGCCATCAGAGGCCGTGTGGTGCCTGGGCGAGCGATGGGCCCCTCTCAGGAGCCCAGGCCTTCAGTAACAAGTCACGAGAGCCTTGAGTCATTCAAAGAAAGGCGAAGCTGTTCAACACAATCAGTTTAAGAAGATTAAAAACAAACATGCCATACACTAGAGCAATATTACCATTGCAAACAGGAAAATAGAAGGTGGGAACTGGAGGTGTCTAAAGGACACTTCCTTCTCTGACGATGCTGGATCAATGGAGCTCCACCGAAAGAACATACTGGGGTCTTTTGGCCTCTCGGCAAGGTATTATTTAGGTAGGAGGAGGAAAGCAACAAAAACGGAGGAAGGGGAGCCAATGGACAAGGCCGTAGGGTCTGTCCTTCCATTTAAAAAACCTTCTACTCGCTCCTCGCTAGAAGCGCAGCTCCTGCGTGGGGAGGCCTCAGTTGGTCTGGACCTTCTTGGGGAGGCCCAGCGCCTCTCGACTCCTGCCCAGCAGCATGCCCTCCAGCCGCTGGCAGTGCTCCCGCAGCTGCTTCTCCCGGGGCAGCAGGAAGGTGAGGACCTTGTTCCGCACGACGCCCCGGTCCTCCTCCTCCCGCAGCCGCTGCTTCACGCGGGCCGCCTGCTCCTCCTGCTGCGCCAGGGCCCCATGCATCTCGCGGAAGGCGTCTTCCAGGTAGTGGATGGCCTTCAAGGCCTCATTCTTAAAGTCCTCCAGCTCCCGCTGCACCGCGGCCACCTTCTGCTGCAGGACCTCCAAGTCCGCTGGCGGCGGGAGGCCCGAGGGCCACGACGGGGGGAGGGAGAAGTCCCCAGACTGGAGGCCGCTCTCCACCATCTTCTTCCCTTGTAAGGTATTCACCTTCATGAGAATGGACCCCGCCTGGTAGAGGGGTTCCATAGTCTTCCCGTTTGGGACAAGGAGAGGGAGCTAAGAGACCTGCCAGGCCAGTGGAGTTTTGGGGCGGTGGGTAGGGATGGGGGAACGCTAGAGACAAGACACACAATCATTTGAAGTGGAGAAGCCCGCATATTGTGACATCAGGGCCCCTTCAGCCAATCAGGAGGCAAAGCCACAATCCATTCATTTCATATGATAGTCCCATTGGTTGGTTATCCAGAGCTTTGTGTGCTCATCCACCCAAGAGGTATTGAGTTGTCCCTCCTGAGAGGCGGGTTCTGATGAGCTCATCACCCTTCCAGAACCAGAGTTTAATCTCTCCCTTAGCCTCAGAGACAGACCGCGGCCCAGGGCAGGGAAGTCAACCAGCCAAAGCAAAGCAGGCCAGGCCAGACTCACCGGCTGCCAAGGCTGGGTGGTCTTCCACCCTGGGAGGGGAGGTCTCGGAATGGTCTCTGGGCTTCAGTACCTCATCAGTGAAACAAGCACATCGTAATAGATAATACCTAATCCACTTCTAGCTCTAAAATGCTATAAAAAAAAAAAAAGTAATTTCTGATTCCAATCCATACTCCTATAATGGTGTCAGAATTCTAGATAATGTTAGAAGCGGCGAGGAATGCAATGAGGTTTTGATGTATGGTCCACAGCAGTGCTGACTTGGGATGTGCGGGGTAAAAACAGGTCATTCATTTATTCTGCAGGTGCTCGCTGAATGCTCACTCTGCACCGGGACCAGGGTGCGAGGGTGGCAAGCGGGATGGTCTCCACTGCCCAACTGCCAGAAAAGACACGTAGAGAGTGAATCACACACGTCCTATCTGATTACTCTAAGGAAGGAAATGTTTCTAATTGGTTTAGTCAAGAATAAGGTGACCAGACGTCCCGCTTTTGGTGGGACGGTCCCGATTTTTAACAATTTTTAACAATTTGGGACAAATTGTTCAAGTCTGGTCACCTTAGTCAAGGACAAACATCTATCTTGCTCATCTCAATCTCTTGCCCAGATTTCTCCTCTGGTCTCTGAATCTAAACATCTCTCCAGTGTGCCTCAAATGTGATCCAAAGCTGAACTAGTTATCATTTCTTTCAAACTGGTTGTCATCTGGATCATGACACCACCCTGGGGCAGCACCCATGCCAGCATCCACGTGACAAGCCTGGAATCAATGTAGACCCCTCCCCATCCAAGTGGCTCTGAGACCTTCGGATGCCACCACCTCTGAGCATGCTCGCATCAGACCACCTGGGTTGGGGGGCAGCTCCACCACCTACAGCTGTGTCTCTTACCTCCCTGAGTCTCAGTTTCCTTATTTAGACAGTCTGAATACTAATTCAGTGGTATGCAGCTCCCTGGGAGGGGGAAAAATAAGAGCTCTGATTTATAGCTGTTGCCAGTTTCCATGGTGTAAGTATCGCCACCATGGCTGATTTCAGGCTACCTACAGGATGTCTCTGGGAAGAGATACGCTCAGTTGGCCCTCACGAACCTGTAGGAGCCAACTCTGCAACCACAGGGCCCATGGCGAGGACAGCTGCCTTCCCCGAGATGCAGATGGCCCACCTAGACTCTAGGTCCTAGAGTACCTGCAGTGGGCACCATTGAGGGCACTTTGCAGGGAAGTTCGTGACTAAACTAAGGTGTGCTTTTGAATCTCGAGATGGGATAACAAACCCAAATATTGAAACAGAATGTTTGGTGGGAAGAGCACTGTTCTAGGAGTCAGAAGATCTGATGTCTGGGATTGCCGTGTGACCCCAGGCGAGCCACCTCCCTTGTCCGAGGCTGTTGTCTCTGCTGTACGTGGGAAAGTGGGGGGCAACTTCTCTGAGGTCTCTGATGTTCTAAGGTCCACACGGGCCTTCCTTTAAACCTCTCCCCAGGCACTTACCGCCTTCTCCCTCTTCCTGTGACCTAGAACCCATCCTTCCAGGCCGCCCAGGAAATTACATGAGGACAGGGACTGTGCATCTCTCATCCTACGTACCCCCAGTGTCCTGCCTGGTGCCCTGGTGCACTTAGAAAACTGGATGACATTGAGGTTGCATTCATAGGGAGCTCTCAAATCCAGGAGCTCCCCTGGCTTTCCTTCTGACACGATGACACCTACTGGTCCGTGTGGGAACAGCACCCTCTTGATTCCCAGACCTGAGATCCAGAGGGGAACTGGGAAGGTGATGTAAACAGCCTGCAGACTTGTGGTGTAATGGGGGGTGGGGGTGGGGGGGGGGGGTGTGTACAGGGCCAGCCCATAGTAGGTTTTTGAATCAGCAAAAGAAAAAATGTGTCTCTATCTTGTGATCTCTCTCTCTCTCTCTCTCTCTCTCTCTCTCTCTCTCTCCATTTACTCTCAGCCTCTTTGTCTCTCTCCCACAGAGAACGCTGGAAATCATAACCAGAGCTATGAAAGAAAAGTAGCAAAAGTTAAAAAAGGAATAGCAGTTCCTCAATTTCGCTGGTGCTTTTTCATGAGGTTTCAGTTCATTTCTCCTCAGAGCCCTGGGGAGGGGGGGGGGGTGGGCGGGGGGAACCATATTCCCCCTGAGCCTCTGTCAACGGAGGAGCCAGGCTGGGCAGCTCCCGAACTTTCTGGGGGCCTCAGCAGGGGCAACTCGCCACCGGGCACGTGCTCTGCATGTCCACCTCCTAGAATAGGGGTGTCGAACTCAATCAGAGAAGGGGCCAAAATCTAAAATCCAGCCTAAATCGCGGGCCGAATGGTTTACTGAACAGTCATAAACTGTCATTGTGATGGAAACGCAGCGGAGTGCAGTGATGACAGCGCGGTGCGGGCCACATTGCAAGGCCTGGCAGGACGGATTTGGCCCACGGGCCTTGTGTTTGACACATGTGTCCTAGAAGGTTCGCAGTCCAGGCCTGTGCCTTCCTCACAAATTCCCTTCCATGTAACCCAGGACAGACAACACGTCTGTTTGTCCTCTTCAGGGTGTCAAGAGAAATGGCTTCGGACGTCCGTCAGGAGGGTTTCTCTGTCCTTGGTCTATTCCCACAGTTCACAGGCTCCCTGTGACTCAGGATAATGGGGGGCTACCAACCCCACAGAGGTCCAGATCCCACCCCTGAGAATCGGATCCCTCCTGATTCCATGGGAAGGGTCTCAGGCGTGGGCATGTGTTAGGAGGTCTTGGGTTGGGGACACTCCCGCCCACATGGATCAGCACCCCTCCCAGGCTCTGTCATGTGCCCCTGCCCACGCCTCTGCCTCTATATGTGAAGAAAAGGGACATGTGTACACTCCTTCACGTGCCTCTTTAAAAGTGAGGGGGCCCTTTAAAGCTCCTCACATCCCGTTTAGAATCACATTCACGTCCTGTTTCTAACCCAAGTGCTGGCTGGGGGGCCGGAGCTCTCAGAGTTGGCTCTGACTGATCACGGGCCCTCCTGGGGCTGGACCGGGCCTCCCATGCAAGCACCAAATTGGGGTTCTGTTCCCAAGCAAGAAAGGGGAGGAGAGATGACCAACTGTGGCTTCCACAACGCATAGCTGTATTGGAGGAGAAACGCGTGAAAGAGCCAAGCTCACCCTCCAAAACTGAGCTGCTCATGTCCACTTTCAAGCAGCTTCTTCAAGGAATCCCTTAAAACCAGCCCCTCTGCTTCCACGGCCAAGAAAAAAAAAAAAAAAAAAAAAAAAAAATATATATATATATATATATATATATATATATATATATATATACACACAAGTTCAGAGCAATCTCTCAGCAACATCAGAGAGTGTGGGGTTGGCTACTTCCAAAGCAGAGAAGGTAGTCGTCGGTCCTACCCGGCATATTGTCTTCCCAGAATCCCCTGGGCCTGGGTCTGGGCCTGGGCCTCCCCAGGTGGCTGCTGGCCTGGGGGAGGATGCTTCACAGCCTGTGTCTCCCCAGATGTGCCCCTACCAACAAGAGCAATCTGGACGCACGGCATCTTAAAACCCGAGCGCACAGAGGGCCTCCCTCCAGCCTGCACTCACCCATCCATCCAGCCGCGTGGTCAAGGCCATTGACGGAGCACCTGCCCTGTGCACGCTGAGCTGGGCAACGGATGTAAGAGAGCAAACAAGAGAGGGGACCCCTGTCCTCAAGCCGCTGGCATTTCAGCAGAAGGAGACAGACCAGAAAAAAGTAAAGCAGTGAGCACAGACGGTGGCTTGGGCTGGTCCAAGTGCTCTGAGGGGAGTGAACAGGACAAAGAGGTGGAGAGCCTAGGCGAGAGGGGTCCTCAGGGGAGGCTTTGGGAAGCGGGGGAGCCCTTGGGGAGAGTCAGGAACAAAGAAGACACCTGGGGACAGCCAGTGGAGAGGCCCCGAGGCAGGAACAGGCCCAGAAGGAGGACGAGAGGAGGGGGAGGTGCAGGGCCCGAGCCCTGGGAGTCTGGGATGGCATCCCCCGTGAACGCCCAGTGCCCGTCAAGGGCGGCTCCAGCTGTGGGAGACGCCCACCGCTGCCGCTGGCTCTCCAGGCTGGGGAATGGGGACGAGGCTGGGGTGCAGGTGGGGACCGGGACCAAGAACCCTACGCAGTGCTGTGAGCATGATTAATTAACCCGAGCCGGGCCCAGGCACGGCGCTAAAAATACCTGCTTCCCGCCGCGGCGCGGCAGCTGCCACCCAGCAACTTCTCCCCGGCGCCATTTATCATAATTTGACACCGATAAGGAGTGTCCGTGGGGCTGCGTGTCTGCAAGAACAGGACTCAGCCCACCGCCCGCCGGCCGGCTGGCTTGTGGGAATCAGCCGTGGCGGCCTCCTACCTGAGCCCTTCTCCCACCCCAGAGCCCGCCTCCCCGTGCCTGCCCCCCCCGCCGCCCCTGCTCCCGCCTGCGGTCTGGCCTCCCCTCCTGGCCCCCTCGTGGGCCCGCCTCCAGGGTGGGAGCCAGAGCTTTCCGGAGAGCAGGGGCGCGTGGTCGGATGCCATGTTTCACAGCACTGCCACCCTGCCACTCGGCCGGGCGCCATCCATCAGAGGCCGTGCCAGCCGGGGCGGCACTGTAATTAAAATATGTAAACCATGCAAGGGGGGGGGGCGGGGGAGCGGGTCTGAAGACACAGGAGCCAGCCTTGGACACGGCAGTACAGGCAGCCCCATGGGGGGGGGCCTGGCCCTTCTCCAGCCCCGGAGGCCCAGGCCTGTGCCAGGCGGGGCCTCCGAGCAGGCGGGGCAGGGGTGGTGCCCCGCACCAACCACCCGCTTGCTCCCCCTCCACCGGGCACGGGCCTCAGCGGGGGCAGAACAGCCGCCCGCAGGAAGGAGAGGCCCTCCCGGTCCGCAGGCCAGCATGGGGGCCCGGAGACCAGGCCAGGAAGGGCCGTCTATCCCACTCGCAACACTACTTCCCTTAAATGACCCATCAGGAAGCCGGCGCCTGGACATCTGTGTTAACTCTTCAGCGAAGCCATTTCCGTGGGCGAGACCAATGAGCTGCCCAAGGTCACTCCACCTTCGACGGCCTTCTATGTGGACAGGAAGTGTGGCCGCCCTGTTGAGAGCAGGGCTAGGCAACTGTTTCTTTTAAAAAAAAAAAAAAAAAATTTTTTTTTAATTGATCTCAGAGAGGGAGGGAGAGGGGAGAGAAATAGAAACATCCATGATGGGAGTCATCCATCCGCTGCCTCCCTGCACGCCCCCTCAGGGGATTGAGCCCCAAATCACGTGACACTCAACCACTGAGACACACAGGCTGGGCTGGTCAAATCAGGAAAAATTATAGGCCGAAAGGTGTAATCCCAACCTTTTCTTAAAGTTAGACAAGGCCCTTGTTTTAAGCATCCTTCCTCCCCACCCCCACCCCCATCCCCCCCCCCTCATTGAAGGAATTTGTGATTTTTGCTGAAACATCAGAACTCTGGGGTTCAAGCCTGTGACACATTTTTTTCTTTTTTTCCTTTTTTTAAATATATTTTATTGATTTTCTACAGAGAGGAAGAGAGAGGGATAGAGAGTTAGAAACATCAATGAGAGAGAATCATCGATCAGCTGCCTCTTGCACACCCCCTACTGGGCATATGCCCACAACCAAGGTACATTCCCTTGACCGGAATCGAACCCGGGACCTTTCAGTCCACAGGCTGATGCTCTATCCACTGAGCCAAACCGGTTTCGACCTGTGACACATTTTCTTTGCAATGACACAGATGCAGGGAGTGTTGAGGGGCTTGGGAAGGAGAATTGAACCCTGAGCCAATCAGATGCCAGGCCCCCATAAGAGCCCAGTGGGAGCTTCTGGTCCGGGGGAGCAGGGGGCAGGGCGGTATCTGGAGGCCAGTGTCGGGGGACAGCAGACAGAGCTGCAGGAGAGTGAGGAGGCCTGTGTTGTTCGGGTGGCTGACTCTCTCTCCTACCCTCAGCCCTCCTGAGGGCAGCAGGCCCAGCAGGCACCCACCGGCTCTAAACTCACTCCGCCAAGCCAGGCTGCTGATCCCTGGGGCCCACCCCCTTCTAACCAGGCACAGAGCCAGAGCCACTGCCTGCATGTCGGGGTGTCGAGCTGCATTACGTGAGCTTAAAGACCAAATCCCCTCCTTCCTGGGTTACTTAACTGTCTGCCTAGCAAGGCGCTGGGTGTGGGGTGGAGGGGGGAATTACTGGTGACAGACACCAGGGCCTGCCTGGCGGCTTCAGACAGAGAAGCTTTGATCACCTGGAAAACTCCAGACACCAGGACTCCTAATGATGAGTAATGAGCTCAAACCATCGGAAAGTTACCCAGCACTGCCGTGGGGGGGACACACAGCTTCCCACGGAAGCCAGGAAGCCTGGGCCAGGGCGACAGGGCGCAGTCACCTAGCGACCCTCTCCCACCCCCGCCCAGGGTCTCCCCCTCCCCCCCGCCCTCCTCCCCCGCGCTGCTGAAGAGGCGGGTAATTTCTAGGCTCTGGGCATTTGACTGCTACAGGGTAGGTTTGGGGTCTAGATGACAGAGGTCATTTTTTTATGCAAGAGTGCAGCCTCCCTGTTCATTCCGTCTCCATTCATTCGTTCATTCATGTATCCAACACACGTTTAGCGAATGATTGAGATGAGCCAGCCTGGTGCTTGATGCTCAGGATAGAAGGCACCTGAGATGGGATTTCTGTCCTACGAAGGCGACGGCCCCTCGGCTAGCCAGTCCTACAGCACGGCTCTGCGCTCAGGGGCCTGACAGCGGTGGCTGCAGGGCTCAAGACCACCCAGAGCAGGGGACTCTCCTGGTAAGTTAGATGGTCCCTTCTCCTGGGGGGGACAAGGAGCAGGCTAGGGGTGGAATTAGAAGGCCCCAGGCCGCTCCGGGCTTCAGCTCTGGAGTCTCACCACGCCCTTCGCCTGGGATTTCCTGCTCTGAGGGTAGCCGCGATGGTGTCCACCTTGAGTCCCCCGTTTGGCTTCATGGAATCTGAAGCCCAGTGATCCTCCAACTCGGGCACACATTGTCATCATCTCGGGAGCGCGTTAAAGATAATTTCTAAGGTCTGGATTTTACCCTCAAGAGATTCTAACTCAGAGGGTCTTGGGGGACTGGAGTTAGGGGACCGACCCTCTTGGTTTGCCCTGAACCAAGAGGGTTCCTGGGAAGTGCCACTTTCCGTTTCACAATGAGGACAGCCTCTGAAGTCCCGCACAGGTCACCTTGCCGGGCAGGTGCTGTTAGTCCCTGCCCGTAGCATTCCTTCCTCCGTGGGTCACAGGTCAGGCAGTAGCACGCTCCCGGAGAGAGAGCCCTCCCCCGGCCCCAGGTGGGGAACCTGGGTGCGTTCCGTAATTCCATTCCCTGTTGCTGTTTTATGTAAGGTGGGCCTGTAACCCACGTCACAGCAATGAGTTGCAAAGGGAAGCGTTATGGAAAGGTTTTACATATGACATAAGAGAATGAGACAAAACAGGGTGAGAGAGAGCGAGGGGGAGGCGAGAGAGGGAATGAGAGAGAGTCTGCCTCTTTTATGTCTTAGGTGTAGTCGTGTGAGAACATTACAGTTGGAACTGCGGCAGCCGTTCTGCAATCGTGAGGCAGCGAACCTAAGATAAAAACTCAGCTGTGCTATGGATGCACAATGAGATCAAAAGAGCCTCCATTTTGTGTAACATCATGGAGTCCCTTGCTACACCCAATCTCAAACAACATCTACCTCTAGTCCAATTGAAACGTGATGTAAACGCCTCTCTTTCGTAAACAACTTTCACCTGGTATTCTGTTAATTGCAGCCTAACGCATGGTGACTGTACCAAAGGCCCTAGAATTTGGTATTTTAAGCAAAATCCTTAAGTCATTCTGATGCTTCCATCAACCTAGCCAGTACCATGGTTCTCATTGTGTCTTGGCCTGGCAGCAAGCAGTATGGACTGGAAACTTCTGAATCGGACACCTTGGGGCAGGGGGAGGGGCGGGGGTGTGACCCAGCAGTTTGTGTTTTAACAAGCCTGTCCGATGACTGACGATCACCCCATTGTAACAATCATTGAGCTAATCCATACCTGAGGCTCCCTGACCGACACCAGACCTCAGGAACTCCTGGGTGAGGCTTTGAAACTTCACCCACGTCAAACCTGCTTCCTTTGCTCACGTGAACAGTAAAACCGTTTGTCACTGTGCCTTCTGCCATTTTCCCCCCTCCTCCCTAGTCTAAGGTGGCCAGACGTCCCGCTTTTGGCGGGACAGTCCCAATTTTTAACAATTTGTCCCGTGTCCCTCGGCGTTTCAAAAAAGTCCCGATTTTTTGCACAAAAAAAAACCGCCGCGGGACAAATTGTTAAAAATCAGGATTGTCCCGCCAAAAGTGGGACGTCTGGTCACCTTACCCTAGTCCCTTCCCCCAGGTAAACTTGCGTTAGGTGAATGCTTTGGTCAGATTTACTGGCCTGTTATTAAATAGCCACATCATGGCCAGGGAGGGAGGGAGTTCTCGTGGGCAGGCGTGAACTTGGCAAGTAAGGAGGGACAGTGATGTCAACGCCCTGCCCCTGTAATCCCTCCGAGAATTCCCGTTCCTCCCACGCATCGCACATCACATGGCCCGGGAAGGGAGGCAGAGGGAAGGCCCGGGCAGCCCATCTCCCCCTCCTGTCAGGGAGGCCCTGCAGCCGGCCTTTTACTTTCCGGGGAGCGCCCTGCTTCTCGCCGTAATGAGTTACTCCAAGCCCCGGTGAGAGTCCCACGGGCAGCAACCGAACAATGGGCCTCAAGTTGCGAGAGGATCCATGCTCGGTTAAGAAGGAAATTATAAATGCCCAATTACACATCCTCTTCCGAATACGTTTCCAGCATGGCATATAGGCTCCTGGATGTTGTTATTCTTCACGACTGAGCACACTGTCCAACAGCCATGCAGCAGCATCTCATTACTAATAATAACTCACTAAAAATTAATAATAATTCCTGCCAGGAATGTGGTGCTTGCAGGGCCTGGCCCAGGGGCTTTGTGTGCACTATCCCTTTAAAACTAGAGAGCCTCCACTGAAACCGGTTTGGCTCAGTGGATAGAGCATTGGCCTGTGAACTGAAAGGTCCCAGGTTCGATTCCGGTCAGGGGCATGTAGCGTGGTTGCAGGAGGCAGCTGATCGATGTTTCTCTCTCATCGATGTTTCTAACTATCCCTCTCCCTTCCTCTCTGAAAAAATATCATATATATATAATTTATATAAAAAATAATTATATATATAATTTATAAAAAAATATCATATATATATAATTTATATAAAAAATAATTATATATATATATATATTTATATATATATATATAAAGATTTCTTCTGACCCTGGAGAAATAGCTCTTAAAAAAAAACAAACTAAAGAGCCTCCAGCCCAGGCATGAGCCCAAGGCTCATCCTTGTCCCGGTTGGATTGGGTGTGAGTCCTTCACAGTGGCTTCCTTTTGTCCATCTTCCCCTCAGATCTATCAGAGAGGCCAACATGCCATAAAATGGCTAAACACTTGCACCACTTCCAATGTGTGGCCTAAGCTGGTGGCATTGCTTAGACCAGTGGTCAGCAAATCGTGAGCCACATGCGGCTCTTTGGCCCCTTGAGTGTGGCTCTTCCACAAAATACCACGGTCTGGGTGAGTCCATTTTGAAGAAGTGAAGAAGTGGCATAAGAAGAAGTTTAAGTTTAAAAAATGTGGCTCTCAAAAGAAACTTCAATCGTTGTACTGTTGATATTTGGCTCTGTTAACTAGAGTTTGTCGACCACTGGCTTAGACTACACATTGGCCAATAGCTGCCCATCTCCCCCCCCCCCCCCCCCCCCCGGATGGCTGAGGGACCAGAAACCAAATCCAGCAGGTGGGAGGCACTGGGGGGTTTTGAAGTGCACTGTCAGGGAGTGAGGGCTGTGGCCAAGTCCGGCCTTGCCTCTCATCTCAGGGTCCCTGTGTCTGTGGGCCCCGCTCCCCTGGGTCTCATGTTGGGCTCATCCCTCACAGGGCCTGCTCACACCAAAGGCAGATGCACTTCCCTCTCTCGGGAGGTCAGCAGCCCACACACTCCCTTGATTGATCTTGTGATTAACATTTTTCTCGTCTATAATCATTAAGTCATTCTGACAGCCAAGGCCTAGACACCCAATGGTCCTTCTCGGTAGGACAATGGCATGGGGTTGCTGCTACGGACATGATAGCTGGGGTAAGATATCATTAGAAACCTCTAACACTGTCTGAAGACCATCCTCTGAAGGGGAGACACCTGGGAAATGAGCCTGGGGAGCTAAGTAAGCAAAGAAGACCCAACCCCTGCCAAGTTTGGGGTGTGCTTGCAGCCAAGCCATTGGGGCCCAGCAGGCTGCCTTCTCCCACACCCTGAGTGTGGACTGACAGTCCATCGCTGCCCATCTCACTCGGCACCCCCTTTCCTCCTGGCATCTCCCTGCAGCCACAGAAGCAAGCTTTTGCCATAAGCCTGGTAACTCCAAGCCACCCTGTGCCCATCCAGGGGGTGGAGTGAAAGGATGCTTAGGAGCCTGGCTTTTAACGCCTCCTTGGTTTGATCCAGGGCACCTGGGTTAGGGAGGGATCAACATGACCTCACGGGTTGGGGAGGACCCAGGTCCGCAGAGGTTGGCTAAGGCCCCAGAGGGAATTGCTTCTGAGACGCAGTGTTTTGGGGGCAATTAAAAGGCTGGTCCAGCTAAAACCGGTTTGGCTCAGTGGATAGAGCATCAGTCTGCGGACTGAAAGGTCCCAGGTTCGATTCCGGTCAAGGGCATGTACCTTGGTTGTGAACATACCCCCAATAGGGGTTGTGCAGGAGGCAGCTAATCCATGTTTCTCTCTCATCAATATTTCTAATTCTCTATTCCTCTCCCTTCCTCTCTGTAAAAATCATTAAAATTAAAATTAAAATTTTTTTAAAAAAGGCTGGTCCATGGGAGAGGTGCTTGCTGTGAAACCCTGCTAGGCCAGGACGCATGTGAGAGCTTAGGACCAGCAGCGAGGGTGGCTGGACCTCCCTGGGGCCCCCCTTCCTCCTCCCCTGCCACACACGCGCGCACACACACACACACACACACACACACACACACACACGCCTCTGAGGAACAAAGCCTTCAGGAATCAATCAGCTTTTCAGGATGCACCTTCCTGTCTGAACAGCTCCCTTTTCTCCCTCGGTTCTCGCCAGGGAGGTCAGAGTTCACATCAAATGTCATTAATCATCTTCTGGGGGCTGGAGGCTCATTGGACAGTCCTATTAATCAGAGGCCTATCACACCCGCAGCCGGCCGGGTCGCCATTGTCCTGTTCCTCGCCTATCATAGAGAGATTAGATTATCAGTGACAACTCAGACACCCTTTGAGTCGCGGGGAAGCCGCAGAATGGGGTTGCTTTTATTTTTTTTTATTTACCCTCCCCATTCGAGGACGAGCTGTTTCTCGTCTCGTCACACTGCATCCTTTCCTTCAAAGAATCAGCTTTAAGAATCCAATTTGTCAAACTGGACAATCACTGGCAAATCCAAAAAAAAAAAAAAATACTGTCAGCGACTTTATCAACAAAGGTAAAATAAAGCAGAAGGTTTTAAATGGAACCTGAAAGGATTAGAAAATAAGTTGTATTGGACAACAATTAGTCTGTGAAAAGCAAGATCTCTGAAAAAAAGAACCAGGCAGAGATGGGTCCCAAAGGGATTTGGTGATTCATGCCCGGCTCAGCCAGGACCCAGATGGCCGCCCCCGCCTCCCAGGGGCAGGTCAAGTTGAGACCTGGTGCTGAAAAAGAATGAAAACGTATGTCTTCCCCTAACTTTCTGCCTCCTGGTAGCAACAGCAGCGACGCAAAACAAAAACAACCAAGTCTGTATAATTTTATTAATCAGCGCCACCCCAATGTATTTAATTTAAGAATTAATTTTGATTCGCCAGAGACATCTACAAAACAGCAACCAGGGCACAGCAGCACAGAGCCTACAGCTCCCCACTTCTCGCACTTCTGTGACAGACTCTGTCACACAACTATTGAGTCCCCTCCCCCTCCCCTCCTCCCCCACATGGCTGCTGCAGGGTCAGAGGGAAGGGGCCTTTCTCGCCCTGTGGGAATGCAGAGACCAGCTGAACACATGGAACACCTGGATCATGTTATTTATTTACTTTTAAATATATTTTTATTGATTTCAGAGAGGAAGGAAGAGGGAGAGACAGAAACATCAGGGATGAGAGAGAATCACTGATTGGCTGCCTCCTTCATGCTCCCCACTGAGGATTAAGCCTGCAGCCTGGCCGTGTGCCCTGACTGGGAATCAAACGGTGACCTCCTGGTTCATAGGTCAACGCTCAGCCACTGAGCCACGCCGGCTGGGCCACCTGGACCATGTTAGATGGGACGGGGTCTCAGTGATGCAGAGTCCGGGGACCACAAACCCACGTTCCTCGAGGGGCCAAGAAGAAATAGGAACTAGGGAAGGGGGCTAAGCGTCCGTCCATGAGGCCCCGCCCCCTACTGCGCATGCCCTGTAGGAAGAGGAGCTCACACTCATCGGATCTCCCAGTTTTTCATGAGACCCTGGAGACTTGGGTTTTTAGGTGAATACTCCCTATTTCAAGGATTGTTAATTTTTCCAAATAAAAAGGGAAGCACTGTGTGATTTTTGACCCCCACGCCTGAGATTTGCAAAACTGGTCTGACCAACCAGCCTCGATGCAAATAAGAATTGCGAGGCCCAGTGGATAGAGCGTCAGCCTGCTGACTGAAAGGTCCCAGGTTCAATTCCGGTCACGGGCATGTACCTTGGTTTTGGACACATCCCCAGTAGGGGGTGTGCAGGAGGCAGCTGACTGATGTTTCTCTCTCATCAATGTTTCTGGCTTTCTATCCCTTTCCCTTTTTTCTGTAAAAAATCAATTTTATAGATATACATATATATATATATATATATTTATATATATATACATATATGTGTGTGTGTGTGTGTGTGTGTGTGTGTGTGTATATACATATATATATATATATATATATATATATATATATATATATATATATAATTGTGAGGGCCCAGGAGGCTGGTCACCTTTGCTGAACTTTGATACTGTATTCACTTAATTTTTCTACCTGACAAACTAGCTCCGAGTGATTATCTGTGTGGGTGCAATAGAGGCCTGGGACAGGAGCCTAGAGGGCTGTGAGGGCTGTAGGAGTATATTATCCACTTTCCCACAGCAAAAAAATAAACGGGGCTTGGGAGCCAAACTGCCCAGTTCAAATCTTGGTTTTGCCCCTTACTAGCTGTGTGACCTCAGGCAAGTCACTCAACCTCTCTGGGCCTCAGTTTCCGAATTTTTAAAATGGGAATGATAACAATGTTTACCTCAGGAGGTTGCTGTGAAGATAAAAAATGGCCTAGAACAGAGCCTGCCATGTGGCAAGGGCTCCACAAATTGTTCTTGCTGATAGAATATAGAATCATATTTTATCTCATCCCCAACGGTGCCTGGTATTGAGACACAACATTATAGGGTGAGGCCGGAAGCACGTTAGAAACCATGCTAGTTTGATTATCTAATCTTGGAAAAAACTGAAGTACAGGAATGGCAAAGTGTTTCTTTTCTTTTTAAAAAAAAAAAAAATTTTTTTTATTGATTTTACAGAGAGGAAGGGAGAGGAATAGAAAGTCAGAAACATTGATCCGCTGCCTCCTGTACACCCTCTTCTGGGGATCGAGCCTGCAACCAAGGTATGTGCCCTTGACCAGAATCGAACCAGGGACCCTCCATCTGCGGGCCTGTGCTCTATCCACGGAGCCAAACCGGTTATGGCACAAAGTGTATATTTTCTGCAGCAGGACATGGGGGGACCTAGGCATTTCTACCTACACTTCACTTCTGACCACTTGCATAGGTCTGTGCCAACCATTTTTGCTTTTCTCCTGTGACCTCATTGGGAATAAGGAAAGTTTCCACTCTAAATGGGTTTGAGCAAAGCCACAGGAGCCTTTCAGCTCCCAAATATTTCATCAGCCTCAGCATAGTCAGCTCCCAGGAACGGCTCCACCCCCGCGCTCATTACAGAAAGATTTGTGAGACGTCCCGGGTCGCCTTTGTCCACCGCCAGTTTGCAGCCGGCTTCGGTTTTTAAAAGCGATGGTTCCCCAAGGTGGTTTGCGGTCATTAGCGAGAGGCTGAGCCTCGTGATGATGTCGGTGTTTTGGGAAAGACGCCGTCGTGGTAGGGTCCAGCCAGTTGATCATTTGTGAACATCGAACCCTTGAATGTGTTAACTCTTGACCAGACCTGACAGGTACCTTGTCCGCCTCTGTTGGGTGATTAATTAAAGGCTGCTGGAGGGGCTGGTGGGGCTGGAGGGGCCGGGAGGCCCAGGCTTGGTGCTAGAGAGCGCTGGGGACAGAGCTTGACTCCTCACCTGGCTCTGAAGCCGTGGCTAGTTTCTTAAACTCTCTGAGTCCCCGGTTACTCATGTGTGAAATGAGGATGATAAAACCCACTTCAGGGGACTTGGTGAGACTCACGCAGAACAGTGGGTGCGCGCAGAAGCGGGGCGTGCCCTCCCGGCCCCCTGTTTTCCCTGGAGAAACAGAATCTCGGCTCCCAGGCAGACAGGCGGGGTTATCCGCGGACAGGTGCCCCTGGTGAGTCACGTGGACCCTTGTTAAGTGCGGGGATGACTCAGCTCAGAGACAAAGGCAGCCTCGTTTTCAGACGAGAGGACAAGGACAATGAGCACCTTCACCCTCCATGGGTCTGGCCGGGTTTCCGGTCGGAAGGCCAGTGGCTGCCTCATCTGGATGAGAACTGACACATTCCCGGAGCCGATCCGGAACCTGATGCCGGAGACCCGGCTGGATTTCAGCGTAAGCACACGATACGGGATGTATTGACCTTTGTACCGCCTCCCACCATCCGAAGAAGTCCTCAGAGGGGAAGGCGTGCCTGGGGCCTGCCTAGGCATCCGGCGTAGGGTGAGGTGCTGGCCCTGAGAGGGCACCCTGGAGGGCACACGCCAGGCAGCCCCCTGGGACCTCTGGGCCATCCCTCCAGCTCTGGGGAAGAGCTCCCAGCCACCTCCTCCGTTCAGAGATGAATGGTACCAAGGGACTAGGTGCCTGGAGTTCAAATCCCAAACCAGAGATAATCGGGACAGCCAGCATGGATGAGCGTGCTCGAGGAGCTAAGCATGATGTTGAAGCTTTGCGCCAGTGTCTCATCCCATCCTCACGTCAGCCGGAGGGGAGTAGATTCCTCTCCCGGCTGAGAACACGGAGGCCACTTGGCTCCCACGGGCAGAGCCCTGACGGGAAAGCCAGGTGCCAGCTCCTGACTGCCGGCCACACGGCCCTTCGATGCTCTTCCAGGGACGGCGCAGCAGCCATGCCTGCACCCAGGCCCGCCTCGGGGCAAGGCCTCCTTTCTGCCTGACAATGGCACTATTTTTTTTTTGTTTTGTTTTTATTTTAAAATATATTTTATTGATTTTGTACAGAGAGGAAGGGAGGGAGATAGATAGAAACATCGAAGAGAGAGAGTCATCGATCAGCTGCCCCTTGCACACCCCCTACCGGGGATGTGCCCGCAACCAAGGTACATGCCCTTGACCAGAATCGAACCCAGGACCCTTCAGTCCCCAAGCCAAGGCTCTATCCATTGAGCCAAACCGGTCCTGACTTTTTTTTTTTAATTTTTAAATTACAGTTGACATAAAATATTATATTAGTTTCAGGTGTACAACATAGTGACTAGATGTTTATATAACTTACAAAGTGGTCACCCCAATAAGTCTAGTACCCATCTGACACCCTACACAATTATTACATTATTGACTATATCGCCTATGCTGGGTTTTTTTTTTTATAACTGGCCATTTGTACATCTTAATCTCTTTCCCTTTTTCAAACATCCCCCCAGACCCCCCCCCCAATCTGGCAACCATCAATTTATTCTTCATATTTATGAGTTTGTTTTTGCTTTGCTTGTTCATTTTTTTTTTCTTTAGGTTCCACCTATAAGTAAAATCATGTGGTGTTTGTCTTTCTCTGCCTGACGTATTTCACTTAGCATAATACTTCCTGGGTCCATCCATGTTGTTGCAAATGTTAAGATTTCATTCTTTTTCTAAGGCTGACTTACATTCCAGGGTATATATGTAAGGCAACGTCTTTATCCACTTGTCTACTGATGGGCACTTAGGTTGCTTCCACATCTTGGCTATTTATAAATAGCACTGCTATGGACATAGGGGCGCATATATCTTTTCAAATTCGTGTTTCAGATTTCTTTGGATAAATATCCAGAAGTGGAGTCACTGGGTCATAAGGCAGTTCTATTTTTAATTTCTTTTTTTAGGGAACTCCATGTTGTTTTCCGTAGCGGCTTCACCAATTCACAATCCCACCAGCCGTGCAGAGGGCTCCCTCTTCTCCACTTCCTCGCCTACACTTGCTGTTGGTTGGTTTATTGCGGATAGCCATTCTGACCCCTGTGACAAAGCCCCGCTTATAAGCAGAGGCCTCTGCCTCTCACTGCAAGCCTTCTCTATGGGCTGGGAGGTCAGAGGTCACCAGGGCCTGGGTTCTCACCCTACAGTCCCAACCCAGGCATCCTAAAGTGCAGATGTACCATATTTTTCAGACCATAAGGCGCACTTTTTCCCCCCCAGAAGTGGGGGGGAAAAGTCCCTGCGTCTTATGGTCCAAATATAGCCTACACATATACTTTAAAAAAAAAGTTTTTTTACTTGCCTGGCTCTGTATGGTCTCTGTGTGCTTGCCCGGCTCTAAAATGGTTCTAAATGCTGCTGTTTACTTTACAGGGTTGATTACATGTGTTTATGACTGTGATGTTGGGTTTTAATGCACATAAAATATTTTAGGACACTATTTGTTTCAGAATCTTTTTTTCTTCATTTCCCTTCTCTAAAAACTGGTGCGTCTTATGGTCCGGAGCGTCTTATGGTCTGAAAAATACGGTAATTCCTGGTGCCCTGACCCGCCTGGGGGAGGCATGATGGCCTCTCTTCTCATCCTCATCCAACCCCAGACCCAAGCTCAGGTCTGCCCCCTGCTGGGCTGTTGGAGCCAAGGAGATGCGTTTGCACCCCCCACCATCCCTTACTCCCACCCCCAACCCCCAGCTTCTGTGCTGTCCTTGGCCTCTGTGTCCTTACAAAGGCTCTTGCCTCACTCACGTGTTATCTCGGTTTGGGACCAAGAGGACGAGATGAGGCCTGAAATAAGTATATTAGCCGCCAGGAGAGACCGTCTGGGCTCGAGGAACCAAATGAGGAATCTGTAAGCTTTCAGCCTCCTGGAATTGTGGCGCTTTCCCCGACGCTTAATACGAGCTGACAGCCCACATTGTTCTGCCATGACAAGGAAGCCGGATCCCAGTGATAGGGGACCAGGCTCCAGAGCTGAGGCGGGGAAGTGGGGGGGAGGATAAAGAGAGAGGGCTTGGTGGGGGGGTGTGATTCTTAATCGGGAGCCTGGCAGGAGACCCTGGGAACGGGGGCCCGCTGACAGTGGAGACCAGGAGCTCCAGATGGCTTTTTGTCTCCACGCAATAAAATATGTAATCTGACAGGCCCTGGGGTGGGACTCGGGAAACAAAAGTCTGCGGGGAGGGAAGGGGAAGGCGGAAGGGGGGCAGGCGTGGGAGTGGGCCGGGTTACAGGTATCCGAGTCTGAGGAAGACAAAAAGAAGCGACCGACTGTCTCTCCGGGCAATTATGGGCTTTGCAAACGACACTTAATTCCAGAGGTGCGGGCGGGGGACAGAGCCCGTTGTTTCCGCCTCGGCAAGAGGAGAGACGCGGGAAAAGCACTGGACGCTCGGCCTCTGCCTCTGAGGAGAGGTGATAACTTTGCCAATTAACCACGGCTGTGGGCTCTTTGTTCGCACGCCCCCCTGGTCGCGGCGGGGGCGATGGGAAGATACAGGGCTTCCCGGTGCAGTTTCTCTGCCCGGAGACGGAGAAGCGACGCGCTCCCCCATCGGACCGCACAGACGGGCGTCCCTGTGGCTCCTCGGAGGGGGACACCCCCGCGGCCTCCCCGGGAGCCTGCGGACGCCCAGGGAGACAGCAGCACCCTGCGGCCTCTGACGAGGCTGTCGCTTTTTATTAAGTGGTCTCTGCCTTTCAAATCGCGGCCTGTCTTCTTCCCAAAGGTCTCGGCTGCTGTGCGGGCCCAGCTCACCGCAAGCTCCCGATGAATATTAAACAGCGGATGCTGGGGGGTGGCCTCCAGATTTCATGGTCGGGGAGCAACGTGTCACCCAGGGGACAGATACCGCTCCAGGACTGACGCGGGGTCACTGGGGCGAGGGCACAGGAAGCTTAAGGGTGCGATGGTATAAAGGTTCCAAGGCAGGAAAATGGGGCAGGAGGATTAGTGGATAGTACCCTGTTTTCCCGAAAATAAGACAGTGTCTTATATTAATTTTTTTTCTCCCAAAGTTGTGCTAGGTCTTATTTTCAGGGGATGTCTTATCTTTCCATGCGCTAGGTCTTATTTTCGGAGGATGTCTTATTTTCGGGGGAACACGGGTAGCAAGAGCCTGCTAAGCCACAAGGCTGGAAGTCCTGGTGCGGATTGGGGGAGATGCATTCTCACACGGAGGGAGGGAGAGAGACAGAGAGAAGAAAGGCTTTTTCACAAACAATGTCTCCACATTGATCAGAAATGTTAACGGCCACACCCTTTGACCCCCAGAATCGACCCCAAGGCAATGTGACAGATGTCTGCGAGGTGGTAGGCATGGTGTTCATGGCAACGGGGCTCATAATAAAAAAGGAGAATCAGCCTTAAATACCCATCATTAGGGAGATCGATGGCCCATCCATACGATGGGACACTCCGCAGTTATTTAAAAATAATGAAGGGAATCTTGCACCTCCTGATGTGGTTAAGACAGAGTTTTTTGTTTTGTTTTTTTTAAAAAACTGGTTGAAAAACAATCCAAAAGCATGTATGTTTAAAACACACACACACCTAAATACCTAATATGTGTACATAAACGCTCAGACAGAGGTTGCCTTTGGAGGGTTTAGGCGAAAGGAATGGTGTTTTGTGTGCAAGGTGAGATTCTTTTTGTTTTCTCTATATATTTTTTTACTCTTTGTTGTTCCTACTGTTTTGTTTTGGCTTCTCACCAAGAGGCAGGGCAGACCCTTTCAGAAGCTGACATCACCCCATCGTTGCTATGGGTCAAGGTCATGGTCAGGGGGCCCCAGGCTGCAGAGGGAAGTCTGAGGGGACTCAGGGTGTTGGCTTTGCAGCTCCAAGGAGAGCCTTCAGACAGCAGTGGGCAGGGAGGCCAGGTGTGTTCGTTGAATGGCTAAGGGGTTGGGTCACTAGAAGGCCATCGGGATCCATTCTTCTCATCCAAGCATCACAGAACCAAGACCATGGCCAGCTTGGAGCTTGCCAGGGCAGCGTTGAATCCCACAACCTCCTCCCAGCTCTGATGTCCTCCTCTCCGCCCGAGGAGGTAACGGGTGAGGGGTGATGGTGCCGAGCAACCCTCACACCCGTACGGCGAGAGGATTAATTAATGTGGCTAGCGTGCTCGGAGATCCCTAAATGAGGGTGTTAGCCACGGGCCAACGTTATTAGAGTGATGATGGCTATTAGTATCACACTATTGTTATTATGTTTGCTCTCTCAACCCTTAAATCACACTCCATCTCTCAGTCGCTTGCATTTTATGTAATTATAGCTTATATAGGTAACAAATGGATATTTCTGCAAGCCTGGGAGAGAGCCTTCTGCATACATTCATTTACTTGATTGGTTTCCTATTTGGTATTCTTTGTTTCCCCCCAAACCCTCCTTTCCTGCCCAGCTTCAACGGGAAATTAATGAGTTTTAACACCTCGCAAAAGTGGGTCGTGCCACGGGGAATGCCTCCAGTGTACACTGGGTTCTAAATCCACACACTCAAAGGCTTCCAAAAGGTTACACAAAGGTTAACAAACAATTAATATGTTGAATCGGCGTGCTAAGTCTGTTTACCCAGTCTTTGCAATCTAAAGGCCATTAGCCAGCAGCCTCCGCATTTTAGATTGATCGCTCTCTTTCCTACCCAGCTCCCGCCCTGTCCTCTGGATCATTTTGGGTGAAGAAGAGAAAGAAAAAAAAAATTTTTTTTTTTGAATTGAGAGCACGAACAGCTCTGGAGAGTTGGGGCTTTGTTGCTACCTAAGGCTCTCAGCGTTGGGAGTCCTAAGAGACTTGACAGAGGGAATTGGAAATTTTTAAGAAGATGAAGCAAGCAGAGAGGCATTTCTGCCTTTTGAACAGCGAGCAACATGTGAGTGGGCCTTGGAAATGGATGTTATGTCGGGTTCGTGTGTGATTTCCTCCCTGGCTTGTAGGAAGAACGGGGTAGGAAAGAAGTGTGAGGTGACGCCCGCCTTGGGAACTAGCAGGAAAGAGACCTGCAGCAACTCTGTCCTCGAAGGAGAAACCATGGCAGAGTCGCTGGAGCCCAGAATGTTCCTTTCCGTCAGAGACGAGAGGAAGAGGGTAAGGAAGAGCCACAGGTAACCCAGGAGGTCCTCCCAGGCCCTCTGATTGCACAAAGAAGCTCGTCGTCCCCTTGTTGGAGGACGCAGTTGTTGATGATGGTAATGCTAACCATGGCAGCAATGAAGACGCTGACCTCGATGAGATGGGCAAGGTGTACCATTGGCATCTAGGACCCATGAGAACAGCAACACAAGGTCCATCGCCGCCTGGCCCCTTTAAGAGAAGCTGCCCATATAATCCACCTCCCTCCTGGGCTCCACAGAAACAGTCTCCCACATGGAGCCAGATCGCCCCCTCCTCTGCCTGTTGCCGGATTCTGCGTCCTGCCAGGCACGGTGTGTCCCTGCCGAAGACCCCCTTTTGAGGTAACCAGGCCTGCACACAGACTGCCAGCGCTGGCCCATGGGTGGCTTCTGAGACATGAGTTGTCATTTGACTCTGATCTCTGGAAAGCTGGTGTTTCCAAAGACCCCAAAAGAGAAACACATCTCGGGGACACCCGGCGACAACTGTCCCGGTCAACCAAGACCTAGCAGCCCCTTAACACTGCCCCCCTCTTCCCTCCCACACTGAACTGAAGGCAGCCTGCCCAGTGGAGGAGGAGGAGAACCAGGGAGAAAACAGGGAGGGGGCTGACCACACCCTGAGCCCACAGGCCAAGCGTAGGGAGAGGGGACTTCACAAACTGCGTGGGAGTCTGAGAGGAGGCTGGGCATGACATGTTATTACCTGGAGAACGGAGACTCCTCCTGCCTATCTGGGAGGATCCAAAACGCAAGAGGAAGAGGAAACAATCCTCAGAGCCGGCGTGCAGGGCCAGTGCGGAGAGAAGAAAACTGCTTTCTGCTTGCACCCCACCAAGCCCCGCTCATGCGGTCACCTGGCTACTCCATGTTACCCTTTTTTTATGTTGAACTTGCATGACTTATATAAAGACTAAAAAATAAACTCTCTTTTTATTTTTTTAAATGTATTTTATTGATTTTTTTTTTTTTTTTTTGAGAGGAAGGGAGAGGGATAGAGAGCCAGAAACATTAATGAGAGGGAAACATTGATCAGCTGCCTCCTGCACAACCCCAACTGGGGATGTGCCCGCAACCAAGGTACATGCCCTTGACTGGAATCGAACCTGGGACCCTCCAGTCTGCAGGATGACGCTCTATCCACGGAGCCAAACTAGTTAGGACTAAAATAAACTCTTGGGGAAAAAAAGAAAAGAAAAGAGAAGAGCTCTGTCCTCTAAAACTCAAACTGCAAAGATTGATGAGCCGGAGCCGGTTTGGCTCAGTGGATAGAGCGTCGGTCTGTGGACTGAAAGGTCCCAGGTTCGATTCCGGACAGGGGCATGTACGTAGGTTGCGGGCACATCCCCAGTGGGGAGTGTGCAGGAGGCGGCTGGTGGATGTTTCTCTCTCATCGACGTTTCTGGCTCTCTATCTCTCTCCCTTCCTCTCTGTAAAAAATCAATAAAATATATTTAAAAAAAAAAAAAAAAAAGAAAGAAAGAAAGAAAGAAAAGATTGATGAGAGAGTGTCCTGACAGGAGCCTGGATGGGCCAGGGGAGGAAAATGAGGCTCCTGGGACTTGGGAAGTGGTTTCCTTTAAGGTTCTGTATCTAAATAAGACTATAGCCCTAATCGGTTTGGCTCAGAGCATCGGCCTGCAGACAGAAAGGTCCCAGGTTCAATTCCGGTCAAGGGCATATACCTTGGTTGTGGGCACATCCCTAGTAGGGGGTGTGCAGGAGGCAGCTGATCGATGTTTCTCTCTCATCGATGTTTCTAACTCTCTATCCCTTTCCCTTCCTCTCTGTAAAAAGATCAATAAAATATATCTTTAAAAAAAAAAAAAGACTATAGATTTTTGGCAAAAACAAGTTAAGTAACAGGCTCTGAGAAGACATTAGTTGCCCTGAACCAGGTGCATAGTCAGAGCAGCTGGCACTTGAGAATACTGAGAGCATTCTTCCAGCATAAACACATTTTTTTTTCTTGCAAATTCCTGAGAAATGCACGCTCAGCCTGCTCCCAGGCCGCCTCGGAGAGAGGCCTGGCGGAGGGAAGTGTGTGCAGCTAGGATGAGCTCTGCCTGGAGACCCGGGAGAGCCCAGGGCTTCTGACTGCAAGTCAGGGTTTCCGGGGCCATGTTTCATGTCTGAAGAAAGAAAATAGTTTCATTGTTTCAACAAATGCCAGGCAGATGATGTGAAGGAAAAAATAGATAAGCCAGACAGTGCCCTCTGAATCACTAGGGCGTTTTATGCATAGATTTTTATCCTTAAAAACAGAGGTGGGCGTTAGGTTACGTTGGAGGGGGCTGACACCCTTAGATCTGGCTCGCCCAGCAGGGAGCTCCTAACCACGCACGCATATTGATTGTGGAGGCAGCAGGCAGCACTGGGGAATGGGGAACGGATCTGGGGAAGATGGTCCAGAGCCACTCGCTGAGAGGTGGAGAGGCTGCCCAGGGCTGACAGCACACGTGTGGCCCTGAGGAAGAGCAGGCTGGCTCCCCGCTGCTGGGGCTTGGGGGCCAGAAACCCACCCCATCTCCAGCCTTCGGCCTGTGAGAGAGAGACACCCTCCTTGCTGCGGATTGGGAGGGTGGTCTGTGCTCGGAGCTCTGTACTCCCCTCCTGAGCCTGCAAGTCCCGTCCCCCTGTTGGGTGCTGATGGTTTAATTCGGCCTCCTTCTGTCCCAGGTTGTACTCTGTTTGGGAGGAGAAAAGAGAGACTTTCTGCAAAGATGCTGCTGCTGCTCATTCATAATAAGTGGAAATGAGCATGTCGGCCTCCTGCGGCCCAGGCTGATGCAGGGGTGGGGGGAGAGGGGCTGATCACGTGCAAGCAGATGGGGAAGGACGCCCCCACCACACCTTCGCCAAGAAGTGCTCCTGCCACCAGACCCTGCTGGAAACGCGGATGGAAACACTCAGCTGGTTCAGGGCAGCGTCTGTGACAAAGGAGGAAGCCCAGGCCCGAGACTGACATGCAGGTCACACCGGAGCCTGCTGCCCACCAGCACCCCAGCTAATCTTTCAGATGCTCCCGATAATTGATGGTCAGTCCAGCCGTGTGGATCTGGAACGCATAAACAGTCCTTGGTTGCTTTAACACCTTTGTGTCCAAGGCTCCTCCTATATCATCTGATCTGTTCAGAATCCACAAGCCATCTGCGGTCCTGTTCCTTCAAGCTCAACTCTTGGCCTTGTGTGGCCATCCCTTGGGGCGCCTGGGTGTGCCCTCTCCACACGCTTTCCCTGTCGCTGCCAACCTGGCAGCTCGGCCTCAACCCTATAGACTACGCCAAAGCCCGATGGCAGGAACTAGGTCCCTCTGACTGTCTGGAGGGCTCCCCTCAAACTGGACATCACAGAGAAGTAAGCACTTGTCGTATGTGAGCTGTTCTGTCCCCTGGGCCTGGGCCTGGGCCTCTGGGCGGCCGCAGCCAGGCATTGCTTCTACCCAATATGCTCCTCATGCCCATCAACCAAGCAGGCCGCCGCTCTGGCCTCCTCCCCAGGTCCTCGGAGAAGACGGGCAGGACTGAGGTCTCTCGGAGGCAGAAGCCACCACCCGGGGGAGCTTGCCTCTGAGACCTAACCTAAGGGAGACCAGAGGTGAAGAACCAAACCCCAAGCCCCTCTCCCTTCTCCCTCTTTCTTAATTATAATCCTATTTTTAAGCCAGCCCTGTCATTTTGTCTCCCTAATGGCTACTTTCTATTCTGGGACTCTCTCTGCCCTATTCTCCTTTGCAATATTCAGGAGCTCAGGCGACAAAAGGGTAAGGCTGAGGTTGCCCGTTCTTCTCTCTCTCTCTCTCTCTCTCTCTCTCTCTCTCTCTCTCTCTCTCTCTCTCTCTCTCTCTCACTCTTTAAATATTTCAGAGGCTCCCCATGCTTATTTTTGCATTTCGATTTCCTGTGGTACAGTGCATTTATCTTGGTCACTCAATCAAGTCTCCCCAGCTCTCCTCCCTTATCTGCCCTGCTCCGGGTTGGCTGAAAATACCTACATTATCTTTGCAGCCAGTATGCCAACCGGAGGGAAATCTGCAGATCATCTTGATAGGGAGACGTCTGAGGGAAAACTGGGGAGTGCTGCATTCGTCAGGGGACGAGGGTGAAGTGTGTGACCTCCGTCAGCGACTTCCGTTCAAGGTTAACTGCACAGCGCGAGCCACTTCTCCTCCTCTTGGTTTAAGTTGGGAAACAAACCTTCCACGGTGTCTGTGTGCACTCAGGGAATGAGTTGACTGACCCCCTCGCCCCCCTCACCTGGCCCCAGGTAGCCTAGGCACTGAGTACCTGAGCCTCACACTTCCCACTTATGATTCAACCTGGCCGTGACCCACATCCCTGAATGGCAGGCCTTACTGAGCAGCCTTGAGCCCCCCAGGGCTAGTGACAGGTGGGCTTTGTGTGTTGCTCGGGTAATGGAAAGTGCATGGATGTTCCTCAACTGAGCCTCAGGCTGAGTTAGATTGGACTTAATTTCCACCAAACTGTAACCTCACTATTAGAGGAAGGAAGGGAGGGGAGGAAAAAAAGGAAAGAAGGAAGGAAGGAAGGAAGGAAGGAAGGAAGGAAGGAAGGAAGGGAGGGAGGGAGGAAGGAAGGAAGGAAGGAAGGAAGGAAGGAAGGAAGGAAGGAAGGAAGGAAGGAAAAAAGTGGGGTTCCCAGCCACTTTCCTTATACAGACCTAGAGTGAACACAGATAAAATTCTGTCCATCTGGCCCCTGATCTAAGGCCTACTGCTCTACCCCAGGGTCAGCCCACCCCAAAAAGGAAGGAAGGAAGGAACGGAGGGAGGGAGGGAGGGAGGGAGGGAGGGAGGGAGGGAGGGAGGGAAGGAAGGAAGGAAGGAAGGAAGGAAGGAAGGAAGGAAGGAAGGAAGGAAGGGGCAGCAGGATAATTGATGGTCAGTCCATCCATATGGAACTGGAACACATAAACAGTCCTTTGTTGTTTTAATACCTTCGTGTGAAAAGCTCATGTATCATCTACTCTGTTCAAAATCCACAGGCAATCTGGGGCCCTGTTCCTTCAAGCTTAACTCTTGGCTTTGTGTGGCCACCCCTCTCACAGTTGGTAAGGAAAGCCCTGCCCTCCCCTAGGGGCTCTTTCCTCTCCCCCTTTACCCATTTCCTCCCCACGACCTGGGTTCCGCCTCTGTTCAGCGCCTGGCACCTATTTTTAGCATTTTGTCCCATCACATCTGATGGCTCCGGAACGTGGATCCTGCCAGATGGCCTCTCTTGTGTGTTATTAAGTCCTGCAAACTACAGACCTTCTCCAGGCTTCCACCCTTGGGAACTGCATTTCTCTTTCTGTAAGAGAGACCTGATCCATGAGGCCTAAACAAGATAGAGATTTGTATCTCTCTCATTTATTTAAAGAAGAAGATGGAGGAGGAAAGACTCCTGAGTAAGGCAGCCCAGAGCTGATCTAGAAGCTTCTCCTGTGCTTCTGCTCTACCACCCAGGGAAGCAGGTGGCTTCCATTTGAACCAGTGTACGTAAAGAGATAGGAATAGCCGGGAAGAGCTGGGGATCTACTCAGAAACCAGGAGGAAACCAGAGGGAGGATGAGGCCTGATCTGTAACATTTTTGTTTTTCAAGGAGAGTAGACTTGAGGAGTTAGAAACTAATTTTTAACAGGGCCTATTGATTGCTGGAAAGAGCTTGGCATGTTTAACACTTTTATAGACTTCTAATAAAGTATGAATTGATATAACCATTTTGGAAAGCAATTTGGAGAAATCCATGAAGAACCTTAAATATATTCATACTCTTGACCTCTAATTCTACTTCTGGGACTTCATCCTAAGGCTGTAAACTAAAATGTCAAAAAGCTTTATGCACACATATGTTGGTTGTGATGTGAATGAGAGCAGCAAAAAGCTAGAGCCATTTAGATAGTCAATAATATTGGGGTAAAAGAAATTATGGTACACCCTTATGATAGAATATTATATAGTAAGTAGAGGCCCAGTGCACAAATTCATGCACTGTGGGGTCCCTCGGCCTGGCCAGTGATTGAGGTCTATCCGGGAACCAACAAGGGGGAGGTTGGTTGGCCAGGGGGAGGGGCCACAGGAGGCTGACTGGCAACGGGGAGGGACCACAGGATATTGGCCAGCAGGGGTAGGTGCTGCGAAAGGTTGGTTGTGGGAGTGCACTGACCACCAGGGGGCAGCTCCTGTGTTGATCATCTGCCCCCTGGTGGTCAGTGCACATCATAGTGACTGGTTCACCAGTCCTTTCAGTTGTTCGGTCGTAACGGCCACTTAGACTTTTATATATATATAGATTAAAATTATGTTCACACAAAAATGTATAAAGAATTTGGGGAAAATCTAAGTAAATGAATAGTACACAAAATTGAGTGTAATTTCATCAAAGGTGTATACACAAAACATTACCACCTGGGTATAGCCAAATGTCACAGTAATCATTGTTGGAGGAGTTGATTATTCATGTTTCTATTCTTTATGCATATGCATATTTTTTTTTTCTAGAACATGTTGGTTTTAATTTCATGTTCATCATCTTTAAACTGTAGGGGCTTTCGAAAGATTCCTCAGGAGCCCAGGGGATCAGAGATGCTGCAGGAGAAGAGAGGAGGAGCTGGCAGTAAATCACCTCATTTCTGTGGAGTCAGGAAAGCAAAGCAAAGGGAGGGGAGGGATTTGCACTCTACCCAGCTGACAGGTCCCAAGCAAGCTCTGTGCAGGCAGCATGACCAGGTGCCACCTGCCCCTGCCCCCTGCCTGCTGCTGAGAACCCCCTGGGCAGGGACTTGAAGGGCTGGCCTCTCCCCTCTCTGAGGACTGAGGGTTCCGGCTCCTCCAGGAGCTGGGTCCGGCTTCATCAGCATCACCCCGTCCGTGGGTGTCAGCCGCAGGGAGGGGAGGCAGCATTCAGATGGACAGGAAGCTGCGGGAGGATGGGGAAGTGTCCATTCGTTTTTCCCTGAAGAGGCCTCTGAGTCACTGCGATCCCTGCCTTCTGAATGTTTTCCACTGGCTCAGAGCCTCCTCCAGTTCTGAAACCTCCCTACTGTTTTGTTTTCTCTCAGCGGTGGCAATCTGGGGGGGCTTCTCTTCCCTCAGCCTGAATGAAGACAGGGAAACAATATCCCAGCTGGGTCCTCACTCCGTGCGGTGCCGCCGGAGGTTTCCAAAGGCCCAGGTCTTCCTGAAGGCAGGCAGTTAGGCACGAATATGGGGAACTCCGCAGCAAACAGCTACCGCCTAGGACCCTTCTGCAAGTCGGAGCTCCTGGGCTTGGGAATGGGATAGAAGAGGCCTCAGATCCTGGCTTCGCTCTGACTCGGTTCCAAGACGTTGGACAAGATGCCTACCCTTTCTGAGCCTCTTTGCCTGCATGTTAGGGGAGGAGAGGATCTCCCGATGGATGTGGTTGCAAATATCAGAAAGAATGGTTTTAAAGGTGCCCCCTGCAATGGTTGGCACATACGAGGTGCCCATCAAAGGTCATTCTTCTTTGTCAGATTGTACTTTCTGGGCATCCTGAAGATGTGAGGAGCAGTGCCCTGGAACCAGGCACTAATCGAGAAAGGAGGGTTCGTCCTGTATCTTTCCCAAAGCTCAGAGGAATCACGACTTCTCTTAACAGCTGATACACTCAGCCTTCAAACCCAGGCCTCCCTCCCGCCTCCCTCCTCCCACCTGCCCCGGTGCGGCCCCCCCTGACCGCATGGGTCCGCAGCACTCCTCTGCCCAGCCAGGAGAGCAATTACTGTCAGAGCCGTTGGGCTGGTAATTAATCATGCAGGGACCAGCGACATCTTTTCTGCGGTGGTTGAAGCCCTTCCTTACGCCCTTCCCTGTGCTGCTCTTCCCTTGGGTTCGCATCTCATCTCTCCGACTAGATCACAAGGCCCTTGAGGGGGAGGCTGCTTCCTCCATTCCAAGCTCGGTTTCTCAGCAGGCGATTGCTACTGACTTGTCACACCTTGGATTTTTATTTATTATTATTATTATTATTATTATTATTATTATTATTATTTAGTTTCTTTAGGTTAAAACACAGCCCAACTTAGCTGGTGTCAGGTAGGATATCTGCGGCTCTAAACGCCTCTGAACAGCTCCGGGGTTGGCTACTCCCAAAGGGGCGATGCAAAGACTCTGCAGCAGGAGGCGGCTGGCTCTCCCCCTCCAGTGCGGCTCCTCTGATTCCCAGCAGATTGAGGGGTGGCGGTGGGGACAGAGCCAGAGCCGCCAAATCAAAGGCTAGATCTGCGTCTGGGGCCATGCCAGGACACCGGTTGCTTCCTGCCACCCACAGACTCTGGGAAGGCGGGGAGAAGCAGGACTCGGTAAGCAAGGGGCAGAGGCAAGCCCACAAAGGCAAGCCCAGTTTGGAATCAGTTAGGACGGGGAGTATCGGGTTCCTCCCCCTGCTCTCATCTTCGCTCCCTGGTCTGGGCCTGTGGGTCCCTGAAAAGCTCGGGAGCGGGCGCTCCCGGCGGGAGCAGCTGGGTCCCCGCCCTTCCCCCCGCGGCCGGCAGGGGGCGCCTCTGGTCAGGGCAGGAGCACGCACAGCTGACAGCTGTGGCGGCGCCAGGGCTCGGGCACCCAGCACATGGCTTCCTTTTTCATTCTGGTGTCCCGGGCCGGCTGCTCGGCTGTTCGCCCCCTTCCCCTGCCATCAGAGCGGCAAACGGCCAGCGGGGCTTGGGGAGAAGAGCGCAGAGGAGGGCGGGGAGGGGTGCCCAGCATCTGCTTCCTCCCCGTCCTTCTTCCTTTGACATTCACTTCAAAGTCACAGAAGGCGCTTCCCTTCCGGGGGCCTCTTTTTCCCACTTGGGGCCTCGCATTTCAGCGGGTCTGGTGGTTGGGATCGCAGGTGGAACCTGGAGAGAAAGCCGGTGTGTGCCGAGCGCCTGCCATGCACCAGAGGCACCATTCCGGGCGCGGGGCTGCACGCCGATGGGCTGGACCCCAGTATTTTAACATCAATACCCGCTAGCCAAGGGCCAGCACCTCCTACCTTTATCCCACCCCTTCGCCAGGGCCCTTCCCCACGGCAGTTTACCACGAACCTCCATGGAGAGGTTCTTCCTGCTCCTGGGAAATAGCTTTGCTGATGGAGCAGAGATAAGCTCTGATGGGAAAGGCTGGGGGAGCTGGGCGAGTGGGAGTCCTGTGTCATCACTATGTCCGGAGCTGCCGCGGTTCTTCCGCTTCTCGTGACAAAAGAGCGCCCCCTGCTGCCCGAGCGGCCGGGTGCCGCGCAGCAGGTCGCCGGGAAGGGCTGTGTCCTGGCAGAGCCGGTCATCCTGCGAGCAGAGGCACCAGGCCTTGCAGGAGGAGGATGCAACACATCCATCCGCCTGTGGCGCCCTCTGGAGGGGGGAGCGGGGGCAGTTGTCTGGGGAGGCACGTGAGTGTGGGATCCGGTTCCCAACTTGGTCCCACAATACACTGCCGCCCAGGCCCTGGGCATATATGATTTAACCTCAGAAGCTTCAATTTCTTTCCTTTTTTCCCTTTTTAATCTTCACCCGAGAATGTGTTTATTAATGAGAGAGACAGACAGACAGACATTGATGTGAGACAAACATCCATCTGTCGCTTCCCCTAGAAGCCCCCAAAGGGAATCAAACCAAACTCTCAGTTAGGCCTATGCCCTCACCAGGAATCCAGCTCAAAATCTTTGGGTGTAGGAGGGGATCACGCTCCCACCAACTGAGCCACACTGGCCAGGGCCAAGCTTCCGTTTCTTCATCATTAAAGAAAGATCGTTAACAGCGTGTGTATCACAGAGATGCTTTGAGGAGATAATTCATGTAACACACAGAGCAAGCCTTCAATAATAATAACTGTTATTACTGATACAGCTGACACCCCTACAACTAAGTGGTGAGAGAATAACTGACAAGATCCCCCGGACAAAAGTCAGGGGATTTCTTTTTTTCAAAGCATTTTCATCATTAAATGGATCTGGTCCAATTCCGTGGGCATATTTGAGAGAAACAACTTTGCCTAAAGGGGAAATAGATGCCAGAGACATTCACAGGAACATCAACCACAAGCAATTACTAAGCACATTGATCAATGCTCCAAGCTGTGCAATAAAGAAAGGGGGAAAGAGTTATGCTGGGGGAGATACTGGACTGTATTATCAATTTTTCCTACTTTGCTGGATTATATCCATTAACTACAAACATACTGAAACATCATCAATTAAAAACAACAACAACAAGCCTAGCCAGTATGCTCAGTGGTTGAGCACCTACCTATGAACCAGGAGGTCATGATTCGATTCCCGGTCAGGGCACATGCCTGGGTTGCAGGCTCAGTTCCCAGTGGAGGGCGTGCAGGAGGCAGGCAATCAATGATTCTCTCTCATCACTGATATTTCTCTCTCTCTCTCTCTCTCTCTCTCTCTCTCTCTCTCTCTCTCTCTCTCTCTCTCCCCCCCTTCACTCCTCTCTGAAGTCAATAAAAACATATTTTTAAAATTTTTTTTAGCTGACACCGGTTTGGCTCAGTGGTAGAGCGTCCGTCTATGGACTGAAAGGTCCCAGGTTCGATTCCGGTCAAGAGCATGTGCCTTGGTTGCGGGCACATCCCCAGTAGGGGGTGTGCAGGAAGCAGCTGGTTGATGTTTCTCTCTCATCGACGTTTCTAGCTCTCTGTCTCTCTCCCTTCCTGTCTGTAAAATAGCAATAAAAATATATATATTAAAAATTTTTTAAATGAAAATGAAATAAGGACTTTTACAGACGTATGAAAGCTGAGAGAAGTCATCAGCAGCAAACACCAATACAATAAAATCTTGAAGTACGTAGGTCCTTTAGGCAGAATGAAAATTATATCAAAAGAAAATCTGGATTTACACAAAGGAAGGATGAGCCCCAGTAAATACGTGGATAAATATAAAAGTTCTATTAGTACTTAAATCTCATAAAAACTAATTGATAGTTTAAAGCAAAAATAACTTTGCATTGTAGAGCTTTTAATATATATAGAAGTAAAATGTATGACAATAATAACACACAGGCCAGGAGGGGAGACGTGGGAGCATCCTATTTATAAAAGCCTGTGTGGTTGTGATGCCCTCATGCTGTAACGAGCGATCACAGAAGGCTGTGTGCACAGCATGTGTGCATGGGCGGGCGGGGGCTTGATGGTGCGTGTGTGGTGCAGAGGCAGGTCCTGCAGCGAGGCCAGGGGTTCTGGGGCTCCGGCCTTCCTGTTTGGGACAATCCTTCAAGGAGCCCCGGATGGGTGGGTGGGGCCTACTTCTTTGGGCAATTGATTGATTGGTCACGGAGCTCCCACACGGTGAGAGGGCACAGGCCAGGCTGGGGACCACCCCCTCCAGCGCATGAATTTCATGCACTGGGCCTCTAGTAGTGTTATAAGGTTCTTATACCATATGTGAAGTGGTGTAATATTTCTTGAAGGCACATTGTGACAAATTAAAGATGTACATTACAAATTCTGAAGCAACCACTAAAAGAACAAAGCAAAGAGTTTTAGCTAATATGTCAATAAAGGTGATATGTAAAAATAATAAAAAGAATATTTATTTAACACAAAAGAAAGGATTAACATAGACATAAAGGACAAATAATAGATGGCACAAATAGAAAGCAAATAGCAAAACAGTGTATTTTATTTTATTTTTTACTTTTTTAATATATTTTATTAATTTTTTACAGAGAGGAAGAGAGAGGGATAGAGAGTTAGAAACGTCAATGAGAGAGAATCATTGATCGGCTGCCTCCTGCATCTTGATAATATGCTTTGTCAGTGGAATGTACTGGGGATGTGCCCACAACCAAGGTACATGCCCTTGACCGGAATCGAACCTGGGACCTTCCAGTCCGCAGGCCGACACTCTATCCACTAAGCCAAACCAGTTTCAGCAAAATAGTGTATTTTAACCTATCCACATCATTTAACACCCCCAATTAAAAGGCAGAGAGTGCCAGATTGGATAGGAAAGCAAGACACAACCAAATGCTTTTTCAATCTAAGGAATCCACTTCAAGCATAAAGAGCAAGAAGGTTAAACTTAAAAGGGCGAAAGAAGATATACCATGCTAACACTAAGCAAAATTTAGAATTGCTCTAAAATATCAGACCAAGTAGATTTCAGAGCAGGAATATTACCAGGGGTAAAAGAGAAGGGTCATTTCAAAATAATAATAAAGGAGTAAATTCATCAAGAGGACATAATAATCATAAATATTTATACACCTAACAGCAGAGCTTCAAAATGCATGAAGCATAATGCCATTATTCACAGTCAACATAATTGGGCACATAGAAAATAAAAAAAAAAAGATATTGAGGATGCTTTGGAATTAATAAGTAATTTACCAAAGTCACTGGATACAAGGTCAATGTACAATCACGTTGCAGGTTGAATTTGCATTTCCAGGATGACACTTTAAGATATTTATTGGCTATTCAGAAATGTGGTTTTGTAATGTGCCTGTACAAGTCCTTCGCTCATTTCTGTTGGGTTGTCTGTCTCTTTGCTTTATTGATTTGTAGGCGTTCCTTATATATTCTGTATATGGGTCCTGTGACAGGTATACATATGGCAAATAGTTCCCTCCACTCTCTGCGGGTGCCTTTTCACCTTGTTCCAGCTGTAAATTTACTCCCTCTCTCTCTGCTTTGCTTTGAGATGCTGGAACTTTGTGATTCTGGAGATAATATTTCTCCTTTGCCAGCTGGCTTGATAATATGCTTTGTCAGTGGAAGATACTGGAGGCTCATTGCAAGGCTGGATGAGAAAGGGTTTTTTGTGTGTTTTTTCTCCTGTTGTTCTGTTTTCGCATGGAACGGCAAATGGAGCTGTGTTACTGCACAGGTGGGCTGCCCTTGCTGCTCACTGGGGCGAGGACTCTCCATCCATTTCCTCTGTGTGGTATGGACCATGCCCCCTCCTCAGAGACCTGGATCTCAGCCCTGTGGGGCTCCCTGTCTAACTTTTTAAGCTCCTTTCGTATTCACTCTTCCCCCAGCCCTGGGAAAAGTAAATAATAGCTCAGCTTTCCACAGTGTCTACTTTTATTATAACTTAGCATTCTTTTTTTTTCTTTTTTCTTTTTTACCTTTTTAAATAGCGAATCGCCTTTTTTCATATTGTAATAGTTCCTGTTTACTTTATTGGTATAAATTCTGTCCCCTCACTGGATTCTGACTTACACTCATGTGACAGGGGCCTTTGGTAAGTCAAAGTTCTCAGTCCTAACAGGCTTCGGGCAGCTTTGTGGAGAATCAGTGGGTCTCATACGGATTAATCTAGTTCCGAGCTTTCTGTTGTGTTCCATCGACCTATTGATACATGGCTATCTCTACCCCAGTACCACACCATCTGGCTTATTGTGGCCGTATATTAAGTTCTTAAAATCAGATAGTATAAGTTTTCCAACTTAATTTGGTGTGTTTTTTTTGTTTTTGTTTTTGTTTTTGTTTTGTTTTTGTGTGTGTGTGTTTGTGTGTGTGTGTGTGTGTGTGTGTGTGTGTTTCCAAAATTGTTTTGGCTATTCTAGGACCTTTGAATTTTTACATAAATCTTAGAAACAGCTTGCTCATGTCTATAAAAATGTCTTCTGGAATTTTAACTAGTATTGTGTTGAATCTGTAGCTCAATCCGGGTTGAACTGACATCTTAACTATACTGAGTCTTCTAATCCATGAGCATTGTGTTGATCCATTTGGACTGCCGTAACAAGAAGCCATAGACTGGATGGCTCAAACAATAGGAAGAGGCTGGGAAGCCTAAGATCAAGGCACCAGCAAAGTAAGTTTCATTTGGAGGCCTTTTCTCTTAGGCTGTACACAGCTGCCATCTCTCTGTGTGCTCATATTTTCCTGTGGGCACAGAGAAAGGAGAGCGCACTCTACTGTCTGTTCCCATTTGGGCACCAGTCCTATTGGGTCAGAGCTCCGTCGTGATGCGCTCATTTTATCGGGACTACTTCCTAGGAGGCTCCACCTGCAAATACAGTCACACTAGGCTAGGGGGTCAGGATTTCAACATATCAATTTTAGGGAGGACACAACTTAGTCCACAGCAAACACCACCGGTCTTCCATTTATTCAGATCTCTATTTCTCTCAACAACTTTAAAAAAATTTTGGTGTCTTGCACATCTTTCATCAAATATATCCCTATGTATTTAATATGTCTGATGCTGCTGTAGATAACATTTTTAAAGATTTCAGTTTCTAATTGTTGGTTGCATACAGGCTTACAATTTATTTTTGTACATGATAAGCCTTGTATCCTGAAGCCTTTCTAAACTCACTTATGAGTTCTTATAACTTTCCTTGGGCTTTTCTATGTTAAAAAAAAAAAAATCATGTCATCTGTGAACAAAGATGGCTTATTTCTAACTTCCCATCTGTGTGTGTTTTCCCTTTTGTTTGTTTGCTCTGCCTTTTTGTGCCTGCAAGAACCTTCCGTGTAATGCTGAGTACACGTGATGAGAACATTCATCCTTGCCAATCTCATGGAGAAAATACTCAGTGTTTCACCATAAAGTATGATGTTTGCTATGGGTTTTTCTTAATTGCATTTTACCAGGTTCAGGAAGTTTCCTTCTAAGTCATAGTTTGCTGAGTGTGTCTATAATGCATAGAGAAATGTTTTTCAAACTACATTTTTCTATAGAGATCGTCAATGAAGCTGTGAGGGAAGGTTTGAATTTTCATCACAGGAAGGTTTTTTGGATTATTAATTTAATTCCTTTATTAGAAATAAGTTTATTTGGATTTCCTATTTCTTCTTGAGTCAGTTTTGGTAATTTGTATCTTTGAAGAAGTTAGTACACCTCTCTTAAGTTGTTGAATTTATTGACATAAATTTGTTCCTATTATTTTCTTATTATCATTTTAATGTCTGTAGGCTGTATAATGACATTGACTCTTTTATATTTGGTATTGGTGATTTGTGTCTGCTCGATGTTTTTCTTGATCATTCTAGCTAGAAGCTTGTTTTATTTATTATTTTTAAAGTGGCTTCTGTTTCCATTAATTTGATCTACTATTTTTTTCTGATAATTTCTGCACTCATCTTTACAATTTCTCCCTTCTACTTTTTTCTGAGTTTATTTTGCTCTTATTTTTCTTCTTAAAGAGGAGGCTTAAGTCCTTCATTTTAAACCTTTCTTATTTCTGTATAAACTGTGTTTTATTGTAGTTGCATCCAGTGATAATGAGTTGCTTTCATTATTACCCACCTCAAAATATTTGTGATTTCTTCTTTGACCCCAGGATTATCCAATTGTTTAATTGCCAAATATTGGGGAGATATTTTTTATACCTCCTATTATTAAAATTTACTTTAATTTTATCATGGTCATATAACATACTCTATATCGTGTTAATTCTTTACATTTATCAACTCTTGTTTTATTGCCCAGTATATGGTCAGTCTTGGTGAAGATCCCTATGCACTCGAATAGGTTATCTCTGCCATTGTTCTGGATAGTGCTCTGCAAATATCAGTTGGGTTATCAACTGGTTGACAGTGTTGCTCAAGTTTCTAGAACCTTGCTGACTGTTTGTTTTTCCCATTAACAGTAATGCTGTTTCTTTACAAATCTAAAATATCTCCCCAATATTTACAAATCACTTTGCACACGGATACTTGGCCCAGGCTTTTCTTCTGGCAGAACTCAAGCTTAAGTCAACATCCAAGTTCCACTTAAAGCAAGACTCCCAGCGACTCCTCCCCACTCTCACCCACACAGCTACCTCCCAGCTCCAAACCCCAAAACACGCATGTGCCCACCTTCCAACAACTGGCCCTCCGAACGCCTATGCTTGCACTAAAAGAATAATAGGGGTTTTGATTCGCCTCACAAAAGCATTCACAACAGGATTCTCAATATCGGGAACTCCACGTGCTGTGTGTTTAAAATAAAATTTTACACACACACACACACCCAAAAAAATGACCTGGAACAACTTTTCCAGAAATAATGTATCCTATATAAAGTGCCCCATATTAGCAGCCCACTAGTCCCAGACTTTGAAATCTCTCTCTGTGCAAGTGGCTTTCTCCTGGGGCCCCCTGGTAAGTTTCTGACTCTTTTCCTGAGCCCCATGTCATACCCTGAAGGGAGTTGCCATGGTGACGGTGGGAGGGTGACCTCTGAAGCAACTCAGGCTCAGAAGAAAGGGCTTCTGCCAGTGTGGCTAAGAAGCAGGGGGCTGAGATGCAAATGGCAGTCCCCTTGGTCCGTGGGGCAGACATTTAACTATTATAGTTGAGCCTGGGAGACGTGCTGGAGACGTGTAGAAAGTGCTCAAACAACTTCCCAGGCAGGGGAGCTGACACCGGCTCACCCAGCTGCTCCCAAGTAGAAGCCTGAACAATACACCTCCCCGGAGTCTGCTCCAGACAGCTGCGTGCACCCAAAGAAAGAGGAACAGGTTGGGATTGAATGGCTCTAATTAATTTATTATGGGAGTTCACGGGTAGAAAGAGGGGGTCACCACATATGTAAATGGTGCTGTTTTATCCCAGGATCTAAATGCACTTAACCAAGGAAATGAAAACTATCTCACGTTTGTTTAATTAGCTCATTTGAATAGAAGAGAGGCCAGGAGGAAGGCGCAGGCCTGAGCTCAGGAACCTGCCCACCGGGATTATTCCTCAGCCCCTTACCACTGAGACCCGTGAACTCTTTCTTCGGTACTTTAAAAAAAAAACAACACACGTTATTAATATTTGCAATGACAAAAATCGTTGGTGCTCATTGGAACAAGTCGAACAAGGCAGAATTATTTTTAAGCAGCTGTCTTTCCTTCAATTCCAGTCAGTTCAGGTAATCAATGTTAACATCCTAAAATACAGATCGCCTTCTCTACCTTCTTTTCTGATCATTTAAATATATAAACTGTTCCCCTTTGGATTTCCCCCTCCCTGTCACAGGCTTTCACATCACTCTTGCTACTTAACATTATATTATGGGATCATGGGGATTCCTCCCAGTCAAGATACATGGATCAAACTTTTTAATACCTCCAAAATATTCTATAAATATTGTTCTATACTATTCTCTAATCCACATGTGTCAAACACAAGGCCCGCGGGCCAAATCCGTCCCGCCAGGCCTTGCAATGTGGCCCGCACTGCGCTGTCATCACTGCACTCCGCTGCGTTTCCATCACAATGACAGTTTATGACTGTTCAGTAAACCATTCGGCCCGCGATTTAGGCTGGATTTTAGATTTTGGCCCCTTCTCTGATTGAGTTCGACACCCCTACTAGTCGAACAATTTATACAGCATTCCCCTGTTGATGAACAATTCTGATTGGATCCAGCTTTTGCTATTATAAATAGGGTCAATCTTATAAGAATGTATATATTATTGTATAAATAATATTATATATCGAATCAGATGTATATATTACATGTGTTATACTGATGTTATTATTTCTATAGGATACATTCTCAAAATTGGAATCAAAGGGTATGTTCATTTTTACTTCTAACCGCCACCTTGAAATTATAATACTTCCCCAAAAGGGTTTAACAATTCACAGAACCTATTAGCAATGTGTAGCAGGCCCTGTTTACCCACCCACTGACAACACATTTATCCATCTTTAATTTTTGCCAATCTGATGAGTGAAAATGGTATTAATTATTGTTTGATTTCTTATTTCCCTGACTGCAGGTAGAGTCGAGTGTCTTTTCATATGCTTATTGGCTATTTGTATTCTCTCATCTGTAAATGCTTGTTCATATCCTTTGTCCATTTTTTTTTTTAAGTTTTGTTTTTTCCTTATCAGGTTATACATTAAGGATATTGATTATTGTCTGTCATAGGTAGTACCGTGTATCCCCAAAAATAAGACATCCTCCGAAAATAAGACCTACTTACAGGTTTCCTTCTGAATGAAATATAAGGCATCCCCCGAAAATAAGGCCCCCCTAGGCTAAACATGAGAGATTTGGTCCACTGATTCTGAAAGAAATGGAGTCACAAAAATTTTAGGAATTGGATTGTTATGATGATGTTCCAGATGATGATAACATGATTGTCATTGAATAAATGAGAAATTCTTGATACTGTAAGATTCACAGTTTGTCTGGTTTGTGTTGACAACTACCGTACTACCGTACCATATACAGGTAATAAATTTCCTTTATTTTCATTTAACAATAAATGTGTTCTGTATTCTTCTTCATGGAAAAATAAGACATCCCCTGAAAATAAGTCCTAGCGCATCTTTGGGAGCAAAAATTAATATAAGACACTGTCTTATTTTCGGAGAAACAGGGTATCATTAGTCTTTTGACTTAGTGGGACTTGGTCATTTTTATCCTTTCCCTCTCAGTTTCCCTTGTGAATGACAGCTTTCACTGTTTTTTTTTTTTTCCAAGTTCATAGGCAAAGGTGTGGAACTAAGAAAAAACACCCAGGGACTGTCGAACAGAAAAGAGATTCTGTCCTATTTGTGCTGGGAAGCCAGGAAAATAAAGTTGGACAGAATTTAGCATCTCTCTCTATCTCGTCTGATAGAGAAAGAAGTAGTCGCTTTTCCAGAATTCCATTTATTTTTTTCTGTTTTACATGTTCCGCCTCCTCTTGGAATAGAACCCTTCTCTGCATCCCTTTATCTAGCTCACTCCTACTCATCCTTCAAAAGTCAGCTCAAACATCACCTCCTCTGAATGCCTTCCTTGATCCACCCACAGGCTGACCTAGAAGCCTTCCTATGGATGCTTCTGTTCTAGCCCTTGTCTTGTCATATCATAACCCACGGTTTGCCTGTCAGACTCCCCTTCTCGATGAGGCCTCCTTTTTAACAGGACTCACTTCAGAGCACATGTCCATTCTCTGGGATGAGAATGCTCCATTTATTCAAAGAATGGCTGGACCAACTTAGCAAACTTTTCTTTGTCACCACCGTGCCAGACGCTATGGGGGTGACAGAAGATTTATAGCACATGGTCCCTGATCTCAGAGTGATTAAAAACCAGAGACAGCCGAAACCGGTTTGGCTCAGTGGATAGAGCATCGGTCTGTGGACTGGAAGGTCCCAAATTCGATTCCGGTCAAGGGCATGTACGTTGGTTGCAGGCACATCCCTGTTAGGGGGTGTGCAAGAGGTAGCTGGTCGATGTTTCTCTCTCATCGACGTTTCTAGCTCTCTATCTCTCTTCCTTCCTCTCTATAAAAAAATCAATAAAATATATTAGAAAAAACAAAAACAAAAACCAGAGACATAAGAACACACTAAAGTTTAAACAATAGCACATGAGAGCAACTACTTAGCGCACTGTAGTAGACCATGCTGTAACTGAGAATGTAAGTGTGATAGAAGTCTCAGGGGCGGGGATCAGGGAAGAATCGTGGGGAACATGGGACTTGATCTGGATTTTGATGGGTGGCTGGGTGGCTGGGGTTTGGGAAGGGAGTAAGAAGAAACAAGGGCAGCCAGGTGGGGGTGGCCATGGGCAAAAAGGTGTGGGACTGGAAAAGAGCACAAGGTGATTATGGAACAGCAGGAGGCTAAAGGGACCCCAGCAGAGAGATGGTGTTGGAAGGAGGAGGAAAACCGAGTGAAACAACATCTAGCTTCCCAGCGAGGAATTTCTGGGTTGTTATGAATGCACATGCTGCCTTCCCCAGACCCTGCTGGCTGGTCATGGCACGCTGCCATCCACTCCAAAGATGTGCTCACATGTCTGTCCCACTAAGGTGTAAGCTCCTGGTCTGGAGTGAGGTTTGCAGAATAATGCCCCCCACCTCCCATCACCAAAACATGTCCATGTCCTGATCCCCCGAACTTGTATGTTGCATTAAATGGCAAAGGGGAATTAAGGTTGCTGACCAACCTTAAAAATAGGAAGATTATCCTCCATAATCCGGGTGAGCCCAATGCCATCACATGGGCCCCTAACAGTGGAACAGGGAGGCAGGAGAGGGGAGGCAGAGAGAAGAAGAAGGTCAGAGAGATGCATTGTGAGGAGGATTCAGCTTTACAGATGGAGGAAGGAGGCAACAAGCCAAGGCATGCGGGCAGGCTCTAGGTGCTGGAAAAGGCAAGGACACAGTTTCGCCCCTAGAGCTTCCAGAAAGGAGCACAGCCCTGCGGATGTATTGATTTTAGCCCAGTCAGACCCATTCCAGACTTCTGGCCTCAGAACTAGGTGATAAATAGGTATTGTTTAAGCCACTAAATTGGAGATAAATTTGTTACCGCGGAAATAAGGAACTAGCCCAGGAGGGACCGTTGCGTCTGTATTTATATACACACACATAAGCTAGCTCCATCTATTATGGTGTCCCATAAGTGCTTACTTCGTGAAACCGCATAAAGAGTTCCTCATGACCCAGCATCCCTCCCAGAAAGCACAAAGCAAACTCTATCAGCACCCCTGGGCTCAGAGCCACGCACTCCGAATCAGTCGCTCTGCTCTCGGCATGAATTTTGCTTTTGCTGTGATAAATAACACCGAAGCAAACATCTTTCTTCTGTTCTCGCAGCAATTTGCTTATCCTCAGCGAAATTCCTGGGTCCGAGGCGATGGACGTTTTTCACGGTGCTTGCCCCATGTTGCCAACTTACTTTCCAGAGAGTTCAAGCTCATGTGCCCGCTCACGTGGCACCAAGCACCACCCTCTCCCGCAACGCAGCCCAGCAGGCCTCGTGCACAGGAACCTCTTCCCGGCTCTGCTGTCAACTACCTAAGTGCTGGCCCCTGAGACTCAACGGGGTCTCCCCACAGGAAATGACCATTCAAAGGGGTCTTGACCATTTTGTGGTGGCAAGATTGACTTCTCCCCAGTGATGAGGAGCATCCCCTTGGGATAACGCTGGTCCAGGAGGAAGGAACCTGACACATCCCTTAGTTTATTTTTAGTCAGCAATTACAATGAGAGATTTCTTAAAAAAAAAAAAAGAGAGAGTCACAAGCAATGATCTGCCTGCGTTCAGGAAGCTGGTAGTTTTCCAATGTCCCCAAATAGGGAGCCTGGGAATTAGAGCTGACTGACCCAGAGGGAGAAGCTGCTTGATTTAAAGGCCCGGCTCTCTCTTCCCTCTGCAGCCTCGTGTTGTTGTTTGGGGGTTTGTTTTTGTTCTTAACGAGTCCTGTGTTGACTCTGCCACTGAGAGCATCGGGGAAGCCAGGAGGGGATTAGTCATTTCTGCACCTGCTTCCAGCCCGCAGGACAAAGACAGACCTACAGGCGACATCTTCCCTGAGGAATGACTGTCTCCCCGAGTCAGGGAAGGAGGAAAAAAAATCCCTTTGCTTGCCTCTGCTTCCTCACTCACCAGAGTCTTCTTGATCCTGTGGATGGGGGATATTCACGCACAGGGAGGTGGGAGGTGGCTAAGCAGGAGGGGGCTCACAGGGCCTCCCAAAGACTTTGGAATCAGAGGCTCCTGGCAAAGCGGCCGCTCCTGTCTCAGCCTCTCTGATGTGGGCAGGCAGTCTGGTGGCTCTTCCCTCCCTTTTCTCTCTCCGCCCCCTGCCCTCTGCCCTCCTTTTCCCTACCCCAGCCCCCATCACAGGTGTGTCCGTGTGAACTAGGGCCCTGAGCAATGTCCTCCTGCACCAGGGGCACCGTCTGGGACCTGGGTTCTGCTTGCACATGCTTGTCTGGAGGGAGAAAGCTCTGGAGATGGTCACTGCAGTCCTGGCTTCTTCCCAGACTCCCCTGGGGACTGTGGGCCTCGGTCCCCAGCTCCTCGGGTTCCCTTTCTGTGAAATGGCCAAACCATCCCGCCTCTTCCCCGGGCAGCACGCGCGCCGTGTGCCTCAGGAGAAAAGAGCAACAAATATTTATGAATCCATCACGGAGGCGGCAGCTGAAACAGCTGAGAGAGCAAAGCCTGACCCAGGCGGGGCCCAGGCCCTCCGCGGGGCCCGCTTCCCGCCGCCTCCCACTCACACCGACAGCAGAGCTGACCCCCCTGTCTCCCTCGGGGTCCCAGGCGACTCCCCAGCCCGCGGGTTTTCTTTGGCGCTTTGAGGCTCCCCCAGGAGGCTTCCTGAGACCACAGCGGGGAAAGGAAGAACATATTTTTAAATCAGAAGGGGAAGCAATGTCTTTGTGTCAGCGAAGTGGCTCGGAGCCAGGGCCCAGAGACTGTGGCGCATGGCTCCTCGCAGACAGCAGGTGCTCTTCGAGATGTGGTTATGGCAACAAAATAAATGACGGATAATTGCTTTTGTGACAACTTGCCAATTAAATTAGACTCAGCAGAATAACATAATGACAATTTGTTATGCTCCGGTGGGCACTAACATACCAATCATAATTAAATGCTATGACTGAAATAGAATACGGCTCAACGCAGGAATATATAACCCCAATTCCCTCTCCGTGAAACGTTATAAGTTGAGGCTTGATTTTAATTTCGGGAAGATAATGGCATTAGCGCACATCCAAGTGGGTGTGTGGAGGGGCCCATGGCGAGGGGAGATGGGACTGAGTGGGAAGGCTAGGCCTGTAGGGGAAGCGCCCTGGGGGTTGAACTGCAAGATCAAGAGGAAGATTGGAGGAGCCCCCCCTAGTGGAGACAGCGCTCCATGGGCCGTGCCTGGTCCCGTCAGCCCAGTGGGGAGGGCCAGGAGGAGGCGTTTGTCAATGGCTTCTGTAGTAGCATGGCCTGAGCTGTGGCAACTCTAAGGCCCCCACACCTGAATGTCCCAGCGGCATGATCTTGAACGAGAAACCTGAGCTCGCGCTTCATGATCAAGGGGCGTTGAAGACCTCCTTCCTGCCAAGTGTGTACTTGGGACTCTTCATCCACAAGGCGCTTTCTCCTCACCGCTCTTAGCTAAAGTGAGGAGCCAGCCTCAGAGATAAGGGACCCCCTGGCCATCACAGTCATTGCAAACCCAGATTGTCTGCCTTCAAGGCCCTTTCCTCTCCATGTCCCCACACCCCTGCTGGCCGCATGACGCAGCCATGTCAATAAGCATAGGGGGAGGGAATGGAGAGAACAGAAGCAGGCACACCAGAGGTGAATGCCCAGTCCAAACCCAGCCTCCTGGCCACAGTTGATTGGCCTGGAGGGAACAGCTGGCCCAACGCAGGCCAATCAGATTCTCCCTCTGGGAATTTTGCAAGTGAGATGCTTCAATTCCTTATAATGGTCATAAAACTTGCGCATCTGTCTCAGTTCATTTGAGCTGAATGACCCAGCAGGCTCAATGGAATTAGAGGTATCTGTGGTGGGAAAAGACACAACATGGAGTTTCTGGCAAGGCCCAGAGAGTGTCAGAGATCCCTGGGGTTCTGAAGCCAGGCTTGACATCTGCAGGAAAAAACCACACACCAGTTGAAAAGTAGCTCCCCGATGCTGCAGGACCCTGGTGCCAATGAAGTTTCTGACCAAGTGATGCCAAACAACCAGGCAACCAGAGCTTCCCATCATGAGCTGGTTTTTGTCACGTCCACCCAGTCACAGGGCAGGCAGGACCGGCAGAGATCCATCATAGGATGGGGGTGGTACATTCAAGATCAGCACAAGTGAGCTTCAAAAACAATTAGTCCTGACGTCCATGTCACACACCAGTGTTACCCCAGCCCTCTCCTCACACCTATGGCTGCATGAGGGGTCCCTTGAGGCCAGCTGACAGAGAAGGAGAAAATCCAAGCCAAGTTCATGGAGGAGTCAGCTCAGTGCATGTCAGTATGAGCAATGGTTGCTGGTACTCAGAGACAGGGAAGAACGCATTTGGCACCCAGAGGTTCCACTGGGGGCATTTCTTGGTGTTTTCATACCCAGTTTTAACAATACATGGGCAAGTATAGCAGCTATGGCTTGAAAAGTGCAGGGTAGCCAAAGGTCAGAAGCCTCAGGAATGAGAGTCTGGGTCATCCCACCAAACAAGCCACTTAGACCAGCAGAAACACTAGAACAGGGTAAGAAGACTCTAGTTCAGGTGATGGGGAAGGGGCATAGGCATTATCAGAGTCTTGAGATCAGAAGTTGTAGTTTGTCCCACTAGCCCTTCTCTTATCAGTTTCCCTAGAAAACAGTCCACAATCCTAGAGAAGCCAGTAGAGATGGGGCAAACTCACTATGAGAAGCAAGTGAATCTGAGCAGCTCAGAGGATGGCCTATCATGGATACTGTCCGCCAAGCTCCTACTCTTCAGGGCCATTCACCAGTCCCCCAGCTGCTGAGACTATCAGCTTGCTGTTGGCTCAGCGCTTCATCCCTCACTGGACATCGCTTTAACCAAGATAAATCCCCTCCCAGGGACAGCTCTGGCCTATGACTGGCTGATGGGGGATGCTAAGGCCCAGCTCATACACCTTGGGACAACTAGGCATGGCCATCCCACTTGCAGAGCTCCTGCACAATTAGCTGAGGTCTCTATGGCAACCACATTAGGGAACATCTCTCTCCTCTCAGTCCTACTTTCCTTGCCCCTTTCCACTCCTAATTAAAGTTTTGCATGCAACTCTCCATCTCACAGTCTTTTCCAAGGAACCCAACCTGGAAAGGCACCCCAAGCTCAGGCAGGGACACTAAGACACTCCAAGGATGCTGACTTGGTTCCTTGACGCAGGGAACTCTTAACAATTGTATAGCAACTACCAATCATCAGTGAAGCCTTTTATTGATCTGCTAGAGGCCCAATGCATGAAATTTGTGCAAGGAGCTCAGCCCTCACAGCCCCGGCTTTGTCTGGATGGTCATTCCATTGTTCGGTCTAATTAGCATATTAGCTCTTTATTCTATAGGATCTTCAGTTTGGCTCTTTCCAACCTGTCCCTTCTCACCAGGGTTCAAGAAAATGACCCAAAGAAAGAGGAATTCAGCCTGAACAACACCTCACTGGTGACTTCCACTCATATGCCCTTTTTCCTCACTTGAAGTCATCTGACTTGAGAAATCTTTAAATAATGGCAAGACAAGGACAAATCCAGGTACCTCTACTAGGGACCATGGCCAAGCTCGTCCTTCAAAAAGGGAAGGAAGAGAGATTAGCATTTATGATGGCTACAGGGGCTCAGCGTTGCACAGGAATATTTTTAGCGGATGACAGAGAAAAATGCAGGAAACGGGCTGACTGATTGACAGACAGCTCAATTTGTAATCTGGACATCTTTAATAAAGTCTGCAATGCAGGATTATCAATCTTTTCTCACCTCGATTTCTACCCTTCACAAGGAGATGGCCTTGATTTCGGAGGTCAAAATAAGTGGCTTCTTTATGCCAAGGCTTGCTGTGTATGGCCGAGTCCCAGCAGCCGGGGGTCAGTCCTTAGAAACCAAGTCTCAGTGACTTTTCTCGAGAAGAGAGTTTTTCTGACTAGTTACACCTAGGGAATCAAACTCTTTGCATAAAGCCTTCCTGTATTTAAGTGCAAGCAAAACACAGATGCCAACGTCCTCTGAATGCTGTAATGCTGTTCTAAGAAGCTAAAGTCACAGTAAGCAAATTTCATGGGTCAGATGAATGCAAAGCTCTCTCTACTCAGGATCTCTGTTGACTCAAACAACCCCTTGAAGCAGGTGCAGTGCTATTCTTATTCCCATTCTGCAGATGAGCAAGTGGAGGCTCTGAGAAGTTACATGATTTGCCTGAGATTACAACATGTTGTAAGTGTTGGAGCTCGAACCCCAACCCGGTCTGTTTGAGGGAGAGCCTGTTTTTAACTATGACCTTATACTCCAGTATCAGAAGAATTTTTAAAATGGCATCTATACATCATAGCATCGTAGGCCCTTACATTTTAGATTTTAAGACCTACATATTAAATTTATAATTTTAAAATGGGAGTTTTAATTTATCCCCACGCTTTTGCAGGATAGGGGTGTGGTATATTGCCTGTTGTCTATTTTTAAGATATTTTAGTCAGTTTGTCTAAAAGTAGTTCTTGCTTCCATGTGAATAATAAAATTCAAATTAGAACTTTATAAATTCACAAATAAAAGCCAAAAGGAAATGCTATGACTAACCTGCTTTGTGGAAAATAAACACATTGCAGCTAGAACAATGTATTTCCTAGCTTGCCTACCACCAAGATAAATGAGATTTCCACAAGAAATGCTGCTGCCCAGAATTCCTCTCTTCTTTTGGGGACAGGAGGATGGGATGGAAGGGGAGAACGGTGGCTAGATAGCTGCATATTTATCCTGTAATAGCTTCTTTAAAAAAAAAATGTTTTTATTGATTTCAGAGAGGAAGGGAGAGGGACAGAGAGATAGGAACATCAATGATGAGAGAGAATCATTGATCGGCTGCCTCCTACATGCCCCACACTGGGGTATAGCCGGCAAACCCGGGCATGTGCCCTGACTAGGAATCGAACCGTGACCTCCATGTTCATAGGTCTATGCTCAATTACTGAGCCACGCCAACCGGGCTGGTCTTTCCCACTTCTGCTCATGTTCCCAGATAGCCTGTTCTAGGGCAGGGCCCACGGGAGATGCTGAGGGGTAAGCAGGCACCCCTAAATGCCTGACTTCACGAATCTCCCTTTTAACATCCGCAGGTGTCCTTCTGAGTTCAGGAGCGGACTTAGGCCTGGCCCATAGGAAGAGCAGTTAACCTGCACTTCCGGGCGCCATTCAGCTGCCCTCTCCATGCCCATGTGGCGGAAGAAGGCAGGCAGAGGCTACGGCAGCTCACAGTCCCCACGCAGGCTGAATGTGAAATGCACTTCACTAGGCCCCTGGGTCTTCCACTGCTGTCCTCACGGAGCCTGAGGCACCCGCTCCCGACACAGCCAGCTGCACAGGAAGTGGGGTGGATTAGAGGGAATACACGAAGCAATTCGTTCTCCTGCTCCAAAGGATCTTGGGTAATGCTGGGCCAGAGCTGCTTGCCTCTCCCCCTGCTGCCCCATCCCACTCCCAGCAGCTAGATCCTCATCAGGGTAGAGAAAGGGGATGCCTGGGCCTTCAGCACAGGAAGCTAGCTTTATACAGGCCACCTGTTCCTGCTTAGAGCAGGGCAATGAGCCACGTGCAAACCTCTACCAAGAGCGGCTGTGTAGGAGAAGGGAGAGCAGTCTGCTCTTGTAGGGGCAGAGCAGGGCAGACCCTGGGAGCCAGGCTGGCCCTTTTCCTCCGGCCCAGAGAGCTGGTGATTGAGGTGGTGAGTACCGGATGGCCAGGTAGGGCAGCTGGTCCAGTGGGTGCCCCCTCCACCCCATGGATCAGGTCAGCAGTCCCACTCAGCTGGTTCTCAGAAGGGGAGGCCTAGGACCCTGAAGACATCCTTCTCAGTGGGAGTAGGAAGTACTCGGCCAGGCCCCACCCCACCTTGAGATCTCGGGTGTCTGCACCACAGCTGTGCTGAGGGCAAGCTCAGGCCCTCGGTTTTGGCCAGAGCCCGCACGGAGCAGGTCGAAGTGGGCAGAGCCAGTGAAGTAGAGCAGGGCACATGCAAACTCGCTGTAGGGCACAACGATGATGTCTAGTCATCAGTGCCGTCCCAGGAATAACCCAGCCCTGGTCCTGGGAGCTGGCACACACCCAGGTACTTCGGCTGCTGACTGTTCTCCTCCTGGCTCACCATGTCGTGGGGCAGGAGCCCTCGCTGTCACAGGCTGCCCAGGAGGCTGCTGAGGATGCCCTGGTGAGACCAGCCATCTGGGTGAGTGAGCCACTCATCCACATCACCACAGGCTGCTTTTCTCCATCGGTAGGAACGCCCAGGGTTGAAGACCTGAGCTGATTCCCAGGGTGACTGCTCAATCTCGGTAGCCTCCTCCCTGGGCATGCATTTCAGAAAGTCATGGTAATGCTTCAGGCCGATGGCCTGCTGGGTAGTCAGGGAGGCCCGGTTGTAAATGAATGTCTTCTAAGCTCTGGAAACCCTGATGTACCACATCTGGACAGTTTTGGTTCCAGCTCCACAAATATTAGAGAAGAGTTTCAAGACAGGCATGCTATCCACTTTCTAGGATCGCTACAGTCTTCTCGGCCATCCATTTCCCAATCCCAGGGGTACCCTAGGCTTCCTGGTAGGAGGGGACGGGCTTGTAGAAGCTCTTAAGGGCATTGATGGCCTTGGCATAGCCATGGATCCTCCACTTGTCTCCCTGAACATTGCAGGCTTTGGCCAGCTTTTCTGTGATGTGGGTGTTGTGTCTGGTCACCTTCTGACTCGAAGGCTGTGCACAGACCCTCAGGGGCTGGACTAGGCTCACCATCTCCCTCAGGGGGGATGGGGTAATGGCTTCCAAATCAGCTGCGCTAACTTGGGCCTCTTTCCCATCACTGGTTTCATCATAGAGCCAGGTGGGGCTTGGGTGTTTGGAGCTTCTTCTGGCCTCTGGGGAGGAGATGCAGGTCAAGTGGGAGTAGGTTGTCCTAAGCAGAGCCGCACAGGCTCCAGGAGAAGAGTCCTGGTCTGCCTTACGGAGCTGTGGTTGGTTCAGGTGCCTGTTGGGTATGAAGATGCTAAATCCTGGTATGTCCACTCGCCTTCTCTCCCGCAGGCACAAGCTGCGCCAGGCTGACTTTTCCAGCTGAGCGCCTGAGGGCAGTGTAAGGGGCAGAGGGCTCGCTCCCACTCCATGCCATCATTCACCACAATGGGAGGGAACCCTGGGGCTGAGCAGAGTCTGTGTGGCCACCATGTGGGACGATCTGCTTCTCAAAGAGTTCTGCTCGGGCTCGCCCGATGCCAGTGGGCACAACATGGGCCCTCGGGGAACTCAGCCACTCTCTTGCTTCTTCTGTCTTCCCTCTTGGGAATCTTTGCAGGTGCTTTTGATGATGGATTGGCATGGGTTTCCTTCTGCTTGGGAAATGCCCTAAAGATGGCCGTGGGGTCCAGTGAGGTATGGCTGGATCCCAGGCTTTTTAGCAGGACAACCAATGAGAATGGATGAAAAACAGCTTCTTTTTTATTTTCTGTTCTCTGCAGATAGCAACAAGTTTTTTTGTTTGTTTGTTTTGTTTTTTTAATTTAAACATAATAAGGAAGAAATGCCATTTATTGTTTGTGGTCTGATGGTTTCAATATCTAAAGTCTCTGTGGATCCAGTTCTGTTGCCTGCTTTTGCTGGTTTTCACTCCTGGAGTGGGTTTCCTTGTGTGCCTGGTTAGTGTTGACTATCACTCAGGTGTTTTGCGTTTGTTGGTTTGTTTTCAATGTATGGGGATAATGTGAGGCCTAATGTAAAAGCACCTGTGCCCACAGATCTGCTTCCCTCATGGAGCCCTACCAGTCCGGGCCCACCCTCAACCAAGTCCCAGGCCTGAGGTCTCCTGCACCAGGACAGGCTGGGTAATGAGAAGCTGGGCGGTAATCCTGCAGGAAGGCTGCTCTGCTTCCCGGCCACCCTCTTCTGAGGATGTAGCCCTGGGCCCAGCTGACTGTCGTGAGGCCTCTGGGCAGGCTCCTGGCTTCCGTTCTGCCTTCCCTTCCCAGCGGGCTGAGCAGCATGGGATCAGCAGCCTTCAGGGCAAAAGCAGCCTCTGTTCATTCCCCTCTCTGGTTCCTATTCTTTCCCCTGTTGACCTAGTCATTTCTTACTGTCCTGTCAGCAATTTCATACTATTTAAGAAGATTTCGAAAAAATACTGTATGCTGTTTTCAAAATTATTTCCAGTAGGAGAGTTGGTCCAAAGAGTTTCGCCTGCCATTGCTAGGAAGTCTCATCCTATCAGTTTCTCAAGAAGTAATCGACACAGGCCAAATTGGGAGTCTGGTAATATTTGAAATTTGTTGTATGTGTCTTGAGACAAAAATAATAGATTTTTCAGCAAACATATCTTTAACTGTGTCCACCGAGGTCTGCAGTTCACAGGAGCTGGGTTAGGGTCCTCCAAAGAAGGGGGAAGGGAGGATTGTAAGAGTCACCCCAGCATCAGGCTCACTGGCCCTGCCAAGAGCGGCGGTACAACCTGGCCAATAATGCCAGCTCCTGGCTGGTTCTCTCAGCTGGAAAATGACAACAATAATAATAATAATGCCCGTCTCGCAATGCTGTCGTATGGATTCAATGAGGCTAAATAATACATGCAGAGCCTTTAGCACCGTGTTAAGTGTCTGATAAACAGGACGATGGGTATTGTCCCTAAGATGCTGATGTCCTCAGACACACGCACACATGTTCACCAGACTGCCCGTCTTCTCAGCACATGCACTCGGACCTAGACGAGAACCACAGCCCCGGTTGATGATGATTTGAATAAATCACTCCATTCTGATGGTCTGGCTGCTAAGGACATTATTCTGAAGACCTTAAAGGCAGGCCTCCTGGATTTTTATCTCCTTTAGCTCGTTCTGTGACCTACAGATTGAAAGGAGGACAATGATTCCGATGTGGGCAGGGCCTGGAGATCCTCCCCGATATAAGATGGCCCCGCAGCCACGTGGCAGGCTGTGCTGTTGGGATGAAGCAGAAGTCTGTTTGGAAATAATCAAAAATTCTCTCAGGAAGCCCAATTATATTTTTACATCGGGAATCAAAATGCTGGTGCCGCAGCCTTCAGCCTATCATTCACGGGCCTTTTATCCTGTAATTAAGCCAGATCTGCTGCTGGGCTAATTCTTCCCTGAATGACACCACCCTTTGAGCCAGCCCGTATGTCGGCAGAAGACTTCACTCTGATGATCTATTACACCAATACATCACCGCAGTGAGCTGCCGCCTTAATGATTTATCCATAACACATCATCAGAGTGAGGCGCACTCATAATATATTGCTCAATAAGTCTGCGGTGGCCACGGGGAAAGCCACGAGCAGCAGCCGAGTCGGTGCCCTTACATGGCTGGTGTCAGCCCGCGGGGCCCATGCTGAGCTCTCCCTCCCTAAACAAATGTTTGTGTAGGTGGGAGGGCTCTCGTGCCAATAGCCTTTTAAAATATGAAGACCCATGACCTTACGAGAGGTCTATAAATCCAGAGCAGAAAGGCCTGCAGCGGGTAGGAGTCCACCCCTCTGAGCCTGTCAGATAGGTAGAGAGCATCTTTCTCTCAGCTCTTACTTAGCAGGCCAGGGCCACTCCACCACACAACTCCAGTGGGCGCTGTCGCATTGTAGTCTGCGCAATGTGCAGGCCACGCCACCTCACATGGCAGCCCTGGAGGAGGCCCTGGTCAGCAGCATGAGACTAAATAATACATGCAGAGCTTTTTGCCAAATAAGGTCACATTTAATCAGCCCCCATTGGGACGGGCCAACCAGACCCCACCTGTGCATGATTCCTGCACTGAGCCTCTAGTGTAGCAGTCACCAACCCATGGTCCATGAGGTCCAAAAGGTTGGCAACCACTGGTTTAAGGAAACCTTTGGAGCAGCGGTCACCAACCGGTGGTCCATGAACCACTGGTGGTCTGTGAGGTCTGAAAGACTGGCAGCCACTGCTCTAGGAAATATATAACAATGATAGCTGGCTCCTGAACAGCATACACGATTTACCGAGCATGTTTTACATGCTTTATGGATACCAAATTATTCAATCTTCATTAGCTATCATTAGGCCTATTTTGGATATGAGGAAACTGAGGCAGAGATCGCTTAAGTAATATGCCCAACATTGCAGAACTAGCAGTAAGTGGCAGAGCTAGAGTTTGAACCCTAGTAATCTAGCCCCAGGACCATGCCCTTAAATACCACCTTATATCTGTCTAGTCTTACAGTAGAATACTCTACAGCAGTGAAAACATATTAACTGAGTGCTGTGAGCCTCTACAGCAAATTAACTGAACCTAGGTTGGGGTTCATTGGGACCCCTGACCGATAGCCTGCAGGTCAGAAGCACCAGCGATGCCCTTGGCTTCCAAGTGCATCTACAGTGTGTCTTTGCGTATCTGGGGAGGGAAGCAGTTTATGGGGCTGAGCCCCTATTCTGCAGGATTTCTGGATAAATACTGTCAGAACTGAATTAAATTGTAGGATACCCAGCTGGTGTCACAGAAATTTGCTTGTTGTGGGGGGAAATCCCCACACATCTGGTGACTGCAAGGAAAGTGTTGTATAATATGTGAGTAGTAAAGGAGACTCATGGGGGAGAAACACACAGCAGGGAAGACTGGATTATTCCTATAGGGGAAGGTAGAAAACTGAGTTTTTCCCTCAGAGCAATGCTCCAGAGGAACCATACCAGCTCCCGAGGACTGCCATAACCAACTGTCACAAATCGAGTGGCTCAAAACAACAGTAATTTATTCCTTCGGAGTTCTGGAGGCCAGAAGTCTGGAATCCATGTTGTCAGGTCCACTGTCTCGGTATCACAGTGCTTGTGTTCAGGTAACCTTTATTTTATTTAATAATGCCACATTCATGTCACTTTTATTATAGTATAACTAGAGGCCTGGCACACGAAATTCATGCATGGCTAAGTCCCTAGGCCTGGTCTGCCATCAGGACCATCTTTCCTAGCTGCCCACAGCCAGCCCCACCCCCTACTGCACCCATCCCCCCACTTCCCGTTCACCATTGGGTGATCGGTGCCTGATAGCCATGGGAAGGGACTGAAAGGTTGGCTGTTCGCACCCGCTGGCCGGCCCCACCTCCACCGTGGGTCGCACGCACTCTGTGTGTGAGGTGACCGGTGAGGTTGGGGCCTTGGCCTGGCACTGCCTGCATCCCCAACACCCAACCCCAGTTCCCTGTTCGTCATCAGACAATTGGAGCCTGCGGCTGGGGAAAGGGACGGAGAGGTGGTCAGTGTGCCTCATAGTGACTGGTCCAATGGTTGTATGATCGTTCCGCCATTAAGGTGAATTTGCACATTACCCTTTTATTATATAGGATAGAGGCCTGGTGCACAGGTCGGGGCCGGCTGGCCTGCCCTGATGGGGGCCCTGGATCAGCGGGTGGCGGGAGGGTCTTTGCTGGGGGGTAGGGCTGGCTGGAGCGAGAAGGTTGGGGTGAGGGTCCCAACTGTGGGGGGAGGGGGCATGGCTGGCCTAGGTCAGGAGCCATACCCCCAATTGGGATGGGGGTCACTGCTGGGTGGTGGGGCCAGCCTAAGTGAGGGGCCACGAGGGGTTTGCAGGCCAGCCACACCCCTGATCTGGGTGGGGGTCCGCTCTGGAGGCAGGGCTGGACTGGGCAAGCCATACCCCCAATAGGCAAGGGGCTGGTAGTTTCGCTGTTTCGGTTGCTGGGCTTTTATTATATAGTATTGTTGTTTATTTTTAGTAGCTGTTGTTTATTTTTAGTAGCTGTTGTTCATCTCTTAGTGTGCCTAATTTACAAGCTAAATTTTGCATAGGTCTGGATGTATAGGAAAAAAACATAGCACAGAGAGGGTTTGATATTATTCTCGGTTCAGGCATTCACAAGGGATCTGAGAACATATCTCATGGATAAAGGGAGATGACTGGAGATGACTCCAATCTCTGCCTCTGTCTTCAAGTGGCTGTCTTCCATCTTTGTGTGTTTCCAAATATTTTTCTCTTTCTAAGGACTCTAGTCACTGGATTAGGGCCCAGGCTAATCCAATGTGACCTCATCTTAACTTAATTATATCTGCAAAGACCCTATTGCCAAATAAGATCACATTCAATTAGAACTTCAGCGTATCTTTTGGGGGCAACACAATTCAACCCAAAACAGAACCTCAATAAGTATTATTACACAGAGGAACTAGAATAGAAGAGATAATCTAAATTAGCTAAATACTCTTCTACCTTAGCAGAAAGCCAAGAGACAATGACTGCAGTTGGTAAAACAAGTATGTTGGTATAAGTGGGGATTATTTGTGTGAAGGTGATCACCAGAAGCACTAAAAACTGACGTGGTTAACAGGGGTCAGCTCCAGGGACAGGCCTGCAGCAGGAAGATGTGGAGAGCCTGTTCAGGGGACTATGGGAAACTTTAATATGAACTGGTTATTAGGTGATATTATATAACTAGAGGCTCAGTGCACAGAAATTTGTGCTTGTGGGAAGGGACGAGTCCCTCAGCCCAGCCTGTACCCTCTCCAATCTGGGACCCCTGGAGGGATGTCTGACTGCCCGTTTCTGGGATTGTACCTAAATGGGCAGTCAGACATCCCTCACACAATCCAAAACTGCTGGCTCCCAACTGCTCACCTGCCTGCCTTCCTGATTGCCCCTAACTGCTTCTGCCTGACAGCCTGATTATCCCCTAACCACTCCCCTGTCACCCTGATTGATGTGTAACTGCTCTCCTGCCAGTCTGATTGCCCTGCCCTCCCCTGCAGGCCTGGTCACCACTAACTGCCCTCCCCTGCAGGCTTGGGTCCCCCCCCACACACAACTGCCCTTCCCTGCAGGCCCAGTTGCCCCCAACTTCCTTCCTCTGCTGGTCCGGTCAGCCCTAACTGCCCTCGCCTGCAGACTTGATAACCCCCAACTGTCCTTCCTTGCAGGCCTGGTCCCTCCCAACTGCCCTCCCCTGCTGGCCTGACTGCCCACAACTGCCCTCCCTTGCAGGCCTGGTCCCTCCCCTGCTGGTCATCTTGTGGCGGCCATCTTGTGTCCACATGGAGTCAGCCATCTTGTGTGTTGAAGTGATGGTCAATTTGCATATTACTATTTTATTAGATAGGATAGAGGCCTAGTGCACAGGTTGGGGGCAGCTGGTTTGCCTGAAGGGTGTCCCAGATCAGGGTGGGGGTTCCCTTGGGGCATGGGGCGTCCTGGGTGAGGGGCCTGTGGTGGTTTTCGGGCTGGCCATGCCCCCTGGCAACCCAAGCGGAGGCCCTGGTATCTAGGATTTATTTATCTTCTATAATTGAAACTTTGTTGTCTTGAGCAGATCCTCCATCGCCGGCGAAACCCAGCTCTCTCCAGCTCCGTGGCTGCTGCCATTTTTAGATAATTCTTCTATAATTGAAACTTTGAAGCCTTGAGTGGAGGCGTAGGCTGGCAAGGGCAGGCAGAAAGCTTGGCTTTCCTCCATTGCCAGGGAAACCCAAGCCTCCTGCTCGCTCCATGGCCATAGCCATCTTGGTTAATTTGTATACTTGCTCCTGATTGGCTGGTGGGCGTGGCTTATGGGTATAGCAGAATGATGGCTAATTTGCATATTACTCTTTTATTAGATAGGATTACTGTTCATTACCATTTTGTTAAGCTTTCTAATGGTATTATGTTGACGTAAGAAAAGATTTTATTCTTCAGAAAAGCAGGTTGAAGCCTTGGGTGAGAAGTCATGTCTGCACCTACTTTAAAATGTTTCAGAAAAAATACAGATGAGCAAATATGGCAAAACATTAATAATGGTTAAGTCCAAACAAAGAACATCTGGAGGATCCGTTTACTCACTCTAATTTTATCAGTGGTTCCACTATCAAAATTTTAAAAGTGAAGAGATCTTAAACAAGTCTTGAAATGTGCTTGCTATCCATGCCCTTTCATTCCTCTTGAAACTGTAGACACAAAGAATAGGACCTCTGAGGTCTTTAGTTCAATCCCCTTAGGTTACAAATGGTTAGATAGATGTTATGACATCCAAGTAACACAGCCAGTTAGTGGGTGAGCTGGGACCGGGGTCTCCAGGAGCCTCATCCAGGGCTCCATCTACTATCCCATCCATTGTCTACCTCAGTTAGGGGCTAAAGAAGCTATTTTTAAGGTCAGTAAGCAAAGGTGATAGCTTTTTTTTTTTTTTTTTTTTTTTTTTAATGCAGACATTGCCCATGAGTCCTTGAGTTCTCATATATAAGAAATCTTGATTATACCCTGAAAGTTTTATTCTCTTCAACATGCCAGTAAAGTATACTTGAGTCCTTTAGCTCTTATATTAACCCCTTTGGGTTTTAGCAATGAGTGTCAGCTGAGCAATAAGCATCTATCATCTGTCTTTCATTAATATTCATAAGTGGCCAACAGCTCAGGGGAACTAAGTCCTGCAGATGAGACTTTCCTAAATTTGAACTTCTTGACTTTACGGGTATTCAAAATGCTTAAGAAGCCAATCTAGACACTACAGTCATCAAAAGGAAAGGAATAAACAGTTACAATCTTGAGAACACGCTGTATTGGAGGTTAACTAGTTGCCCAGAAAGCCAGGCAAGACATGGCTAGCATGTGCAGGATTGCAGACATTCTGGTGCCCTGTGTCTGCATGCAGCTCAGATTCCCGGACCCCTCCTACCCATCTGGCCTGTCTCCCACCGCCCTTTCTCCTCTCTCACATCCAAAAGTGGGAAGGTTAGGGATGTGACAGGCTTGGCAAAGACAAGCTTTACCTTAGGATTTAAAATGGAATTTTCTTGTTCCAACAAGAGGCAGGATATGACTGGACAGGGAAACCGGGAGACAGGACTCAGGCACACTCAGGAGGGGAGCCAGAAGCCTGTCTGAAAAGGGGGACCCCGCCTATGGGATCCTCCAAGGAGGATCCAGCAGCAGTGGAAACAGCCATTGTCCCTGAATTACACCCTTAGGGAGCTAGAAGCCTTGATGAATCAGTGATATAGAGGCCAGGGCAGGACAATACAGGCCTGAAGAAGGGATGAGCTCCTGAAGGGCGAGGAGGCCGTGGCCCGCTGCTGAGCTGGAGTAGGGCTGTTACCTCACGTGGCAGCAGTCAGGGGAAGCTACGGCTAAAGTTCAGGATGCTCCTCTCTCCATGTTAGTATTCAGGAGATAATCCTGAGTGTGCTTAGGGTGTGAGCCTCCCACGTGACCAGAGGCAGGGGGCTGCACAGCCCACTGCAGACAGACCAGGGTCAACTGGAGTGAGAGAGGCACAGGACAGCGAGAAGGCCATGAGTAGATCCTCTGGCCCTCCGGACCGCTCTCCCTCCCACCCACCCCTCACAAGGAGGACCAGAGGGAGTTCCAGAAACTCCTGCCCCAATGGCTGAGCGGCTCCGGGGCTCCAGGAACAATTTCTCTGAGGTTGGACCCATTTTCTTTATTGGGCCTCTAGGTCGTGACCCTCTCTCTCCTCCCCGCAATCTGGAGTGCAGGGCGGAAGGAAGAAAGATAAGTTTACCATAAGGAGAACAGGAAGAGCATCAGTGAGGAAGGAAAGAGACAGAAGGAATGTTATGAAGACACTGGTTTCTACACACACACACACACACACACACACAAGAAATCCTATTTATACTAATAAAAGAGTAATATGCTAGCCGAAACCGATTTGGCTCAATGGATAGAGCGTCAGCTTGGGGACTGAAAGGTCCCGGGTTCGATTCCGGTCAAGGGCATGTACCTTGGTTGCGGGCATATCCCCAGTAGGGGGTGTGCAAGAGGCAGCTGATCGATGACTCTCTCTCATCGATGTTTCTAACTCTCTATCTCTCTCCCTTCCTCTCTGTACAAAATCAATAAAATATATTTAAAAAAAAAAAAAAGAGTAATATGCTAATAAGACTGGGATGTCCTTCCAGACAAAACTGAGGCTTGGCTGGACTGCAAATCGCCCCCAAACGGCCACACTGGCCCCTCGCCCACACTGGCCACACACCCCAGCGGGACCCCCACCCCAATGGGATTGTGGCCAGCCTGAAAACCACCCCAACTTCGCCCAGGCAGCACCACCCCCAGTAGGGAACCCTACACCAAAGAGGGTGTGGCCAGCCTGCAAACCTCCTCAGACCCCTCTCCCAGGCTGGCCCCATCAAAGGGGACCCCCACCCTGATCCAGGACACCCTTCAGGGCAAATCAGCTGGCCCCTACCTGTGCACCAGGCCTCTATCCTATCTAATAAAAGAGTAATATGCAAATTGACCAATACTCGAACACACAAGATGGCTGCCCCCATGTGGATACAAGATGGCCACCACAAGATGGCCAGCAGGGGAGGGCAATTGGGAGGACCAGGACTGCAAGGGAGGGCAGTTGTGGGCAATCAGGCCAGCAGGGAAGGGCAATTGGGAGGGACCAGGCCAGCAGGAGAGGGCAATTGGGAGGAACCAGGCCTGCAGGGGAGGGGGGTTGGGAGGGACCAGGCCTGCAAGGGAGGGCAGTTGGGGGCAACCAAGCCTGCAGGGGAGGCAGTTAGGGATGACCAGTTGGGGGGGACCAGGCCTGTAGGGGAGGGCAGTTAGGGGTGACCAGGCCTACATGGGAGGGCAGTAGGGGCAAACAGGCTGGCAGGGGAGCAGTTAGGCATCAATCAGGCTGGCAGAGGAGTGTTTAGGGGCAATCAGGAAGGCAGGCAGGTGAGCAGTTGGAGTCAGCAGTCCTGGATTGTGAGAGGGATGTCCGACTGCCTATTTAGGCCCCATCCTACCAGGTGGGGTCCCAGATTGGTCCCTTGAGTGGTCCCAGATTAGAAAGGGCGCAGCCTGGGCTGAGGGACACATCCCCCCATGCACAAATATTATGCACCGGGCCTCTAGTCCCATATAATAAAACTCTAATATGCAAATCGATCAACCAAATAACTGGTCACTATGACACACACTGATCACCAGGGGGCATACGCTTGATGCAGGAGCTGCCCCCTGGTGGTCAGTGTGCTCCCAGGGGAGCACTGCTCAGCCAGAGAGGGTGCAGGCTGGGCTGAGGGACCTCTCCCCACAACGTGCATGAATGTCGTGCACCGGGCCTCTAATAACTAAATAAAAGCAAATTTTTCAGTGAACGCTAGCAGCATGGTAAGTTCCAATAATGAACAAGTTCCCAGGATGTTCTTTTGTTTCCTCCTTTGTCTTTTTTTAAAAACTGATTGAATGCTTTGGCACTAGAAGGTTGGAGAAAGATAATGGAGAGAGCAACTACTTGCGGGGAGAGGATGAGAAAGGATAAGTGGTCAAACTAGTGACTGCTGAAAAGATACACAGTAAAAAAAAAAAAAAAAAAAAGGGAAAGATCCCATTTTTTCCTCTCTCCTCTGTTTTAATCCAATGCACACTCATCACCACCCCATGGGAATCAACAGTTGCTGAACCCCTTCCAGCACGGAGAGCAAAGACTGACTCGTGCCAAGAATTTTGCTCATGTTCTCACTAAATCTATAAAACAACTTGATGAGGTAGACGTTGGTGTTCCGGTTTTACAGATAAGGAAATTGAGGCTCCAGTTATTCACTCACTCACCTAATGTCACAAGACAAAGCAATCCATCAGGGTTTCTCTCCAAGGCCTGGGTTTTTTCCACTACTCCGCCCTGCCTCCCTCCCGCCCTGCCCGGCACAGCAAATTCACAGATGTGCGTCACTGCCGGGAGAAGGTAAGAAAACACTGCTCAGGGCAGTCTCCAGGGGCTCAGCACAGTTAGCTCCTTCCTCTCCAGCTCACATTGTGGTGCAGACAGTGCTGGTTCCCCTCCCTGAGCCCCCAGGCCTTTGTCATTTGTCCTGCGGCCTCACCGCTCCCATCTCTACCCTATCCCACACACTCCAGGACCTCAGCTTCCCAAGTCTCAGCCAGAACATTATTTTACAAGGACACTCGCCAACCTTGAAAGACGAGGTACCCCGAGGCAAAGAAATGAAATTGTCCTTGAACAGCATGATAGTGCAGCGCCATCTAGTGGTGCTGGGGCCGACGGCCCAGGCCCTGACATTTTCAAACAGTCAATACCTCATTATTAACCATCATCACGACCTGGTGTTTACTTTTGGAGAAACCTTCGGTAGCAAGGGATGCACAGGCACTGTTCTGCATGTTTCAGAAGCCTGCGATCCTAAATGCCACCGTGACGATTACACAGTGGCCTGGCCCAGAGCAAACAGGAGGGAAGCGGGGATTGATTGTCTTACCTCTTTCATCTGAGCTGCTCGCCAAAAACAAAGCATCCCTTGAAGCCACTGACCTTTCACTAACTGCTGGGAGGGAAATGCTTGATAAATAATAAATAGCCCACTCCTGGATGGTGCTTAGAAGCGTCTTTTAATTAAAAGAACTGAGACACTAGAAGGTCAGGTGACTGGCATTTAAGTCCTAGCCCAGGAAAAAAGCATCCATCGAGGGCAAAACTAGACCCCAAATGTAATTTCGTTGTCAGCTGGCATTCGACGAGCATCCCCTCTCTGTCATCGGCACAGATGGAGGGGGCAGTGGCTGCTGCATTTTGTAGGAGACATAAGCACTTAGCGTCCTGCCTCCTTTGCCTTCCCCTAGCAACCTTTCCGTCTTCGTGCTGCGGCAATAACCACTTGTCTGGCTCCACAGATGCTGCTCCAGGGCTGGGCTCATCCAATCAGAGGCCCGCCTGCCACACTGAGCGCTACCCTGGCAGTGACATGAAAGCCATTTCTTGTCTTTTCCACAGGAGAGCGGGTGCCCTTCCTCCATCAGCCAAGGTGACCCGGACCAAGTTGCTCACTGAACCTGCCCAGAGCATCCATCTCGCCGAGCACCCTCGAAGAGTCAAAACACGCAGCTACCCTAGCCTCTCAGTCCTCCACCTTTCGGCTGTTCTGGAACAGAGTTCAGGAGCACAGAGACCAGGAACAAAGTAATGGCCCCACCCCCTTTACATGGCTCACCTTCTCTTGTTCCCAGCTCTACCGTCCTCTAGCTGAGGCCAGCTGGTGTTAGCTACCGCAGCCACATCGTGTCGCACACCCCTAGCTCCTATGCAGGCAGGAGAACCGCCAGCCCAGTTCTGAGTCAGGCCTGGTCACAGCTGAGCGCTGGGAGGGGTGGATGAGTCCCCGCACTCTCGTGTGCCTCATGGGGATCCCCAAAAGCAGAGGCAGGCACCAGTGTTAGCCTCCGAGAAACTCTTTATCATCCCACTGGAATGACTTTGTTTTAAAAAAAGAATCCAGTGAATGTTTTTAAGTAGCAAGCCATCATTTATTTAGAGAAAGGTATCATTTTAACCAAATTAGGAATCCCTGGGAGGCACCGATTTTTTTTTTTTCTATAACAACATTTTCATTATCTGAGAACACTAAGTATTATACAAAATTACAGAAAGAATTGGGCTTGCTTTTTAAGGACACACAAATCAAGGGTCAGGCTATCCAGCAAAAAGAGAACTCTTTAAAACCTGGGGAATCCAGGGCCATTTACACGGGCCTCGCTATTTCGGTGATGGAAGATGTGGGACCCGTTTCCTTCGCTGGCTTTCTCTTTCCTCCCGCCCTTTACCTGAGAGCACTCACCTGGCCCAGCCCCCCACGTCTGTGTCTCTGCACTCCCCTTGGACAGCTCACTCGTTCTCCCGGCTCCAATGCTTCCGCCCCTTCTCCCAGCACCTGACCCATCTCACCGTTTGCCACTGGAACAGCTCCGTCACCTCTAACGCAGTATGTTAAGTATCGAAGCTCTTCCCCTCCTTTTGTTAGTGATGCTACTGATCTGGCCGCTCAGGCTTATAACCTTGGAATCTCTGCCTCCACCTGGAACGGCTGCTCAGAGAAAAGGCCGCCTCTTCCCACCCTCGTGGCCCATTCCCCCAGCCACGTTCTTTATATCACATCCAGGCAAATCTTCCTTTGGCCTGACTCTGCTTTCAGACAGCACTTCCTCGTTCAAGCTTCCTTATACCCAGCTGGATCCCTCTTAGAGTTTGAGGCCACCATGATCAGATCCCATCCTACCTGGTCAAACCTGCTTTCCACTCCTATTCGAGAGTCATAAAAGCACCTGTCACATATCTTACAAGTGGGCTTTGATTCATCATACCCATTAATTCTCATGTTTCTGACTAGAAGCCCGAGAGACAGTGATAGGCACGAGGCCTCACCAGTAAAAAAACGGAGCAGCCAGAACCAGAACCCAGATCTTCAGCCTCGTCTTGTGCAAATTTCATTCTAATCGGGACACATGCCCTTCAGCTCAGAAAAACCGCATGAAGGGTCTACTCCTGAGAGGCTGTGCCATGCCTCGTGGGCTCAGTGGGTAAGAACTTCTGCCCTTGTTGACACTCTGAAGTGAGAGAGAGTAGCTATGTCTCTGGAATGAAGACCTGGTAAACCGGGCAGGAGAACAGACAGTGGGCCGGGCGTGCCGGCTGCAGTGCAGTGAGCGCAGTCTGGAAGGGGCTCAATAAGGGGCTGGAGACGTGATGTGAACATTAGGTAAAACTTCTGAGCAGAGATTCCATTTGAAAAGGGCAGTGAAGGCACGACTTCTAAGGACAGTGGTGGCAGGGGTTGTTCCCGACAGAAGCAGCCACACACGCACTTCAAATCCCCAAATTTCGCCCACCCTTCACGGCTCTCCGTGCAGTGTCCCCAGGCTAGCCCATGGCCGATCTCTCACCTGACTCTCTCCCATGTTCTTGTACCATAACTCTAAGGATTCCTATTCATCTTATTATTTTGAAAGTCACGCTGGTTCTCCCAGTTAGATGTTAAGCTCCTTAAAGACAAGGAGGTCCCACTTCCATTCCCTCCAAACAACAGAGTCCAGGACCACAGTGGGAAGAGTTCTGAATTCCCCAAGTGACTCCACACCTTCCACTAGGCTTTGGTCACTGGGATTCAACAAAAGGTTTGCTAAGGCTTCGTCTCTCCCCTTCTACCAGGCCCACGCTGTCCCCATGAGCCCCAGGCTGGCTAACAAGATCACAGTGTCCTGGTGAGTAAGCATTTCATTCACGGCTGGTGGGAGGCTAAGTGAGCAGTTTCCATTGGGGTCATAACAACATTGAAGGAAAGCTATCTCTTGACCCAGCAACACCGCGGCTAAGAATGCACCCGCTGGCTACACCAGCCTGTTTGCAGCACAAGAGAATATGAAAACAATGCTTTTGTCAGCTGGGCACTGATCAATCCATACGAAGGATCTCCCAGACATATTATGTGGAAAAACAAGGTACAGGACAGTATGCAGTGTCCCCATGTATATGCCCAAAATATATATTTTTTTAAATATATTTTATTGATTTTGTACAGAGAGGAAGGGAGAGAGAGAGAGTTAGAAACATCGATGAGAAGGAGTCATCAATCAGCTGCCTCTTGCACACCCCCCACCGGGGATATGCCCGCAACCAAGGTACATGCCCTTGACCGGAATCGAACCCGGGACCCTTCAGTCCCCAAGCCGACGCTCTATCCATTGAGCCAAACCGGTCTCGGCCCAAAATATTTCTTAAAAGGAAATGGTGATAGCAGTGGCCTTAGGGGAGAGAAAAAAAGGGTGGCTTGTGGACAGGGGAGGGAGACTGGCTTGTCGCCTTTAAATCTAGAACCATTGCATGTATAATTTTTGAAGACGTATGCAACAAATAGCTTTTAAAACTCTTCAATATTGTGGAAAAGAAACTGCCCTTTATTGGTTTTTTTTAATTGCCTTATAATGTTTTGTACTTTTCACTGTACATTTTTCTCAGATTTGTTCTTACACATTTCCTATTGATATTGTTACAAATGGTACTGCTGCTAATTTTAAAAATAAGGAACTGCCCCTAAGCCCCAGAAACATCAAGTTTAAAGAAGCAACGAGTGACCCGTTTCTCTGAAGAGAACTATCTCCTCCACCTGCTAAGTCCTCCGCCCAAGGTCTGGCCCGGCATTGGAACCAATGGCTGCCTGCTGTCAATGGGTGAGATGTGCTGCCCCACCTAAAAGGAAGCATTCCCAAAGCAAGAGGATTTGCAGATAAAGGTTGGAGAAAGGGGGTGTGGAGGGGGGGCGGGAGAAGCACCATGGCTGTGAATTGCTTTTGCCTCATGTAGTCCCTCACCTTCCATTATCTGAGCACCATGTGCCAGGAGGTGTACAGGCTGAGATGTGTGCCCCACCCTTCGTGTACCAGGAGATAGAAGTGACTGTACACAAACAACACAGGGTAGAAAACCACAAGTTTTAAAATAAAAAATTTCTGAAGCAGTTTATTACCAGTAGCTAAAAACCACTTTTCCTACTCAGCTTGATTACAAATGCAAAGGGGACAATCTCAGAGCAATATGCCACTTATTTTTTATTTTTTCAGAGGAAGAGATTAAAAAAAAACGTCAATGGTGCCCTAACCTGTTTGGCTAATAGAGCGTCAGCCTGGGGACTAAAGGGTCCCAGGTTTGATTCCAGCAAGTAGTTCTATAGCAGCAAGTACAATGATTTTGGGGTGTGCAGGAGGCAGCTGAATGATGTTTCTCATCAATGTTTCTAACTCTCTATCCCCCTACCTTCCTCTCTGTAAAAAATCAAAGTATATTTAAAAAACACAAACATCAATAATGAGAATCATCAATCAGCTGTCTCCTGCATACCCCCCCACTAGGGATTTAGCCCGCAAACCGGGCATATGCCCTAACCAGGTTCCTGAGTCAACACTCAACCACCAAGCCACACCAGCCAGGCTCGACACCAGGGAGGCAGTGGAGAGCATCATCTGAATTGGTGGCTCCCTCTTGGCAATCCAAGAGATGCCATCTGGATTCAGTCTTTTTTTTTTTTCTTTTTAATTGTTTTTTTACAGAGAGGAAGGGAGAGGGATAGAGTTAGAAACATTGATGAAAGAAAAACATCGATCAGCTGCCTCCTGCACACCCCCTAGGATCCCGGGGATCGAGTCCTGACCGGGAATCACACTGCCAGCTTTCCATGTGCAGCATGATGCCCAACAGCACTGTACCAGCCAGGGCGCCAGCCACGTGTTAACACCAAAACGCAAGCAAACCTGCTCAGAGTGAGTCCCATTCAAACAGTACTTACAAAGGTTTCCTGGTGCTATTTACAATGTTAAGGTAAATTTACATTACAAGCAGCTAAGGAATTCTTTATTGAAGAGCATCCTAACTGCTAAAGTTCACATAACTGCTTCTTTCAAACCATGAACCTGAGCTTTATGACAACCTAGCAACAGGAACTAAAAGACAGCAAACATAATGCCTTTGAGATCCAGAAACATTTACACAGCTTAACTATTGGAAATAGTTCAATATTCACCCAGTGAACACAGTTTGGATGTCAGTGTGTGTGGTATACAAGTTCTTCAGGGAGGTGAGGGGCCTTTCGACTGCTCTTCCGGTGTCTCCGAAGGTTGATCCTGTTGAACTTCCTTCAGAGGCTGGATTTTTTCCAACAAAGTTTGCAATTTGACACCCGTGGGTTCAGATTTCCCGGAAACGTGACTACCGTCCTGTTGCTTAGAAGACCAGACAGAAGTATGTCACAAAGATGTCATTTTCACTCAAGTATTTGGCTGAAGCTACCGGTATATGATTTAGGCACATTCTATCACTGACTCAAAAATTTAACATATTTCAGGTGAGGGCATGCTAGAAGAGGTCAATGGCGGGGGGAGCAATGTATTTTCAACAATAAAGATTTTTTAAAATATTTCAGGTCAAATTCTGTTACAAACAACAAACAAGATAATAAAAATCTCTACAAAGGCACAAAGACCCAATGACAACTCACTTGCTCCAAGTCTCAGTCATAACCACAAAACTCCAGTAGATTCTAACAGTATTGGACCTGGAGTTCAGGAACATGAGACAAGGTTGGGGAAAGAAAACCAAGCCTTCCTTTAATCTCTGACAAGTAGACAACTAATCCTAATAACAATTTTGATAATACAATACTCACAGCCCTTGCTTCTCCTACTCGTCTTAAAATGACACCTTCTGCCAATAAAGCCTTCCCTGCTTCCACAAATAATTTCTCTTCATCTGTTTCTCCAAGTTTCTGTAGCTCCAAGTACTTCTCCACAAACCTGGAATTCCAAACAGTCACATCTTAGGTCTGTATACTGAGAGAGTCAGGGCATGCTGTTACACTGTGTGAAGGATTTCCTCAACAGACCTCCTTATAGGAGCACTGTTCTCTAGTGCAATTCAACAAAACCCCTCAAGCTGGTAACTAAATTCTTAAAAATAACTCACCCAGGGTTTATAAAATGGCTTACCGTTGACAGGTGGACTTGAAGTTTGGATTGAACAGATCAAAAGCTTTTTGACCAGATCCATAGGCTGAATAAAATTTCCTGGGAAATACAAAGAGCACCAGATAAGTCTCCAAGAACAAACCCAAGAAATAACCGCTAGGCCCTGAGGAGTTAATTATAACATCACCTCCATAGCCTAAGCCTAACAATGCTTGGGTTTTGTCTTTAAGTAACGCATGCACATGGTAAATACATCCAATGTTACACAAAGGCATCCAGGGAAAAGGAACACTCCCTCTCACCTCTGCACCCCAAATTCCCAGTTCCCTTCCCAGGAGGTAACACTACCCAGTTGCTGTGTATCCATCCAGGAATATTCCATTCATATGCAAGCACGTAGGCATCTATCATTCCATTTCCAGCCACATTTGACCTCAAGGATAGCAAGCACTATTCCATATCTTGCCTTTTTCTTAATAATTCTTGGAGGCCATTTTTAAATCAATGTACGTAGATTATTTCCAGTCCTTTGCTACTCTAGACAATACTGCAATTTATTTCTTAGTGCATTGTGCAAATAAGTTTGTGGAATAAATTCATAAAAATGTTATTAGGGCAAAGTATGAGCAATTGCCAAAATGCTTTCCAAAGCATTAGTGCCAATGTACACTCACACCAGTAATATACGACAATATCTATTTCCCCTGACCAAATCATATTTTCCAACTTTACAGTCTCTGTTAATTTGATAGGTAAAAATTATAACTCATAGTAGTCTTGTCTTTTCTTGTGAAACAGACTGAGTATCTTGTCATGTTTAAAAGGAACAATAAAGATTTTTTTCTGCAACCTGTCCATGTCTTTGCTGACTTCCATTTGGTGGTCTTTTTCTTATTGATTTATATGCAAACTTTATAGCAGTAAAAATAAGATATATAGCCCTTTGTCATACAAAAATGCTACAAATTTTTCCCCAGTATATAGGGTGGGTTTTTATTTTGCTTATGGTACTTCTTTATGCAGAAAATTTTAATATTTTCATTTTATGACTTTTGGGTTCTATGTCATTCTTAAAAAGGTCTTAATCACTCAGACTATTTAAAAAGTTCTCCCAAGTTTTCTTCTAGTACTTTTATGATTTCACATTTTTACATCTAAGTTTTGATAGCTCTAGAATTTATTTTGTTGTTTTAAGTTCTTAAAAATATAAAACATCATCACATTCCTGCCCCCCAAAAGCCACAAAGATAGATGTTCAAAACCTATTTAAATACAAGGTGTTACTATTTTGGCATTGATAGTAGTAAGAGAGCTATAAAATATTCCACATTGCCCTATCACATAAGTTATTTTAATGTATAAGTGAACATGGAAAGCATGCTGACCACGTCATCCAATGCACCTGAGCAGAAAAGGTGTTAAAAAAGTACTTAATACCCCAAAGATCTTGTGTCTTATCCTGAAAATTTCCAAGTAGCGCAAGAACATACTTGTTTTCCTGCCTCCAAGAAGTGTTGTATGGGGAGGAAAAACACCCTCAAATGAAAGGTACCTGGGCTTCAATAGAGAATATAACTATAAACTCTGTCTTCTTACACCCAGGAATAGGGGTAAGGATAAGGAATATATATTAACTTCAGTTAGGCACAACCTCTGATCTTAACATCTAACAGAAAAGAAACCATACCAGTTCCCAGTATAAAGCTAGTTGACAAGTATTTGAGGAAAAGGGCTGTGCCAATGAACTCCCAGTTTGTTGCCCTCTGTAAGTCTCAGAGGCCCACATGACTGAAATGGAGAGAAGGATGCCTACTTTGCAAGTCTAGAGTAAGGCCTAAATGAGACGATTGTTAAGTGCTTAACCCCGTTAAGTGCCTGATGCAAAACAGATGTGCAGAAACAAGTAACTGCAATGATCAGTCAATTGCTGGGCTCCATCTACTTCTCAGAACTCCTGTCTCTCTCACAAGGGGGAGGGAACTGATTCCCTCGTTTTGCTAAATGTACAAGACCATCTCCATAAGGCAAGCCCTGACTCAAAGTCTATTGAAGTTGCCAGACCGCTAGCTAAGCCTCTCCTCCTGCAGTTCCCCGCGCACCCGCCCTGGGGCACTCACGCTCTAATGAGATCCTCGTGGTAGAAGATGTCCTGGATGTCAGCTTTGGCTTTGCCGTATCGCATGAGGGGCCTTCGGTAGACGGGCTCCCTCAGCGGGGGGAAGGCGGCGTATATGTCGAACCAGAGGGGCTTCTCCTTCAATACCCCAGCCCGCATGAGGTCCCGGGTCCTTAAGGAAGGAAAACCACGAAGGTCAGTCCGCTCCCACAGCCTGAATCAGTGCAGTCACAGGCTGAGACAGCTCCAGATCACGGAGCCGTAAGGAGGGTGGAGCAGGGGTGTTCCCCACCTACAGGTCCGATAGCTCCATATTGCAAACCCGCCTAATCCAGCTCAGAGGGTTAAGCCCTCCTATATCCGGCAGCGCAGCCCACTCCCTGGCCCCATGCCCGTCACGTCCAAGGCAAAGACGGTTCGGCCAGACCCAGCCGCCTCTTCCTAGAAACCTCCACTCGCTCGGGGAAGGGAGCGGTGCAACCTCGAACGTGAAAGCTAAGAAGCTCAAGGAGTGACACCCTCAAGCACAGCCGTTCAGAAGCAGGAGGAAGCACGGCTAGGCCTCCCCCGGCTCGGACACCGTACCTGGAAAGAAGGCTTCGCCCGCCCTGCTCACCCCCACACCCGAGCTGAGCCCCCGCCCGGCGGAGGCACCCTCAGCCCACCCCGGCTCCGAGCACGCACCGCGAGAAAACGCTGCCCACCGTCTCCAGCCGGCTGCCCGCCATGGCCTGAGCCGCCGACGCAGCGCGGTGAGCGGCTACCGGAACCGGAAGCGCCAGCCGCAGGCCAAGGAGGCAAAGTTGCTGGCCGAGCGGTGGATTACACCAGCGGCCCCGCCGGGGGCGGGGGGTGGAGGGGGCGGAGCCAGGCAGAAGCAAAGGATCGGCCGAACTGGCGCGCTTCTCGGCTCCCGGCCAGGTTCAGACAGGAGCACTGGACAGCCGAGCCAAGAGGGAAGGAGCGAGCCAAAGCCCGGCAAAAGCTGTAAATGGCCGATCTAGGAGAGGGATTCATTCTAGTGGCTGCTTTACCCTGTCTGGCCTCAATGAGGCCACTCCTGTTAGGTGGGGCCCGCGCGGTGGGCAGAGGATGAGGAGGAAGGTGGGAGACGCAGCCCACGTTTTAGGGGAGCCACCAGGAGCCCTCCAGCACTAGGTCCCACCTGTGCCTATTTGGGTTGGAGTCACAGACTACGCAAAAGGCAGCCGAGGCCCGGGGAGGGGAGCCCGTTGCCCCGGGTCACATGGAGCCCGAGCCTTGTCTGCTGCTGTTTAGCTCGACCCACGAAACCCTTAGGCCCTGGGGCGCCACCTGCATCCGTCCTAATGAGGATGCTGCCAGCAGCTAATGCTTCCTCCCCGGAGGAGGCGTTGCTGCCTCGCTCCTCCTTGGAGCTTGAAAAGGAAAGAGTGTGCGGAACAAATTCCAAGAAGGAAACTGGATAATCTGGGGAAAGGAACCTGCCAGGGTTATCTTTCAGCCCAATAACCATACTTTGGGGACAGCACCCCTAGAGAAGAAGGGTGGCTAATGGGAAATGGCTGGAAAATCATGCTTCATATATTCTATGGAATCCTATGCAGGTTTTAACGACTTAGTTTCATCTATATATTGACCTAGATCCATGGTCGGCGAACTGTGGCTCTCAAGCCACATGCAGCTCTTTGGCCCCTTGAGTGTGGCTCTTCCACAAAATACCACGGCCTAGGCAAGTCTATTTTGAAGAACTGGCATTAGAAGAAGTTTAAATATTTTGGCTCTCAAAAGAAATTTCAATCGTTGTACTGTTGATATTTGGCTCTGTTGACTAATGAGTTTGCCGACCACTGACCTAGATAAATGCCCATGACTTATAGTTAAACCAAAAAGGAAGTATCAGAGAAACACCTTTAGGGCGACCCTAACCTGTTGAAAGACAAAAGAAAACCCTTTGCAGTGTATGTGTTTGTGTTTGTAGGAGGATAGAAACTTGTGGAAGGTCACACAAGGCTATGAATATGGGTTATCTACGTAAAATTGCAGGAGGGGAGGGAGAATTTTTTTTCTTTATGTACCCCTTCAGAGTTTGACCTGTAAAGGAGTCTGTATTTACATTTTTACTTTTGAATCACATACACATAATATGTCTCCCAGGAACCCATCATCTTTGTCAGCAAGAAAGAGCATCAAATTATCCAATCTTTCTGCTCCTCGGGAGGATGGAGAGGAGGTGGAGAGGAATGTGAGATGAGTAGTTAGTGCTTGTGTACTTGTGTTATCAGACTGGATCCACACACCCACCCGCTAAGTGGCTATTATTATCTTGTTTATAGATTAGAAAGTGAAGCCTTAGGGAGTTAAGTAACTTGTCTGATAGGTAACTGACACAGCCGGGCTTCCAGCCCAGCCTGGGCCCTTCCCAGAATGCCACACTGCCTTCTCAGCTGTGCCTCGAGCTGGAGGCTGGTTAGCAGAGGAGGTCAGGTAAAATTGACCCCAACAGCAGGGGACAGGGTGATGTGAGGCCCAGGACTAAACTGAGACGTGTATGTTACTGCTGCCTCAGGGCCCTTTGGAACAGAGAAGAGAGAACACAGCTCTGGCCACTGGGCTAAGTGTGGAGGCTCCCGTCTCCCAGCCCTAGGAAGGTCTAGAACCATGGTCAGCAAACTGCAGCTCGCAAGCCACATGCGGCTCTTTGGCCCCTTGACTGTGGCTCTTCCACAAAATACCACGGCCTGGGTGAGTCTATTTTGAAGAAGTGGCGTTAGAAGAAGTTTAAGTTTAAAAAACTTGGCTCTCAAAAGGAATTTCAATTGTTGTACTGTTGATATTTGGCTCTGTTGACTAATGAGTTTGCCGACCAGAAGACTGTGCTGGAGGGAGAGCAAACACACGCCCGGCTAAATATAGTCTTCCCAGGCCTCATAACAAGTTTCTAATTCTGTCCAAATCCGAGCAAGTTGTCAGCCCAGACCACAGACACACTTCCCTTCTCCCACTCAGGCCTGCCCCCCAGAGGCCCCTGCAGTGACCGCCGCTGAGGAATTAGAAGGGTTTATTCCAAGTTCAGGGAGGAAACCCAAAGACCCAAACCCTCAATAGGGGAGGAATTTCAAAGCAAGAGTTTTCTCTAAAGATTCTGTCTCCAAACAGTTACAGAGGTGCTGGGGGCTAGAACTGACTTCAACATAAGAATTTTTGAGGGGTGCCTTTCAAACCATAACATGGGTAAGCCCATAACATTGGTAAATTCATTTGCCCACCTAGATCTCCACGTACTCTGTACCCTTCTCCCTGTCCTGTGTCCCAGGAGGCTGACTTGTACGGACTGCACCCACCCACCCCCCCTGCTCCTTGCCCTCTGTTTCTAGTTGAGTTCCAGTTGATACTGCCAGTGGGGGCATCGGCAGGGGACTGGCAGGAAGCAGAAGGGTGAAGCCAAAATCTGCTCCCCTGAATCCCTCCCCGCACGGTCCAGGAACACAAAGTCCCAGCTCCACCACACAGCCTCTTCACGCAGCTCCCTCACAGGTTCCAGGCACTGTTCCTACCTTGTCCCTTCAGGCTTAGACACAGCAAACGGAGACCCTCCGTTACTATCCTTGGAGTCTAGGCCATCCTTGCGGCTTCCCTACACGGTGCCCACATCTTTATGGATAATGCCCCCGGGGAGTTTGTCTGACAGAAAGAGGAAGAACAGCCCCAGCAGCAGAACAGCTTCGGAAAGTGGAAATCCCAGCACATGGATGAAATCATTAATATTGCTACTCACCTTTGGCAGAAAGCCAGGATCAGGGAAATCAGCTGTTGCTCTCAGAGGAAAGCAATGGTATCCTAGTCTATTCCACACACGATGCAAGGAGCAGGAGTACTCCGGGAAGGAGGAAGGTACTATTCGGAAGGAAGGTATCTCGCCTCCAGGCTGCAGACACTCAGCCAGACTGGGTGAGTATGTCCCCAGGACCTGCTTCCTCTCTCCCTCCCTCAGCTTATCTCTCTCACAATTTGATGTTGTAACTCTGTTTACTTGTCTGAATCTATCTAACTGGGCCTCTCTGAGGGCAGGAATCGGGGCTCTTATCTCTGCCTCTCACACCCAGTCCGGTGCTTGGCTCAGAGCTGGCTCTTCGGAAAGTGTTTCCTAGCGAACAGCATGGACGGGTAAAGCCAAATTAGAATAAATGAAGATGCAGCCAGCTCCGTCCTCCCTTGCTGCCTACTCACATCCAGCCCTCTTTCCTGGAGGTCTTACCCAAAGCTGTGGTTGAATGGAAATAACCCGTCACCTGGGCATTTCCAGTTCTGACTGTCCTCTGTGCCTCACTGATGGACAGATCTCTTTTTACAAACCTCTGGGCCTCAGCTTGGTCATCTGTAAAATGGGGGTAATCATAGCACCCACCATCTAGCCTTAGTGTGAGGAGTCCGTGGGTTAATACCTGCAGAGTGCTTAGAGCAATGCTGCTGGTAGTAACTGCTCAATAAATAAGAGTGATAATAATTCTTTCTGACCATCCCATGCTGCTTAAGAGCAATAAATCACAATTTATTGAATCACACCTACCATTAAATCACACCTAGCAATTTGCAAGACACTTTCACACGGCTGCCCATTCATTTCTTCAGCGAACCACAGCTCTGCCCCCAAGGAGAATGAGTTCAGGCAGAGGAGAGAGCACTGTAGAGACCTACACCTGCCCTGGGAGGTCTGTATGCTTGTGGCTTCTTTTGTAGCCAAGGAAACAGGAGCCAGAGTATCCCAGCAGGAGCAACACTCCGGCCTTTTATTATTGAAATCACTCTGCTGGAGTTTTCCCAGCGGGGGGGGGGGGGGGGGGGGGGAGAAAGACCCTTGAAGGCAGCCAGTTCTGGCGGGTGTGGTGTGGGCCCTTCTTTCCTTGTGAAAGGCAAAGCAACCGAGCCTCCTGGGGCTCTTGGGAAATGCAGATTCTGACTCAGTGGGTCTGGAGTAAGGATTGAAACTTTGCATTTCTCCTATTTAAAAATATATATGTGTGTTTTTATTGATTTCAGATGGAGGAAAGGAGAAGGAAAGAGAGAGAAATCTCAATGAGAAACTTCTACCAGCTGCCTCCTACACACCTCCTACAGGGGATCAAGCCCAAACCCAGACCTGCGACCTCCTGGTGCCTGAAACCACGCTCAACCAACAGAGCCACATGGGCCACGCTGAAACCCTGAATGTCTAAGGTTAATGCCAATGGTGACTATATCCACCGTCCACGCCTTAAAAAGCAAGGTCACAGCAAGGCAGACTCATGCAGAGTTTGTACTGAGCTTCACTGCTCTTGACTTCAGAGTCTCTGGAATAATCCTTCTGACCTGATAAGAAATTGTGGCCACTCTCCAGAAATGACAAGCAGGGGAAATGCTGGTGGTATAAGCTTAATGGCCCTTTTAAGAAACAAACAAAATTTGTTTTGCAAATTTTACAAAATATAAGACATGTGGACAGAGTCAATTCCCTTTATTTGACCCAGGTCTTCCTTCTGAAAAACTGATGTTGGGCCTCACGGTGGCCAGAGAGTGACACCTGTGAGAGATAACCACCAGGTGGCAGCAGATTTACACAGTCCCCTCTACCCCCTCTCCTGCCTCACGCCTCAGAAATTTCCAAATTTCCCCCCCAGCTGGCCCAGCCAGCTAATCCAACAAATTAATCTATGCTGTGATAATGGGCAAAAGGAGCTCATGTGCTTCTCTTCAGTAGTATATTTTCCATTTAATGGAAATGATAAGAGACTGTTTTCTAAACCAGATAAAGAATGATTAATAGGTGAGTTCCAGCCACACTGTAGGGTCATGTATCACTATGGAGATATTTTTAAACAGGGGGACCTTTCTGTGCTCCACAAATTGCATCTATGCAGGTGTTCTAGATCTTACCACCTGTTCCCCCACCCCAATAAATAGCTTAGTGTTTAGGCACCAATTCTAGAGTTCAGCTGCCAAGGTTCAAATCCAGGTACTACCACTTACTAAGGATGATGTTGAGTAAGGACCTTAACATTTCTGCGACTGTTTCCTGATCTGTGAAATTGGAGTAATGCCATTGATTTTTATGAAATTAAATAACATTTAAAGTACCAGAAAAGTGACCAGCATACAGTAAGCACTTGTCATCAGTTCTCGTCTTCATCATCCCACACTTTGCTGCCTTTTACCCACCAAGTTCTTCTCCTGTCTTTCCTCCAACCTCAATGCCCTCCCAGGCGCCTCAAAGATAAGGTGACCAGACGTCCCGCTTTTGGCGGGACAGTCCCAATTTTTAATCTTTATAAACATCGGGACTTTTTAAAAATGCTACGGGATGCAGGACAAATTGTTAAAAATTGGGACTGTCCCGCCAAAAGCGGGACGTCTAGTCACCTTACTCAAAGAACAAAGGGAGAATTGAGACCCCAACCTGGTAATAACCACCAGGCAAGTTTTTCTGGGCACAGTGTTCTCCAGATTTCATGACCTCCCCTCAAGTTGGGGCTGAGCTCTAGGGACAGCAAAGCATACAAAAGGGGAGGAACACCGACCGGACCAGACTCCGGAGAGCCTGGCTCAGCATTTCTGCGGGAGATAAATCGGTGAGTATCACCTTGTGCTTACCAAGAGCCCGGGGTTTGCCGGGAACTCGGTGTGTGAGGGCAGATGGCTGGGTGGTCACCTGGCCCCGCTCAGCTCCTACCTGGGATCTGCACACACTGCTCCACGCGGACCAGCTGACCAGCGGACCAGCGGCTTCCTCTCCCGCACTCCTGTTGGATTCCATAAGCTTTCTTTGCCTCCTCTGCCTGCGCCCTCCTCTGTGGCTCCAAACACGCTCATTCTCATCTGCACTAATGGGCACACGGTGAGCGGTTCTCAAACGTTGCTGCATATTCGAATCACCTGGGGAGCGCTTCCAATCCGAGTCCCAGGCTGAATCCCAACCCAATTAAACCAGAGTCTCCGGGAATGGGGCCCAGGCGTCAGAGAACCAGTGCTCTCGAATAGGGTTCCTCAAGCCTTCATGCACATGCAGGTTACCCAGTGCGCTTTTGTTGACATGCACATTCTGGTTCACTGGGGTTGAGATAGACTCTGAAATTCTGGGTTCCTAATCTAATAAGCTCCCGATGATACTGCCGGCCCACAGACGGAGCTTTGAGCAGCGAGGCTGTAGAACTATGGTTCTCACACGGGAGCACCTAGCAGAGCCCTCGGGAGGGCTTGTGAGAATCCACCCCAGGTTCAGACTCAGAAGCTTGGAGTGGGGCGGGATTACATGCATTTTTAACAGTCCGGGGACACACTTGGGGCAGCACAGGTGTAGGGCAGGGGTCGGCAAACTCATTAGTCAACGGAGCCAAATATCAACAGGACGACGATTGCAATTTCTTTTGAGAGCCACATTTTTTAAACTTAAACTTCTTCTAACGCCACTTCTTCAAAATAGACTCGCCCAGGCCGTGGTATTTTGTGGAAGAGCCACACTCAAGGGGCCGAAGAGCCGCATGTGGCTCGCGATCCACAGTTTGACCACGGGTGTAAGGGATGGAGCTCCTCCTGACCCGAAGGAGAGGGTCAGGAGGCTTAGGAGTCTGCTTCCCACTTCACCAGCTCTGGGATGTTGGAAAAGTTATTTACCCTCTCTGAACTGTCATTACGTCATCGGTAAAGCGGCCATTAGGTTAACTGGGCTAGCATGAGACACCTAACAGACTGCTTAGTGCGCTGCTCCTCCAATTTGATGGCCGGCTTGAACTACTGGCAGAGTTTTCAAAGAAACCAACCCATCGCTGTTGATTTCGTTGGTCTGGGGTACTGAGCATCAGGACTTTTTTTATTTTTTTTTAATTACTCAGGCAATTCTATTGTGAAGCCAATACTGTGTCCTGGCCTGGCACCATGGCTCTCAAACTTTGTGTACACCGCACCACAGGTGGCTGGGCTGCGTGCCCAGAGTTGCTGGTTGGGAAGGGCTGAGAACTGTCGCTTCTAATACAGTCCCAGTGCTGCGGGGATTACACTGGTCCCGGGCTGTCGAATGAGCTGGGGTCCGAGGGTAATCTCGGTTTGTCCAGGTCCAAGCAGCATGTTTGGCGCGTCACCAGCTGTCCCAGGCACACCAACCTACAATCCCGCCTCCGTCTGAGAGGGCGTGGGGAGAGCCCCTTTGTGTGTGTGTGGGGGGGGGGGGGGGGGAGCCTGCGTGGTTTGTCCCGAAGGAGAGGGTCAGGCCTCTCAGCTCACACTCGGCGTTGGGGGAGAGGGGTGGCCTTGGCCTGGGCGATGGGGGCCCAGAATCCCGATGCGCAGGTGGGAGCCGCGGAGGCCTGTGCGCTCAGCGCAGGAAGGACTTGCCCGGTCTGGAAGGGCCCGGGCTTCCTCTTGGCGGCCAGCTCCCCGGCGTGGGAGGCGGCCCAGCTGAGCTGGGGGGACCAAGATGTTTGCCCTGGAAGATGTCTGCGGGCCCTTTGAAGCCTGAGCCGGAACCTTCCCGCAGCCTTTTCTCCCGCTTTCTGTTTGTCCAAGGAGGTGACAAGCTGGCGCTCGGGCCTCCCTGCCGGGTCCCTTGGCCTCGCAGCGAGCGGCCTGCTTTCCCCGGGGAACGGCCGCTCTGAGCAAAGCCAGCTCCATGGGCGGCGAGGAGGCACCTGGTGAGGGCGGTGCAGAGCTCTCAGCCTCCCGGCCCCACAGACGCTTATTGGGGGGCTCCCTGGGGGCCCCGGGGGCCTGGGCGCCCCCCGCCAAACTGCGCGAGGCGGGGAAGAGGGCTCAGCTCAGCCCACCCCGCCCGCCGGCCACATCGGAGCACCAAGAGAACACCGAGTCTTTATTACAGGAATCCCTAAGAAACAGCCCCACGAGAAAACCCACACGTAGGAAAAAAGAAAAGAAAAACCAAAACACGAATAAAGCCACACACAGATGAGGGGCGGGCGCTCCCCCGCGGCGCGCAGGGGGGGCGGCCCGGAGCGCAGCCAGGAGCCCCGCCAGGGGCGCTCCTTGGCCCCTGGGGTCAAATCCGACAGGAGCTCGGGCTTCGGGGTCAGGGGGGGGCCCTGTCTGGCCGGAGGGGTTGCCCTCCCCCACCCCCGCACTTCCTGAGCACCCACCGCGCCCTCCTCCTCTCGGGGTGACTGGAGGCCACCTGGCCCACAAAAGCTTGGCTGGCACCCCCAGCCCCCGCGCGGCTGGGCTGCTTCCACACCCCGGGGTGGGGTGGGGTGGGGAGAGGAGGTGACTCAAACCTCGGGCTGCCCGGGATCCATCTCCCCGGAGAGGTCAGCACGGTCTCCTCCCGACCCTGGGGCCGGACACCCTCCCTCTGGCAGTGGTTGAGCCGGGTAAGGTTCGCAGAACCCGAGTTTCCCTTCCTCCTGGGGTCATTCACCTGGATCTTGGGCTCTTGGCAAGGCAGGGGCACCCAGCAAGCCCTTCTGGCCCAGCGCTCCCACCGGGGCTGACAGCCCCTTCCGCTGGCCCCACACTCCTCCTGCCGGACCAGAGTCCTCCAGCTCCGGGGCGGCCACCCTCCCCATCCCTGCTGGGGGTCGAGCCAGCCCCTAACGGGGGCAGCCGGAGGGGCCCAGGCGGGGTAGTCGGCAGATGCCTCTCTTTCCTGGCCCATCGCCCCTCAGAGGGGGGCCCTGTGACTGCCCAGGGCTCTCCCTCCCCGCGCTCTGTGCCAGAGAAGACTGGGAACAAAGGGTATTCAGAGGGAGCAGGGGATAGGGTCGGGGGTCAGGCAGTGTCTGTGGCCCAGCAGGGGTGATGGGAAAGGCTGGGAAGCAGGGGCTCCACCATCAGGCCCAGGAGCCTCTGGTAAGGTCATCCTGCCCTTTGTGGCACTCCAGCCTTTGCCCGTTTCTGCGTGTTTTTGTTTCGTTTTTTGTTTTTTGTTTTTAAGAAGGGGGTTGGATCCTGCATTTCCACTCATTGCCCATAGAACAGCCAGGCTACAAAAGGGGCCCTGGTTGGCCAATCACCGCCCTCCGCCCTCCCCCCTCCCCCTCTTCCAGGTCCTTCCTCCAATCACAGCATGCAACTCCGAAGTTCTAAGTCCCATTGAAAGTGGCAGTGGCTCGGCTGGACTGTGGCTGGAGAATCGCTGGGCCTTGGTACTCAAGCACCATCTGTCCATCTGTCCATCTGTCCGGCTGCAGCGAGGCTCTCCAACTGGGGGCCGGGATTGCTCTCCGGCTGCCTCCACCGGGTCAGGTCATCTCCAGCGAGGAGGAACTGCTGTCATCTGGGAAGGAGAAGGATGGGAGAAGGCTTTTCCACCCGGGGTCCTTCACCACTGGCTCCTGGAGAGATGGTTTTGGGCAGAAGCTACCAAAGACACAAACCGTCGTCTCCTTCCTCTGAGGACTGTGTCAGCCTTGGAACCCTGCCTGGACACACACACACACACACAAACACACACATACACACATATACACACATACACACAAACACATATACACACATACATATATATATACACACAAACACACACATATACATACACACAAACACACATACACGCAAACACACACATACACGCACACACACACACACGCTCCTAGAAATGGTACAACTTGCAGAACACCAGGGACTCTGGCAGCTAGAGATGGAGTGTGGGACTAGAATTCCAGTGGAAGCCGCTGAATGGGAGGGCTGAGAGGAGGGGAGGTGCCCAGCCCTCTGTGACACAGTGGTAGCTCAGATGAGCCAGGCTAGAAGCCTCTGTAGCAGCAGCAAAGTAAATGGGGGTCAGAATTCAGTAGGATAAAGCATCTACCTGCGGACTGAAAGGTCCCAGGTTCGATTCTGGTCAAGAGCATGTACCTTGGTTGCGGGCACATCCCCAGTGGGGGGTGTGCAGGAGGCAGCTAATCGATGTTTCTAACTCTCTATCCCTCTCCCTTCCTCTCTGTAAAAAAAATCAATAAAATATATATTTTAAAAAAAAAAAAAAAAATTCAGTAGGCCCCGCGCACCAGCCTGAGGAGTTCACAAACCTTTAGTGCTCAGACGAGCAAGGGTAAATGGAAGGAACATGTTCTGGTGATGGAGTGAACAGAGTAGGGGTGGGGAAGAGACAAGTGGCTGTTAACCGGGTGATGAGAAGGAAAAGGTAAGAGAAATGACGTGGGGAAGTCAGGGGGAGAGATGGGCCTTCAGCGAGTTGACATCTAGAGCCAGAGAGATAACCGGGGGCATAGCTGGGGTTATGGAACTGAGATGGAGATTCAGATTTTGGAGCCAAATGCACAAAAGTATTACTGATACTGTAACAGAGGGTGGTGGCCAGGCCATGGTGAGTGAAAAGCTTTCTCTCTCTCTCTCTCTCTCTCTCTCTCTCTCTCTCTCTCTCTCTCTCTCTCTCTCCCTCCCTCCCTCCCTCCCTCCCTCCCTCCCTCCCTCCCATTAACCCTCACCAGAGTATATTTTTTCCATTGACTTTTAGAGAGAGTATAAAGGAGGGAGGGAGGGAGAGAGAAACATGGATATGAGAGACACAATTGGTTGTCTTCTGCTCGCATTCCAACCAGGGCCAGGAATCGAACCCACAACCCAGGTATGTGCCCTTGATGGGGAATCAAATCCAGAACCCTTTGGTGTGTGAGGTCAATGCTCTAACTACTGAGCAACACTGGCCAGGGCAGGAGTGAGAAGATTTCAAAGAGGGGTAAGGATGGAGCTACCAGGAGAGGTAGGACTGAGGGAGTAGGAGGAGGAGAGACAGAAAGGGACCTTGAGAATGGGAACCAAGGGAGAGAAGTTTCAAGAAAGATAATGGGCAGAGTGTGCAGAAGAGCACACCGGAGGACATAGCACAGGAGAAGGCCTGTGTCAGTCTGGGGAGGGGAGGGCCTGCCAGCCGGCCGTGGATGAAGGAGGAGGCCCCTTTTTTACAAGCTGGGTGATGTTTAAGATGGGGAATGGGAGCCAAAACTGGTTTGGCTCAGTGGATAGAGCGTTGGCCTGCGGACTGGGGGGTCCCGGGTTCAATTCCGGTCAAGGGCATGTACATTGGTTGGGGGCACATCCCCAGTAGGGGGTGTGCAAGAGGCAGCTGATCGATGATCCTCTTTCATCGATGTTTCTAACTCTCTATCTCTCTCTCTTCCTCTCTGTGAAAAATTAATAAAATATATTTAAAAAAAAAAAAAGATGGGGAAGAGGAGAGTGCAGACTTGAGGAAGGAGCTGGAAAGGGAAATGCTGGAAGACTCGGGAGAGAAATGATGGGCAAGGCCTGTGCGGGAGTGGCTTTGGACTGTCCGTGTTTTCCCTGGGGACCCATGGGAAGGAGACGGCAGCACTGAGGGGCGTGGGGGCCTCTCCCGGGACTTTATGGGAGCCTTTTGGAGCAGTGAGACGTGTGGGTGCAGCCACGTGGGTGAGGAGAGCCTGAGGGGACAGACGGTCGGGAAGTGCCTGGTGGGGAGTCACAGAGGTGATGTGGAGGCCAGGCACCCCGGCTGCAGGGACAGGCCCTGGGAGCTGTTCCTGGCTGTGTCCTCTGCATGCTGGTTTGCCTCACCGCCTCCACAACTACCCTGAGGGCAGCACGTATTCCTGCATCATCTGAAACAGCCACACCTGCCAGACCGTCAGCTCAAGAAGCAGGGGCACAGGACAGCAGCTGGGGGAGGGGCTGGGAGAGGGGCAGATGCTGCTGAGGCCTGGAGGAAGTGACATTCCCCATTTTCTCCCCAAGGGACGCTCAGGGAGAGAGGAGGGACAGCAGCCTGGGGCCAAGGCTCCTGCCAGCATCAGAGCTGACCTGAGAGGGGCCGTTTCCTCATCTGCTTGTGGCAAACACTACCCACCTCACCCCTAACCCCACCCCCACCCAGCAGCCACTGGGAGAGGGGTGTATGTGTGTGTGTGTGTGTGTGTGTGTGCGCGCGCGCGCGCGGCCAGGGTGGGGCCATCCCTGTCTTTTCTACCTGGTCCTCTCAGGGTGCTGTGTGTGTGTGTGTCCTGGACTGTTTCTCACTCATTGCCATAAATTATTTGAGACTAGAGCTGATTATTTTTTTTCCTGTCTGCAGCATCTGGCATTGGCAGGAATGGTTATCCTTCATCAACTAAATAACCAAGTAAAAGAAATGCAAAAGTCTAGTTTCCAACAGAAGCTCGTGTCCCCTGCCACCATGAGGCCAATGAGGAGGGAAGACGGCTGTGGCTCCGGGCCTTACCTCTTACTGTCCTTCCCGTAGGGCCTCCTCCACCTTGGGCACCTCCTGCCGCCGGCCCCGGAAGTCTTCGTCTGAAAAGCAGAGGGGAGCTGAGCAAGAGCACCCGCTTGCTGGCAGGGACACACGCTGACCCCTGGGGGCGCGGGGGGTGGGGGGGTGTCAGGTGAGAAGGTTGCAGGGCTCAGTACAGATTAGGACACCTGTCTGCCGGCCTGGCTCCATCACTGAGCTCCACGGCCCCAGACAAGACTTTCCCTCTGTTTCCTCGCCTATAAAGTGGGGACTCTCCGGATGGCCCCCAGGGCCCCTCGAGGCCTTGTTTCTGGATGTCTCCCGGCCGCCGGAGGCCCCTCTCTCAGAGGCTCAGTGGGCTCTGAGGCAGTGGCTGCTGTCCACATGGCCTCTGAGAGGGACCGGAAGAATGCTCAAGGCCTTGGGCCCACAGACTGAGCCTGCCTGGAGCTTGGTTCTCAAGTTGAAGCCTGTCTGCCCGCCACACTCCAGAGACCATTGCCTGGCAGCCAGCCCTGGCTCTCCGTCTCCCGGCAGAGATCTAGGCGGGGTGTGGCCGGAGCTCCCCTTCGGGGGTGGAAGGAAGGGAGAGGCAACATGGTCCAAGGGGGAGCCTGGCCCTGACCCTCCCCGGCCTCCCATCCGGTAACAGGGAAGCGATCCGCTCCCCGTTCCCCTTTGGCTGCTCAGCTTCTAATACCCTGGGGCCCCTTTTGACAATCAGGGATGGGAGCCTGGGTAAAGATGTGGAAAGCCTCATCTTTTGGGTCACCTGTCCCCCCAAAATCCTTGAGGTGTCACCCACGAAACACCCAAGAAGAGGGCCACTGACTACAGGCAACTTAGAGATCCAGCCACCCCGCCCTCGTGCCTCACCACAGGTGTGGCCCTCCACGTCGTCCAGGAGGTTGGCTGTGGACGCAGCAGCCCCCAGCCTGCCCGGCCATTCAGGAAAACTGTCCCAGAGATGGGTGGGTACTGCCCTAGGACTCCAACTCCCTGCCCTTATCCTCTACCCCCTGCTCCAAGCTCAGGAAGCTCCCACCACACCAGCCTTATCCCCCAACAACCCCCCCCCCCGACACACACACACACACAAGGTCTCCCCCAGACTCTGTTCCTTTCAGCTGGGCAGCCTGGCCCTGACCCTCCCCGGCCTCCCATCCGGTAACAGGGAAGCGATCCGCTCCCCGTTCCCCTTTGGCTGCTCAGCTTCTAATACCCTGGGGCCCCTTTTGACAATCAGGGATGGGAGCCTGGGTAAAGATGTGGAAATCCTCATCTTTTCTCAAGGAAGTAAAAGAGAGAAGGCCTGGAAATGAGGCGGAGAGATCTGAGGATCCGTTCAACTGGAGAAACTAGGGAAAGGCTTGCTGGTTTCGGTAAAACAATCATGTTGTTTACTCCAGGCAAAGAGCACAAACACTGCAGGACAATCCTGAGCCTCCAGGAGGAAGAGAGGGAGGGGGATGCTGGCCCTCTCCCCAGGCCTGGTCATGGTGGTGGAGGTGGGCACAGAGAGAAGGGGCAGCAGGCTGGCAGCAGGGAGAGGGGTGAGGGGTGAAGGGAGGGCCGCAGAACCCGGGCCTAGGGCTGGGGGAATGTGCAACCTCGGGGAACCCAGCCCAGGATCTCGGTGCCCTTAGGACCCACCACTTTCTCCCGTCCCCCTCCCCAGGGCCAGGCCAGAAAGGATATGACTGATGCTTCAACAAGTGTTTCCTCTTTGACTTCCGCATCTTGGTCTTCTCCGAGAAGGCCCTGGCCAGTTCAAACAGCTTCCTCCGGGTGGCTGCAGGCAGAGAGACAGACCTGTGAGCCAGCAGCGGAGCACCAGGGAGCTACCCACCAGGGCTCGGGGCCAATGCACGCAGGATGGTCAGGGAGCTGGGGAGGTGACGCCAGGCTGGTGCCCCAGGGGAGCGAGGCTGCTGTCCTGGGGTGGCCTGCAGGGGCAGCACGGGCTCCAGGGAGCTGGACCAGGGACAGCTGGCAGCCCAAGATCTAGGTATTCCTTCTCAGCTTGACCAACGGCAATGCCTCTTGGCTTTCTTTCCCGCCGCCTCCTCCCATCCCCTCGCCATTTCCAGAGCTGGTTCTGGGATTTCCGTGACTAATCCCAGATTTTCCTTGAAATGGAGCTTGAGAGGACGGCAGCCTGGTGCAAGCACGGCTGTGTGCAGTGGGAGGGGCGGGGCCGGGCGGGGCAGGGGCAGGTGAGCCCTGGCTGGCAGGACTTTGTGGCAAGAGGTCACGGACCCACAGGCCTCTCGCCTGCAGGAAGTGGGCTTAGCAGAGACCTCCCCACTCAGGCCCAGTTAAGCTCCCTCAAGCCACAGCGCATAGTAAAACTTGGGGGGAGAGGGTGCCGCACATTATTTTTCTGCAGACAGACAGCTCAAGAGGATTTAAAACTTAATTTGTCTCCAGACTCAGCTGCAGGGGGAAATGAGGCAAGAAGGCTGAGGCAGCCAGCCTGCGATTAAAATGTCACTTGGGTTCACCCAGAGTCCGCTGCATTAAAAATGCCGGTGGCTCCCCCCCGCACCCCCCCCCCCGCCCGGGGCCGATCTGAGGAGATCTGAGAGGGGGATGTGGGCTGGACTCACATTTGCCCATGTGCTTCAACTTGTCCCTGAATAAGGCATCTTCAGACACAGCGTGGTTGGCATCATTGGTTCCTGGAAGTGAGGGAGACACCGCCGAGGGCCAGTGAGAGAGAGGAGGGACAGCCCCTGCCCTCCGCCCTGCAGCTCTGCTAATCCAAGTCACATTGTTCGCTAAGTCCCCCGTGAGTCCTTCTGATCCATCTCAGAGGCTCCGGTGTCGATAGTTAACTTGGGATCAAGGGCAGAGGCTGCTGTGGAAACCCGCAGATGCACATCTGGCGGGGCCTGAGCTCCAGCCTGTTGCTTGTGAATCAGTCCCACAGGATTTTCTCCTGGGAGCCAGGATCAGCTGCGCTCCCCGCCCCCTGCTCCCCGCCCCCATTCCACTGCACCCTGTAAGGTCCGTGGATTCTGTCTCTGAGGTGGGCAGCCTGTGTGTGTGTGTGGAGGGCTCTCTGGTTGGCAAAGGGCCACCAGGCACATATGCAGGCAAAGCCCAGGTATTGAGTGTGGAACAGGGATCTCTGGGTCTCTCGGTCCCATGTTCCCAGCTCGACCTCGTTTGTGCATCCCAATAGGCTACTGTCCGCCCCTGGCCCTCCTCAGCCACTGAGGGTTCCGGGAGGCATCTGGCCCGCCCTTGACGCAATTCCTGCTTCTCACCATCTTACACATGAAGCTCAAAATCCCCTTCCCCCAATACTACGGCAGGATCTGGCGCCTAGTACAGTGAGTGGTCAGCAAACTCATAGTCAACAGAGCCAAATATCAACAGTACAATGATTGAAATTTCTTTTGAGAGCCGAAAACCGACTATGCATGGGCCACGAAGTTTCAACCACATTGTATGTGCGCACCCGCACATGGTATTTTGTGGAAGAACCACACTCAAGGGGCCAAAGAGTCACATGTGGCTCAAGAGCTGCAGTTTGCCGACCACAGGCCTAGTAGATATTCCCCAACTACCAGATGAATGAATGAATGAATGAATGAACAAACGAATGAAATGAATGAAATGAATGAAATGAATGAAATGAATGAAATGAATGAATGAATGAGTCTTCCCAGACTGCTCCTGCCCTTTTCCTCCCACTGTATTTGCTATAACCAACGGCGTGTCCTTAGCTTTGCTGGTAGCTCTACCCATTTCTTAGATGTATCTCCAAAAGCTCCCCTTGGGCAGAGACCGAGGCTTGGAAGTCTCTTGAGTTCTTCCTGTCCCTCCTCCCCAGATGGACATTATGTGGTGTGGCATGTCCCATTCTTGCCCATGTTTCCAGACACCTCTGAGGAGTTCAGCCCGCATGATAGCCAACTCCAGCTGTGAGCTCCAGCAGCTGCTGGGTTATAAGGACCCAGGGCTGCTAAGCAGAGGGGCCATCTCGTTCCACACTGAGTGCACTGCGGGGACAGAACCCTCCTGCCAGCCCATTTGGTCACCCTTCCCCCAACTCCAAATATGCAAAGCACAGCTGGGGCTTCTCTCCCGGGAAGGCAGGGTTACCTGGGGCAGGAGAGGGAAAGCCAAGGTCATTTCCCACAGCCACGCTGCTGGACTTGGATTTCTGGGACTCGTATTTCAATCGATCTGGAAAAGGACCACATTCAGGACAGAGAAGTTAGCGCCTGGGCTGAGACCAAGGCCAAACCCCTAGACTCGCACACAAGCACACACACACAATATGCGCACACACGTCTGCTGGCTGTCAGGGAACCAGTGCTATCATAGACACTCTTGCCCTGACAAGCACTGGCATGGTAGAATGTCAGAATCAGAGGACTCTGAAGATCATAAAGTCTAACCCTTTTGTTTAACAGGAAATGCCCAAAGACCCCCAGCACTTTTGCTACAGAACTGGGGCCATCCTTCAGCCTCTGTCTCAGCCTCCCCTCCCCTCTGCACACCTTGTTCCTCCCCTTTGACATGCTATCACACACACACACACACACACACACATACACACACACACCACTGTGACCTGTAAGACAGACCTGTCACAGACCTCTCGCTGTGCTCCATCCCAAACACACTCTCTCCCTGAAGGGAAAAGGCAGCCAGGCTGGACAGCAGGGTCCCTGGGCCAAAGACAACCCAAACACTCAAGAGCCCCTGCTCTGACATCCTCCACTCGGGGAGGCTCCGACTCTGGCACCCACAGACCGGTCACCTTTCCCGGAGCTCCAGACACATCATGCCAAGACCAGTGCCCGGCACAGAGCAGATGTGTAAGGGGAAGAAGAGGGCGTAAGAGGGCACATCTCTCTTCCTCTGAATATGGGGGTGGGAGAAGGGATAGCTAGTGATGCTGGTTCCCATTTGGCAGGGTTCTGGGGCTCCCCCAGGGATCATGGGGTGTGGGCCGTGTCTCAGCCCTTGGCCTCCAGCCCCCTGCCTCCCTGAGCCCCAAGGCTCCAGCGAACGTCAGCCACTTCTTCCACCACGGAGAAGGGACACAGCCCCCCTCTCCCCCCCCTGCTCCACCTCTCTCCAGGGCCCACTCCCCCCCGCCCCCACCCCCGTGCTCCACCTCTCTCCAGGCCATCCCCCCGCCCCCCCTGTGCTCCACCTCTCTCCAGGGCCCCCACCCCCGTGCTCCACCTCTCTCCAGCCCCCCCCCCCGTGCTCCACCTCTCTCCAGGGCCAGGAGGAAGTCTCTGTTGCGCTGCAGCTCCTTCATGAACTCCTCGTTCTGCAGGAAGAGCGCGATCCTCTCATCCTCCAGGTACTGCTTCCAGCGGCTCTCCTGGTCCCGGGTCCCGGTCCCAGGCCCGGCCGCGGGGGGCAGGCCGCCCTCTCTGTTCACGGGCTTGGAGCCCCTGGGGTTGCCCTGAGGAGGGGAGCGAGTATGCTGAATGCCCAGTCACAAGGGCACACGAGCATAGACAGCCGTGCACATCTGGGTGGACACCTGTCTGCTCCCAGGACCTGCCAGCCGCACCCTGGGACCCGCATCTCCTCTCGGGACCCAGTCACAGGCCCAGACCCCCTGCACAGACCACAGACCCCTCTGCTCAGGAAGCGGCGAGGGCTCAGCAATGACGTGTCTTCCCCTGGACCGCCCCATGCCTGGCTCTACACCCTGAAGAGTCCTAAAAGGTGATCTGCAAACTGTTCAATAGCCTTTACACGGTCCCCAAACCCAAACCTCTCCCCGCACCTGCGGTCTCAGAGCCCTTGGGACATGCCAACCTCCGGGGAGAGGCGGCCTTGGCCCTTTCCCAGGGAAGGGCAGGAAGGTGCTCTGGCTCCCTGCCATCGGCTATCCCATGCCACCTCCCTCAAGCCTGGGCTGATGGCGGCAGCCAGAGTGTCCTCAGGGCTGTCACCTTCCCGGGTGGAACAGGAAATGAGGCTTTCGCTTCAGCATCCTTTCCCTGCAAACCCAGGACAAGAGCAATCGCTCTGCCCGGGCTTACATATCGGAAAGCGAATGGGCGAGCAGAGCGGCGGCCAGGCAGGCGGGCGGGGGTCCCTCCGTACCTGCCCGCGGTCCAGCTGCTGGGGCAGGATGCGGAGAAAGTCATCGGGGAGGTTGCCCAGCAGCGGCGGGTTCCAGTTCCGGTAGCGCCTCTGGCCGGAAGCGGGTGCGGAGTCCAGCACGTCGATGCTGGAGGGCGAGAGGGGACCGTGAGGAGGGGGCGGTCAGGCCTGGACACGGGCGTCCCGGCCCGTCACTCCGGGATCCTGCTCGGAACGGCACGCCCGCTTCCCGCGGCCCCCGCTGCTTCCGTTCACAGCGGAGCAGCCAGAGGCCTCAGGCCTCCGAGCCTGAGAGCTCTCTGTTCGTGGCTCTTGCGCTGGACGGGGTGGATTCAGACGGAGACGTTTATAAACATCCTCTAACGACAGCAGGGATCGTGTCCTTTTGTGCTCCCACCCCTTGCACCCCGCACAGCTCGAGCTCATGGCTGCTGAGTAACAGGTGTGCTCTGAACAGGCCAACAGCCCAGCCTGCCCGCCCCCCTCCTGCCTTTATGGATGTCATTACTCAAGGGGGGCGGGGAGCATGAGGACACCAGGACCCCTAGAGAGAAGAGCAAATCCCGGCTCCAGTTCTGGCACAGCCACAAGCCAGCGTGGTGGTCTCGGGTGAGACCTGCTCCCCTCTGTCTTTCTCATCTATTGAATAGAATCTGCTGCCTCTCTGCCCACACGGTACAGCCCCTTGAACCCTTGATCGGGGCTCTGAAAGGCACCAGGGGGTGCTCAGGGGCTGCTCTTCCTAGGCTCGGGGCCTGGCAGCCTGGCAGGAGGTCTGTGCCCGCAGCCAGGAGGGGAGGAGAGGGAGAAAAGCAGCAGAAAGCCGTGCTCTCCTCACCCCAGGCTCCTGCCTGCCACCCTGGGCCCGAGGGCAGCCTGGGGCCCCGCCAGGCGCTCCCCACAGCTCCGCGGTGGCCTGCAGCGTGGCAACCACAGGACACGTGTTCGGCTGAATCAGGGAGTGACACACGCCGAAGGCAGCCGGGGGCGGCGGGGGCCACTCTGGCTCCAGGGCCTGGCTTTGATTTGGTCTCCAGCTCCAGGAATCCCGCGGCCCCCTCGCTGGAGGGGAGCTTTTCCGGCCGGGCTGCCGCTGCCCGTGGAAATAACTTCCTCTCCCTTTCTATTTTGGGAGGGTGGCCTGGCGGGGGCCAGGAGGAGGGGCGGGGGCGGCGGCGGCAGACGGGATAACAAGCTGCTAAGTGCGCGGTGGGAGCGGCGCAGGCAGACGGGAGCCAAGGAAACCCCAGCCTGCCTCCTCACCCCCTCGCTGCCCGGAGGAGGGGATGGTCCGCGGAGGAGCCTGGCTGATTCCTAGGCAGTTTTGTGTCTCCATCACTCTGCCTTCTGTCACTGCTGGAGGCTTCGTGTTTTTTGGGGGGGTTTTTTTGTGTGTGTTTTTCTAAGGGCCTAAGAAGCAAGGGAGCAGGCACCCCGTTGCTCAGGGCTTTGAAGACCAGCTTCAATGAATCTCAGCACAGAGACTTCCTCTCCAGGGTCAGCTCCCTTCCTGGGGCTTCAGGGTCTTTATCTGGGACATGGGTGGCCACCCAGGAAAGCTGCAGAGGGAGGGCCCTGGAGTCCCATCTGGACTCCTCTAGACATTTTACTGGAAAGTCCTGGGGGGAGGGTCGGGGGGGGGCAGTGGTGAGGAGGGGTAGTCTTGTCCTTAGCTGATTCCCTCACTGCTGGGCTCCAGGTCCTGGAGGAAGGGCCGGCCCAGCCCCCTCCGGGCCCTGGCACCCGCGGAGATGAGGTCAGCCCGTAGCTGGAGAGACAGGGGGCCCCTGAGCCCAGGCAACTCCACTGCGGTGGGAAAGGAATGCCAGAAATGAGCTGGGAGGCAAATAAAAAACTTCCAAGGCTGTACTTTCAAGGGGAAACAGCAGGTGGCCTGTGCAGAGGGTCCTCTGGGTTTCAGCCTGCCTTTTATTCAGAAGACAGGGAAGGACGGCTGGGGGGATGGGGGAAGGGGGAGGAAGAAGGATGGGGAGGCTCTCCTGCCCTGAGCCTGCCCCTGGACCCCAACATTAGAACGCCACTCCCAATCAGACCTCCCGGGTTACCCACAGAACAGACCCCAGAAGGGTTTCAGAGCCAAACCTTCCAGGCAGGGTTTTGGTAAAAGCAGGGACACTGAGGCCCAGTTGGGTCAGGCCCTCTTCCCAGGGCACCCAGGTCATTCAGGAAAAGCCTGGACCCAGGATCCAGGCCTTCCAGGCACACTCCTTCCTCTGGGATCCCCCTGCCTGTCTGTGCCCCAGCAGGACACGCTCCCAAACCCCTCCCCATCTGCAGGCTCACAGGCACCCCAGTTCCGGGAGGTGATGAAAAGGTGCCAGGCCATTCCTCCCCCAACTTCCTACTCAAATCTGATCTCCAGCAGCAGCCAGAGGGAGATGCTAAAGCACTAACCACACTCTCACTGCACGCACTCTCCAGTGTGAACATCCCGGCTGCAGGACAAGGCCCAGCCATGACCTGCCTGCCTCTCCAGCCATTCCACACACCCTGCAGGTCCCCCGGTGATTCCCTCATGCCTGCCTCCAGGCCTTGACACATGCCCTTTCCTTTGCCTGGAATGCCCTCCTGTCCTCCGCTTCACCAGCTTGCAGCTTGGGCATCAGCTCCTCTAGGCAGCCTTTGCTGTCCCCTGCCCCCAGATCTATGCCTCCCCCAGACTCTGACCTCCATGCAGGGGGCAGTGGGAGCTGTCAAGGTAGTGCTGTGTTCATCGCTGCATCACACACATGGTTCAGCACCTACATACTGCAGGTGGCTCGACCGGTGCTGGGTGGAGAGATGGGCTTAGCAGGGCCATCCTGGAGCAAAGGGGCACCTGTGTGGAGGCTGGAACTGCCCCCTCTGACACTGGCCTCTGAGGGAAGCCTCCCCACTGGTCTCAGTGTTCAGGGTTAGAGCTCAGAGGCAGCCAGGCAGCAGGGGGTGGGAGGAGCAGTGAGCCACCAATGGTAGTAGACTTGACACACGCCTGGCACTCTGCTGAGTGCCCTCCCCTCCCCCCCACACACACACAACTCTCATGCAATCCTTCCAACAATTCTGTGGCAGGGATTAGCATTTCCCAGATGAGGCAAACAAGGCTCTGAGACATTAAGTAGTGAGCCAAGGGCCACAGAGCAAAGGCACCTAAAAGATCAGAAGTTAGGCAGCTGAAGGGAGGGGGTGTGGGGGAGCATTCTGCTCTAGCTGATTCTACAACTCAAGTTCTCTTCTCTGTATCCACCCCCAGCCTAGCAAAGCCTTCATTTCTGGGTCAGAGACTTTTCAAAGTCACAGGGTCTGAACGGGGCCTCCTAAGCTTTGGTCTAATGCTAAGGTCACCTTGCCCCCTGCTTCCAGCCCTACCCCACCCACTGCAGCCGAACACCCAGCCAGAGCAGGGACGGGAGGATGTGGCCCAGAAATCCACACCTGCCTCTTACGGCCTGTTTTCCCTTCTGAAAAATGGGCAGAACCACTCTGCCTAATAGAAATTAAAGCATTTTTAAAAAATATCTTGGGATAAATTTTTTTTAAGTCAGAGGGAAATCATTTAGCCCCAATCCAGGCTGGAAATCCTGCCAAGGTCTCACCCCAATCTACCTACTTACTCCCTGCCTCCCACCCCATTGCAGCCTCCTACTCCCACTTGGAATAAAAGGAACCCAGCTTTGCTCCTGTCCCTGCCTCCAAACACGGCTCCCCACCCTCCCCCCGTAATCTGCTCGGCCTCTCTCGGCTTCCTAAGATTCAATCACAGAGGATTTTCTCATTGGGGAGGCAACTGGACACAGCAATTCAGAGCCCTGGGTTTGGAGTCAAAAGGACCTGGATTCAATCCCAGCTGTGTAGTCTCGGGTGAAATTATGAAATCGCTCCTGGGCTCGGTCTCCTCATCTGTAAAACGGGGGTGCCGGCTGCGCCCACCTCAGAAGCTGTCAGAGGATTTGAATGGGATGGCTCGCCAGTGCTTTGTCAATAAATGGTAGCTGTTATTACTGTCCGTGCCTGTATGATAGCAGTTCTCCACAACCACTGTCTGAGGCTCCCAAGATGCCCAGAAGAGAAGATCCACTAGAACAAGTCACGTCCCCTGCCCCATCATTTCCGCCACCCCTTACCACCCCAGGCCTGACTCACTCTAAGGAACAGCAGCTCTAGGACGAAGAGACACCTGGACTCCAGCAAGCTCCACTCCCGACACGAGGCCCAGAAAAGCAAGCATCTCAGCCACCCAGGGGACCCAGCGGACAGCCAGTTTCATGGTTAATTTCCAAACCACAGAGCCCCTCACCTGGAAGAAGTCTCCAAGGACCTGGCAGGTACTCCCCTGCCTCCAGCTATTGAACTAGCCTAGAAAAAGAGACTTACTCGCTCCCATTGCTTTTTAAATTCCCCACAACATCCCTAGACCAGGGATGCCAAATACATGTCATCCCATCAATCAATACTGGTGACCGTCTGGGAGTACTGCCCTGAGGAGGATTCTGAGGTTCTGTCTCCACCGAGCGGGAACGAGCACAGTGGTCTATCAGGAGGATTTGTCACAGGCGGGAGAGGGGGAATGTCAGTGCACATGTGCCACGTGTTTGTCATTCCCGCTCTGCACCTCCACTGACTATGGGCTCTCAGAAAGCAGAGGCTGAGCTGGGACTGTCCCGTACGGTGTTCGGCACAGCACCTAGCCCCGAGCAGTAATTCAGTGAACGTTTGCTCACGGAAGTTCTTCTTGGTATCTATAGCTAAAATGGGCCTAGCTGCAGTACAAGCCTGTTCTTGCTGAGGGGGTCCAGCCAAGATTCCCAGTGTGTTTGTACTCAGTCCCAGCCCCGGGTCCCTTCCCCACCGCCCTGCACTCGGACGGAAGCTGGATTCTTTCTCACCGGGGAGGCGGGGTGGGCGGGGCCAGGAGGTAAGGCCTGTCGAACATGTGCATGTGGTAAGCCGGCGGGGAGTACACCGGCGGGGGCTCCTCGTCGGAGCTGTCAGGTTCCAAAGTCCTTTCCAAGATCTGTATCAGAGGGAAGAAAGGAAGAAATATTAGCAGCTCTTCCTTGAACTTGAATAACATTGACACACAATCAGGTGTGGGCGAGGATGTGTAGTAAGAGAACTCTGGGTTGCTGGTGGATATGCAAATTGTTACAACCGGCACTTGGCAAAAACCAGTCTGGCTTTATGTACTGAAGCTACATGCATGGCTGCCCCTGACCCCACAATTCCAACACACTCAACAGACAAGAAGGCACATGTCCCCAGAAGAATGTTCAGAGCGGCATTATCCGCCCAAGTGCGGTTCAGAAACAAGCAAAGCAAATCGCCGTGAGAGAAGTCAGAGCAGTGTGACCCCCGGGAGGGTGGGGAAGGCCAGAAAGGGGCGCGAGGGGCCTTTCGGGTTCCTCGGATGTTTCCTGATCCGGCTGCTGGTGAGACGTCCCTGAGCCGCACACGTACGCTTCATGGACTCTTCCAGACGTGTGCTATGGCTGATAACCAACTTTAACATCAGCTACACCCGCTCTCAAAGTACTTCCACGTGCATTATTTCCCCTCAGCCTCAAACAGCTTGGCAGGATCGATGTGGATTGCTACCCTATTTTATAGATGAGGAAACTGAGACCCAGGCTAAGTGACATGGCCAAAGCCACGCCAGTGTTTTTAGAACTGAACCTCAACTTGAGCATGGGTCTCCGCAGCAAAAGTCCCTCCTTCCGTCACGATGCCTGCATCCCCAGGGTGGATTCCCAGGGAGGACAGTGGTAGGGCGTGTGCCCAGATGCCTCTCCCTCTTAGACTCTTGTTTTCATGCAGGAGCCAGAGAGAAGGGTAAGGAGAGGCCAGGGGGCGAGCAAAAGCCTGGGCTCCTGCTGCATGGCCTGACCTGGACCCTTCCTCACAGGCCCACAGAGGAGTCTGGGCAGGAGCAGCTATCAGCCAGGAGAGCCCAGGTCACACCCCCCAACCGGCCTGTATCTTCGCCTCCTGCTCCCGTGTCCTCTCCTCCCAGCTCTGTCCCATCTCCTCTGAGACAAAGAATGTGGGAAGGGCTCAGGGCCTGTCAGTCAGCCCCAGAGTCCCCAGGCTCCACAACTTAACCTCAAGTGAGTTTGCAGAAGTCACTGCTAAACTGACTCAGAGCATTGGCCTGTGGACTGAAGGGTCCTGGGTTTGATTCTGGTCCAGGGCACATGCCTGGGTTGCATGCTCGATCCCCAGTAGGAGGTGAGCAGGAGGCAGCCGATCAATGATTCTCTCTCATCGTTGATGTTTCTATTTCCCTCTGTGAAATCAATTAAAAATATATATATATAAAAGAAATAGGATAAACTGCCTCTGCCCTGCCTCTGCAAGCCTGGGCCGGGCCGGGCTGCAGTCTCACAGGGACACCTGGCAGATGGGCAGGTGGTGAGTGAGCACGCACACATGAGTACACACGTACACACACACACACACACACACACGCACAGGCTCTGTGCATACACAGCCAGCCTGACCCAAGGAGACCTCCCGCCCTGGAATGCACTGACGTTCTTTCCTTTGAGGCGGAAAGTATTTAAACAGATGCTTCTGCAGAAAAGGAGAATGTAGCTGCGTTTCATGCTGCTACCCCAAATTTCCACAAGAAGGGAGAGAGAACACTGTGAGCTCCATTCCTGTGCATGGGCGGGCCCCCGGGACCTGGCAGGGGGCAGCGGGGGCCCCGGGATCTGGCACATCCAGAGTCCATGCTGCCGCCGGCCCCCGGCCCCCGGCCCCTGTTCCCCACACCTCCCTGCTCAGAGGGCCAGGGCTCCAGGCTGAGCCGCTCCTCCCTCGGTGGCCGGTCTGGTCTGTCCCCCCTGAGGCTGGTCTGAGTGAGAGAGGGATGAGGAAGGGAGAGCTCAGTGGGAATCGTTCCCTGAGGGAAGCTACTTGGGGTTTCCCATAACTGGCGTAGGAGTTGGCTCCCCAGATTCAGGGAGATCAGGCACCCACAACGGCACCAGGAGGACCCCCCCCATTTCTCAGCCTCTCCCGTGCCCCGGTACAGCCTCCTGGGGCTGCGAGAACCAGACGTTTATCAGAGGCTCTTGGAGCAGAACGAGGAAACGCCAAGGAGGCAGGCAGTGGGCCAGGCACGCTCCGGAAAGACTGATCCCCCGTCTCCGGGGAGAGTAACCCCAGCCATGTTCCTACCCCATTACCCTCCTCCCCGTTCCCCCCCTCCCTCTCCTTCCCCCCCTGCCCCGCCGGCCTCCCTCCCCCAGCCTCCCAGCCACAATGAGATTGTTCTCCTGACTCTGAAGGTGTGGAAGCTTTCGGCTCTGCGGCCTCCTGACCGAATTCAGGGTGGGTGATGGATGCCTGCCAGGTGCTCTAAGGGTCAGGGTCTGGCCATTCATCTGACAGAAGATGTTTCTCTGCGGCAAGGGTCCCCCTCCGGCCAGCCCACCATCCCTCAGCCCTCAGGGAGGGGGCTTTTTCCAGTCAGCGGTTATTGTCATTCCAGCTGCTGCTCATAAATTTTCCGAAGCGCTTTCCGCTGGCTCAGGAACGGCCCGCCGGCCGGTGCCCCTCGGCCGAGCTCCAGACGTGGGGGGTTGGGGAAACAGCCCAGGAGGGGTGCTGAGAAGGGGCCCAATCCAGAAAGCACGGGTCTTAGAAAAGCAGAAGCACACGCGGTGCAGGCCTCTGTAGGGGACGCTGAAGCCGTGCAGAGGCTCTCCGGGCTGAGTGCCGTGAACAAAGGAGGAAACAGCATCCCACATGCCAGGCCGTCAGAGCAAACAAGATTACAGGGTCAGAGTCCACACAGAACCTTCCTTCCAGCTCACGCTCAAAGGGTGTATCTGTAAACACGTGTGCACATGCACACACACACACACACACTCGCAGTCATACATGCACTCACCCCTCTTTTGCACAAAGAAAATCTCTATTTTCTAATCCTCCCTCTTCTTGCTAATCCAGGCAGGTCAAAGGAGGGGCCTCCAGGGGAAAAGAGACTAAAGAAAACTGGGTACAGACAGCAGCACCATTTACTCACTCAACAACATTCCCTCAGTGCCTGCTCTGTGCCAGGACTGTCCCGGAGCGAGAGGAAACACGAGGATGAGCCAGATGTCATTGCCACAGAGCTTGTCCTCTGCCTGGGGAGAGAAAGCCCCGGCAGCAGCCGTGAGGGAGGCAGGGCTAGAGGGCTTGGCCCTGCAGGGTGACTGAGGGATGGATAGCCGCTGCCTGCAGGGCTGTGTTGAGTTGGACTCTGAGGCCATATCTGGGTCTAGGTTTTCTCGCTGTAAACGGGGGCAATGATAACGCCCCCTCACAAAGCCTGCGAAGACTAGGAGAGAAGAGACATCTAAAGCACAAGGATGGTGCCTGGCACAGGCTGCGACTCAAGGAAGAGCAGTGTTAAGTCCCATCCGCTGGGTCTGTGGCTGCGTGTCCCACCTGCCCCTGCTGGCAGAGACGCTCTCTCTGAGAGACTCTGTGCCCGTTCTGCACCCAGCACTGCAGGTCTCGTGGCGACTGGGGGACCAAAGGTACACGGAGCTCTTGGAGGGGCCAGGGAGACCGGCCATGCCCAGCACGTGGGTTGGTGGCATCTCCCCCGTCCAAAGTGTGAAGAGTGAGGAGAGAAGGGTTTGGGTATCTGTCGCTCACCACTGCCTCCATCGCATCTGATGTCACCCCCCTTCCGTGGGTCCCCGTGCTCTAGGGGGACAGCCCCACCTTCTCCAGGTAAGGCCTCCTCACCTCCTGGTCTCCACGCATTCAAGGATCCTGACAGATGGCCCGGCTGTCAGTTCCCCAGCGACTCATGCTCTGTTTCACCTCGGAGCTTTTGTCCCAGCTGCTCCCTCTGCCCTCCTTCCTGACTCTTCTTTTGGGGCTCAGCTTCGCCATCCCCTCCTCCGGGAAACCATCCTCCCGTCCTGCTTCTGTTTCTCCCACCACAGCTCTCATCACCCTGAGCTGCCCTTGCCTGATCCTTGTCCCTGTTTTCCCCTGGGCCGTGAACCCTATGAGGGCAGAATCTTAGACCTGATCAAGGCGGAGACCCAGAGGTTCAAGAGTAGAATTTCCTGGGGGTAAAAAATACAGACTAGAGGGCTCCCGCCTTGGATTGGCATTCTCAGTGTTGGATGGGGCCTAGGTGTCTGCATTTTTAAGCTCCTTGATTCTGATGACCCCTAGTCTAGTTCCATGCCTGACATACCACTGAGTAGGTGCTCGGAGCTCGTTGAATGTCTGCAGGATTTCTGCCCAACAAACAAGGCCGCTGACAGACTTGGGCACCGTTTCCCTAGGAAAAACTAAGGCTGCTCGGCAGGGGTATAACCCAAGTCTCCTAAGGTTCGAACAGCGCTGGAGCTCCTGGTGCAGTACCAGGCCCTGCGCCCCTACCTCCGGGGGAATGCTGTCCTCCGAGTCCGAGCTGTCCTCATCGCCGCCGCCGGGGCCGCCCTCCAGGTTCATCTGCAGCAGCTGGTCGATGGTGGCGTCCACGGCGCCGCTGTTGGCGCGCAGCACGCACTCGATGATGTCGTAGTCCATGTTGGGGAACATGGTCTTGAAGTCGTCCATGGCCTGGTTGAACTCCAGGCGGCGCACCTGGCGGGCGGGCCGGCTGTTGTTGAGCTCCTGGGAGGTGGGCGCGGCGCTGCCCCCGGCCCCACGCGCCCCAGCGGAGCCGCCCCCGCCGCTGCCACCTCCGCCTCCGCCTCCGCCTCCGCCTCCTCCTCCACCGCCACCGCCACCGCCGCTGCTGCTCCGGCGGAACAGGCTGGTCATCTTGCCCAGCCTTTGGGCGAAGGTGCTGCCCGCCGGCGCCAAGCCCTTCTCCCCAGGTCCCTGCGCCGTCTCGCGCGCTGGGCGGGCTCGGGGAGCTGCTCCCGTGCCTTGGCCTTGGCCTTGCCCGGCCGCTGGGCCACCAGGTGGGGGCCGGACGGGCGGGGTCCCCGTGTCAGGAAGCTAGGGCACGGAGCCACCGGTGGCCCTCGGGGAGTGGTCTTCGTGGGGCGGCGGCATCCGGACCTGGGCCGTGGGAAGCGGCTCGACAGCTGGTCATCCACACCCCCAGAGCATCCTGGGCCGGCTCCACGGACCGTCCCACCTGGAAAGGAGGAAGGCAGAGTCAAGGGCAGAATGCAACTAACTGATAGCCGAGGGGGTTAGGGAGACCCTGCCACGCCCACCGGAGAACTGCTTCCTTCTGCTTTCTCCAGCTGCCCCAGCTCTTCACTGACACGGGAGGGCTGTCCTAGAGGGCAAGGGCTTACTCTACGCCCGGCACCATCCTGTATTCTGTGTGGCCCAACTCAAGACACCACTGAGGCAGGCGCTGGTATCCCCATTTTGGAGACGGGAAAGCTGAGGCATAGACACTGAGAAGGTAGAGGGGCTTCAATGAGAATTCAATAAGGCAATCCTCAGCCCGGTGCCTGCAGCACGGTTAGCTCTGTGACTGCTGCCGCCACTGCCCCAGAAAGCTAAGGAAGAAGCAGGATCAGTCCGCACACTGGCCACGCTGCCACCCAGAGTAGCTGGGGCGGGGTATTCTAAGGTAAGGTGACCAGACGTCCCGCTTTTGGCGGGACAGTTCCGATTTTTAACAATTTGTCCCGTGTCCCGCGGCGTTTAAAAAAAAAAAAGTCCCGATTTTTGGAAAGATTCTTTTAAATCTTTTGGACTTTTTTTAAAACGTCGCAGGACACGGGACAAATTGTTAAAAATCGAAACTGTCCCACCAAAAGCGGGACGTCTGGTTCTAAAGGATCCTTCCCCAATATTTGGATTTATTCCATTTCAACCCCTGGAATTCCCTCTAGAAGGAGATACTGGTCCTCAGAGCGCCAGGGGATGTCTAGCTGGCCTGGGCAGCTGGAGACACGACAGGTCAAGAAGCCTCTTCCGTTAACCCAGGTGCAAAGCCTTGAAAAAGTATTGTGTGTGTGTGTGTGTGTGTGTGTGCCATGCCATATAAAAGGCTGACCACTCTAAGCCAGCCCCACACCCTGCTCTATCACTCAGATGGAGAGATGAGGTCCAAGACTAGGAGGGAGGTGCCCAAGGACGCAGAGCCAGTCGTGGCAAAGCCCGGACTTTCCCATCAAAGGGTGCTCTGCGCATGAGGAGAGAGGGGCTCAGAAACGGTCCTGGGAAATGCAGGGGGAAGGAGCTGATGTACAGAAATGCCATTTTCACAGGACTCTGCAGGGACTCCCAAGCCAGGCTGCCTATCGTTAGCACCCGGTCAGGCAGAAGGCCCCCGTCTCTCAGAGGACTGTCCTCCGCCCCCTCTCACTACACTCAGTGCGGTCTGAGGCCGGGCTGAGGTGTGGCTGTCATGACTGGGAGCAGAGAGAAGGACGGCCCTCAGGGTCACAGTCATCGATCTGTCCCAAGCTGCCTTTGCAACCAGCACGGCTCAAATGAAAAGCAATTTAAAACACATAAGAGAATTAAGGCAGATTGAGGTGTATGAGCTGTGCCAGGCACTTTCACATTTAATCTTTTTTTTTTTTTAAAAAAAACACACACGTATTTTTATTGATTTCAAAGAGGAGAGAAAGAGAAGCATCAAATGATGAGAGAGAAATCATTGATCGGCTGCCTCCTGCATGCCCCACACTGGGGATCAAGCCCACAATCAGACATGTGCCCTGATCGGAAGTGAACCGTGACCTCCTAGTTGAGAGGTCGACGCTCAATCGCTGAGCCACTCCAGCCTGGCTTCACAGTGCATCTAGATTGCAACGCCAGAGACAGATGTTATCATCTCTCCTTTTGATAGCGGTGGAAACCAGTTCAGAGAAGTTCAGTGGCAGGGGCAGAGTCACACAGCCAGGACACGGAGGGGCCAACAGTAGGAACCTGCTACCTAAGAACCAAAACTGCCATGTCAGACTCGCAGGGCTGAGCGCCAAGGAGCCTCGGCAATGCAGCCATGTGTGCCCCGGGCTCAGGGACTGGGCACAGCCCAGCTGACATTCCAGCGCAGGAAATGTGACCCAGAAGGAAGTGGGGACGGGAGGGCAGGAGGGGCGTCTGCTGGATGTGCCCCAAAGCTGGCTCTGTGACCTTGGGGAAACCACTTCACCTCCCTGAACCCCAGCTTCTGGGCACGGGCAGGGCAACAGACAGCCCTGCCCGCCTTCTGAAGGAGGAAGCGAACCAAACCCGCTGAGCCCGTTAGACGCCTTGAAGGCTGACTCGAAGACGCCCTGAATCGTCGCTGTTGGTGACCTGGGGATCGGAAAGCAGACATCACACACCTGTCCTCCCCCAGGTCCCAGGGAGCCAGGCCTTTCACTTCCCAGTGAAGGAGTCCAGGCCTGCCAGGGGGTGGCAAACGGCCAGCCTTCCCTCCAAGCCTGAGCAGACAGCCAAGGCCTGAGTCACTCCCTCCTGGCCCAGAGACGCAGGCAAGCTGCCCCAGTGTTGTTCTCTTGACCTTGCCCAGCATCATCCCAGACAGTCCCCTGGAAGGCCAGGGAGGGTCCACAGAGGGGCGCGGGAGAGCCCAGGAGCCAGAGTCCGAGGGTCCCATTCTAGGATTAATAAGATTATGTCAAAAATAGGGATAATACCCACCGGGCAGGAGTGTTGTGATAGTACTCATAAGGGGCCTGGAGCATAGTCAGCACCCAATGAGACAGGTTGGCGTGGCCTCAACCTCAGGCCTGAGCCCTTTTCCTGGACTACACTCACACCCTGAGTGATCTTATCCAGTCCGCGGCTTTACCATTCCATCCTCATGCTGGATACTGGCCCCTACATCCCCTCGCCCTGTGGTCTCCTGGAACACACCCTTCACTCGACCCTTGCCCACCCACCCACTGCCTCCATGTGGATGTCCAACAGCAGCTCCAACCTAACAGGCCATCCGCCTTTGCGGTTTCTCCCAACCGCAGCCTGCTGCTCCTCACCTTCTCCATCTCTGTTAATGGCAACTCCACGTGGCTCAGGCCAAACACTTGAGTGCTCACATTCTCTTCTACTCCACACCAACTGCAGCAAATTCGGTGTTCCCTGTATTCAAAACGATCCCAGCATCCACCCCACCCCAGCCCACCCCCAGCACCTTCACTGCTACCATCCCTGGTCTGTCTCCCTACCTCCCCTCATGTCATTCCTCTGCCTCAAGCCCAGTGGGTCCTCATGTTCTCAAATGGGCCTTATCGTGGCCCATGGGTGTGCACATGCCTGCATCACCTCTCCAACTTCTCATCAAACCATACATACACACACACACACACACACACACACACACACACAGCCTCACTTCCTCCCTTCTCCTCCCTCACTCTGGCCACCAACATCTCCCATCCAGGAGCCTCTGCACTTTCTCTTCTCACCGTCTGCTACATCCTTCTCACAGCTATCTACATGGCTGCGTCCCTCCCTCCCCTCTGGCCCGCACTCAAGCATCACCTTGTCCGTACTACCTACCCCATCTGCCAGTGCTCCCTAACCCTTCACCCTCCTCGAAGCAGATCCCCGGAGAGATTTCCTACTTAAGTGTCACTGACCATCTTCCCCCGTGAGTGGCAAGGTCATTGCTTTATTCACTGTGGCATCCCCAGTGATGTGCCTGGCCCTGCCTGCCCATGGGCATTTGCTTGGTGGACAAGAAGGGAAGGAGAGACTCAGGAGCACAACAACTAGACCGTCCTCCCTTCCCTTCCTCCTGGGGCTCATGGTTATGGAGGGTGGAGGCTTTTTCACTTCCAAAGCCCTTTCCCCTGTGTGTTCTCCTTCAGTCCTCACAAGAAACCATTCACACAGGGGCATGCCAGACTATCCATCTCCCCTCTTTCCCCTCCCCTTCCCTCCCGGTCACAGACCAAGCCACTGAAGCCAGGCAGTCCAGTGACATGGTTAAGGTGCCATGAGCCATCGTCGCCCAGCCTGAGGGTGGCAGCCAGGCTGGTGTCAGGCTGGTCCCTCCTCTAACCCAGCGTAGGCTCCAGGGGGCAGGAGTCGACTCCCTTCAAGGTTTGACTTGACATTCCACTGCCCCCCCCTCCCCGCCCTAAGGACCAGCACTCTGAAAGTTTAGGGGGGGGGGTCACAAGAGGGGGGGCCTGGAAGGCCAGGGGTCTCCATTGACAGCACTTCCCTGCCCAACCCTTTCTCTTCTGAAAGTGGGTGGGACTGCCCCAGGCCAGCTCTGTCCCTACACACCCCTGGCCTCCCTCTCTGAAAACCCCCCAGGGATAGGGGCAAGGGACAGATAGGATCGGGTGATCCATCTGTGACTGCTTTGATCACAGCCTGGAGAGGGACGCGCTGTATCTGGTCCAAGATCCATCCGGGCCCAGCCCCGGTGCCACCACGCCTGGCCACTAGGTGGTGTCCCAGGGCTCAGGCCAAGGCGAGCAGAGCGGCTTCTCTCTCAGAACCCAAGAATCTGCCCCGCCCCCACCCTTGGACTGACTGAAAGGAAAAGGAACCACCCAACCGCCCCAGGGAGCTTAGAATCCCACATCTGAGAGCTTCAGAATAATGTATTCCCCAAGGTGGGACTTAGGAGGTACACATGCCACCAGTTAGTTTCCTGTGTCCCCGGCAGACATCACTAATCCATCCAAGTGTTATTGTCCTGAGAACTGCTAATTTCTTTCTTTTTTTTTTCTTTTCTTTTTTTTTTTTTTTTAAACAAAGCACACTGGGCAGGCCGCTACCAAGCAATTAGAACTGGCACGCAAGACACAACCTGCTTGCCAGCCCTTTCATTTCCCGGACGAGAAGAGTCGGCCGGGGCTAACTTTGGCCCATCAGGAATCCAGGCCGCAAAAGCCGGCAGGGCCGGATTGAGGTCATGTGACCCCTGGGATGCTTGTGTAACCGTGGCTGAGTTCTGGAGAAACCTCAAGTGGGTAATGGCAGTGTTAATGGAGAGGCTGCTGGGCCGGGCCAGCTGCATCCCTGTCCAATTGTCACCTCAGAGGGGGTGGGGGTGGGGCGTGGGACAGTCTGCCCAGCTTCTTGGCCTCTGAGCTGGAGAGGCCCCAAAAGGGGGAGACATGAAGGGAGAGTGGGACAGGAGACAGGGAGGCTCTCAGGGTGTGTGTGTGTGTGTGAGCGCATGTGTGTGTGTGTGTGTGTGTGTGTGTGTGTGTGTGTTTGTGGGTATGCGTGTGAGCTTCCAGCGGGAGGAGCAGGGCGCAGCCCTGACAGAGGCGTCTTGTCCTCCTGCCCCTGCACAGGCTTGTTTTCTTCCCGAGCTATTAATGTCGCTGCAGCTTCAAAAGCCGGGTGACCTTTAAATGCCGAGCCTCCTGCTCCTGCCCGAGGCTCGGAAATGGCTTAATGGAAACTCGAACGGCCACAGCTGCTGAGGCGGCAGCAGAACCAGCCTCCTTCCCTAGGTGCCTGGAGCTCCTGGGCGGCCACACGGTGCCCACCTCTGGGGTGGGGGGCGGGAGTCGGGGAGGGCAGACAGGACCCTTGGGCATAGCCATTGGGGAAAGGAGGCCTGGGTGGACCTGAGAGGAGGAGGAGGAGGAAGACAGGGAGAGACAGACTCAGCTCTTCCATGCCCTGCTGTGTGATCTTGGGTGAGCCATCTACCTCTCTGGACCACTCCCCATCCTTTAGTCTAATCTAAGGGCAGAGCAGGGAAAAAAAAATCTTCCCCCCCTGAGGAAGATTAAAATCTGTAGAATTTTTTTTTTTTTAAAGGGGAAGCAGGAGAGAAGACACTTCTCTTAATTTTTTTTCTCTCTCTCACCCCAACTCCCATGGCCAAGTCTGTAGCCATGGGGGGTTGTCAGACAAGGACGAGGACACGAGGTGTCAAATGAAGGTACCAAGGTCCTTCCCCGCTGCCTCAGTCCTCAGGACACCCTCATTCATGTCTGCTCCTGAGGCCCAACTAGGAGGCGTGGCTGCCAGAAGAGGCACAATCAAGAAGCGAAGTCTGCCTTCCCGTTCAAAAGATGTAAGACGAAGCTCCTCAGGCACAGCTACGTGGCATCTGTCCGGCTCACCGTGGTAGCTAATGGCAAGAACAGCAATAATGATCACAGAGCACCAGCCCTGCTTCCTGGCACGCCAGCCACTAGTCCAAGCGCGCTATGCATGTTAACGCTTTGCATCCACTCTGCCGCCCCAGGAGGTGTGCAGTACCACTGCTAGTTCCACTTTACAGACAGAAACAGGAGGCACAGAGTCAAGTCACTTGTGTAAGGCCACGCAGCTAAATGGCCACGCTGGCATTTGAGCCGAGACAGTCGGATTCCAGAGTCTTAATCCCTGGGCTTGCCCTCCCGTCCGTATTCCCTGGAGCTGAGCCCAGAGCTGGGCTCACAGCAACAACTCAGCAGCTGGGACCCGAAGTCCTCCTCGCACGGTGGCACAGAGGCTGGGGGCACGGGGTGGCGTGTGCAGGCAAAGCCTCGCCAGGAAGGCAAGAACCCTGGCAGCTTCCTTACAAAAACCTTTTTCCCACCCAAGTTATCAAGTTGCCCTGGCAACCAATTCTTTTCTACCTCTACTTAAGATGGGTGGGACTCCTGTCATAACAATCCCTCTCTCCACCAACAAACATCACCCCCTCAGCCAAGACGCTCACCCCAGGCGCCTGCAAGGAGATCAGACCTCACTGCCCTACCTGGGAGCCCGAGGTCTGGCCTCAGTGTGTGCGTGGGACGCAGTGCAATGGCCCAAACTGGGAGAAGGGAGCCACTGGCCGCTCAGGTGCATGGCGGTGACGCGGGGCTGGCGCCAGGCATGAGCTCATACTGGCCCGGGTCCAGCCCCCAGGAAAGAGGAGCCAGCTGCCCCTCCCCGGGCCTCTCCTCCAGGCAGTGAGGGTGAGGGCCCCTCCACAGGTGGGCCTGCGTGGTCTGGTGCACCCCCTCCTCTTGCTGCACTTCATCCCTTGTGGCCAGAGACCCGCCACTTCCCGGTGGCCTTACCAGGGAGAGCAAGGCCAGTGGGCAAGCGGATGGCTGGGCCCCAGCCCCCGACGGAGGGCCCACTGGGGCAGAGCAGGGCCGGGGCTGGCCAGGGAGCGCCTTGTGGAGGGGTTGGTTTTCCTGGGGCTGAGTTGGGAGGTAAGAGGCCACAGAGCACAGCAGTTCAGGTGGGGCCCGAGCTCAGCGTTCACCCTTACCCCCCCCCCCCCCCCCCCCCCCCCCCGTCCATGGTGGAGAGGGAGTGGACTTCCAGGAGCGAGTTTCCTCCTCTGAAGAACGGAATCCCTGCCCCTCCCGGGATGGGCTCCTGCGGGGAATTCATGCGATGGGCACACGTCTTGTAGGCCCCACCTGGATGCAAGCCCTAAGGCACCTGGTTCTCAGGGGCTGAGTGGAGGAGTTAGGCCTGGGATTATGATAAGGTGACCAGACATTCTGCTTTTGGAGGGACAGTCCCAATTTTTAACAATTTGTCCCGCGTCCCGCGGCATTTTTTAAAAAAGTCCCGATTTTTTTTAAATCACAAAATCGGGAATTTTTAAAAACACCGCGGGACGCGGGACAAATTGTTAAAAATCGGGACGGTCCCGCCAAAAGCAGGACTTCTGGTCACCTTCGATTATGACCTGCCCTCCAGACCTAAAGGGGAGCATGTGCACACAAAGGCCCTCCCTCAGGGGCCTCCGGGACCTCAGGTTGGGGGCTCTGAGACTCCTGAGTGGAGCAGGGAGCTGGTCCCCCCCACGCCTGCCTGACTCTGCCCCCAGAGAAACTTCCTGGGGAAAGAGAAGTGACTGGGACCCCCCACAGGCCCTAGGTTGCCCAGGCCTCCCACGCCTGCTGGGCTGCAGGATGAGGGGTGTCTTAGGCGAGAGGCCCCCTGGACGAGGCACAGGAGCCTGGCCCCAGGCAGAGGGGCCTCCTCAGGAGTGCTGCCTGTGGCCGCTGAGGAATGCAAGCCCAGGGCTGGGAGCAGAGGGGCGGCTGGCCCTGAGTTTCAAAAGTGCAGGCGGCAGCTGTGGCTGGGAGGGCCGCGGCCCCCCTCGGTGGACATCATCAGAAAATTCCACCCCAGGGAGACAGCAGATGAGATTGTTTGGAGCCACTTACCGGGCCAGCTTCTCCCTCCAACCGCAGGCTGCTCCCTCCTCCTCGCCTCCGCCCCTTCTCGGCCTGTGTAGCAGTCCCCAGAGGCAGCTGCCAGGCCTCCTCCCCCGCATCCCTCGGAGCCCTCCCTCGTCCCCAGGGCCTCGCCTCCACATACCTACGTGCCCACACATGCCCTCTGCAGAGGCCACGGCTAGGAAGAAACCTCATGTTCTCACTTCCTCTGGTGCCTGTTGCCAAAGGTCAGAGAACTCAGCGGGGATCTGAACCCTGATCTCGAAACTCCCTGGCCAGTGCTCTCTCCCTGCGCTGGCACACACACTAGCACACTCCAAGCCAGCTCATGTGTCTGGGTGTGCCCGAGTACCAGCTCACTCACACGTTTCACACCCTCCCAGTGCCACAGGCTCCTCTCAGGCCCGCAGCCACAGGGCTCAGACCCCTGCGTTCGATTTCCCCCGAACTCTCCCACCCAGCCCACCTCTCCCCGCACCCAACCCTGACGCTGTGTTTTTAAACTTGCAGCCTAGGGACCGGTTTGGCTCAATGGATAGAGCGTCGGCTTGGGGACTGAAAGGTCCCGGGTTCGATTCCGGCCAAGGGCATGTACCTTGGTCGCGGGCATATCCCCAGTAGGGGGTGTGCAAGAGGCAGCTGATTGATGACTCTCTCTCATCAATGTTTCTAACTCTCTATCTCTCTCCCTTCCTCTCTGTACAAAATCAATAAAATATATTTAAAAAAAAAATAATAATAAAATAAACTTGCAGCCTAAACCCTCACGGATGGGCACTACCAGCACCCTCCCCCTCCCCACAGCACCCCCTGCAAGCCACTCCCTTCTCTCTGCTGCCGGCAGGGCCAGGATGGTTTTCACAGCGTCTGGTACAGCCACGGCGAGGTCAGGGCAACCTGACTCGCAGCAAAACTGGCCAGAACTGGGAAGTGGGACACCTTAGCCAAGGCACCGGCTTCCTGCTTGCCTGCAGGGCCAGCTCCTGGGAGAGGGGGAAGGGAAGGGAGTGAAGGGAAGCCAGCTGAGGCTGGCAGGCCTACCCCTAACACCCGACAGTCAGCGGGAGCAGGCAGGAGCTCCTCCGGGTCCCACAACCTGCCTCTTTGCCTCCGGACGGCCTCAGTCTCCACCTCTAGAAAATGGGGAGAAATAGTCCCTGCTCAGTCTGACCTTTCCCATCCCTGAAACCTCCCAGAGACGCAAGGACCTGCATGGGGCGGGAGGATGGTCAGGGTTGGAGAAAGACACGGCTGTCCCGGGCACAAACCCTGAGGACGCCTCGGCAGAGGGAGGAGACTGCACCCCCGCCCGCCCCCCGGGGCAGGAAGGCCCGGTGCCCTTTCCTCAGCTACGGAACCAAGACCCCTTTCCTGAAACAAACTCCTTGGCAGAAGCCCGTTCTACCAAGTCTCGAAGCAGAAGCCCGCCCTCGCCCCTTCCTCCAGAAATTATGAGTAATCAGAGAGCCTGCCATTAACGCAGCGCTCCTGGGCGTGATGTCAGCTAATCCTCAGGGTAACCCAGGCTGCAGATTATCGCCTTCTATCTTTATCGGAGCCGTCTGACAGGTAGGGAACACTGAGTGACGTGCGGCCCAGAGGCTGCCCAGGACCGCGCTACGTCCAAACTGACGCAGCAGCTCCTTGCAAGTGTTTAAAAAACCTGGACTGAACCCCACCTGCTCTCATCTTTCCAAGCTGCTCGGCCCCCATCCTTCCCCCCCCCCCCCCCCCGGCCTGTTTCCCCACTGCTCCTTGCACGAGAGCCTTGTCTCTCACAGAGTGCTGAGACGTCGTCATCAGCTCCCCTGAGGGGTCTGCTAAGAGCACGCATTCTCCATCCCGCTATTCAATCGGGATCTCAGGGGTGTGGCCTAGGAATATGCATGCTGACAAGCTCCTAAGGTTACTCTGACGCCCCGGAAAGTGTGAGGACCATGACCTTACAGAGCGATGGAGTTCAGAGCCCTGGATTCTGATTATTGCTCCATCACAAACCAGCCAACTTATGCAAGCCATTTTATCTGAAGGTCCAGGTTCCCATCTGAAAAATGGGCAGGGAGGACGATACGATCTCGAAGACCCCTTTCACCCCTGCCATCCCCTGGGCCCGGCCTAAGTCCCCAGATGGTCCATAGGTGTCCGAACTGAGTTCCATGGACTGTTCAGTCCCCAGAGCAGCCAGGACACGCGGAAGATTCACAATAAAAGGAGTTCCTAATTGATTTAGGGAGACCACCAAAAACACCTTGTCTCTGGCTCCGGGCCCTAAACAAATGCCTTTTGGATTATCCACGACACTTACCCTCCCCCTCCCTTTCCCCTGGGCCCCATGAATACCTATTTTCTTCATTCCAGACTGAGCCGGCCAGATTCTGTAAACATTGGATCCCACACCTGAGCTTAGTCAACAGCCATCAAACAAAGACACTGCCAAGTCGCCCTACAAGCCCGCACTCGCCCAGCTCTGTCCATCCCAGGGAAGCAGCGGCCTGGGATGTGGGGGACCCCGTCCCTTCCTTCATCACAGAATGGGCGCGAGGAGCAGGTCCGATAGAGGGTGCTGCCCCAATGGCTCCGGCCTGCACACGGGTCACCAGGCTGTCCAGAGGGAAGGGGCAGGAGGCGAGGGTACGGGAGGCGTTCAGCAGCTGCTGGGCTCTTCCCAACACAGCCAGACGCCCCTCCTTTCCTTGGCCCCTGGATAGCACCGTTAACACAGGAGTCCAGCGAGCGCTCAGGCATTGCTTGCTAGTGGCAAACATATGACTCACTCGCCCCTCAAGGTCTATGAATCCTTGAGCGTGGAATGTGGGGTTATCAGACCCACAGTCCACGGACAGGGGGTGAATTCCGACTCGCGCCACCTTGGTGGGTGGCGAACCTGTGTGCGCATGGGCGTGCACGAACGAATCGAAGGGGAAGGACAGACGGTGGGAAACATCTGTGGCCTGTACCCAGGGCCTGCCGATCCCAGTCATGTAAGAATCCCGAAACAGATCCTCCTCTCACTCTCGGCGAGTGTACTCGCCCCAGACGATCGTGTTGAGCAGTTACCAGTGCTGGGGACGTGTCCACAGGCCCTTTCCACTCAGCCAGGCTCAAGGCTGGGCGTGTGCCCCGGAGCAGGGCACTCACCCTGGTATTACACAAGGCACGTTGCCTCCGGGGAACCCTCCCAGCACAACTTTGAGGTAAGAAGTGCTACTTTGCAGCGAGGAATGGAGGCACAGAGGCCTTAGCTCGCCTGAGGCCTGACAGCCAGGAAGTGGTGAGGTCAGGATTCTACCCCGGAGCCCACACTCCCAACCACTCACCGCACTGTCACCCCACGTAACAGCGGTGAGCCTCTGCATGGGGCAAAGAGAGAAACCGAGGCTCCCGGAGGTCAGCCTGGCAATGGTCCCACCTCCAGGCAGCCGGGACGGGAGAGAAGGGGCGGTGTGGAGTAGGCCCCGCAGCAGGGAGATGGGAAAAGTGGGTGCACCGGGCTCAGAGCCGGGCCGGCCCGTCCCGCCACGTGCCTCCCCAGCACCACAGCCTCCCAGGCCCCCACTCGCTCCCCAGCAGGGCCTCCTGGGGGCAGTCTGGGCTCTGGTCAAGTTGTGTTTCCATCCCAACCACAACCGCAGCGGCCCGGGTGAGTCAAGGCCCGGCAGGAGGAAGTGGCCTCACTTGAAAATCATTAACACGCAGGCCTGAGCTCGGGGCCTTTGTTCTTGGGCAAGGACTGTAGCGTTTCACTTTCAGGAAGGAGCGGGGAGGGTGGGGCCGGCGCGGAATTGCACAACCAGAGGCACAGGCTCAGACACACACACGGGTCCCACGTGGAAACGAGCTTCAACGGCCCGAGGGGAAGCACCGGCAAACCCACGGCCCTCGCCCCCGGCGGGTCCAGGGGCAGAGAGAGGGCAGGCCACCCAGCTCCAGTGCTTTCCCCAGCAGAGAGGCTCTGTGGCCCGTACGCTCCCAGGCAGGGAAGCCAAGCAGCGGGAGGAAGCACAAAGGCCGCGGAGGGAGAGTGGGAACTCAGGCTCCTGTCCCACAATCCTGATGGGAACTCCAGGTCCCAGAGATGAAAAACAACCCCCACATCCAGCTGGGAGGGGCAACCCCAGCTCTGGGAAGACTGCCTTCCTGCACGCCCCCCCTCCCAGCCTCTCAAAAGATGGCTCCCCTCTTCCAAGCACGCAGGTGTTGTGTATCCCCCACAGTCTCCCAGATGCAGGGCAAGAACAGAGAACAACCCCCACAGGCACCCCTATCCCCAAAAGTCTATGCCCAAGGCCAGGTTCTTAGGGGGAAAACCTGTTCTAAAAAATGCAATACAGCCGAAACCGGTTTGGCTCAGTGGATAGAGCGTCGGTCTGTGGACTGAAAGGTCCCGGGTTCGATTCCGGCCAAGGGCATGTACCTTGGTTGTGGGCACATCCCCGGCAGGGGGTGTGCAGGAGGCAGCTGGTCGATGGTTCTCTCTCATCGACGTTTCTAGGTCTCTCTCTCTCTCTCTCTTCCTCCCTCTCTGTGGAAAATCAATTAAAAAAAATTTTTTTAAATGCAATACAAATGGTAAGAATTAAACAGGCTTTAAGGAAGCCCCCCAGGCCTTTGGGTCCCAGGGACTGGGTCCTGCTCCCCTCCCCACCTCTCAGGGGTCAGTTAGAGGCTGAGGGTTCCCTCTGCTCCCCTCCTGCACCTCATTAGAGAGTAACCTCCCGTCTCTTGAGGAGAAACTGGAAGAAACGGGACTCTTGTCCTTTGTCATTTACAAAGTAAGCAGCTCTCTGGAGGACTGGTGCATTGCCCTCTTTTTTTTTGGGGGGGGGGGGTCCTTCTCACACTCTCAGACCCTGCCTGCCCACCGTCCCCCAGCTCCGCGGTAAGGGGCGGCCTGTTTAGGGGAGCAGCCCTCCCCTCTGTGCTGTGGGATCTCTGCCTGGCAGGGGCAGGCCACCCACAGGTCCCGCTCACCCCCCTCAAAGCCTCTCTGTTTGCAAAGGGCTTTCGGGGACAGGAAGCAATAAACAGAGTCAGGTGGCCAGGATGCAGGGGCTGATTCTGCAGTTTATGGGTTTTCCAGGCCTCTTTGTGCTCTCCCACCAGCTGCCCCGGGCTCTGCGGAGAAGCGCTGGCGAGAGACAGGCCTGAACGACGGCCTTCTGACAGGACTGAGCGGGTCTTTCTGAGCACCTTTTCACAGCCTCATAGAGAAAACGAGAAACCCTGGACGGGAGCCCAGCCTGCTTTCAGAGCTGCCTCCTTCCCCCTCCTCTCTCTTTCTCTCGCGCCCTCTCTCTCTCTCTCCACCCCTCTCCTCTCCACTCCGCTCTAAATTACTTCCGAGGAGGCTGGCTCCCAGAGGGCAGGGCGTGCCTGGCCAGGCTGCCTGCGAGCTCAGGCCGGGTGGGTGGCCCACCTTCACAAAGAAGCTCACAGCTTGGCTGAGTTCAGCTGGGAGCACAACTTGGGAAAAGCTGAGACTGGTAGGGAAGGAGGTTCCAGGCTGCATGCCCCCACCTCCCATTGCCAAGCTCAGCTCACATTCCCCAAAGAGGCTGTGAACTGGGGAACCGGCGGCCCACGTGTGCACAGCCAGGAGTGCACAGCGCTGGTGCCAGCAACACAAAGGCCCGCTCCTTCCTGTCTCTCAATGCCAGTGACCGATACATAACACTGGGTACATCCTCTACGTGGAAAGGTGCGCAGCCAACACCTTGAAGGACACGAACCACCAAGTCGCAGAGCCACATGCACATGCTTAAGCATTCCTTGTATATTTGGATATGCACAGGAAGACAAAGATGTCTGAATGGAAGCACAACACACAACAAGGGGCAGTTAACCAAGGAGAAAGGGTTGCGTGCCGTTCACTTCACGCAAACCTCCTCCTTAGATGACTGGATAAGAGGATAAGGAGGACCCATCCATCTGGTAAAAACCTCTGCATCCTTTGAAGTTTTTACAACAGCCTGCATTATTTCTGCAGCTTAAAATTAAGAATTTTGTAAAAGGGTGTATTTCTGGTGGGAATGTAAAATGGGACAGCTGCTGTGGAAAACAGCTGGGCGGTTCCTCAAAAAGCGAAACCTAGAATTACCCTATGACCTGGCAATTCCACTCCTAAGTATATACCCGACAGAACCGAAAGCAGAGATTCACACAGATATCTGGACACCCATGACCATCGCAACATTATTCACAATAGCACACGTGTCGGTCAAAACGTGGCCTACACAGGCAATAGAATCTTATCCCACCATAAAAAGGAATGAAATTCTGGCATTACCATAGAAGGGCCTTGAAAGCGTATTAAATTATATACTGTATGATTCCACTTTTATGAAGTACCCAAAGTAGGCAAATTCCTAGAGACAGACATTAGAATAGAAGTGACCAGGGCCTGAGGGGGCCAGGGGTGGAGAATGATTGGTTAATGGGCACAGATTTCTGCTTGGGATGATGAAGAGGTTCTAGCAATGGAGAGTGGTGACGACATTATGAATATACAAGGCCACTGAATTGCCACTTGGTTAAAATGGTAAATTTTTTGGTTATGTCTATTTTACCACAATAAAAATACGTAAAGAGAAATCAGGCAGGATGAGGCACCGGGTTGCAGAAGAGACTGTGACTCCCCGGGCAGAAGGGGGCATTGCTCGGCCTGTTCAGAGAGCCGGCAGCCGGCACACAGGAAATCCTGCCTGCACAGAGGAGCTCTGTCCCATCTGCGGGCGTGGGCCCGGGACAATGACAGCCCTGTTGCTGAGGACGGTGCACATGGCCTGCAGAGTCACACAGGCCACGAGGCTGGGGGAGACGGTGGTGCAGGGCCACCGTCTGGGGCCTTTGGAATAGCTGGGCTATGATACATGAGGAAAGGTTAGCGTGCCAGAAAATGGAGCATGCAGACATCCACACCAGCTTCTTTCTTCCCAAAGGGGCAAGAGATGGGGAGATGGCGTGTCTATACTTCAGGGGAATAGGATCAGAGAGGGTGACGGGGAGAGAGAGAGAGAGAGAGAGAGAGAGAGAGAGAGAGAGGGGGGGGGAGAGGGAGAGAGAGAGAGAGAAGGGGAATAAGCAGAGGTCTGTCTTAAAGGGTGCGCTGGCAGGCAGAAATCTCACTCATTCATCAATCATTCAGCACACATCCCAGAGCCCTCCCAGGTGCTGGGCAATGGGAATGTGGGGGTGGGGAGGGCAGGAGGCCCCATCCATCTGGTAAATACCTTAGTGTACTTTCAGCCCCACCTCCCGCCTTGCTCTAAAAAGAAATATATCTGTGTAAAAGGGAACCAAAAGCTGCCCCTGCCTCCACTTCTCGCAGAAGGTGAAGCCCCTCTGACCAAAGGCCAAGCATTTCCATCCACAATAGGAAATAAGGTCAACCCTGCCAGCGTGGGCTGGCCTCCCCGCTGCCTGGGCCTCTCACACAGGCGTGCCTGCCCACCAGCCACCGGGCATCAGTCGATACCAGACTCTTTCTTCCCGACGGGGAAAGGCAAAGAGAGGAGCGTGCCAGGTGGGACGCCAGGCCTGGCGGCTGTGACAGGTGAATCCAGACTTCGCAGGTGCATGGCTTCCCGAGGTCTGAGCCCGCTCGCCTCCCATTGTGCAGGGACAGGAGCGCTGTGCCTGGGGCGCCTCTGTGGTCAGAGGAGCTCCGCCTCCCTCGAGATAAGGATGTGTAAACAGCGCCTCTGTTGTGAAAGGGCCTTGTATCCGGGGCTGCAGGGGATGTGCAGTGTGTGTGTGTGTGTGCGTGCGTGTGCGTGCGGAAAGGAGAACAGAACATCTCGACTCAGCCACTCACGGTCTTGGCAGAGACCCACTCTTAGAACCGTACTGTCCAATAAGGTAGCCACAAGTCCCGTGTGGCAATATAAATTTACATTTTAATCCGTTAAAACAAAATAAAATTTAAAATTCCGGTCCTCCGTCGCATCACCACGTTTGGAGTGCTCCGTAGCTGCTGAGGCTAACGGCCATCGCAGCGAACAGCACATTTCTCGCGTCGCGGGAAACGCTATCCAACGGCGTTCTTCTAGGACCCACAAGGAAGCCCTCCTCCTCGGCACAGTGAAGACGGGAGGGCTTCATTGCAACTATTTGGGGGAGACCATGGACTGCGGACAACTGACCTCCAACAGAGGAAGCGTGGGGACGTGCAAAGACCTCCTGGGGGCAGCGAGGGAGAGCGCGGGGCCCTCTTCACCGAGATCAAAGCCTCGGCCGGGCTCTGTGACCCCCGGCTCCCCAGCCAGAGCCGCAGAAGTCCAGCCAGGAGCCCAGGTTCTGGTTTCAACATGCCTTGATTTCCCAAGATCCTCCAATTTGCTTTCCCAGGAAAAAGGGGGGTGCTTGGCATTGTCAGACTCATCCACTGTCCCCATTCTTGGGTGCCCCATGATGGCCCCGGCACTGCCTCCTTGGGCTTCTCCAGAGCCATGGGAAGGGGTCAGGGGGAAAGGGCAGCTGAGGCAGGGGGGCAGGGGTATGTGTATGTTGGGGGGGGGGGGTCAGTGCATAAGTGGGGGGGAAGAAAAAGGGGGTCAGGGACCACACCATCCTCATAAACAAGCCCTATCCAGCTTTCAGACCTAGCCTGAGTTCCCCCTTTCCACCAGGCAGCCTCTGGAAACTCCAGCCAGTATTGATCCCTCTCTGCTCCTCCAGACCATCTGGAGCGCTTGAAGTGGTCTGGTGATCTGAGCGAGGAGAGAGAGCACTTAGTGGCCCATGTGGCACTTCATCATTCGCTGTCTCCCTCCATCACATCAGTTCTTAAAGGCAGAGGCACACGCCAGTGATCCCACATTATCCGGGCGGTGTTCTGCGTGTCCTCGGTGGACTGAATCTCTTTCATTCACAACTTCCCCATGGCCCCCCCCGCCCCGTGACATCACACAGACTTGTAATTAATTATTCACGCATTCATTCACTGTCAATTACAAAACACTTAGTGAGCACCGACTGTATGTCAGAATGCACACGACAAAAACCTCTTTTCTTCCCAGGGACTCAGGACGAATGACAACGGAAGCAGCCAAACGCCACCCTCACGCCGGCCCCAGAGACCGCTACACACACACACACAACCTTGGCCGAGCGGCAGGTGCGGGTGCCCGCCAGCAGGCACACACAGCTGTGGTCACACCCTCGTAGCCACAGTGAAGACTTGGCCGCCTGTCCCAGGCTTCGTTGTTCCCCGGCGAAGCCACCCTGAACTCGGGGATTCGATTTAGGGGCAGATGCTGTTAGGAGAACAGACGTCCAGGCAAGAAGGCAGAGCAGCGGGAAAATGGTTGTGACTGTGCAGGCCTGGACCCCCTGGAGGCAGACAAGAAGACACGGGCTCTTAATGACAAGCGAGAGAAGCAGAGCCTGCCCCATTTCCTCAGACATGTGGGGCTCTGGGCACGGAGGCCTCTGCAGGACAGTGTGACCAAGCTGAGGGGACCGTGGCTTTTCCGAAGCCTCGGGCAACTCTTACTTCTCGGTGCCCCAGTTTCACTATCTAATATCTTTTTTAAAAGCCATAACGCCAGCCCAGCCGGCATGGCTCAGTGGTAGAGCTCTGACCTATAAACCAGGAGGTCACAGTTCGATTCCAGGTCGGGACACATGCCTGGGGTTGCAGGCTGGATCCCCAGTGTGGAACGTGCAGGAGGCAGCTGATGGATGGTTCTCCCTCATCATTGAAGTTTCTAATCTCTCTCTCTCCCTCTCCCTTCCTCTCTCTGAAATCAATAAAAAATATTAAAAAAATAATAATAATAAAAGTAGCAAAGCCAAAGAATGAGATGACGGAGATGCCCTTTGGAAGAATAGAAGGTGACAACAAAGAACGTTAATGCCAGTAAAAAAAAACAAAACAAAAAAAAAACTAATGTCAATAAAAAACAAAGAGCAAAAATGCCACTTTGCAACAGCAAAAGGACGAAGCTGCAAGGAGCAGGGCGGGCGGGGAAGACCTGTCAATGCCGGGCAGAGGAGCCTGAAATGTACACAGGCTCCAGGAGCACGGACCTCAGCTGGAGCCCTGGGAAGTGTTTGCAAGACAAAGGAAGGGCCAGAGCCCCCTACTGAACCGGTACCTGCTGGTGCACACAATCATCCTTCACGCCCAAGCAAGCCAAGGAGGTTCGAGTATTCTGGGTCCCTCCTACTTAAGAGACACTACCGGAGAGGTGGGTGGCGAATCATCAGCTAAGAGGGAAGGAGGACAAGGCAGGGGCCACAGGGGCTGAAACGTGGCCAGGATGCGCAGACACCAGCTGGGGAGGAGAACACCAGCCTTGACTGCTTCAGCCCGCCCTGCTCCTCCAGACCATCTCGAGCACTAGAAGCGGTCTGGTGATCTGAGAGAGGAGAGAGAGCACTTAGTGGCCATCATGATGGCCATGTGGCACTTCATCATCTGCTGTCTCCCTCCATCACATCAGTTCTTAAAGGCAGAAGCGCACGCCGGTGACCCCACATTATCTCCAGTGTTCTGCGTGTCACCACCACACCCAACAGTTCCCTGCTCCTGCACACCAATACCGTGGCCCCAGCAGCCCTCCCTGACCCACTGTGACTCTTTGTTCCAGGAGTCAGACTTCAGACCTCTTCCTCCTCCAGGAAGTCTTGCCAGATACCCTCCTAGGCACACCCTCAGAGCCTCCACCTGATAGATTCTTACTGCTCCTGCACAATCAATATGGCTGTCCTAGTCATATGATATCGTCATTACTAATGTGCCAGCTGGTGGCCCCAAAAGACAGTGCCCACCTGGAGGGCAGGGCTTGTTTTGCTTTTGTTTGTTTGTTTGTTCTCCTTCAGTTCTCTGTCCCTAATGCCTATCTTGAACCTACCCTACAGCAGGCAACCGATCTGCATATGTATGCTGCTCAGGAGAAAAGGAGGAGAGGAAATTTTAGATCAAACAGCTCCACCGGGCAACTTCTCCAGAACTCCAGGGAAATCACAGCAAACGTTTCTTCAGAGCGCTTCCCAGGTGCCACAGAGGAGAGGGGGGCACGGGGAGGTGAGTGTGCCCACCGCGGCCGAGCTGGGCAAGACGCAGGCAGTTTGGCTGCCCAATCCGTGCACTCAACCACTCTGCTCTGGTGTCTGGTTCAAAGGGAGAACGATTTTTCTTTTTTAAATCTGGGGGGGAAAATAGCTACCTCTGAAGTCCCCGCTCTCTGTGGCTTTGGGGTCACAGCGACTCCATACCGGACCCTTCAACAAAGCACCGACCCAGTGGCTGCCACAGGAGCAAGAGCAGTTTCTCTCGCTGCAGGCCCCCCTCGGTGAGGGACCACGGACATGCCGCATCCCTCTGGGAGAGCCGGGAGCCGGGGGTCCCGGCTGGAGCCCCCGGCGATCAGTGAAGACGCAGGGACAAGGATAACGCCATCGGGGGCCTTGGCACTTCTCCCCCGCTTCCCAGTCTCCTGGTCCGCTGGTGAGGGAGCAGCGGAGGGGTGTGGCTTGCACCTGCCCCCCAGGCCTCTCTGGGCCCAGGAACAGGCCAGCGAGGAGGATGTCCCACTAGCCCAGGGGGCTTTCCTCAGAAGGAGCCCCGAGTGGCACAACAGTAGGCGGGAAATAAAACGTATTCCGAGTCGACCAGAGTAATTGAAAACAAACCATATGCCAGGCACTTGGCAAGATACCACCCTGTAGTCTTTATTTAATTTTCACACCAGCCCAACGAAGCAGCTACGCTTCTCCTCGCCTTACCAACAAACAGGAAAGGCGGGCACTGTCCTGCCGAAAGCAGGAAAAGCAAGGAGGCAACCCTCACAGACTCAGGATGGAGTTAAGGGTCTCTGAGTCACGCATTAGAGATAACTGCTCCTCGCCCTCCAGCTTTCTTAAAGACAGACAAAGTAAAGTGGGATTCGGATTAGACTCCAGAAGAAACTCCTTAACTGTAAAGAGACATTCCCAGGATAGATCCTCCAAAATGGCAGGCCCATCTGGTGCCCATTCTGCAGGCAGGAGACTGGACGCCTTGACCTTGACCACCATACTCCCTACCACGCTCAGAGGTCTCCCGGGCAGCGTGGCTCCAGCCCCAGTCTCCAGGGAGGCTTTTAAACAATGCAAAATCTGAGGCTAAACACACCCTTTGCTAAGTTTAACAAGCAGATGGGTCTAGACTCTAGAGCAGCGTTTTTCAACCACTGTTCCGCGGCAGATGTTGCCTGGTGTGCCGTAGGTGCAGACAAGACAAGAATTTTATAATTTTTCACTATTTTGTTTACTTAATATTTTATAATAAAGTAATTATAAAATACTTTCTTTGTGTTTATTTGATTCCTATTCAAGAGAATTACTTTATATATAGTCAATATAGGCACAGAGTTAAATTTTTTAACATTTTCTAATGGTGGTGTGCCTCGTGATTTTTTTTCATGAAACAAGTGTGCCTTTGCCCAAAAAAGGTTGAAAAACACTGGTCTAGAGAATTCAGATATTACAATGAAGTGTGGGGGTTTGTGCATTTACTCAATGAGGTGAATGTGACTGCGTTAAAAGTCAGCACGAGTGCTAAAAGTCTCGTTTCCCTGTTGGGTAACGTGGCTTGTCAAGCCAGCGGGAACGGAGATGACTACAGGAAGGGCGGCCAGCAAACAGCTCAGGCAGAAAACTGCTGCGTGGCCTCTGGAAGCTCCGTCCAGCGTGGGCTGCCCTCGCCCCCTCGCTGCTGGAGCACTGGGAGGCCCGAGAGGACACAGGCACGTCTGGGCGGCCCCACGGCTACGCCGGCCAACACTCCTGCTTTGGCCTGGAACATAGAACAGCCTGGGGGGGTAGGGGTGGGGAGGTTCCTGGGGGACCAGATCATTAGCAAGACGCTCAGTCTAAAGTAGGGGTGTCGAACTCAATCAGAGAAGGGGCCAAAATCTAAAATCCAGCCTAAATCGCGGGCCGAATGGTTTACTGAACAGTCATAAACTGTCATTGTGATGGAAACGCAGCGGAGTGCAGTGATGACAGCGAGGTGCGGGCCACATTGCAAGGCCTGGCGGGACGGATTTGGCCCGCGGGCCTTGTGTTTGACACATGTGGTCTAAAGAGAGGTCCTTCTTGCTGAAACCAGTTTGGCTCAGTGAATGGAGCGCTGGCCTGCGGACTGAAATGTCCCAGGTTCCGTTCCAGGCAAGGGCATGTACCTTGGTTGCAGGCACATCCCAGTAGGGGGTGTGCCAGAGGCAGCTGATCAATGATTCTCTCTCATTGATGTGTCTAACTCTCTATCCCTCTCTCTTCCTCTCTGAAAAAAAAAAAAAAATCAATAAAATATATTTTTAAAAATAAAATAAAAAATAAAGAGAGGTTCTTCTTTCTGAATGCTTCCTATCAAACCAGGCTGCACTGGTCTGAATCCAACACAGGACTTACTATCATTCAGCACAGAACAGTCCTGTGACAATAGCTTTAGAGCTTACCCAGAGTGGGGTTTCTTTAAGGTAAAAGGAGTCACACTGCCAATTAGTTCACTCCTGCAGGAGAGACCAAGGCCCAGAAAGGTTAAAGGTCTCACCCTCCGGGTCCCACCGAGGAATCAGAGCTGGTGCCCCGCCCTCCAGCCCGGTGTCGCCCTGCAGGTGGCCGGCAGCTGCCCTGAGGATGTGGTGGGGCCCAGGCAGGGCTGGGAGTGTCAGTAAACCGCTGCACCCTTTGCTCCATCCGATGGCCTCATGATGCACCCGGCGTGACCACATAGGGCAGGCCAGGCCACGCCAGGCCACGAGGTCCCTGGCTGGACGCAACCACAGCCCCACACCCAGGGTGTTCCAGGCCACCACAGGGCCTCCCTGCCAGTCCCTGCCCCGCCCCCACCGCCCCCTTTGATCCCCGAAAGGGGAGGGGGCTGGAGAGCAAAGAAAGGCCCTCGCTGGGCATCGATTTCGCCCAAAGCAAAGGCAACACAAAGGCTGCACCTGTTTCCATGGAGACGTGATTGGCTAAGCCAAGGAACAGAGGGAGAAACACAGGCCTGTCACCACCTTCCGGGCCAGCGTGATGGATGTTGGCGGGCCAGGGCCCTGACAGGAAGACAGCGGGAAGATTAAAGGTAATCAGAAGATCTCGAAGCCATACCGGCAGCCCTTTCAGTTAGAAGACAAGGCGCCCCCCACTCTTGAGAAAGATCCCGAACAACAACAACAACAAAAACCCCAAAGAGAAATCCAGCATGAGTGATTGTTCACTTTACAAAGGGATGCTTGGCTTGACAAAGGGATTCCTTGAAACACCAAAACCCCACGGTGCCACCGGTGCCGCCTTCGAGTGCTTGTTTTGTTTCATTATTTGCTCCTAGGAGGCTGAGGGAGGACAGGGGAGCAACTTCCAATCGCAAGTTTGTAAGAACAGATGACAAAATTCCTAAGGGGAGAGGAGGAGAGGTGTGGACAAGACATCTGTTTTTTCAGATGTCTGTTGGGAGTGGCCCCCAAGAAATGGAGACGGGGCAGCTTTCAAACAGAAAGAGGAGCGAGCAGAGGGCCTGTGACCGGTCACACAGAGGCACCGCAACCCAGGTTATGCAGGGGAGGCTGGGCAGCACCAGGTCCCTGGTGGGGAAAGGCCCCCCGAAGCCATTAAGCTAAGGGCTAATGTGGGGAGCAAAAGGGGCAATCCTCATGTCCCCGGGGCATCAAGAAGGCCAGAGGCTTGACGTGCTCCTGGGAGAGAACCTGAGGAAAATGCAACCTCAGGCTCAGCAGCCACGGGGCGCGGGAGCAGCAATGGGAGGCTCCCGGCTTGTGCCCACCGCTCATCAAGCAGCAGGCGTTCAGCGCCTCTTCAGCCATGCAGTCATCCTGGGAACCACGCCACACCCCCGCCCGCACAGCACTGCCCTTGGAGAGTTCGGACCAGGCCTTCGCTCCACTCAGTCGCTTCCTGACTATAACTCGTACAGAGGACAAAAGGCAAGCATAACAACATAATATTCACTGAGCCTGGTGTATGAGCCAGACACTAAATAGCCACTGTCTCATTTATCCTCTCAGCCAGCCCAGGAGGGCCATACGATTCTTATCGCCATTGACCGATGGGGGAGATGGGCACAGAGAGGGAGTCATTTGCCCAAAGGCAAGCAGCTAGTACTCAGGAAGCTAGGTCTGCCCAACGGCAAAGCCTGTGAACACGAGGCTAAACGCCTGCGCATCGGCCCACTTAACAGATAGAGATGCTGAGGATGACAGAATGCAAGCAGCTCGCACCGAGGCTGGGCCGGATTCTAAAGCCTGCTCTCCTGGCCCACACAAGACTTTTTTTTTTTTTTTTTTTGTCTTGTGATGCCTCCCCTAGGAAGGCTTTCTTGGTGGGATTCATGGACCGCTGTGGCCGTGAAGTCACTCTCCTGATCTGGACGCTGTTTTCCTGGAACAAGGAGGCATTATTTAGGGTGACATAGGCATGCATCCAAAGTGTCAGCAGGGAGCACACAAGAGGAGCACAAGCTCAGTCTTAGTTCTAGCAAGAGTCCCAAAGACCCACAGCTCTGGAGGGAGACATGAGCAAAAACTCCAGGAGGCACCTGGTTCAATGGTCTTCCCACCGGGGTACCCTGGGGACACCTGGGGACTTCCAGGGGTGTCTGACATGGTCTTTTAGGAAATGAATTTCCAAAACCTCCACTTCCTTACACCGAGATGCGGGGAACCATCTGGTCTACCAGCTCCCCTTTCACAATGGCCCTCCTAAATCCTTCCAAAGGAAAGGCCCATCCCTGGCCATCCCAACGGTCCCCTCCTGCTCTGCCCTGAGTGTAAAAGCCACCAAACAGAGAGACCACTGGAGAACGCAGCCCTCCCGGGGGGAGCGGCGGGGGTGGACATGGAGAAGGGGGCCTTATCTATCTTATCTTCCCATCTGTTTATTTTAGGGTTGGCATTAGGAAGCTGACACAAAGGCACCTGTTTAATACACTTACTGGAATTAAAAAAAAAAAAAAAGAGGAATTAGTTTGACTTTTTCTGACACGAAGTATGATTTAGTGGATGGCTCTAACAACAAGGCCCCGCTCTGCCAATTAGGAATTAGGGCAGACAGTTTCCATAACTGGATTCGCTATTCAAAGGCTGGGACTAACATATATTTTAGGCAAGACTATGACCTACAGTAAGCCTGCAAATACATCCTACTTAAAGTCACGATAAAAATGTTTATATGTAAATTTTATTTTTTTATTTTTATTTTTTTAATAATTGTCTAGTTTCTTTCTTTTTTTCTAAATATATTTTATTGATTTTTTTACAGAGAGGAAGGGAGAGAGATAGAGCGCTAGAAACGTCCATGAGAGAGAAACATCGACCAGCTGCCTCTTGCACACCCCCTACTGGGGATGTGCCCGCAACCGATGTACATGCCCTTGACCGGAATCGAACCTGGGACCTTTCAGTCCGCAGACCAACGCTCTACCACTGAGCCAAACCGGCTTCGGCTATATGTGAATTTTAAAATGCGTAACAGGATACAATTATTCGAAGTTCTTTTGACAGGTGTGGGAGCAAAAAAAATGTTTGCAACCTATTGCACCACTTCCCTGGAGCACACTCAGAGGCTGTGGCTTCCACGCCACCCACAGACGCACCGGGCCACACACATGTTCTCAGGAGAAGGCAGCCACAGTGCCTGTGACAAGCATTAGACCTGGAGCCTGGTGTACGTTTGTGTCTGCTCCTTCTTAGCTGTGTGGGTCTGGCTAAGTCACCCAAACTCCCTGAGCCTCGGTTTCCCCACAAGTAAAAGGGAATAATGCCATAGAAGGCGTACTAAAAACCCTGAGGAGGGGGATATTAAATGAATAACGGAGAAGTGCCTTAGCACAGATAGCCCCCAAAGAGTAGCTAACCAGCGAGTGTTTTCTGTTGGGTCTGGACCACTTTACGGTATCTTTTTTTCTAGAGGATGCTAATCACCGATATTTATTGAGCCTTCACTACGCGCCAGGCACAGGTCTACATGCTTCTCAGACCCCCCAGCTCATTTGTTTTCACAACAATCCTACGGGTAAGGTGTCATTCTCATCCCCGATTTACAAGGATAGAAAATGTTCATACTTGTCCAGCTCAGTCTGCTAGCAACAAAAAGCCCAGGGGTCTGTGTGATTCCAAAGCCCAGGCTCTAAATCCTCCCACGCAGGCTGTGGCCTACCGGCAGCATCTGCCCCAACGGCGACCTTATCAGAAAGGCAGTGTCCTAGGACCCCCTGCAACCTTACTGAACCAGAACCTGCATTTTAGCAGCATCCACGAGTGGTTCCTATGCACATCCAAGTTGGAGGGTCACTGCCATAAACCACCTGTGTGGCTGGTTTACCAACCTGGTTTCATCTTGCTGAAGGTAATATTAGAATGTTTGCTTTCTACACCACACACACACACACACACACACACACACACACACACACACACGCAGCTGGCAATTAAAGCAAGCAAGATGGTTGGGGATTACAATAATCCATCAGTCACACACACGGAATGCATTTTGTTAAAAGGGCTCAGAAGATTCTCACCACGCTGTCACCTGCGGTTACCTCTGAAGAGTGGAGGGGGATGGAAGGGGTTGGCTGGTCAAAGGGGCTTTCTACTTGTATTATTTGAAATCTTTAATAAATACAAATAATGTCATTGGCTGTTGGTTATATAATTAAAAAGGAAAGCATGTTTTAAAATGCAAGTACAGGTCACTGGAAATGGATTGTACTTGATGAGCTGCATCTATCCAAGGCTATGGACAAAGTCCTGCAAGGTCTAGAGAGGAAGTTAGGAGGGGAGGGTTGATGGAACAAAGAGAGTGCTGTGCTTGGAGTCAGAAGACCCAGATTAGCCCAGTCGATGTGGCTCAATTGGATGAATGCTGACCTATGAACCAAGAGATCACAGTTCGATTCCTGGTCAGGGCACATGCCCAGGTTGTGGGCTTGATCCCCAGGAGGGGGCATGCAGGAGGCAGCCAATCAATGATTCTCTCATCTTTGATGTTTCTATTTCTCTCTCTCCCTCTCGCTTCCTCTCTGAAATCAATAAAAAATATTTTTCAAAGACTCAGATTCAAGTTCAGGCTCTGCCTCTAATTTTCTGAGGGACCTCAAGGCTCTCATTTAGCATGTGTGTGCCTGTATTTCCTCTGCTATAAAACGGGGGTAACCCCATACTCCCCTTCAGGCCCTATAGTGGTGGTGCAGGGCCTAACCATACAGTGCAGTGCACGAGAGACCCCCGTGAACCGCAAGGTGCTGTGCTATTCAAGGGCCACGTGTTTTTCTTAAAAAGAAAAGCGATGGGGAAAAAAAAAAAAGCAGTGAAACATTCACTCTCACTCATTCCATTCCCTAAACACAGATAGTCCATGACTTTATAAGGAAGATATACAAAGCAACCTGGATTTAGATTCTGTGAGTCTCCGGCTGATTTTCAAATCCTTATTCGAACTTAGAAGTTAGGCTTGGACATGGTTCAAACAGGAAAAGAAAGGGCTATTTCTCGGTCTGGCCCATTTTCTCTGCGCTTTCTCTGCAGGCTCCCAGCTCCCAAGAGGTGGTTCCAGGGTCCCGTGGACTTCCTGTCTGGGTCCAGCCGCTGCACTCCGCTGTGCTTTCTATGACTCCGCGGCAGCCGCCCCAGCGCTGCCTCCCAGCTGCTCTTAGCACAAAAGATGTGGCGTTCCCCATTTGGCTTGCTGCTGGCCAATGCCTTAGTTTCCCCCACTTTTATCTTACAGTTCAGATTTGCAGAACCGGAAAGAGCAATCCGAGTCACCCCTTGCTCCTCTGAGGAGTGTGGAGTTTGGGTACAGAGAAATACAGTGACTTGCTCACACTCACAGAGCTAGTTCGAAATAAACAGAGCTGGGTCAGCTCTCTCTGACCTTCGGAAATGTGGTAGATGTCTCTACCGTTTGTTTGCAACTTGTCTGTCACTGACCTTGCTCCTCTGTCTCTTCATTCCAGGAGACATAGGAATCGAAGGACGGAAAGCCAATGTGACCCTGGTTGGGTGACTCAGTTGGTTGGAGCATCGTCCCACATACCAAGAAGGTTGTGGGTACTATTCCTGGTCAGGGCACATTCCTATTTGGGACAGGTATGGCAGGCAACCAATCCATGTCTCTCTCTCTCTCTCTCTCTCTCTCTCTCTCTCTCTCTCTCTCTCTCTCTCTCTCTCTCTCGCCCTTCCTTCCTCTCTAAAAATCCTTCAACATATTCTTGGGTGAGGATAAAAAGTATAATAAAAGCTGCTGTCACAGGATTTCCGACACACTGAATGATTCTAAATCCTTGACACTGAGCCAGAAAAGGGTCCCCTGCCACATTTTCCAAGGAGAACTGGGCCTATTCTAAACCACCATAAGCTTCAGTTACAGTCAAGTAAAGGCAAAAGGCGCCTCAGGCCAGACAGGCCCAGCCCCGCTGCTTACATGTAAGACAAAGAGAGCCTACCACCTTTCAGGTTTGGAGAGAAGATTCTAGATAAGAATAAAGCCCTTCAGGCAGGGCAGGAGCCCAAACAGCAACTATTTACTATTGAGGACCATCCAGCCCAAAGATAAGAGTCTAAATCCAGATGCACATTACAATCACCTAGGAAAGGTTTTTTTGTTTTGTTTTGTTTTTAATACTAATGCCTAGACCTTATCCTCAGTGATCTGATTCAGTGATCTAGGGTGGGACCTAGGGAATCATTCTTTTTTTTAAAACAGCCGTTTTTATTGAGATATAACTCACATATCATACAATTCAGTCATTTAAAAGGTATACATCAATGGTTTCTAGTATATTCAGATATGTGTAATCATTTCCACAGTCAATTTTAGAACAGTTTCGTCCCCTCGAAAAATAAACTCATTCTTATTAGCTACCACCCTCCTTACTGTGATTTTTAAAAATCCTATAAATTCTTAGTGTAAGATTTTTTCATCATGATATCAATGTTTTCTATTTCTACCTCTATGACATGCTTATTGTTCTTTTAACCTGTAGAGATAGAAAATTACATCGACAAATTCTTGTACTACTGGATAAACACGGTTCGGCTATGAGGTTCTATTTTATACACAGATGTATTTGTTTTTTTAAAAATAAAAGGCCTGGTCAGTGTGGCTCAGTGGTTGAGTGTTAACCCATGAACCAGGAGGTCACGGTTTGATTCTTGGTCAGGGCACATGCAGGCTTGATCCCTAGTAGGGGGCATACAGGAGGCAGCCAGTTGATGATACTATCTCATCACTATCCCTCTTTCCCTCTCTCTTCCTCTCCCTGAAATCAATTTTTCAGGCCTCAGGACCATCAGGGAACAAAAGAAAGACCCCGCTCCTGCAGCTGCATTCTGGCTGCATGTTGTTTTCCTTACACTGTCCCTGCCTGGCGGTGGCGTCAAGTACACTTTCAATAGCTCTCCAGGTGATTCTACTGTGGGCCTCTGGCTGAGAACTGTGCTCTAAACCAGGGCTTCTCAATCTTTAACATGCATACAGGTCTCCTAAGGATCTTGCTACAATCCCAGTTCTGACTCAGTGAGCTTGGGGTGAGGCCCAAGATGCTGCATTTCCAACGAGTTCCCAGGGGAGGCCCATGCAATTGGTCCATGACCTCAGATGGCACCCAAAACTCCAGGTCTTGGGCGCAGGGCTGGAAAGTTTATAAGATTCTTATGAAGACAGTCTCAAAGGCTAGCTCTGTCTAGCCAGGTTCCTGGAAGCAGACAGTCAACTATATGACCTCAGACTGGGGCACAAGGACCCAGAACCAACGCCTGTCCCCAGATGACTCCCTCCTTGGCTTCCCGTTGGCTTTTTACGTTCTCACAAGAGCCTGCAGACAAGTATGGCCACAAAGGCTCGCGAGCAAATTAATCATGACACCACACCCTGCATTCACGTGGAGCTGCCTTCTCAATGCCGTCCGAGGGAAAAGCTAGAAGGGAAGGGCCTTCGTTACTTTCACTGGGATGAGCAGGGGGGTGTCCGAGAACAGGGCCCAACTTGGCAGGACGTCCCAGCCAAAAGGAGCCGAAAACAATAGCAACTCTCTCGTCAGCCAGACTCCTCTGATCAGCCAAGCAGGAAGGCTTCCTGCCTGGAGCTGGCTAGGTGAGTGCACGGTTGAAGGGACTCCAGGAAACGAGAGCAGGGAGGGGGCTGGGCGGGCAAGTCCCTTCTGGCTCTGAGGTCGGCGCACTGTGTGACACGGCATAACATCACAAAACACTGACCGGGTGCCTACTGGGTGCCAGGGAATTTACAGAAATACTCTCCCTTGTTCCTCACGTCAACGTTGCAAGTCAGGCAGTACAGACTGTTTTTATTGGCTAGATGAGATAATGGAGGCCCCGTGGGTGACAATGGAACTGACAGAGGACAGAGCCAGGACTGGAACCCAAACTTGGCCCCTCCTTCCCAATTCCTGACATTGCTGCTCAAAACTCTTCAGTCTCTCAGTGCCTCAAGTTACCCTTTCACAAGGGCCTGGAAGAAAGGAAAAAAGAGTATAAATCAAAAGAACGGGACGTGGCTTTGGGTCTCCAAGAACAAAGGAAAATGCTTATGATTGTTCTACTGGTTATTAATCATTATCCTCATTAGAAGTGTAATTAAGAGACACTGGGGGAAAAGACGGGTATCTCTCCTGACATGTAGGGTGGCTAAGCAAAGCACTGTAGTCCAGGTCACTGCGGTCCCCAGGCCCTCGGAGAAAGGGTGAAAAGCACCCGATGACTCACAGGTGAATACCCAGGAGCCTTTGGGGGAAGGCTCTGTCTGTGGGATAGAGCGACTCCAAAAACCCAACAGCTCAAGGAAGGAGACCAGGCTGGGTCTCAGCAATATGTTCCTGGCAACTGGGCCACCATGCCAGGCCCAAGGCTGAAAATGAGGTTCCACCAATGCATCAATGGGCCCTGAGAGCGAATGTGAACTGGCATCCCTAAGCCACAAGAAGCTTCTTGAAGCAACCAAAGGCCATTCCGAGTGAGGGCCACACTTTCAGGATTATGGAGCTGAAGAATGAAGGTGCCCTGCTAAGAAGCCCCAGACCTATACCATAGCCAGGCCCCTTCTTGCCAAGGCATTGACCTTGGCAGAGACCCCACTCTGGATGAATGTAATACCAAGAGAACCCAAGTAAGTGGCTCCTGACTGTCATGCGCCACAAAGTCCTGAGACTTAAAGATGAGTTGGGGAGGGGTGGCCAACAATAGGGAAAACACTCAGGCAAACAATGGTACACTATAGCCAACATTTCTCTGCATGAAATAATATGCAGCCATTTAAAATAAGGTTTTAGCTGAAACCGGTTTGGCTCAGTGGATAGAGCGTCAGCCTGCAGACTGAAAGGTCCCAGGTTCGATTCTGGTCAAGAGCATGTATCTTGGTTGTGGGCACATCCCCAGTAGGGAGTGTACAGGAGGCAGCTGACCGGTGTTTCTCCCTCACTGAAGTTTCTAGCTCTCTCTCTATCTCTATCCCCCTTCCTCTCTATAAAAAAAATAAATAAATAAAAAAAAGGCAATAAAATATATTTTAAAAAAAATAAAATAAGATTTTAAAACCATATGATTTCATTAAAATGCTAATTATGCAGCATTACAAGAAAAAGCTATATACAAAAGGCCATCATCAGTAAGGTCACAACTATTTTTTTTTTTTAAATCTATGCACATAAAGAAAGAACAGAAGGAAATACAAGCAAATGTTACCAGTGGCAATTTTTAAGTGATCAGAATGTTCATTTTGTGTTGGAAAAAAACTCATTTTTTTCTTTAACGAACATGGAAACCACATGTTCAAGATGAACACAGGCTGACTGAACTCAGCATGGATGAGAAGTTGGGGTGAAGACCCGCTGTCACGGCGTCCACCCCACCCCCACCCCAGGCAGCCCACAGCCATGGGAACAGACACAGCTGCCTCCAGAGGCCTCCGGACAAGCCAGCCAGCGGGGAACCCTCCCCAAGGGGCTGGAATTCTCGGGGGAACATTAAAAAGCCCTGAAAGTGCTCTAAAGGATTAGGGGGGGAAATGACAGAGTGTGCCGGCCCCGTCCGTCGGGTGCTCTGCCCCAGGCAGAGGCAGAAGACAGCTGCCACTGCGGGGCCCCATGTCCCAGGGAGACCTCAAGCAGATGAGAATTCCTGCTCCCCACCCCGTCTCCCCCCAGCGCAAGGACATAAAAGAGACAAGCGTGGCCATATGAGGCTCGGGGACCTCTTGGGAATGTCAGGGAGAGGGAGAATGGCAGGTCCCTAAGCCGTGTGCAAATGTGAGGAAGGAAGGGGGTTTCGAGGGAAGGAGCTGCACCAGCTGTCCCTGAAAGAAAACTAATTACAGAGGCTGCTCCGCCTGCACGGGGCCTGGTGCTGCAGGCAAAGACCCTCCCCGGGGCCCAGCGTGGCCCAGCTGCCTGTGCCTGAGCGTGGCTGCCTGTGGCTGGCCCAGAGGCGTGAGGCAGGAGTCTGGTTGGGTCTACAGGCCTCGCCCTCCCGGAGCTGGGCAGGGAAGCCCAGGTCCGCCAAGCCGCCTCCACACGTCCTGCTGACGGAGAAGCCTGCAGGAGGCCCGTGTCCCGTGCCAGGCGGGAGACACTGGAATGTGGAGAGGACAAGAAGTTTCCTTCTCTGGAAATTCCAAAGACCTAAGCATCTGGAATAGTTCAACCCTGAAATGGGGGGTGGGGAGGAGCGATGTCCTCGTTCCCTGAAGCTGGGGAAGGGGAGGATCAAATGGAGAGACTAAAACTGCAAGTTCTGCCCTAACCGGTTTGGCTCAGTGGATAGAGCGTCGGCCTGCGGACTCAAGGGTCCCGGGTTCGATTCCGGTCAAGGGCATGTACCTTGGTTGTGGGCACATACCCAGTAGGGGGTGTGCAGGAGGCAGCTGATTGATGTTCTGATTCTCTAAACCTCTCCCTTACTCTCTGTAAAATACTTTTTAAAAAATAAATACATAAATAAATAAAAATGCAAGTTCTCAGGGTCCTTCACTCAGGGCTCAGGGCAAAGAGCTCAAGTTCGCCATCACTGACGGGGCCCCTCTCGAACATCCTCCTGGAAAAAAAAAAAAAATAAAAAATAAAAAAAAAGGCCCACTCATAAAGCCCAGGAGGCGGGAAGGGCTGGGAGTCAGGTGAGGTCTTGTCCCTGTTCTGTGGCTCCCGGCTGGGGGGCTGGGGCAAGGCCCTCGCTCCAGTGGTACCCATCCTCCCTGCTGCGTGAAAAGCGCCTGCAGAGAAATGTATGGGAGCGGGGAGAGTCCTCCTACCAACGACCCGATTCTAAACAGACGGAAGGTGTGTCACTATGATGAACGGGGTGTCATTATAAAGGGGGAGCACTCTGCTTCCCTTCCGTGACCACATGCAAATGAGAAGCAGGATCAGAGGAGCACATTAATTTTTTTTTTTTTTTTCCAAACCATTCACGGGTCCACTCTAAAATGGGACTGGCCAGGGCTGCCTCGGGAAGCCATGAAATGGGACTCCGAGGCTGCAGGGAGAGGAGCCGCTCAGAAGGGGAAAGGGGGGAGGAAAAGGAGTAAACAAACGCATGAAACCAGGGAAGCAGTAAGAAGGTTCGAATGGAGAGTCCACCCTCCCTGAGAAAGAGCCCGAGATGAAAGGGAGGCGCAGCTGGGGGGAAAAACAGGCCTGGAAAACAGAGGGGCCATTGTTCCCGGGACAGACCAGGCCCGCACTGGGCAGCCGCCCGCACCGCCGCTTTGTGCCCTGATGTAATTAAGGGCCCGGCGGGGGCCGGTGTTTGGAACCTTCAGCTCCTCGCTGTTCCCACACAGCAGCTGGGCCGGTGCGAGCGGCCGTGACCGGAGCGGCCCTCGGGTTTCTGGGCGGCTCAGCTACCAGGGGGCAGCGAGGGGCAGCAGGGCCGGGGCGGCCAGGGAGTGGCACTTCCTTCTGGGCACCGCCCCCAGGAGTTTCCTGAAGCCCTGCCACTGCCCTGACCCCAGTTAACACGCCCACTAATTGCTGGGCTCGCCGAGAAGCAGAAAGCCGGAGGAGAAAAGAGCCAGAGTTAATTAAGGAGAGAGACAAAACCAGCCTGCCTCTCTGTTTTTCATTTCCCTCCTCCCCACGGGCCCTGGGTTGGGCGTCTAGTTTCAGAGAAGCTCCGGAGGCAGGAATCTCCATGCCGCCGGGAGCCAAAACCAACAGCGGCACATGGAAATGACTGAACGGGAGCAGCGGGAGCTAGGGGGGCTCCTAGGAGTCTTGCTCCACAGCTCCCCAATTTCCAGATTTCCCAGAAGGGTGGCCAAGGGGTCCACTCCCCCCCACACACACACACACACACACTCCACCAAGGAAAGCCTCACATTCTCAGAGGGCAATGGGACTGTTCTGTAGGCTAAGCAATAATAATGCAGCCGAAACCGGTTTGGGGCAGTGGATAGAGCGTCAGCCTGTGGACTCAAGGGTCCCAGGTTCGATTCCGGTCAAGGGCATGTACCTTAGTTGCAGGCACATCCCCAGTGGGAGGTGTGCAGGAGGCAGCTGATGGATGTTTCTAACTCTTTATCCCTCTCTCTTCCTCTCTGTAAAAAAATCAATAAAATATATATATATATTTTTTAAAAGCAATAATAATGCAACGTAAGCATCTGACAAATATAACTTCATCAAAGCTCACCACTACCCTACTGGTAGGTACTGTTCTTATCCTCACTTCACAGATGGGGAGAGTGAGGCTTAGGTAAGTACGTCCCCAAGGTCAGCAAGCTAGCAAACAGCAGAGGGCTGGTGCAGACCCCTGTGCCCTGACTCCCTCCCATGCCGAGGGTCCCCCCGATATTCTGATGCACCAGAAACAGCCTGCTGGACGGAGCTTACAACCTCACAGGAGGTCTTAGCCAAGGCTCCTTGAGGTTTTCATGAGACCCATGGGCTGCCCCTCCCCCAAGATAAAATGCACGGTTTGACGTGTGTTGTATGTGCATGCACGTTTCAGGGTGCCGGGGGGATGTCAAAGTTCTCTTTTGATTGTCAAAGGGGTCTGGGACCCAAAAACGAGGCTAAGAACCGTGGCCCAATAAGGTTTGCCAAGCTGACTCTAGAACACGGGCCTTCTGATTTGAGGCCTCTGTTGTTTCGCTTCACCTCCTTGCTTTGAAGAAACAGCCAAGAGGGCAGCCTGAATTTCTCCAGAAAGGGAGGAAGTGCTGGCAGTTTAGAATTTGACAACTTGGCACTAAAAACCCACCCGGCCTGCTTGGGCGAGAGAGTGCGGGGTGAGGGGAGGGGCCCGGGGGAGGCGGGGTGTACCTGTAGATGCACTGTCCGTGGGGGAGGGAGGGAAAGGGTTAACAGCTGGGCCCTACAGGATCAAAGGGATTTCCTACACAGTGTTCATTCCTTAAAAACGAGTTCCAACACTGTCCGGATTCTGATCCTGGGTTTGCTAGGAGAGATATTCTTAACCATAGCCCCCAAATGATCAGCAATTAGCACGGTGGGGAAAGTTGCTCCTCCAAACGAATTTGCTACATTTTTAAAGACCACTGTCTGTCTTAAAACAAAGATGTCCTTTAACTGGGGCCACTGTCCTCATTTTCAGAGGCTCCGAGACAGCCAACAATAGCGATGGTGCTGCTGCCCACCTCGGACAGCCGGATTATCCAGCGAGAATTCCGTGGTGTGTTCTGTGCGCTGGGCTCCGTGCTGTACCCACGTTTATCTCACAATCCTCCCCTCAGCTCGGAGGTAGGGGCATTTTTATCCCGGACTTCCAGATGGCAAAATTAAGGCTCAGAGAAGTTAAGCAGCAGCCCAAGAACACACAGCAAGTAAGCGCCAGCGCCAGGATTCCAGCCTGGGTCTACCTGACCCCCCCCCCCCCCCAAAGGTGGGGTTCTAGATCAGAGCCACAAAAAGCGAGTTCACAGACCATCCACACAGGGTCAGCTATGGGTCCTTCAGGTACAGAAAAAGAAAGTAAAGATTTAGAACACTGCCTTAACCGGTTTGGCTCAGTGGGTAGAGCTCAGTCGGCCTGCGGACTGAAAGGTCCCAGATTCCATTCCTGTCAAGGGCATATACCTTGGTTGTGGGCACATCCCCAGTAGGGGGAGGGGGGGGGCGGTGCAAGAAGCAGCTGATTGGTGATTCTCTCTTATTGATGTTTCTAACTCTCTATCCCTCTCTTCCTCTCTATAAAAAATAAATAAAATATCTATATATTTTTTTAAAAGATTGAGAACACTTCTAGCAAGTTGACATTGCTCTGCCATCTGAGCACTGATCACGGACTGATTCCTCTTTGCACAGGGTGTGCACAGGCCAGTTCAGTCACTGTCACGCTTGTGCAGACTGCTCATGCTCATGGGACCACATATGAAAATCCATCCCCAAATGAATAAAAATAAAAAAACAACGCCCTGCCCTTCACTTCAGTTTGAGAAGTGCTGTTTTAAAGGATTCCGCAAAGACAGGGGCATCGACGACACTCAGACGAGTCTGCCTCTGGCACGCCGTTTTCTAGCCCAGAGCTTCTCAGACTTGAATGTGCACACAGGCCGCAGGGGATTTTGTTAAAATGCAGACTGCCGCAGGCCTGAGACCCATTTCTAGCCCGGCGAGGTGGGTATGGCTGGGCTGGGATCAGACTACGAGGAGCAAGGCTCTAATTGGACAAAAGCACTGGGGCTGATGAGGCCAGAAACCGCGCCTGCCAAAGCCGGCCAGAGCCCAGCAAAGGGCCCGAGAGCATGCTCACCACGCAGGCCTGGCTGTGAGGAGGGCAGAAGGCCTGAGCCTGGGATACCCAGGGGCCCTTTTTTCCTGAGGCGAAGAAACAGAAGCCCTTTCTGTCCCAAGGGCTTGATAGGAGGCTGAGAAGAGCAGCTCAGAGAAGCCTTTGCAAACATTCAGAGGAGTCTCCCTAGGGCCAGACCCAAGGAGCAGAGATGCTCTGTGCACCGGCCTGGGCTGCTGGGCCCAGCCTGCAGCGGGACCTTGGACGGTGATGCCTGGGAGGATGACTACACACAAGGGTTAGCACTGCACTTTTTTTCCTAATAGAGGAGTGCTAAGAAATCTAAGTGCGAGAAGCCTCTGAGGAAGGGGCATAATGTGGGTCCCTCCAGGAGGGCATACATGGCCCCTGGGTGGCCATTCCTGCAGCCAGAAAGGGCCCCGGGCAGCTGACCTCCAAAGAGGACAGCCCCTGCTTCCCTGGGGTAACCCTCAGTTACCTGTCCTGTCCCCTGGAAATGCCTGACAGTAGAGACCTTCCTCCTTACTACCGATCTCAGTCTCCCAACGCAGCGGTCGGCAAACTCATTCGTCAACAGAGCCAAGTATCAACAGGACAACGATTGACATTTCTTTGGAGAGCCACATTTTTTAAACAACTTCTTCTAACGCCACTTCTTCAAAACGGACTCGCCCAGGCCGTGGTATTTTGTGGAAGAGCCACACTCAGGGGGCCGAAGAGCCGCATGTGGCTCGCGAGCCGCAGTTTGCCGACCACTGTCCTGACTTATTGGCACAAAGACTGAAGGACTAAGTGCTTCAGAAGGAGGCAATTACCAGGAAGAGCTCCTGCTCGCTCAGGGGGTTCGCTCAGCCATTCATTGATGGAGCAGGTGCCCCCTGCCAGGCACCATCAGGACGTGGGCATCCAGCCTGGACTCATAAGCCGAGGGCCCCTTCCTCCCTCTTCTCTGAGAAGCAGGGAAAGCCCGATGGAAGGGGCCATAAGGCAAAGGGCACTGCCTATCCCGGAGCCAAAGGGAAAGTGGGTTCACACGGGCACTGACGTAGGGGACGTCGGCCCCAGGGTGAGCATGGGCGTTAGAAGTGGATGGTACTTGGCAGGGGCTCCCGCACTGGAGCCACACGAGGCAGAGACAGGCCTGTGGGCTCCTCAGGTTCACAGACAGCAAGCTCAGCCAGAGGGGCTGGAAGGGAGGCCAGCCCCCCTCAGGGAGCGTCGGGCTGAGACCCTCCTCCGTGTCTCAGATGCCCCTCGTGAAACCACAGACCTCTTCCTCCTTTGCAAAAACCCAACCACACTCTCCCACCTCCAAACCCTGCCACGTGCTTCTTCCCTACATGATGACCCCTCTGGGCTTGCAGAAGCAGAAAGCCAGAGGAGCAAAAGAACAGAGTTAATGAACCAGGTCCTCCCTTCTCCCAGAACTGTGTTTAAAACAAATCTCCAGGCACTAAAACGGGGCTTCTCAACACCCAGGGCCCGACAATTCCCTGTCTTGGAGGTGTGCTGTCTATTGGAAGGTGTTTAGCATCATCCTTGGCCTCTACCAAAAAAATGCCAGTAGCACCACCATGCTCAGCGGTGACAACCAGGAATGTCTCCAGACTCTGCCAATGTCTCCAGGGGGGACAGAATCACCCCCGGTTGGAGCACTGCACTCGCGGGACGGTCCACACCCCTGGCTGCACATGAGAAACACCTGTGGAGCTTATAAAACTCCCTCTGCCTGGGCCCCACACACATTGTGATTCTGGTCTAACTGCCATAAGGACACAAGAATGTCTGTCACGCCGAAACCGGTTTGGCTCAGTGGTAGAGCGTCCGTCTGCGGACTGAAAGGTCCCAGGTTCAATTCCGGTCAAGGGCATGTACCTTGGTTTCGGGCACATCCCCAGTAGGGGGTGTGCAAGAGGCAGCTGATCGATGATTCTCTCTCATTGATGTTTCTAACTCTATTTCTCTCTCTTCCTCTCTGTAAAAAATCAATAAAATATATTAAAAAAAAAAAAAAAAAAAAAGAATGTCACTTTAGAAGTCCTTGATATTCCTTGAATGTGTTGGCTGGGTCATCCAGAATCTCTCCCGAAGCATAAGCTATAGCTTCATTTTCCCCTCTCTCCACAGAGTTCCAGACAAAGCTCTGTGAGGTCCCTCCTGTTTTATACTCATCAGCTCCAATTCAACAGCACGTGACAAGGAAGAACTTCCAAACTTCCAAAGGACGCAGAGGGACCAGAATCTAGCCGCCTGACTTGGGTCCTGGTGTCCATAGTTCTGAATGAGACCCCCTTCAGGCTCTCCCTTGGGTGGGAGGGAACTGTTGAGCAGCCAGGGTGCCATCTAGGTATGATAGATCCTCCCTTCCCCCAACTGATGGACGGAGAATGACGTAAACTCCACCTGCAGTCCGAACATTCCTGAACCCCTAACCAGGCACCTTCTACGGACTGACCATTGAACCACCAATCAGCACCTGCCAAATACCCTAAGCCCCCGATTCCTAAGTCCTTAATCATGTGCCTTATATGAAACGACCAATCAGCCTGTGCTGAGCGTCCTAAGCCCCATCCCTTCCCTTTCCTCCCCTCAAAAGGCGCCTTCACCCTGACACACGCTCTCTTTCTCCTCTGGGAGGCAGCCCAGCAGGGGTCTTCTCCTCCAATAAAGCCTGTGTCCTGGTCCTCCGGCCTCTGTCTCGTCTTTCACTGTGCACTCCAGTTTACAGCAGGCGCGAGGCTGGGGTCAGCAGCAGCAGCAGAAACTCCAGTCTACCAGAGGGATGCTGCTGGTCTCGTCGAGCTGACGTGATTTGGGAAGACATACATCAGCTCCTTTCTGGGCTGGGAAGTCTAGGATCTTTTCCCACACCTCCCTCACAATCCCCAAGAGGGCCTGGGGAGCTGGCTGAGAAAGGCCTGGCCAACGTTACCAGCCGTAGTCAGGCCTGTGCCCTGCCTCCGCTCCGCCCCACGCCTGAGGCTGCCCCCACCGGCCACCTCTTCCAACAAAGACAAAGACAAAGGGGCATGCAGTGCGGAGGGGAAAGATGTGGCTATTCATCTCCATCATCTCCCCTCAGACGTGGAAACACATTCAGCGCTCACTCACTCATTCAGCAACGTAGAGCTAGTACCTTCTGAGCTAGCTAAGTGCCTAGAGAGTGGCCACACCATCCTTCCTGAGGTTTCTACCTGAGGGAGCTCAAAGACGGGAGGGAAATCCAGAAACCACGCTCCCCCAAAGACAGCCAAGGCGATTCACGCTCCCAAGTAGCTTTCTCACTAAAATTTACTGGCTAGCACGCAAGAATGCAAATTGCCAGTGTGGTTGCATTACAGTCAGTGAATGATTTAGAGGTGGTTTTTTGTTTTGTTTTTTGTTTTTTTCCCCCCCCTGAGATTTTACTTGCTTGATCTTCCTTGCCAACAGGATGAGCAAGCCTTGGTGATCGGCGTCGGGTGGCCCTGGCCAGCTTGATAAACTCTGTCCAGGGCACCGAGGCCTTCCATTCCGAGGTGACCGTCGGGACGGGGTTTTTTTCCGAGCTTCCTTCCCTCCCTCCGTTGCACACAAACACACACACCCCGTTGCCTAGAGACGGAACACATTCCTGATGCTTACTCTTCTTTTCATGCTCCAGGAGCTGGAGCTTTGGAAACGGGGCCTCCCGGAAACGTGCAGAGGCAGGGGCGAGTAGGGGAACCCAGAGCGGCATTTCCTCACACACACAGCCCCCACCCCCGCCCTGCGCTTTCTCCCCAGATCTGAAAGCCCCAGTAGGCCGGCACTGAAGGGCTTCCACAGGGAACAAGGCCCCCTTTGAAAGCTGTGTTTACCCCAACCCAGGGCCGGGTTGCCATGGCCACGGGCCACCTTGGCAGCCCAGGGCAGGCCGTAGGCCAGGAACTCGCCCTGACCTCCTTCTAGGGGACCCTACTGCCCCCTAACACCCCTTTCCTGAGCCCCCATTGCTGCTAGAAATGCTGATGCTTTTCTTTTTCTTTTTCTATTATGTCCTTTAATTTTACTTCATTTTTAAATGTTGTTTATGGAATTTATTGGGGTGACATTGGTGAATACAATTATATAGGCTTCAGGTGCACAGCTCTATCATCCATCACCTGTGGATTGTATGGCTGGAAATGTTGACTTCCGTCAAGTCCTGGGCTGAAAACAGAATCCTGAAGGGAACCAAGGAGGATCTCGGCTCCTCCAGGGCAATCCAAGAGGCTCCCGGTAAAGGGCCAGCGCCTTGGCAGGCCTGCCGCCTGTGGGCTGGAGAGAGGTGGCCCAGCCCAGCGACACCCGCCTCCCGCCGCCCTGCCCCCTTGTCCTCCGACCCCTCCGGCTGCTAATGGCGATGACTTATTTATGTAATTCATTATCGCCTCATCCGGGAGCCAAGCAGGGCCAGCGAGACCTCGGTGGTGGAGGGGGAGGGCAGGCGGAGCCGTCCTGGGGCTGCGGGCAGCCACCACCCTGTGGCCCAAGGAAGGACAAAGGCAGAGAGAACTCCAACCCTCCTGGCCCGGGAACTCCAACCCTCGCCAGCCCCACATTCCTCCATCGTCCCTTCCCCAGGAGCCGGAGAGCGCCGAGCCGCTAAATAATTCAGCCCTCAAATTGCTCTGCGGTCAGGAAGGTTCCTTCATTTATTTTTTAACTCTCCAGGCTCTGCCGTTTCACAACGGAAAGTACTTGAATCCCAAGCCTGGACCTGGTTTTGGACCCAGAGCCTCCCTCGCTCTTAGGCCAGGACCGAAGTGAAGGAGCCACTACACTTCCAGATGTCTACAGTCATCCGGTTTCAACAAATCGCTGCCCCCCCCCCCCCTCACACACACACAGAGGCTAGGAAGCAGGAGGGGAGGGGAGGAGGGGGTGCGGGCACCCCAGGGGCTCTGCCTGCACCAGGTTGTACCCCTTAGTGCTGGCAGAACTGAATGGATAGAAAGACCCCAGACAGCCTGCTGGACTTGCCTGTCAGCCGTCTCCCCACCTCCAGCCTCTCTCAGGCCTCTTCCTGCACCACCGCCCACCCCTATCCAGCCTTCATGTTGATTCTAACTCTGATGGGGCCTGGGCACACACAGCCGTCGGGCCCTGTAATTGGCCATCTTTGCCTTTTTATTAATAATCTGATGACTAATTAGTTGGTATTTTATTGAGCACCCATTTCATGTAATCCTCCCAATAACCACATGAGGCAGGTACTACAAATACCCGCATCTCACAACGGAGGAAGCTGAGACTCAAGGAAGTTAAGAAATTTCGCAGGTCATTCACCTAGCAAGTGAAGAACAAGGTCTCAGACCCCGCTGTCTAATTCCAGCCTTAATCCCCACCTTCCACGGGCATATGCACAGGCTGCACACACAGAATCTTCCAAGAGCAGAACTAACTAAGCACAGAGAGGTCAAGTGGCTTGCCCGTATTCACACAGCCAGCTGGGGCAGCCAGTTGGACAAGGATCAAAGTGCCATAATCAGGGCTAACATCCTTTTCATATCACACAGTTTCAACTACAGAAGCATCCATATGTACCCACATGAGAGCAGACTCAAGGTACTCTCTGTTTTGCAACGTAATGGTCTAATGGCCTATAAACCTAGCTTGACCACTGGCAATGCTCCATGCTGGCCCATCTCCCCCCCCCCCCCCCCCCCCCCCCCCGTCTCTCAGGTCCCTGTTCCACAACCTTCCAACAAACAGCTCCCCTGCCTCCACCAAGACTTAAATTCTCTCACACAGCATTATAATATCTCCCATCCCCCTTTAGGACAGTGCAACCTCCAAGATTCATAACAAGAAACCCCATACCACCAGCCAGCTCGTATTTATGCAGCACTTCACAGTTCTCAAAGCTTTCTTGCAGATAGTATACAAGTGACTCTAAGTAATCTTGGCACCTTTTTGAGAACTGCCTGCAGCCCCATTCACAGGGAAGGCCCCCCAAACCCAGGAGGTGGTCCTCCAGGCTACAGCTGATTGGACCAGCGGGAGACAACTCACACAAATGGGCCAATCAGGTTCTTTCCCCAGGAATTTGAATCAAAGTTCTAAGATACACTCTGAAAAGTCTGGAATGAGGCAGGTATAGCTGGAAGCTCATCACCATGTTATCTGGCGCACGTGGACAGAAGCAGTGGCACTCTCTGGCTCTGAGCACCTAGGAGGTCAGCCACATTTCTGCCCTTAATTCTTCCCATTCCCCTGTGGCTTCAAAAAGCTTAAGTTGGTTTCTGATACTTGCAATCAGTTGAATCTGAAGTAAAAGATGGGCTGGATCATTATCCTCCTTTTATAGGTAAGGAAAGAGGCTCACAGAGGTGACTGTCATATGACCAACATGTCATAAAAGAGAGCATAAATCCCTGCTATGTGACTTCCCTTCAGTGCCATCCCATGCCTGCTTCTCCTGGCTAAAGGAAGTGTCAGGTGTTCCCTCCCTCTAAGTGTGAGAAGGTGGTCATTGAGGATAAATGATTAGGTTAGAGGTTCTCCAAAAAACTAAAGCCAGGGCAGAAATACAAAACCCTCTTTGTATTGAAGATAGCTCTTTGCCTGCCCCTCTACATTTCCCAGTCTCCCTTGCAGTTAGGTTGGAGCCATGTGACTAGTTCTGGCCAATGAAATGGAAGTGACAGCTGTTAGTTCCTTACCAAGAAAGTCAAAAGCCAGGGTCTGCCATCATCTCTCTCTTCCCCTCCTGTGGTCACCTTGAAGGGCCCCTATTCCTAATGGTGTGGCTACAGGTTGGAGGAGGACAGCCTAACCCACATCAGACCTCCCATGAATGCAAATTTAATCTAGATTGTGTCGAGGGATGTGAGGATTTGACGACTGACAGCATAGCCTAGCCTCTCCTGACTGAAGCGGACTGATAATTCAACCCGGGCCCTTCAGCACATTGCTCTGGTTTGCAGGATGCTACCTGTATTCGTTCAACATTCACTGTTTAGCCAATATTCCTAGAGTACCAATGCCAGGTGCTGTAATGGGTACAGCCAAGAGCACAGAGTGAAAAAGGCCCGTCTCTCCCCGTAAGAAGCTCCCTCTCTGAGGGCCCCCGGGCACCACTGCGGGACCACAAGGTTGGGCTGTACAGGTGTGAGAGCAGGACCTCCCGCCCTGCTGCCACAGAACCGAGCCTGGAGGAAAGGTAACTGAGCCAGGAGGCAAAGACAGTCTGTCCCCGCGGCTCCGCGAGGGTGGCAGCCAAGAGTGAATGCATACCAGGCTTTCCCACCCTGGGCTCTACCAGCTCCCCTCCTGCCAGCCCCATGGCCACACCCAGTGTTTCCCTTGCTCTGGACCCAGACAGAGGAGAGAAGGCAACAAGGAGGAGTCATCCAGACAGCCAGTCGCTGTAGGAATAGAAGTAGCAAAAGATACAACTCAGCTGCCCTCATCTTCCTCGCAGCCAGAGCCTCCCTCTGGAAATCACCCCTCCACTTAACTTATTTCAGCCTCAAGAGGCCCCGACAGCTGAGCTTCACTCCCCTGACCCCCCTTAACCCCTCATGGTTAAGGACCAGCTGGGGAACTCATCAGTCTGCCATGAGCGGGTGTCTCACCACACCCTCCTTTAGGCACAAGCAGTCACGCTACACAGTGGTGTGGGCTGTTCACTGTACAAGGTGCCCATCCAAAGGGGTGAGTGGCTGGGCCCAGCCTATGCTCTGCTTACCCAGCTCTGTACCCAGGGGAAAGGGCCCCCTTTGATTCAAACAAAGATGTCTGCTCTATGCTGTTGCCATAGAAACAATGGAGCTGGAGCTTCCGCATAAGAAATGAAGTCTGGGGATGGGTGCCTGGGAATTTACTATACTAACCTTGCTACTTTTTAAAACAAATATATATATTTTTTTTTATTGATTTTTTTTTATAGAGAGGAAGGGAGAGAGAGATAGTTAGAAACATCGTTCAGTTGCCTTCTGCACAACCCCTACTGGGGAAGTGCCCGCAACCAAGGTACATGCCCTTGACCAGAATTGAACCCAGGACCTTCCAGTCTGCTCTATCCACTGAGCCAAACCGGTTTCGGCAAACTGCTCTACTTTTTGTGTATGTTTGAAAATGTACACGGAATAACAGGTTAAAAAAATTTTTTTAATGAAATGTTACTCGGCTTAGTTATAGGTGGTCCTTTAATAATACTGTCATTTTATTCCATGTTTCGTTATAACGTTGATGAGATGCCGGAGGAGCTTAACTCTGTATCCGTTAGCCCAGTGGTCGGCAAACTCTTTCATCAGCAGAGCCAAATAGCAACAGTATGACGACTGACATTTCTTTTGAGAGCCAAATTTTTTAAACTTAGACTTCTTCTAACGCCGCTTCTTCACAATAGACTCGCCGAGGCCGCGGTATTTTGTAGAAGAGCCACACTCAAGGGGCCGAAGAGCCGCATGTGGCTCTCGAGCCGCTGTTTGCCGACCACGGAGTCAGCCTACAGTAAGACCTGTCTCGTTGTAGGCTGTTCTGCCGCAGCTCTGAGGACCGGTAATGACGTTGAGCGGAGACCTGCGTGCTCAGCCCTTCGCCCTCCGCCTCAGCTGCCACGTCTCAAAAGACAATCACCCCTGGCCCCCAGGGCCGGCAGAAAGGCTCAATTCCATTAAGCGAACTGCTTAACAGACAGTAGGTTCCCTCACAAAAGGGACCTAGTCACAGGAGCCGCTGCAGGAAGGAAACCGAGGCAAAAGGGGGCCCCGGGGCGCTGCAGAGAAAAGTGAGCGCTCCGGGAAATGCGTGCCAAGAAGCCGGAGAGAGTCTGAAAACACAGCCACCCTATCAACGTGCCTTCCTGCGGCTTCCAGGGGGCTGGGCGGACGGAGGGAGTTTCCTCGCAGCCTCTCCCTCGGAGGCCGCCTTTACATTCCTCTGGGGATCCCAGGCTCCGCTCAGAATGCAAAGGAAGGCCCACAGGAAGGTCACAAAGAGGGGCTCGGGAAAGGCTGTGCTCCCCAGGCTCTGGCAGGCTCAGGGCCCTGGGGAGCTGGCAGGTGGGGCTCCGCGGGCAGGAGGCACACCCTCCTAGGAGTGACCCAGAGGTTCCCCCAGATGTCCCCGGGGGTCAAGCATTGGCACAGGGAGGGCCCTGACAGCTTCTGAACAGCCATTCACATCCCCGAAGGCCAAAAGCTATTTTTGAATTGTCTAGCTGTATGGAATAAATTATGGGAATGTCTCCCAAAACATGACCACTGCTGGCTGTGAATGTCCCCAGTGGCTTGTTATCAGAAGAGGACACTGACACCCCTTGTTCACGTCCCCCTCAGGGTTCATGCCCCGAGCCGCACAGGGGTGGAGAGGGCTGGGGCGGCAGTGACGGGGAGCCGGGAACCACTCCCTAAACCCCCGGAGGGGCCTCACCCTTGGCTCCAGCCACTGAGGCCCTGTGTGTCCGCTTGGCCTCTGCCCTGGGAGACCAGCACGGAGGCTCCTTCTCCTGCTTTCAGTCAAATGCCCTCACTCACCCTCCCCTTTCTTTTTTTTCTTTTCCAGGATGAAAGCGAACAGGATGATTCCTTCTCTTATTAAGTCGGCTCATGAGAAACATTTGAGAAGTCCGTGGTTGAGCATCACCCAGTCCTCTCCGTGGCTCATCCCCACACCCACTTCACAGAAAGGCGGGGACGGAAAATTCACTAAAGACGCCCGTCCCTCCCCTTCCCTTTCGTGCCTCACGAAGGCAGAAGGCACCGTGCTGGGCCGTTTCCTAAGCTCCTAAAGCTGTCGCCGCTGAGGGCCGAGTTGGGATTTAGAGACAGGCTTTGCAAATAAGATGCAATAGGAGCAGGAAGAGGCATGTGGCCCTTCGGTCCGCAGACGGCGCGATCCCTCGCAGCAGAGTGACGATCCACCCAGGAACGTCCTTCTCCGTCCCTGCTGGCCCTCTCCAGCTCCGTCCCAAACTTAGAAACAGCTGTTTCCCTCTAACTCCAAAAAAAGCTCTCATACGCTCCGTCTCCTCATTCTTTCCAGCACTGTGATCCGTACACTTAATCTACCTCCAGGCTCGGCTTCTGCCTCCTCCCTCGGCTTGTCCAGTAAGAAGGGGGACAGTCATAGAAGCAGCAGCTCAACACGACAACGTTAGAAAGCCCTCCCACAGACTCCCTGGACAGGCTCCACCGTCTGGCTCCCTGAGTTTGGATCCCGGCTCCTCAGCTCACTGGCTTGTGTGGCTTTGGGCAAGCTGACTTAACTCTCTGCGTCCTGGTGTCCTCCTATGTAAAGGGGTGATGATCTATATCTACAGGGTTGAGTAAATAAATGAATCCCCTTCAAAATGGTCCAGAAAGGTTTCTGGCGTGCAGTCAGCACCTAATAAATGTTAGCTATTACTAGACCATCCCATCCAGTGCGTGGCGAGTGATTATTACCAGCTTTATGCAACTGACGTGTTCCATCCCCAAGTCTTAGTGTGCGCATAATAACAGATTAACCTCAAGAAAAGTACAGCCCTAACCGGTTTGGCTTAGTGAGTCAGCCTGTGGACTCAAGGGTCCCAGGTTCGATTCCGGTCAAGAGCATGTACTTTGGTTGTGGGCACATACCCAGAAGGGAGTGTTCAGGAGGCAGCTGATTGATGTTTCTCTCTCATCGGTGTGTCTTACTCTCTAACCCTCTCCCTTCCTCTGTAAAAAAAAAAATCATTAAAATGTATTAAAAAGAAAAGAAAAGTACAAATTAAGAAGTTAAGTAACCTGTTCAGAATGACACAGACCACATGAGTCTGAGCTAAGACTGAATCTCTGGTCTTGAAGTCCACCTTGCACACACACACACACACACACACACACACACACATTTCACACTCAGGCATGGAAACTTGAGAAGTCCCATGGTTCAGCATCAAAAACAGATTTCCATTCTGTAACACCACACACACACACACACACACACCCCAGAGAGTGGCAGTATTTCAAGAGAGTGTTGCAGGGTTTGCTAACTAAAATTAATTTCCATTTGCTTTAAAATGAAACAACAAAAACCAGACCACGGTGGCCATACAGAAGAGAGTGCCACCCCGTCCAAGGTGTCAAAAGACCCCACGAGGCTGAGGACCTCACTGGCCTCAACGAGGTTTCAGACCGAAAGGGCTCCCTCGGGAGGCTCCCAGGCTGTCAGCGATTTGCAGAAAGGTCAGTGCAAACCATGAGGGAACACATTGTGCAGGCATGGCCCGAGACATGTGGACTTCTGCCAAGTCCATATTTTTTTTAAAACATGCACTGTCTTCACCCTTGATAAATAGCAGCCAGGCACCAGAAATATTTCCATTATCCCCCAAAGCCAGCGTGCCTCCACAGCTCACTGAAGTGGCCGCTTCCAATTTGAGGAGAACTCCTCAATAAACACATCCAAACACACCCCGCCCTCTCCCACTGAGGGGACCAACCTGGCACTTAGGAAAGTTCTAAACACGAGTGGCTGATATTTGTGGAAACCAATGGTTTGGCGAACGTACGGCCTCATGCCCACGTTTTAATGATATCTAATAAGTGGATGAAGCCCATCTTCTTGCTCTATGATGAACACTCATCAGAAGATTTCAGCCCTGGCTGGATGGCTCAGTGGGTTACAGTGTCGTCCTGTTATGTCAAGGTTGCCAGTTCGATCCCTGGTCAGGGCACATGCAAGAATCAACCAATGAATGCATAAATAAGTGGAACGACAAATTGATCTCTCTCTTTCTCTCTCCTTTCCTCTCTCTAAAAATTAACCAATCAATACATTTATTTTTATTTTTTATTTTTTAATTTTTTTTAAATATATATTTTATTGATTTTTTACAGAGAAGAAGGAAGAGGGATAGAGAGCTAGAAACATCGATGAGAGAGAAACATCGACGTGCTGCCTCTTGCACACCCCCTACCGGGGGATCTGCCCGCAGCCAAGGTACATGCCCTTGACCAGAATCGAACCCAGGACCCTTCTGTCCGCAGGCCGATGCTATATCCACTGAGCCAAACCGGTTTCGGCTACATTTTGTTTTTAAATAAAGAAGATTTCTACATCAACTTTCATAAATGCTCTCCTCATATTTCAAGACTGTGATGAAATCACCTGACGAGTGGCTGATATTTGCCACTCGTGCCAGAGAGAACTAGGAACAAAAAGAGTCTAGCATTGATCAACCCAAGGACTTGTGTGCATGCAGATAAGCCTAACCAGTGGTCACGGACAACAGGGGGGTGGGAGGCATGCATGGGGAGAGGTTTGGGATGGGAATGGGGGGATGAGGACAAATATGTGATACCTTAATCAATAAAAGAAATTTTTTAAAAAAGTCTAGCCTTGTAGCCCTGGCTCTACCACTCACTAGCCACAAGATTGTGTGAAATAACAACAGTAATAATAATAAAACAATATAATAACAGCAGCAGCACCTAACTTTTATTGAGGACTTACATCCTGCCAAACATTGTGATCAGGGCTTTATAAGTATTGGATCCTCATTAGCAACCATTAGGGACTGTTGTTACTCTCAGGCTCAGAGAAATGGAGGAACTGCCCCCAGAACACAGCGACGACCGGCAGAGGCGAGATTCAGACACGGGAGTCTGGCTTGATGCTCTTAGCCACATGCCATAGGTCTTTTCAAAATGCTTAACAACCGAGGTCTCAGGACCACAAATTCTGCTAGGAGACATCTGGATGTTCTTTGAAATCCTTTCCGGCTTTAAAATGCAATGATTCTCTCTTTTAGAAATAAATTGAATTTACGGCTGTGAGAAATAAAATACAGTGAAGCTCTAGCTACTAAAGTGGAATGAAACACTGTGTATGCCTCACCCAGAAGCAGTCGGTGGGGAGGAGGAAGAAACTGCTGATTTTCTAGGATAATGATGCCCTGTGAAACAGCCAGACTGGCCCTAAACCATCTCGTGAAAAATGACTGCTTGAGGCTCTTAGAGGATGCACTGACTTGCAAAAAGTCTGCAAGTTCTCAACTATCATCAGCTCTCAAACCTTAACTTAACCTTTTTTTTTTCTTTAAGAAAAGTCAAATGCAAGAAAAGTCTGCACAGTGGGGGGTGAGTGTAGGCTCTGGGTCTCCACCTGCTTATGGAAAAGCCGCCTCGTCCAGGTAGTCTGTGCTTTATGGCTTCCCTGTGTCCTCCTAGCCCGTGGCTCAGTAGCCCTGTAATTGCACAGGGCTTTGTCCTATGCACACTAGCTGATACCTTCATACACTCTCTCCCTCACCACCCAGCCCAGGCTCCGGACACACACACACACACACACACACACACACACACACACACAGTGGGCTGCCTTCCCTGACGCCATCTCTGATTTATCTTCTTGCTCTCCCTGCTCCGCACAGGAGTTCCCTGCCCACCCACCTTGCCACAAGCTGTGCCATGAGCTGACAGAGCCAATGCTGAAACTCTCTCCCAGCTCACACCCCTCTCACCCTCCCCAGTTCACTCTCTCAGCTCCTGGTACGGCCTGAAACCGAAACCAATCTCAGATCTGAACAAAGTGACATCATTTCCTACGCCTGATCATCCTACATAACCACAGAGAATCTTCTCCTCAAAAGAGTTCCAAATCCAGCTTGCTGGTCACCCAAAGGAGCAGACTTCTGCAGGTGACCCCTTGAATCTAAGGCTTCCTTTTCTTAAATATATTTCGATTGATTTCGGAGAGGAAGGGAGAGGAAAAGAGAGAGACAGAAACATCAATTAGGAGAATCATCGATCGGCTGCCTCCTGCACGCCCCACACTGGGGATCGAGCCCAAAACCAGGGCATGTGCCCTGACTGGGAATCGAACCGCGATCTCCTGGGTTCCAACCACTGAGCCATGCCAGCTGGGCAAATGCTTCCTTAATGAATAGGGGATGAGGGGGTTAGACGAGGAAGCAAGAGTTCAGGCCATAGTGTTTTCTGCCGCTGCTTCTCTTCAATTTGCACAAGTGGATTTAAATTCATCGTAGGAACTGCAGTTCACCACCCGGTATTTTAAACTCATTGTCCAGCATCAGTTCAGATTTGGCTCATTCCTAATAAGATTCTCTTCTCTGACAAGCCTTGTTCTCCGTGGCGATCTCTACAGCCACCTTGCTGAGTGCAGCTTAGATTGCTATGCTACATGCTTTTCCTAAATTTGAAAAAATGCGGCCTTTACTTCTGTGCAAGGAACAACAACAACAACAAAACTAAAACACACAAATAAAGCAAGTCAATATAAATGGTCATGCCATCCGATCATAATGATCTTTCAAAGAATTGTACATTTTGGAAAAGACCTTCAGCTGTGTTTTGTAGATTACCCCTGCTCCCAGCACAATTCTGGGTGCCTATCTCTGTGGCTGGGGGGCATATTATATAATGATAATACTTTGGGCTTCAGCAAAACAGAATTGGAAGGGTAAATGTACTTATTGGCCCAACAAGTGGAGGATAAAAGAGCAATAGCTTTCGCATTGTCTGCTACTTATTCTTCATTCAACAAGGTACTGGGGGCCCCATACGTATGCCTGAAGCTCTTCTGGGTGCTGGACCAGCAGGTGAGTAAGATGACCTGCTAGCTCCAGGGGGCATACCATTCCCAGGAACACCTGAATAGGAGCTGATACTTTCTCTAGTTTCAGCAGCCAGACAGCAGTCAATACTTAGAGGTTTCCTGCAGGCCTCTTTGCAAAGCGTGGTTGGGCTCCAGGGCTGCGGGGCACACCCAGGAAGCATGTCCTCTGACCCAGTCAGTGCAGGGCAACCCCCTCCCGTTGGTAGATATGGTTTGTGTCTTGGCTCACTGATGAATGGGTGAGCTGGTCCATGTTCCTGGGCATTCTTGAGTCAAGTCAATGGTAAAATGAAGAGCTAGGCCAGATATCAGCAACCTTCTAGCTCAAGAATTCCAGCTGCTTTGACTCTCCTATCCCTAAGCCGACATAGATCTCCCGGGGCCTCTAGTTCATCTTCCTGTCTCCAGATGAAACCTCTTAAACCACAAAAACCAACAGAGCTGGCTCCCACTTCTGAAGACCTTCGGGGACCCATTCCCCTCTGCCCCTGTGAGTCACCCATCCTCACACCCTCTCTGGACCGTTGTCCTCGCACCTTCCTGGAGCCCTTCCTCCGCAGCTTGGAGTCATTTGCCTCCGGTTCTGCTTCTAAGTACGCAAACCAGAGTGAATCACCGTGTTCTGAGCAGTAACTCTTACGAGACTTTTATTTCTTCTTCAGCGAGTTCACTGCAGGCAATGCAGGCGGTGACTATTAAAAACCACAAAGACATCAAGGAAGCCAGCCACACACCCCCGTCTCTGCTTGATCCTGGCAAAGGTGTTGCAGGATTCAGAAATTGTGACCTTCAGTTCACTCCCAGTTCACAGAGTAGAAGAATTTCTTTGCTCCGTGGTCAGATCAAAAGCTCCAGAAATAGCAGCCGCCTTGACCCTCAGTCAGCTTGCGGGCCCCTCTTCCAGGAAGCCTCCCCTGCCCGCATTCCTCTTGTAGATGTGAATCACTCCTTTCTTCAGTGCTTTGCCTCATCGCAGCCTTTGCAATGGCAGCTGGAGTTCCAGGCTAATGTGTTTGTCTCCCCTACTAGACTGTAAGCATCCTGCAGGCAGGGACCATGGCTTAGCGAACCTCTGCACTCAGGGACAGGCTCTGGCAGACTGTCTGACACTTGACCAGGGATTCTCAGCAGACTGTGCTCGCCTGAACACTGCAGGACACGTTCCAATGATGGTTCCATGACACCTGAACATTGGCAGTCCTTCAAGCAGAGCACAAAACCCCTCCAATTTCCCCCTAACCCTTCACCCCCCAGGTCAGTAGAGGGTCTCTCTAAGAATTTCTCTAAGGATCTAAACTCTATAGCATGGGCCTCTTAGGTTCAAATCCTGGCTCTGCTACTTTCTAACCATGTGATCTTGGGCAAGTTATTTAACCTCTTTATGTCTCCATGTCTTCGCTGAAGAACAGAGATAGCCCAGCTGGAGAGGCTCAGTGGTCGAGCATCGATTTATAAACCAGGAGGTCATGATTCGATTCCCCACCAGGGCACCTGCCTGGGTTGCAGGCTTGGTCCCCAGTGGGGGGGGGGGGGGGAGGAAGGGGGGGCAGGAGGCAGCCGATTAATGATACTCTTTCATTGATGTATCTCCCTCTCCCTTCCTCTCTAAAATCAGTTAAAAAAAAAAAAAGAGAGAGAGAGAGAATATCTCATAGGATCATGTAAGGACTAAATAAGCTGATCCCTGAGAAGCATCTGGAACAGGGTCTGACCCACAGCAAGTGCCCAGTGAGTGTTGGAATGGTCATTTTCCAAGCTTCTTACTTCACAGAATCCCCTAACCCTACAGCATCCACTCTTCTCTATTTATTCACACACACACACTCACACACACACTCACACACACACTCTCACACAACTCACACACACACTCTCACACACACACTCACACACACACTCACACACACACACACACACACACACACACACACACACTAGACTCTCTCCTCCAGGACAAAGGTTAGCATCAACATAAAAAGTCATTCACCCTTCCTCCTTGATTATCATCCTCCCCCGCCCCACCTCTACCAGCTTATAAGGCAAATTCTCCAAAGAAAAGGGAGAAAAGTTGGTTCCACAGCAGGGGTACAAATGCGCTTCTGTCCCCAACTACGCTTCTCTATCCCTCACCCCTGACATTTCAGGCTCCCCAGCTCCCTACTGTGCGGTCCGGTCCCTTCTGCTCATAATTTAAGGGCCTCATCCCATCCATCCCACCCCTCTAAAAGCCAGCCTCTGCCTCTATAGTTTGTACCGAAGATTTGCCTTAACAATAAAAATTTAAAAAATCAAAACATTAGCACCATGTGCAGAAATAATAATAATAATAATAGTGTCTACTCTAAAAATGTTTACTCTTGGTCGCCAGGTGGGAGGGATTTGAGGGTCTGGGTGGAAAAGGTGAAAGGATTAAGGAGTACAGATTGGCAGTTATAAACTAGGACAGCATAGGAAATAGAGTCAATATTACTTTTGAGAACTACAATATATATGGTGTCAGGTGGGTGCAAGACTTATTGGGGGGATCACTTTATAAGTTATACAGATGTCTAATCACTATGTTGTACCTAAAATTAATATAATATTGTATCTCAACAGTAATTGAAAAATAGATACAGATTTTTTTAAAAGAATGCTTACTCTTTATCTGTATACATGTGAGATCTCCTTTAACTCTTTTTAGAGCTGAGAAACTGAGGCACTTACAGAGTCATAGAGACGATGGCGAGCTGGGCTTCTGACTGGGGATGTGTCACTTCAGACCCTATACGCTAAGCCACGAAGCTACGTGGAAATGGGCACAGAGTGGCCGGATGGCCTCCTGGGGGTGGAGGTTAGACCCATGGAGCTGGACCTTTGGATCCCATCGTAAGTGACACGTGGTGCCACCATAACGAAGGTGAAATGGTTTACAGGCATTGTTATCGAATTTGGGATTATACCAAATACGGTATGTTTACAGGCATTGTTATCATATTTGGGATTACGCCCTGTTTTAAAGATAACAGCGATGGCTGCCTTGTGAGGAGTCCGTATACATCAGAGGAACTTACTGGGAGGCTGGAAGCAGAGGGGATCCAGGGAAGCGCTGAGTCAGCCAACACAAATGCACCAACCTGTGGCAGCAGGGGCAGCAGCAGACAGAAAAGTCCTGACCACTGAGGCATGCGAACCTTTAGTCACTGCCACAGGACCCTTCCCTCCCACCAAGACAACTTCCAAATCTCAAGGCAGGGACTGCTGGGTCACAGCATCTGCAAGGCCTTCCATGGCTCTTCCTCCCCCTCAGTGTAAGAACCAACGAAGCAGGCAGCGCCTCCTCCAGGTCAGAGGGGATCTGTCTGAGTGTCAGCTTCCGGCCTCCGATGCTCTAGAATACTCCTGCCTGCGCTGCTTATCGCCAGGGTGGGAACACTCCACCGGGGAGAGTAAATGCAGGGAGCTCCGAAGGAAGAAACAAGTGTGAGGGCTGCTATGCCGATCACAGGTGCTCGCTGTTTCAACAAAGAAAAGTCCCCATGAGCTACCAAGGCCTGGGGACGCTGGAGCCGAAGAAGGGCTTCTCAATGCCAAGGCCAAGACGTTGTAGAGGACAGACTCTCCCCAAGGCCCTTCCAGATCCCCAGCAAGTGGAGAAGCCACTGACGCCTGGGCAGCACCAGGGCACCCACCGTGAGCTTCGGCTGAGAAACCAGGCAGGCCAGGCCTCCTCGGGGATGCACGGGGAATGGGGACAGCCATCTTCTCCGACTCCCACCTTGTGCTGACAGTCCGGAGGGATCTCAGAACCTGCCACATGCAGGCCCTGGTCCTGGACAACTCTACCCGGCCTCTTCAAGAGGAGCAGCATCTTTCACATCGAAACTTCCCACCGAAGCACCTTCTCCCACCTCAACCCCGCTTTCCTGAGAATGAGCTGGGGCTCCTCGAGCACATGGCGCCTAGACACAGTGAAACACCAGCATCCCCAACCCTTAACCTCCCGTATTCGCCTCTAATCTAAAAGCCCTGTGGTCCTGTCCCCATCCCCGGAGCCTTCCCACCACACAGACAGCAAAACCAGCCCCTGGAGAAGGGCCACCCATCTGTCCCATCCTCTGGCTAGCTGTGAGGGAGCTAGAATCTGGCCCAGAGTTTACAGGTTTCCATGGCACCATAAGGTCATGAGGAAAGAGCACCTGCCAGGTCTACTCTTCACCACCCCGGGATTATTCACTGGCTGTTCTGCTGGCCTAGGCTAGACCACAGACTCTAGATCAGGCATCTTCATAGGGTCCCAGTTCTAACGGGCATAGCAGCCCTCTGATACTGCACAGAGGATGTGTCCCTGCACATATGCATGTTGTTGTGGGTCAGTGGTCGGCAAACTCATTAGTCAACATCAACAGTACATCGATTGACATTTCTTTTGAGAGTCAAATTTTTTAAACTTAAACTTCTTCCATCGCCACTTCTTCAAAATAGACTCGCTCAGGCTGTGGTATTTTGTGGAAGAGCCACACTCAAGGGGCCAGAGAGCTGCATGTGAGAGCCTCGGTTTGCCAACCACGGTTGTGGGTGGAAGGGTGGGAAGGAGTTGGAAGTTTTATCTGATTCTCAAAGGGGGCCCATGATCCCAAGTTCCTCCCTATCCATCATCCCGAGGCCTCTCTCCTAGTCTCTCTCCTCGTCAAGGAGGTGCCAGGCCTGTGGCATTACCACTCCTGGTCTCTTAACTCCTGCTCCTTCCAGCTGCAAAAAGTAGACAGGGGGGCTCAAACACAACCCTCCTGCGCACAGGCTTCAGCTTCCTGGAGACCTGAACCAGGTTTCTCTCTCCATCCCAGAGATGCCACTCTCCGTTCAAACTGAGGTCCACCAGCACAGAGAGCCCAGTTCAATCCCACAGGAGCCAAACCTCCCGGGGTGACTTCCTCCAAGAGAAAGTGCCTGGGGCCCCTCCTCTTCTTTCCACACACCTAGCTAACTCTGCCCAGCCTATAAAGACCAGCCTGCTTGGCAAAGAAAAGAAACGAATGACCAGAGAATCTTCCTGAGCCCTTCCTCTCGGGCCAGGTGGTCCAGGGACCCGCAGGATAACCAACAGGAAGGCTTGTCCCCTGCACCCCATCACCCAGCGTCTTCGGTGATGTTCCCGCCTGGGGTCAGGTGGGGGATGCGACGGATGGCCTTCCTGTGTCCTGTATCCCCTCTACTACACCTTATTTCTAAACGCCCCGTCATTCCCCTCACACTCCACTCTCACCCGCCCCCTAAAAAAAATAATAATAAATAAAAATTAAAAGAGAGAGAGAGAGAGAGAGAGAGAGAGAGAGAGAGAGAGAAGAAGAAGAAGAAGAAGAAGAAGAAGAAGGAGGAGGAGGAGGAGGAGGAGGAGGAGGAGGAGGAGGAGGAGGAGGAGGAGGAAAGAAAAATCTAAAACCTCTCTACCTCTGAAACAAACTCCGCTCCTGGCATTTCATGTCAGCATCCATTTCTTGGAGCTAAAACTTCTTTTAAGGGGAAAAGAAATGGGCGAGCCATTCCTAGGTGTAAGGCAACCATGCCAGGAGCACAGGGAGAGGAAAGAATGAATTGAGGCAGACACCACCCCCCAAAGCTCGGGCCCGGGACCCGGAGCCCGGGGGCGGGGAGCGGGGCGGGGACAGAGCTTCCCGAACTTCGCCTGCCCGGACGCCGCCGGGAGATGCGGCTCCCCGGGGACCGGGTGGGACCAGACCTGTGACACCGGCGGGGGCAGGAAGTGACCCTCCCCGCCTCCTCCCAGGAGCTCTGCCCCCCGCGGGCGCCCGCGCCGGCCGCCCCCAACCTGCCCGCGCCCCCCGCCCCGGGCCCCGCGGGGAGGGGCGCGCACACAAAAGGGGGAGCGGCCGTGTGCGGGGCTCCGGCGGCGCCTGCGGGGGAGGCCTCGCTGCCCGCCCCGCGCCCACCCTGCCCCGCGCCCACCCCTGCCCCGCGCGCTCCGCTCCGGGTCCCCGATGCCCGCGCGCCCCGCGCGCCCGCGGCCGCGGCGGGGACCGGGGAGGGCAGCGAGGCCGAGACCCGCCGCACGCACGCGGCGGAGCGGCGAGGCTCCGGGGAATCAAACTCGCGCCGGCCCGGCCCTCCCGGCGGTGCCTCGGCGGTCGCGATCGCGATCGCTGCCCGAGAAGGTGGGGCCGCCGGGCCGAGGCCGGGGCCGAGGCCGGGAGGGCCGCGCCCGGGGCGGGAGGGAGGTCTTACCGAGCAGCCGCCACGCGCGTCCGCGCCCCGCGGGCCGTGGGGCCGGCCTGGGGGAGGGGCGGCGATCCCGCGGCGGCGGCGGCGGCGGGCCCGGCGCGGCTGGGCGGGAGGCGGGGAGACGGGCGAGGCCGGCTTCCCAGCGGCGGCGGCGGGAAGTGCAGCTGTCCGCGCGGGGAGGAGCGGGCCGCGGGCGGGCGGGCGGGGGGGCGGCGGCGGAGCCCCCAGACCCTCGCCGACGCCCTGTCCCTTTGCTCTAGGCCCGCAGGAATGGGGGTGCAGCGGGGGTGCAGATCAGGAAATCCTCGCTGTGCCCTCTGCCCTCGCCCCAGCCGCGGCGCCTCCCGGGCTGTCTGTCTGTCGGGCAGGGTGGCAGGAGCAAGGAGCCTCGGGATCCCGGGCGAAGCTGGTGCGGGGTGTCCCGCCTCCCCGCCAGGCCCGGGGAGAGGCGCCCGGAAGGTGCATCCGGGAGAGGATGGGGCGGGGAGACCCGAGACCTCAACTCCGAGGGGAACCGAAGAGCAGGGTTGCTCCCCCTAGAAGGTTCGGGATGTGGACCCACGTCTGGGGCCTGGGGCAGCTGAGGTGTGGGGGCCCGGGCAGCCCCCTGGGAGTTAGGGTTCAGAAAAGCAAACAACATAAAATGTCAAGGTCAGAGGACATGGTGGAAGGAGGTAAGAATTCAGTTATTACCCACTCACACCATCAGCTACCACCTGCCATCTCCCCATCTCCTCCTCATCACCCCCGGCCGTTTCAGGGGTTTCTCAGACCTGCATAGATGTTCCACTGAACTTGTTCCATACGTGGGAAATCAGCTTTGGCTAGTGTTTTCCCACGTGGTTTGGTTGCAAACTCCACTGGGGGTGGGGGGGTATAGGGTGCAGTAGGGGGTGGTCACCAAGCACCTGGTGGGAAGGGAGCTAGGGGATCTGAGGAGGGCAAAGGCCAGAATGCAGTTCTGGCTCTGCCCTCCGACCATTTGCAAGCGGTCTGTGCCTTCCCTGACAAGCCCGGCTTAGAGACCCACTTACCAGTGTGGCCCAGGCCCCAAGGAGGACCCCCTGTCCGCGCCACCTCAGGCCTTACAGTCCCTGAGCTCCGAGCTCCGCCGAGCTGAGAGAAATCAGAGACATCTGATGGTAAAAACCACAAACCAAAGTGCCCAGACACCCATGTGTTTCCATCATTTGCATGTCAAGGGAAACTTTCTTAAGCAAATTGGGAACCTGAAATAGGGGGATGGGGGGGGGGGACCTCAGAACCATAACCTCCTTATCCCTTCTCCCCAGGCTCCTTCACTCAAAACCCAGGAGGCGGTCCCGTCAACCCCAGGTTAAAGATGTTTAATCCGGAGGAACAGGCCCAGGCTTCCATGCTGACTCCTGACTGCTGTCCTGAGGTTGTGACTGAGAGCCCAGGGTCTGTCCTGCCTGCTGGCCGTCTAGATTACGTGTGTTACCTTACACTTGTCCACAGAGCAGTTCATCTGCCACTTTTCCGCTTACGTGCGTGATCTTCCCGGTCACCCTGGCATTTCTGGGGCCAGGAAAAGGCATCTGCACACATGGAGATGTATGTCCCTGTCTGTGCTCCACGCTGAGTGCTCATAAAAGCAGTTAGTATGTTATTAATACAGTTACCAAATGCAGCCAGTCACTGCAATGGACGCTCCTCCCTGAAGAACTCTTCCTTTCAGCTGAAACCGGTTTGGCTCGGTGGATAGAGTGTCAGCCTGCGGACCGAAGGGTCCCAGGTTTGATTCCTGTCAAGGGCATGTACGTTGGTTGTGGGCACGTCCCCAGTCGGGGTTATGCAGGAGGCAGCTGATCGATGTTTCTCTCTCATCGATGTTTCTAACTCTCTCCCTTCCTCTCTGTAGAAAATCAATAATTATATATATATATATATATATATATATATATATATATATATATATTAAAAACCTCTTCCTTTCAGAGCTATCTTCCTAGAAGCTTTCTTCAGACCCTTTTCCTGCTTTTCAGACCCCTGGGTAACCTCCCTAACTCCCACCCCGGCCTCGGAGCTGAAAGTTCTCCAGGGTCCCAGGCCCGCCTCCCTCCTGCGTGCCAGCCCCTCACGCACAGCTGCCTGCAGAGGCTCTCCGCCTGCAGGCCTCAGACCCCTCACTGCCAGGAGACTCAAGGGGAACTCCAACTCACAGCCCTGGGAGTCTTAGTCCTCAGGTCCCTTTCCCTTAATCCTATTGGTTACCAGTTCTATGTGTTCCTCCTTCCCCCATCGAACAACTGTTAACAGATGGTGCACAAGAGCCTGTGCCTGAAGCTTAAGAACCAACCACATGGTCCCAGCCCCCAGGTGACCTCCTCCCCTCCTCCCAGCACAAAAGGCAGTTTAATGAGGCCCCAGGTGGAAAAGCAAGTGATGTGAACGTCCAGACAGTTAGGGTGACCCCATTCCTTTCTCTAATCTCACCAAAATGACCGAGAAACTCAGAGGAAACTTTGGAAAACATTGGTGCTATTACTTGTGAGTTTTGAAAGAAAACATGGGTGAAGGTGGAAGCAGTGACTTCTCACCCCCACCCCCCCAAAAACTGAGTAAATGACCCCCTTTGGGGACATAACTAGATGGATGCCAGTAGGATTGCCAATCTCAACCCCATGTGAGAGAAGGCTCTCTGGAACCCTCACCCTTTCCCAGAGCGCCAGCGCCAATGTCACGCCTGGGGCATTTTCCATGGGCCTTTCTGCTCTTGCATAGCAAACTGCCTTCTCGCAGTCCCTCTGTCCATCCTGCCAGCCTGTCTGTACAGCACGTGGTCTAGTCCCTGTGTGTTCCAGGAGGCAGGAGCTGTCGTCTGCCTCAGCACCTGAGCCTCCCAGCCCACAGGCTGGCAGGCCCACGAGTGCATCAATATTTGCGAAAGGGCTGGCTTCAACAGGTGGGCGAGAAGTGCCTGGCTTGTCCTCAGACACCGCATGTCTTCCTGGCCCTGGTGATCCTCTGTGAGGCTCCAGGGGTCCCGCCCTCTGTACAGAGGCTGCCCGCAGTTCCTGAACAAGGCGGTGAGGTGGAGAGCAGGCACAGATACGTGGAATTCCATGTAACCATTAAACTTGCTTTTCAAGTATATTTAATGCCTATAAAAACGTTACGATGTTATGAGGAAGGGAGGCCACAAGCCAGCACACAGGCAACAGGAGCCAATTTATTTTTATTTAGTTATAAACATAGAAGGAAATATGCCAACATGTTAACAATTGTTAGATGAGGGGTTTTATAGATAACTTCTTTTATTTTGTTATTAGTATTTTTCCAGATTCCCCCCCCCCCCAAATTTCCTCCATTAGGCATACATTTCTTTAAATCAAGCATGTCAAACTCAAAGGCTGAAACGGGCCAAATAAACCAGGCATGCAGCTTGGAGCAGCAGAGTTTAGCTCCTCCTAAACCCCCCGCCCAGTAAGTATAGTGGAGTGGCTAAATGCCAGTCAGGCCAGGGGGCAACTACACCTCTGCTGCACTCGCTTACAAGCTGAACCCGAGTTTCTGTCTCCTCCTCTCTAAAATGATAAGAACATTATCTTTCTCCTCACTAGATAAAAAATAGTAATAGAAAATGATATCCCTAGCCAGTTTGGCTCAGTGGATAGAGTGTCAGCCTGCGGACTGAAGGGTCCTGGTTTTGATTCTGGTCAAAGGCACATGCCAGGTTTCAGGCTCCATCCCCAATGTGGGTGTGCAAGAGGCAGCTAATCAATGATTCTCTCTCCTCATTGATGTTTCTATCTCTCTCTCCCTCTCTGAAATCAATAGAAATATGTTTAAAAAAAAAACAAAAAACATACAACCCATGATTCCAACACGCAATGCTCACAGTATGCTAGTTAGTATTCACATTGTTAACTCATGCATTCCTCACTGGCCCCGTGGTCGGGATTACCAAGAGGCCTTGTCTACGGATTAGGAAACTGAGGCCCAAGTTTCTCCGAAGAGCCAGGATAGGAATTTGGGCGGTTTGGCTGCAGTGTCTGCTCCTCCTCACTCTAACACACCTAATGAAGGATGCCTGTTTCACTTACTGTCATTTGTATCATTCCAGGGAGGACTGTCCAGAATTAATTTGGCCCAGATGTTCAGATCTGGTTCTTTTCAGGAATGAAGATCGGTGGAGGAGGTTGGGGGTGGGACAGGATGAATATTCCTGAGGGGCACTTGGGGAGCAAGGCCACAGGGGGAGAAGCCTCCAGGCTCGGGTGTACCAGGAGGGCTCCTTCCTGCTTAGAGGGAGGAGCCTTTGCAGGTCAGTGAATGACAAGGGAAGGAAGGAGGGGCAGCTAGAATGACCTCATCAGACTGGCCCCTGAGTGAGGCTCAGGACACTACTGGAAATGGCCAAATAGCTTACTCTTTGGCAGAAGAGCATCCTGGGACTGCATCACAGCCAGCTCCAGGTGAGGGAGTAGTTAGAGGACCTGGAGGTCTCTGAGGGAACTTTCCCATACTGGATGTGTCTCTAACAGAGAACACAGAAACCTCTCCCTGAGGAGGGCTGTGCCTGGTGGGGCAAGAGGACCCTGAGGCTATGACAGGACCGGGTCCTCCACGTCCAGACCTTCAGCCCCAGGTCTCACACTTGAGCCTGTAGGGCCTGCCTGCTCCCTTTGGGGCCGGGAGGGTGGGGAAGTGGGTATTCTGAAAGGCAACTGTGGCCTCTCCCAGAGATGTAAAACGCAGCCCCCCACAAACATCTCCCCATTCACCCATACCTACGTGATTTTGATATAGGATAACAGTAAACTGATAGATTGGTCTGTACTTCGGAGAACCAACACTGTACTCGGAGGCACGTCATCTGTGAATGCCATAGGACTGAATTTTATCTGTTTACATAGAATATGTAAAAATATTGTGCAAAGTTTAGAAAGGAAAGCCGCATTAGAGATGGAAACTAAGGCAGGGGCATAGCGATGCTCCCCCGACCAATTAGAACACAGGAGGTATCGACCAATCACAGCTCGGCAATGCTCTAGTGGGGGTGGGGCCATCACGCCCGGACTTTTCCGTTTGCTTAGGCTCCCTCCCCGTGCAGCTCTAACTCCAGCCTGCCCTGGGGGAAAGCGGAGAGCGGAGCCGGCACCAGTAGATTAGGATAAAGGTTGGAGCTTCCCATCCCACCTAGGGAGGTGGTGGCGCTCCCTGTCCTCTGGGCAAGGCAGGAGGTCAAGCCTGTGCCAGGCTGACAGCAAGCCCTAAGAACTAACTTTCTGAAAGGAGGGTGAGGTCTGCAGAGGGAAGTGGACAGGTGCCTTCTCTAGATACAGCGCATGTGGGGGAACGAGACTGGAAGGAACAACTTGTCTGAAGCAGGATGCACCATCCCCAGATAGGCGCCTTGTCCAGGTCTCCCAGCTTGGCGATTCTTCCCTGCCTCTAATCTGAACGCTTGCTGCCACATCTCTGGCCAGCTGTTTTTGAGATATGCATTGGTTTTTTGTTTTGTTTTGTTTTGTTTGTTTTTAAATCCTCACCCAAGGACATTTTCGTTGTTTTTCAGAGGAGAAAATGGGGGGGGGGGGGGGAGAGAAGGGGAAGAGAGGGGAGAGAAGGGGAATCTTGGTTGCCTCCCACACGTGCCTGGACCAGGCAACGCGCCAGGGATCAACCTAGGTGTGTGCCCTGGAATCAAACCTTTTGGTGTAGGGGAGGGAGGACACTCCTACCAACTGAGCCACACCAGCCAGGGCTGAGATGTATCTTCCATCTAACTTTCTCATTCCTGAGATGAGGATCTGGTACCCATGTTGGACACCCATCCTCAAAATCTCAGTGTGTGGTGGTGAAGCATGCAGGAAGGCATTCGGTTCCTCTGAGCCAATGGTTGCTCTTACTGAGACAGGAAATAGGAGAACCAGATGGAGGTAGGGTATACTGAATCTGCAGCTCCTTTCTCCACACTAGGCTCTGAGCTAAGCACTTCATAGAACTTAGATTCTCAAAAACCTCACTAGGTTGGAACCAGTCATTCTTATTTTATAGCCAAGGAAACGAGCCCAGAGAGGTTATGTAGCTTGCCAAGTCACACAGCTCCAAGGGACACAGCCTGGATTCACACCCCAGGCCTGTCTGATTCCAACCATGAATCACACAGCACCTCCCAGTTGGCTGGCCCTTCTGCCCGGTCCCACCCTCGGTTCTCTGGGGGCCTCCCTGACCTGCTGCTGCTACATCCGGCCTTGGTGCTTGGATCCTGGTTGTGTTTCAGGCTTCCTGAAGGAAAGGCAGTAAAAACCACAGGCTGCTATGTCCCCACTCATTTGGAACCAGAGATTTATGGGATGTGGCTACACATTTGGAACTCGTAGAGTTGAACTTAGAAACTAGTTCATGGGTCCCCACCAAAGGGGCAATCCCTACTAATCACAGGAATCTTACCGGTTTCTTCAGCTACTGACACTGTCCTTCTGCTGGCTGAGAAGAACACATCTTTTCTCCTGCCCATTGACTGAAGCTGAAATGACTACCGCTGGCCTGTACTAGCAACCTACAGTCCTCTTCGTACTCATGTCCAGCCCAGGGCGGATGCGTGGAGAGGAGGGAAGGGCGTCAGCATGGGGGTTACATCACAGGAAACACAAGGATATTTTCTCCAAAATCTCTTCCTTTCCTGAGTCTCTTCCCAACTTCCCTCTTTCCCTGCTTCCCCTGCCCCCCGTAAACAAAGGCGATTCCTCTCTGGCTCTTTACTCACCATTTACAAAGCTAGGAACTTCTTCAAGCCAGATCTCTGAGTGGATTTAGGCTGACAACAGTAGTTTGTAGCTTTGGTGGTTCCTAGTCCCCCTGAGACTGACAAACGACCTAGCTTCCCATCCCAGTCTCCAAGGCTGCCTCCCCCCTCTGGTGAGCAGCCTCTTGAACGGACACATCTGCTCCCAGCAGTGGACCTGAGCACTCAGTGGCAGACGGAGCTGCTGGACCACCTCCCTCGGTCTCCTCACCCTTTTCAGCTGCCACGACAAAAGGAATAGCTCACCTGCAGAATAGAATACAGTCCTCAAATGCCCGTCTTTAGCCTAGTAGTTCTTGTTCCGGGCTCTTTATGGGTGTCTTTAGGGAAAAGTGGCATTCAGGTAACAGCGGAGGCAGCCAAATGTAGGTGACTTCACTTTGAGAAAACCCCATAAACAATGTGAATTTACCTAAATACCCCAGAGTTTTCTTCCTGCATAGTTGGAAGAATTTACTTCTACAAGGATAGAGATTTTAAGTTCTTATTTTATGCACTCTTCAAAGAGATATTGAGGTGTTGGAAGTGAGATGTCAAGATAATCAGGGATGAAGAAATTTCTGAAATTATTTGGTACAGAATCTGAAGTGAAAATCTGTCCCCTAACCCTGATAGGGGCAGTTTTTGTAATGTGAAGTATACTTGACCCTCATGGTCCAGGGCCAAGATCTGGGTCAAGTGCCTGTCTCAGGAAGAGGAAAACTAACTAGCCCACCCCTGGAGGGTTGATCCAAGGAGAGGGCTAGATTATACAGTCCAAAGCAAAGCCCTTGACCCTCCCTCCATTCCTTTCTTAGAAACTTAAATGGGCCTTAGATTGCCAAAAAGTGGGCAGTCAAGAGAAACGGGAGTCCAGACCTTAGTGAGTGCTCAGCTGAACCTGCCTGCCTGCTACTTTTATAGGACAGGGGGAGATTAGCCACTAATCTGCCAGGGTCAGACCAGCTGTGGGGGGAGATTTATAGGCCCAAATGGGGTCAAATGCTATTCTTTCAGGCTACAACAGCCTTCAAGAAGGATGGAAAGAGTGTAAGACTGAAGGCGAGATTTATTAGGGCAGGGAGGAGAAAGTGATTACCATCCCATGAACAAACTGGGCTGCCTTCTAGTCCAGCAAACCTTGAGGATACTACAGAAAAATCTTCCACTATCCCATCTATTTCCCAAACCCAGGTCTACAGAGAAGACCAAACTACAGGGCCCCTTGAGCAGGGACACCTGGACAGCCAGGACTGGGAACTCAGTGAAATACTCAGTTCCCAGACAAAAGCCACACCAGGAACACTTTTCCTCCAGCTGTTTTCACTAACTCAATAGAGAGACGAAAGCAATTATCAGAGGAAGTTTGGGAAGCTTCAATTCTGTATAAAACAGATGTAGGTATCCAAAACTTTTTCACTAAATGACGTGTCAGATCAACCCAACTCGATTTGCTATCTGGTGATCCTCTCACTTGGGTACTTGTCATCTCTCCCAACAGCCTCCCTGTCTTCATCACTTTTACATGCCCTTCAGTACTTAATAGTTCCTGACACATTATTGGTACTCAGTAGAAAATTATGGATCTAGTAAACACAAATGGATTAAGGACCCAGCCTAAAGCCCCTTTAAGAAACTGGGTTCTGGAGCCTGATAAACGTTTTAAGCCCATCTTCTCTTTTGGGTAGGACAGGGGATGGATGCCTCAAGGCCCGGCTTCCTGGGATTTTACTCGAGCTGATTGGCACGGGTACTTCTGCAGTCAGCCTGGTGCATTTCCACCCTCCCATGGTATCCAATACCAACCAACCTGGCAGTACCTTCCTCTCTCTCTAGACCAACTCCATCACGTGTGTACCTGGAGAAGCGGTGCTTGAAAATTTTCTCTGTCATCGTAGTGAATTGGTGAAGCTTCTGAGGTATTAAGCAATCCATCATAACATTTGTGACTGGTTAACTTTAATTTGTCAAAATAAATCTGCAGTACTTTGCATGATAGTAATACAGTGCTGGTATTGACAGGAAAAACCATCATCTGCTTACAAAGAAACCTTCATTTAGGAGCACACCTTAGGAGGGAAATGAATACACAATAAAAGGCAAATGCAGGCCAAGCAGCGAGCCCTAGAGCATAACAGGCTGTCAGATTTGAGGATTATCTAATACAACTGTTTAGCTGCTAATCTGATAAAGGGGAAGCTCTCAACCAGGTTACAACCAGAAGGAAAAAAACAAAATCTCTGCTTTTTCGTAGAGCGGTGGCCGTTGTGCCTTCAACACTTGGTTAAATCAGTTCATCATCATCAAAACTCAATTCCAGTTCCAAGACATAGGAGAATTTCACCATACCACCTACTAGATCCTCCTCTCAGTGGCCCACGCCAACACCATCCTGCCATCTCTCTCCCTCCCAAAAGAAGACACAACGTGGTTTTATTATTGCGAACAAGCTTCTTAAGTGAATAAAGAATGCATACAAAATAGCATTTTAACTGAAGTCATACAATGAAGTCTCATTCCTGTTTATTATACAATGAATTGATAAAACAATAATTTCTAGTATATATCTTTTTTTTAATTTTTTAAAAAGAACTAATATTTTCAGGGTTCTGACAACCACACTCTAGCCTGGGGTAGGGTCCACACCTGCCCCCACCGAGTACTGCTCCTCGGGCCACTGTGGAGGAAGCCTGGGCTGTTCGAGTCATGGAGGATCATGATTACCAGCCTCGTCAAAGAGGACAGGTCCCAGCAGGCAGACCCAGAACCTGGTCCTGGTCCTGCATGCCAGGAAATGTGGGCTTCCTCCAGATGTGGCCACCGCCTGCCCAGTCCAAGCCTCAGTAGGGCCACGCCTGGACTTTCCCTATGAGTCCTTCCAGTAGTCCACACATAATGCTCTACATATTAAAAACAAACCATTTTTGTACTGTGGATAGGAACAGTTATAACAAAGTCATAGCTACATATTTTCTCTACGTTTTGTTTATTGAGACAAACTAATTAAAAGGCACAAACATAGGGCATGTTTACATGGACATTATAACAAACATATACATTAAAAGTGTAGGAATGTGTTGCCTTCCTGCTAAACAGAAAGTTCCTAAGCTTTTATATATACAAAAGTTGTACAATTTAATGTCCTAAAGTACAAAAGATCATTTATAAAATTATTTTACACTAAGTACTATTTATTTTACTTTTTACTATGTAGTTCAACCCCCTCGAACTGTTTGTATAATGAATGACACACAGATACCTATCCCTGATGTAGGAAGTCAGCCTTAGATACAAGTTATTTTGATGCTTGAACTGACACAGCGGGGTATAAACGGAAGTCATCCAGTTTGATAGTCCTAAAAACATTCTGCAAGATTACCACACTAATTTCCATTTCTCTTAACTGCAAGATTAAGGAAAAAAAAAAAAAAATCCCAAACATATTGCAACTTAAAATAAAAATCACAGCATCTTGGTTTTAATAACTCTTTTTAAAATACAATGCTTTAACATTAACGTGTGGCATGATGGTGTATCTGTTTCCCTTGCTTTTGGTTTCTACTTTATGTACAGAGATAAAATATCCTGCTAATAAAAAGCACATGTCTTAATGTGCACAATCATTGCTGGTTTCTACAGGGAATGCAGACAGCTAGCTGTCTCCCTGAAAACACCACAAAGCTGTTACAAGTGTTTTCGCAAAGAAAAAAAAAAAGTGATGACAATATTTACAAAGTTGAATAAATCTGCACAATAACTTGATTAAGAAATGAAAGGAGAAATGAAAAAAAAAATACACACTGCTTGTTCTGAAGGGGCATACTACCTAGTTAGTGGTTAGAATAAAAACTGTATACAATTTAATATAAGACATAAACTCTAGTGAGCAACTAACATATCTTTCCCTGTTGTAACATCAACAGGCTCTGATTGGGAGAGAGGGGCATATCACATCCCAGTGCCTCCAGCGTCTTCCAATTTAAAGCAATAATTTTAAATGTCCCAAAGTATTCCTTGGCTCCTGAATAGGAGTCCCATTGGCCTCCATGTGTTAGGAGTCTGCCTGTCCGCACGCTTGACTTCTCCTCTGTCCATTGCGGCCTTTTCTTACCAAAACACAATTTGTATATTTTGGTTGTATTTTTTTTTTGTTTGTTTTTTGTTTTTTAATTTTTTAAAAAAGTCAACTACAGTGCTATATTCCATCAGGATTAATATGCTTAGCAATATTTACATCTCCAAATATCAGGTCACAATCCCTATTATATGTTGAAGTTAGAATGATAAATTATCATATGCTTTGCATATCAGAGCTGGTATCACCTTTCCCATAGGGAATGCTGCCTGAAATTAACATATTCCCAAAGGTAAAATGCATATTCTCTGAAATGCATTTTATTATGACAATGCATGTTTTACTCATAAAAACAATAAACACAAACAATTCTACACTAGCTCTCAATCCGTGGATTTAGAACTTCAGGTTAAAATAAGCCATCCACGTGATAGTCAGAGAAGAATTCTCCTAGTGTTTAGAATAAAATGATTTATTGGGATTAGAAACTAATGCTGTTTTTAAATTTTGAAATGAGTTTTGCTTTCTTATGATTGGTTTTAATTCTGGCATTTCATCTTTATCAACCACTATCCTGTTTAAGCAATGCTGTCAGCTAAAAGGAATTTTTTATTAAACTAAAGTGGTCCAGTGATAAGTTATACATATACCCTACTTTGAACAATCCCAGCCAAATTGGAGAAAAATGCCACTACACTATTACTAATGTAATAAAATCTCCCAATTTCATGGTTTACTTTTTACTTTACTAAAAGTTGCTGGTAAATATTTACTTTAAACCATATTCTGATTTTATAATACTGTTTACCAAGGTGGTGACGTAGGCAAAGCTTGGGGTAAAAAAGGCATACTCTCTACGGGCCTCATGGCTATATTGAGAGGGGCTGCTAGCGTCATGGGCGTGGGCAGATTCATGGGAGAGGTGATGGTGACAGGGTGTGCTATGTTCACTGGAGCAGTGACAGGAGTGGGGAGGTTGACCGGGGTAGTGAGTGTTAAAGGAGAGGTCATGGATAATGGACTGGTTATGGTTACAGGGTGCCCTATGTTCATGGGGCTGGTTATGTTAACTGCACTTGAAACATTTACTGGACTTCTCATGCTCATTGCAGCTGCCACTGTGACTGGGTTTGACATAGTCCCAGAAGACACAGAGGACGTTATATTGAATGGAGTAGTGAGAGTCACAGGTGTCGTAGCAGCCGTGGAGGTTTGGCACAGGTTAGCGGCTTCTAAAATAAGAAGACAAAAGGAAGGGCCTTTAGATTCTCAAAACAGTGAACAAAATACACTAACAGCGTTTGAATCAACTTCTTTTAATTAAAAAGAACAAATATTTAATAAATTGAATTATATTTCTATCAAGTAGTCAACAGGAAGGAAGGATCCTTCTGAGCACCAGACAGGGGACCAGGAATCCCAGCGTGTGCAAATCTCTTTTCTGATGCTATACCTCCCTCAGGATCTGACTTAGGCCACTTGTTTAACGGTGGCAGTTGTGATTTCAAGTTTAGATTAATTACCTACCTCACAGTGATACTGGGAAGGCGAGTTAATTTCTGTAAGGCACTGGGGGGAGGTGGTGCAGAGAGATCAAGGATGGCTAAAGTATTCTCATTATCACTTCATGCCCTTCCTCTGAGTTCTAAAGACTTTCTTGGGAAGAGCCAACCACCAGCAGGCCAGGCAACAAGAGCTGTTTATACAGCGCTGGGCCAGTGGTTACACAATAACTGTTAATCAGAAAAATCTTCTCATAAGGCACATTGTACCTAGCAGAGGGAAGTGTGTGTCCTCAATGCTATATTTACTCTTAAGCCTTCTCAGAGGTGAAACCACATTCTGTTAAGGTTTTAAAAATCCAGAGGCAGAGATTGATAAACAGTCTTAGAAAAATCACTTTATTTAAATGATATAATCACCTACTTTATGCTAAGTCATTTAGCTATACATATTATACACACCACCAACCATACTAGGGAGGACTTCACCAGGCAAGAAGACCCTGCAGTGAGTTAGGGGGACCTGGTCCTTGTTATCCAGCAAAAGCTTAAAGAAAATTTCCTTCAAAGATGACAGCCCCACCCCTCAACAAAATTCAGCACCACCTGCTGGTGTGCCACAAAAGAGTAAGAAGACAGAGCAGTGGACTGGCTGTGATTTGGCTGTCAAAATGAAAAGGGGGGAAAAAATGTATACAAGACTAAAGATGGAGGTCTGCACACATTTCTCAAGTGGGTCAAATAACCTCAGGCAGACCCTTGAGTCAATGAGCAGCCCTTCCTTGATCAGGATGATGTAGCTCTGGCATACTTCTGTACACCGTATCAGGAATTCCTAAGTCTGAGCCATGATCACAGTCATTTATGGAGCTTTATAAAAAATTATTTCCCAGGAAACCTAATAGTGAGATTTAGATGGAACCTGAGAAATCCACAAAGATGATGACCTGTCTTCCAAGTTTGGGAACATTATTTAAACCCAATATTGAAAAAGGATATGCTGACTCAAGTTTAAGTTTTCAGGTCAGGAGTCTCTCCCCCAAAATATGACTTATACTAACATGAATATAGCAGTATCTAACATTGGTGGTCATTTCCAAAGAGATTCATGATACAAATGGGAATACAATCACATTCTGTTTCATGGAGGTCAGAAGATGAGCTAAACAATTGAGTCTTATTGTGCAAGCAAATTGAAATACAATACCAAATAGAAGAGGACAGAAAGAAAGAAAGAGAATGAAAGAGAAAACCAACTCACTTTTGAGGTGATGGTACCATTACTAAGGATATTCTCCTGTTTTCACCAAAGGAGTTTTTACTCTCCCATCTGCCATCTCCCCACCTCCTCCCCATGTTTTCTTTTTACCTAATAGTGTCCTTTTCTATGACTTAAAACACTTTCACCCTTCTCTAAGTAAAACAGTCTTCATAATATGCTCTCAACCTACTATGCTATTATCATAGCATATTCACACATATACATTTTTCTGTCCCTTCTCCCCCCAAACTCCCACCACAAAACATTTTATCAAAGTCATGACAAATCTTCAATTGGGAGACAGGAACAAGCAGCACCTGAGGAAGGGTGGAAAGCCTATCTGGACTGCTGCATTCTTTTCCTCCATGCCAGTAGATGTATGAAAACGATGCTATTCCTTTTATCTTTATCCAAGTACAGAGTGTTTAGAGGGGATCTGAGGAAGGGAACAGCCACACCACATGAAAGCAAAGGATGGAAGAAACTACACAGCAAAGGAATTACAGAGGAGCCCACATGCAGAGGATTCCTCATGAATTTAAAATAAAACGGTAAGACATGGGAAGGGTGGGAATTTAGGAATCTGTCCTGTGGCTGATGGTACGCTGACAAAATGATTTACTTGAAATGGCTGCGCAATAGTCCAGAAGTCAAACCTACAACTGGGACGTTAAAAAGCTGTGTTAACAATGGATATTTCAAAGGATTCTTAGAGATATCTAAGAGAAAAGCAGACCATTCTCAATTACAGCAATGTCTCTAACAACTGAAGTACATACATGTTAAGCCAATGCCAGCCCCAACAGACTGAATGACGCTAAGGGTGAGACCAAGAGAAAAGACATCAGCATTTAGAGTCTGAAACATATAATAAAACAATATAGAAAGAACACTAACCAGCAGAAAATAGCATTGCTATAAGAAAATAAATTTATATACACATAAGGATATTTCATCTACCTCTGTAAGTGGGGATATTTTAGAAAAAAAAAGGGAGCTCCCTAATGCATGGAGGTTGACATAAAAATGAACCAGCCAGTGTGGCTCAGTGGTTGAACCTATGAACCAGAAGATCTTGGTTCAATTCCCAGTCAGGGCACATGAAGGCTCAATCCCCCAGTAGGGGACATGCAGGAGGTAGCCAATCAATGATTCTCTTTCACCACTGATGTTTCTATCTCTCTCCCTCTTTGAAATCAATAAAAAATTTATTTTTAAAATAGACTTTGAGCATACACAGCCAAGGACCAAATTTGATTCTAATTTGTAACAAAAAGTAAACAAAAAGAAAGAACTTAAGAAATAGTGGAAAATTTAATTTCCTAGTAAAAAACTTATCTGAAAGCTTGAAAGCTTTGTTGCCAATAACTTACACTTCCCAGCATCTAATATTTCCATAAAGCTGGACTCTCTCAGCTATGACTTCTTTATTTTGATCACTTGGCATACTGAATGAAAACACTCCTCTAGCCATACTTTGAGCACTAGACGCCTCATCTTTCTTACCTTTCTTTCTTGCTTTGACAGCTTCTTCCCACAGTCTCAGTGTCTCTACCTGTTTCCCTGGCCAGCTTGTCACATGCTGCTGCTGTTGCTGCTGCTGCTGCTGCTGCTGCTTCTGGTTGCTGCTCTCTTCATTCATACACGCTACTCCAAAGACAAACCAGAAACACCCCATTTACCTCGAAAAAGTGTGGCTATTTTTTCAAAATCTAAAACTTAGATATACTTTGACTCTTTATGCCTCTATGATGTTTGTCATTTAACTTGTTAGTTCTTACTATAGTGCACCCTTTTTGCTGCTTATAACTATCTTGGTCAAAATAGATAATGAATAAAAACACTGGAGAGCTAGAGAAAACCAATATAAAAGAGAAAAAAATGTTTTGCTATATTAAAAAGCAAGTTTTAGAATGGAACCTGGGTAATCTTATCATGGACTAATTAATGCTCATCAAAATACCTAAAATACTTGGTTACTTGATCACAACGATGTACACTTAAAGTACATTTTTATAAAAGTTAACAGAGAATGACATGCTAGATACTTACAAGTACTTACAAATAACCAAGTGTACTTACAAAGAAGCAAAAATGGATGAGAATAAAACACATTAAGTGTTCTTTCCTATTCCCTTCTGTCCACCTAGAATTTGATGTTTTCTGCTGCATAGAGTACATATATAACAGAATACATAAAGTAGTAGAATATATAGCAGAATAGAATTAGGCAAATACTTTTTTTCTGATAGTTCAGAAGATTTTAAAGAAAAAGCCTGGATAAAAGAAAATATTGAATTTTATCCACAAGTCTCTGGAATATTCTATCTTCAACTCTGAATTTAAGGTAAGCAAACACTAAAACCTTAAAATGGATTTGCTATCCCATTTCTCTACGGATTTGGGTTTGAAAAGCAAACTAATTAACACTGTTTTCATCTTTAAGGTTACTAAGGACATGTTATTAATACAATCAGGAGTTAGGAGCCACTGATGCTTGAGAATCTTCCTAACAGTAAATAAAAACAATTAAAATTGTCTCAATATGACACAACTTCCTAGTGTGGCTTTTGCTGTCACAATTTTAATATACTAGAGCTTTTTATTCAAACACCAAAGAAGAAGGGACACATTGAAAAATAGCTGAGGGAAATTATGCTATTCTAACATAGGTGTTATTAGATAAACACAGGATTGAAAGAAAAATCAGTGCTGCTCGTACACATGCATATGATGAATATTTCCAATACTAACATACACGCTTTATTATTGCATGTTTGCACACTTTATTAATAACAGGAAACATGTAAGGTGAACAGTAATACAGTGTTGAAAAAAAAATAATACAGTCTTGAGAGTACAGCAAAAATACCTTCGATATATTATAACAACATCTAGATTTCATCAATCTAAAAAAACTACAATTTGAAGCATCACTTACTTTTAGTGATGCCTTGTTTACATGTATTACAGTTGATACTTTGGCTCTGCCCATGCGTCTTTAAGTGGCTGGTGATGTATGCTGCGCTCAGGAGCTTCCCACAGATGTTACAGGATACCTTGCCTTCGTGGCGTACCATGTGTGTCCGCAGTCTGTCTTTGGTGGCAAAGGCAGCAGTGCACGTCTGCATGAGGGAGGAAAACTTTTTTTAAATATAGACTATCCTGTTCTACTCATTTAAAAGTACGTTATATTCTAGGCATTATCCTACCCATATGAGCAAGCTGAGTTGGTTGAATTTTAATTGTATGTGTTACCCAGACTCATAATTAAACACTTGGTGAATTTTAGACCCTTACATTTTAAGGGAAGAACAAATATCAACATAGAGTAGTGAGAAGATGTGAGCATGAGAATCAGTTAAACCTGGATTTAAATCCAGCTCCCCAATTCACTAAACAGTGTAACATTTCCTATCTGAATTTCTTTATCTATAAAATGGTAATACCTACCTCACAGAATTACTGGTGGATTAAGAGCCTGACACAAGGTCTTGCACATAGAAGACACTCACTCAAAATTATACTAGCTTCCTTTCTCCAATTGGGTATTTCTTAGAATTCAAATAATTTCTTTAATAAAATCATCATTAACAAATTTAATGGAAAGGAACACAAAAAAACTTCCAGCAACAAATTAGAATTACTGATACCTAAGACAGTAATTTAATTTAGCAAGATTCTTAATCTTTTCATTATCACAATTCATGCTGAATAAAATCATTAACACCAACAGATTTTCAAACAACTAGAAAATGCTCCAATTTGGCAATAGCTGACACAAATCCAATAAGTGATAACTTTTGGAGGAAAATCTTACTTTCTTCTATTACAGTTAAAATGATCCCAACCATCAGCCCAGAAATTAATTTAAAGCACTTCATTCATTTATCCATTTCAATACACAACCTCCTCAAAACTGTAATTTTTTTCTTATAACAATAAATGCTGTTGCCCAAGGAAAGAGAAATGTAGCTTAACAAAAACAACACATTTACATTTTCAAGTGATCTTGCACCACAGAAATAGAAGCTGTCATTTATATTTTATAAATCCAGAATTCAAATGGATCACATTTACTCAAGTCAGTGATTTTTAAGACTATTCAAGAACGGTGAGATTTGATTGGCTCAGACCTTCTGGATAATGTGCATTAAGTGCTACACTAAGGATAAGTCATTTTAACTCTTACTTGGCATTTGAAGGGTCTTTCTGTTGAATGGACATGTTTTACGTGACAGCTTAAATGGTCAGGCCTGTGAAAGAGAGAGTTTCAACAGAAGATATAAGGGAACACACATAGAAAAATACTACTTACTGTGATGTTTACATACTTGGCAGATTTGGGTGGGAGACATTTTAAAGAAAGCTAACAGAATTAACAACTCCCCGATGCAAGCCTCCTTACTTCTCTTACCAGAAACAAAAGTTTTACCTGTTTTCTCTCCTAGTCAACATCAAATCATATTAGATCTTGATTCTTTACAATTACAAAATACCCAAAGTTTTAGTCCTAATACTTGCCAGAAGCAGCTCCTACTAAGTACACTTTCTATTTTTAAAGCCTTTAAAAATGAAAGTTAGTGAAATGTTAGTAAACACAGAAAAACATTCTCCTAAAAGTTTTATTGAGCATATCCAAGGTCATCCCAACTTCCAGAAAATAAGTTTCTTTGATTTACACAGACAGTGAACCTCATGTCAGGTCACCCAACTGAATTGGAATCTGGTGGTTTTTCAGTGATAAGAAGTATCAATGTGCCAAATGAAGGCCTGCGTCCATTAAGGTACTTCTTAAATGAAATAAGTTAATCACGATGTCACCACTTGTCAAACACACCCAACTGAAATTAGACCTGGAGGCGTAAAACTTTACCTATCACCAATCTCCTCTGATAGCACAGGCCTACCCACATCTATGCTCACATAAACATCTAGAGCACACAGAAACTGAAGTTCACTGAATACCGTAATGAAAAAAAAGCAAAGCAAAATGCAGTACCTCGAGAAGCCTTTCCCACAAACACTGCAAGTATAGGGTTTGGTGATGCCTCCTTCATGAGACCTCACATGGTAAGTCATCCGGTCCTTCCTCTTGAAGCGCTGGTTGCAAATAGGACACTCGAAGGGCTTTTCATCTGAGTGGGAGAGCTTGTGCCGGTTGAGGTGGTACACATCACGGAAGGCCTTCCCACACATCTCACAAGCATGGTTTTTCTTGACAGGCTTACTGGGTTTCTTGACAGACTGGGTCACAGGCATAGCTGTGGTGCTGGCACTGCTGCTGGGGTTGGTGCCCGAGGAAGATGTAGTGACTGTTGACAAGATGCCTGCAATGGTTGAGACCAGCGAAGTTCGGCTGCTGTCCCCAGCGATGGTGGAGATGAGAGGAACCACGGTGGTGGGCGTTTTCTTTGCCCGGGACACCAACTTGATCCCCGTGTGGCAGGACTCGTGGCGCCTCAGGTGATAGCTGTCCCTGAAGGCTTTACTGCAGTAAGTGCACACAAATGAAGTTTTGGGTTTTTCTTTTTTAATTCCAATGGCATCCTTTAATGTTTCTGGTGGAGCCTGAGGTTTCTGAGTTATTGGTATGGGAAGCAATGGTTTCTGATCAGGGGGCTCCACAGCAGAGCTCAGGAGGGGCAGCAAGCTGTTTTGTGCTGCCTGCTGTTGGTGATGAGAGCCTTCATGGGTCTAAAACCAAACATTTACACTTCAGAAACTCAGCCTCTCACAATGACCTTCAAAATTCAAAATGCTCCAAACAATAGAGCCCAGAAGAAACAATCAAAGAGCCTGTAAGCAACTTTCTACAGCAGAGATCCAGCAATCAACTAGTTACTCTGAAGAGCTTCCAGTAGAAAGCATTAAAATCACTGTGCAGACCCAAAACTTTGGCCACTAAGTTGCTGACAGTGATCTTGCTTTCAAACAGCTGACTAAACTACACACCACCCTGGTTCATAAGGGACACACCAGCTGATGAAATTAGTTTGCATTAGTCTGTCAGGGCTGAAACCAAGTTTAAATAACTTGTCAAAAAAAAATTACACTCCAGACATATTTAACAGTACTTTGCCATAGTAATGCACAAAACACACACATAGTTTCTCTCTCTCTTAATCATCTACTTGTCTGTTACCTAGAAAAAGGAAGGCATTACGTCTCTCTCCCTTTCAATCACGAAACTCATAGCGATTGAGAAAGGAGGCTGTTGCCAGGTGACAAAAGGAATCTAATTCTCTGAATACACATGCTATTTAAGTTTACTTTTTAAATTTTCACCTAATTCTACTAAAAGATTTGGTTGAAATGAAGCCTGCTATTAACCAACCTGGAAGGCATCTGTGAAGATAGCCCACAGCAAAACACCTGTCAGTTACTTCTCAGTTCATACAAGTCTGAATCCTTTAACAACACTAGCTTTTCAAACCCTAAGCTCTCAAAGACAGACCAAGAGAAAACAAACTATAAATAAATAATTAAAATTCCTTTCATTTTCATCTTCTTCCAACAGTTGTAGGTTTTGTCCAAGTATTGGGCATTCACTGTTAAAATGTGCTCCTGCACTCCAAAACTGTGGGCTGGCCATTGTCTGGAAATTTACTTTAGCTGCACTGAAACCAACATTTCATCACAGATCATGTTCTTGGTATTTATGACTAATTATTCTCTTGGTTTTGATTCTTTCAAAATTCTCCATACCTCCATCCTGATAAACATTTAGGAAATGATGGGGGAAAATTCCTGAAATAGTTCTTCCTAATATGTTGTACTTTACCAACATTATTTTTGAAACTCCTGACAGTGAGCCCAAGCCCCTATGCTGGAGTTTGGTAATCCTAAACGGATATATGCACTCAGAGGTTAATGGTTCCAAATACTTGAAGCATTCAACATCCTAGGAGGAGCCCATCCCATCATCTTAGATACTCTAAACACCTTTTTACCCTTCTCATTGTCCAACAGTTAACTTGATTAAGGAGGGAAAGAGAAAGACACACACTCACACAGAGCTCCTCCCCTGATGGAAAAGAACATCTATCATTGCTCCATATTTTATTACTTGGTGGCAGCACAACAGTTAAGCTCCAGGCTCCCCCCAATCACTGGGAGGCATGGTATCCAAAGGTACCAGTTTCAATTTAATAATTTTGCTTGAATCTCCCTTGGAGTCCTGGAACTGTTCATAGAAATTGTGTATTTACTTTTGAGTCTCTTTTTGGACTTAGCGATCATACTGAATTATAGTCCACTTTTAATTTATGGAGCTCGTGTAAATGTCAGTGTTTACGCTGATGACATTAGTAGGAACTAAAGAACCTGAACGCTAAACTTACCCCTTTTCCAACCTGGCTGTAGGATACCCAACTTTCCATACAGTATACAAACGGTTAATAGCTGAAGATAGCCCAAGATATACAATTTCAAAGGCAACAGATCAGATAATAGGAAATGCAAATCTTCTGGGCAAAGTTCAGACTTACAGTGTTTAGAGGCATTTTTCAATTCTAAACAACCATTAGTTTGATGGAGTACTAAAAGCACTTACTGCCATTTCACCAATTCGGACGTCTGTGGCAACATAAAGTATTTTTACAGCATTGCTGAGGCTCACTCTCACAGGAGGGTCACACCAGGTCCCTGGTTCTTGGTGAAATGCTGCAGAATGCCTCGACCACTATGGAAATCTCTCACTCTGAGGATTCCTAGGTCCCCACGCTTCTACATGAAGCCTTCTAAGAAGGGAAGTGGGTTTCCCCAACTTGTTCTCTGGGGGAGAGACAGTGAAATAACCACCACGGCCTGACTTTAGTAAGTGATTTAAAATATATGCATAACTTCTGGGTAGACTTTTAATTTGCTAGTATCATCATATCAAAGTTGCAAGGCTTTTTAAACCCTCCCAAGCCTTCCTTTTTTTGTGACCGGCAATAAAAACAAAACAGAATGTTATTTCATCACCCAGGTGGTAGGAAATGGCACCATGAAATCTCCAGTGCCAGAGGGTAAAAGATTTTGTACTGAAACAAATTAGCATCAGTGAGTCATATCTTGAATGTCCTGTTAGAAGAATCATCCATCAAACATTTTAATAAGTATGGCTTTCACTTTCCACCAGGTTATCTGGAAAGCAAGCATGTATTCAATTGTTTTAAACTATAAATTTCAATAGGCTGCCCCAGGAAACAAAATAAGAGTTTTAAGTCTCCATTTTCCCAGTGAAAATTACTTAAAACTGGAACTAAGTCTGTTCATACCTTTCCATAGAAAAGACTGAAATATTTTCTTTACCCATCCAACTGTCCTCAGCTCTAAATTATAAGTTTTCCAACAATTTTCACTGCACACATTGCCAAGCCCAGGATCAAATATGAGCTTTCACACTTCTCCATCAGGTGGAAAAAATGATTTTAATCACTGAAAAAAATTAAATAATATAAAATCGAATTAAACAGTTTATCAATAATAAATGCTTGGCATTTGCTTTATCCAGGAAAAGAATAATGAAAATATTCCAAACAATTTTTCAACTAGCTTTCCAACAGTGAGTTATGTATGGGTTTTTTTCTTTACATAAAGAACTCCTGTTATGTTTCAATCTCCATTAAGTTTATAGGCAGCACGTTTAATATGGTAAATTTAATTCATTCCTCACATTAAAATCACTTCAGTAGCCTATTAATCCCATATTTTAAAGTGATCATTTGAAAGCTTTTCCTATAGAAGGCATTCGCCACCTTTACACCAACCTGGAAGGCAGCTAGAAAATAACATGCCAATTATTTTCCAATGCATTTTTAAGTTCATTTAACACAATTATCAAGCTCGGATAAAACAATGCTAGGTAAGATTAAGAAAGTGGGAGAAGTTTCTGAGCCCCATAGTTTTTAGCATCTTCAATTTGAAGAAGCCTGAATTTGTTTCAACAACTACTTAAAAAAAATCAAACTACTCACATGTGAAAGACTGCACGTCTTAAAATAATCAAGCAGCCACTACACAATAGGTAATGTTTGAGTCCTCCAATGTTCTATATTAGCTCTACTGAGACGGGTCCAGTGGCTGGGAGAAGTTTCTAAAAATTTTGCATCCGTTCCTGGTTAGCTCCAAAAGGTCTCGAGAGCGTTTGGGATTTCACTAAGTTATTCAAAGTAAGAAAGAAAGAAAAAAAAAAGAAAAAGAAAAAGAAAAAAAAACCTCGGAGAGGCGGGAAGAACGCACTTCAAGTGACGAGCTTCCTAACCTCCTCCGGCTCCCAAGTTTCTCCGTGAGCTCAGCACTGCTGCCCGCGAAGTGTTTCGTTTGCAAATAGACACGAAGCAAGAAAAATATAAAGTTCCAGAAAAGTCTTCCAAACAGGGGCCCCCCACCATAAGCGGGCCGGCAAAGGGCTTGCCAACGCACGGGCTACAGCCGCTTGGAAGTTTCTTGCAAGCAGTGAAGATCAACACCCCAAAGAGTGACTCATCGGGGGCTTTGTAAGCGCACTTTGTTTGCTCGCTCCGCTTTCTGTCTCCCCCGCTTGGTTGGAGGAAACGTCCGCGATGGAGCGAGAGAGAGAAAAGCGCTCCGGGAGGAGGTCTGGCCTCCAGGGCCCCGGCGCTCACCGTCCCCGCCCGGCCCGGGCCCGGCGCGGCCGGGGATTCCCCGGGCGGAGCGGGGCGGCGGCGGCGGCGGCGGCGCTGGACAGAGGGAGAGGGTGTCAGCTGCCTAAGTCGGCAGAGGATTGGTAAAGAAAACACGTAAAATCCAGTGAAAAAGTTTGAGGAAGGCGTCCGCACAACACCCCCCAACTGGGTACACACGAGGTGGGGCGGCGGGAAAGGGGAGTGGCGGGGAACCCCGGGATACCCGCTATTCGTGGGGATGGGGCGGGGGTGGGGAGAATCAGAAAGTCACCACACACAACAAGAGAGCAGGGAGCTGAAAAAGAAAAAAAAAAAGGAGAGCGAGCGGGAGATGAGTGTGCGTGTGTGTATGAGTGTGTGTGTGTGTGTGTGTGTGTGTGTGTGTAAACACACTTGGAGTAGGACCCGGGGACCGCCTTCCCCCCCGGGGCGGCCCGGCCCGGCGCGCAGTGGCCGAGCGGCCCGCGCGGTGCAGCGGCCGGCGCCCTCCTTTCTCTGGGCCGCGGGTGGTGACAGCGGCTGGCCTCTTCCCTTCCCCTCCGGGGCGGGAGGGAAGGGTGTGTGCGTGTGCGTGAGTGTGCCGGGTGGGGGGGCCGGGTTCACCCCGAGGCCTGCTGGCTCCCCCGCACCCTCGAGGCCGCCTCTCTCACCTCGGCGGCCCCGCTCCGCCGGGCGGGCGGGCAGAAAAACAAAGGGGGATTAAGGCCGGGCCGGAGCGCGGCGCCGGGAGAGAGGGGAGGAGGAGCGCCCGCCCGCCCGCCCGCCCGCCCGCCAGCCCGGGGCCCGGCCCCCCTGTCCCCCCCGTCCCCCCGGGCGGGCCCCCACTACCTGGAACAGGAACGTGGTCCAGTTGGCCTCCATGGCTGTGGCGGCCGACCCCCCTCCTCCCCACTCCCCCCCGCTCGGGGCGCCTCCTCAGCCGGAGGAGGCGACAACAAAGCGGCGGCGGCGGCGGCGGCAGCGGCAGCGGCGGCTCCTCAACATGGCAGCGCCGAGCGCGGCCACTTCCGGTAACCTCCGGGACGCACCACCGCCGCGGCGAGCGCGGGCGGGGGGGGAGCCCCGACCCGGCGGCCGCCGCCCCCAGCTGCTCCGACCCCTCCCGGGCCTCCGCGCCGCCCGCCCGCCGCCCGGGAGCTCAGCCAGTGCCTGCGGGCGGTGGGGTCAGGGCCCCCGCGGGGGGGCCGGGGTGGGGCCGGGGGCGGGGATGGGGCGCGGCGTCCCCCCCCGCGGGGGTGTGTGGTGCTGCGGTCCGCGGCTCCGGCAGCTGGAGCAGGGGGAGCTCAGGCGAGAAGATGGAGGACGCCAGGGTCTGGCGCTGGCTGGCTGGGCACCGCCGGGCCGCCGCCCGTGACTCGGACGCGGTGTCCAGCCGTGCCGCGTACCTCAGACCCTCCGCGGAAGGCTCAGCCCCCGGGGCCACCCGGCTCTCCCGTCGCTCAGGCGCAGCACGCTCCCCGCCTCCAAATCGGGGGAAGCCCCTTCCACCGAGTCCCCCCTCCGGGGTTCCGTTCTCAGCGCGCTAGATCCTTCGCGCTCCGCTGTCCGCAGCATCCAGCTCTGAGCGGCCTTCCAACTCAGGCAGGGAATCCCACTGGGGTGCAGCCTCAAACCCTCCCAGAGCTGAGGGAAACACTTCCCACGCGGAGATGTCATAACTGGGTTATTCTTGGGTGAAGGGCTGAGCTTCCCAACCTCCCCTTAACTCCAGATAGGATGTGAAATTCTACCCACCACCACTTCTCCCGCCAAAAATAAAAACAAAGTGAGAAACTACAGTCAAGAAATTATTTTAATCCTTTAGTACAGCCAGCTTCCTCACCCCTCAAAACAAAAATCGGAACTTCTGGTTGGACAGCGTCAGATGTCACTGAGGTGACCCCAGCATCTGTTTGCAGTTCCAAGTCTTCCGTGTAGGCGTCACTGCTACTGTTATAGTATGATGATGTCTGAACGTTTTCTATACTTTCCTCACATAGAGGTAGCTACTGAGAATAGGCAAGCTATTAAGTCCAAAAAGTCTCCTGTAGCAGGAATTGAAGGGGTAGGCTGTATCAGTAATATTTCTATAAACTCTGGTTTACAAAAAACTTCTCACTATTCAGGACTTCAACATCTTTCATAACCAACTGTCTCCTATCTTCCTCTCCAGACACATTCTAATCAAGGTCACAATCTCCAACTTTTCCCATAAATATACAATTGGTTACTGCTTGAAGGCCTCAGGAAGAATGAGTTCCGCAGTTTGGATCAGTAGCAGAAGCAGGTAAACACATCAAGGAACCAGTCAGCCTAAGCCAGGAGCGGACAGAAAATTAAGTTTCTGATACGTTCCCTCAGCTGAACTGCTCCCATGTCCCTGGTCTCCTATAAATGTCCGTTAGTCTCCTTTAGAAAGAAAAAGAAATCCGGAAGCCTAAAGTTTATGTATGCATGCAAGATAGGGAGGAAATTAAGATACCTAAGGAATTAACTAAAGACCTTTTTGCTCTGATCTTGGACATTACAAGTTCTTTCATTTTCATTCAGTAAAGAAGACGGGCTTCTTTCTAGCCTCTGGAATTCGTCTTGTTTCCTCCTCCCCTCTGTAGCCTCTCCTACTTGGCTGCCTTTCAAACCGTGGTGAAAGTTAGCTTCAAGATTGTGAAAATTAGTATTTAATGAAGACCATTATTCTAATGACAATATTGCTGGACTTTCTTGAAACCTTATCCTGGGATCTAGAAAGCTTTTCCATCAACGTTTCTCACAGCACGGCTGCAGAGAGTTTTCCCACTAACAGGAAGTAGAGGTCAAGTGAAAACAGTCCAGTTCTCTTTATAGAAGAACTGGGATTCAGAAGTATCACACTTTTCTTAAAATGGCTAATTTTATCTGTAGCCATAGATGAAACCAGAATTCATGATTGCTCCCCAAACCCTCCCTTAAAAAGGAAATCTAGCCACTTATTAAGATGAAGTTTTAAACATAAGAACAATTATGCAAAATCAATCAGCTCTAATTGTTTTGAGGAATATAATGAAACCAGTAAGATCAAAGAAGGGGCATTTCTGCTTATTCTTAGGACAGACAATATCCTTCACCACAAACAAAATGAGCCCCTCCACAGACCATACTGGGGTCCAATAAAAAGACTAGGATTGGGGAGGGGGGGGCGGGGAGGAAGAAGAGACTAGGGATGTCTCAAGACAGTAAATTTACCTTGATTATTGTAAACAATGTTCAGTGAGTGAATAAATAGTATTACCCTCAGATACGATAAGTAACTAAAATGTCTGGTTCCTAAGCAAAAAATACACTGTGCCTATTCACCCAAATAAAACTCAGGATTCCCTTCCTATTTTCTTTCCCACCCTTATCCCCCTGCCCCACCTTGTATAACCTGTCAACCTTTCAAGGCCTCAATTTCCTTTTCTGGAAAATGAGGACAAAGTAAATACCTATCTTATCCAGGTGATTTGTGGATTAAATAAGAATGTGTAAAATGCTTATAAGTATTTCCTAGAATAATATAACAGAAGCTCAGTAAATGTTTTTATTGGTGTTGAGTAGTTCCCCATTAACAGCTGCATAAGAGCCAATTAATTATTCCTTTCTTTTAAAAACCCTCACTCAAAAAGCGAGGATATTTTTTCCATTGGTTTTAGAAAGTGGGAGAGGGGCGAGAGGAACCTTTATGTGACAGGCACATGAATTGGTTGCCTTCCACCCTTATGGGGAGTAGGAATCATACCTGCAACCCAGGTATGTGTCCTTGACACCCTTGCCTGAGAATCAAACCTCAGACCCTCCAATGTGCAGGCCTACACTCTAACCACTGAGCATGCTGGCCAGGGCTCTTCCTCTTCCTTTGAAAGTGACAAGTTTTTCCTCATGCTCTATCCCTTTCTCCTTTAAAAAGCCCTAAGGTAAGTGGCTAAAAGGCTAAATGATACTTGACAAAGGAAGATGCCTATTAACCTGTTAACTGAGCGGGACCTATAAATACGTCAAATGTAAACAATATCGGGAACGGGTAGGATGTATGAATATGTCCTTGAAATATATGTTGCGCCCCGAGAGGGACGGTATATATTTTTTGTAATCTTTAAAAAATATATATTTTATTGATTTTTTACAGAGAGGAAGGAAAGGGGATGGCTAGAGAGTTAGAAATATCAATCAGCTGCCTCTTGCACACCCCCCACTGGGGAAGTGCCGGCAACCAAGATACATGCCTTTGACTGAAATCGAACCCGGAACCTTTAGGTCCGAAGGCTGACGCTCTATCCACTGAGCCAAACCAGTTTCGGCTATTTTTTGTAATCTTTATCACTGTTTGTAAAATTTATAATTTTTTAATTCGACGTGTCCATTTTTTGTTGTTGGTATTTTCTATTTTTTTTATTTTGTATTTTCCTTTGTGCTTTATATATATAAACGAAAAAACATATATTTCATTTATTTTCATTAAGTATAAATAAAAAATAATAATATGAAATTACGTCCTCCGGGCGTGACGTACTGACATGTCCTAGTGAAAGAGTACGTGCCCGTTACAGGTTGCGTCATTAAAAAGGGAACTCCCCAGTTAACAGGTTAAGATTAGCTTTCCTAAAGACAACTTTCAGCAAACATTAAAAAGAACAGGATATTTCCTTTCTTTATTTGAGAGGACTTTTAAATTCTATGAGTACATTAAGGGTTAGGATTAGATTTGGAATCCTAGGAATAGAAAGCATCTCAGCTTCATTACCTGTCTCCACAGGTTTGTTGATAGACCGATCAACAAACCAAAAACAAATCAAATTCAAACTTTCAGTAGAGAAGATCTAATTAGAAGAAGCTTTAAACTAACAAGTTCCTGGACTATCTCATGAAAGAAAGCGATGACTGATAATCCACAAATCTAGTAAAAACCAAGACTGCAATATTTAGAGATACCAAAAAAGTGACCAGAGAGGAATGTTATCCTTCATTCCCAGCCTCAATGCAATTGAGAAAAGCACACTCTACACCAGACCAAAGGAAAACCCCTCTCCTCCAAACAAAAACAACCAAATCTTGATGAGAGGAATGCTTAAGTACTCTTCCCACTCCCTCCACTCTACCCCAAGCTCCATAAACACACTGAAGGGCATAAGCCAAATGTCTGTGGCCCGTGTGGTCAGAAGTTGGGTTTTTGACCGAAACCGGTTTGGCTCAGTGGTAGAGCCTCGGTCTGCGGACTGAAAGGTCCCAGGTTTGATTCCGGTCAAGGGCATGTATCGGGTCTAGTAATAATTAATGTCGTTTTTAAACATTCGTTTAAAATCTTGCTTGGCGTTGACTTGTATTGACATAACCTTCAAACACGTGGTATCTACAGAACGTGTGAAGTGCAATTAACAAGTTTTGCTTGAAAAAGTTTGTGTTTGGTTTGGTTTTTGTTGCAAAACTAGGGCTAAGAAGATGGCGGATGAAGAGCATATTCGGCACTGCATGCTTTACGAGTTCCAATTAGGAAGAAAAGCAACTGAGGCTGCAAAAAACATCTGTAGTGCTCTTGGTCAAGATGCAGTTCGCGCCAGAAAATGCCAGCGTTGGTTTGAGAAATTTCGCGAGGGAAATTTTTTGTTAGATGACAAGAGTGGTCGAGGCCGTGTGTCCAATTTTGATCAAGAAGCTCTTCAAGCTCTTTTGGTGCAAAATCCTCAAATTACCCAACAAGAACTTGCGACAACTTTAAATTGTTCACAAAAAACAATTTCCAATCAATTGCGTGCACTTGGCAAAGTCCAAAAGTTTGGAAAATGGGTTCCTCATGAGTTGACCGACAACAACCGTAATCAAAGAATCACAATTTGCAGTTCGCTCCTCTCTCGTCAAAACCGTTTGCCGTTTTTAGAGCAAATTGTTACCGGAGATGAACAATGGGTGCTGTATGTTAATTTGAAAAGGCGGCCTCAATGGTTGGACAAAAATGAGGCTCCGCAGCCCACGCCAAAACCTGACTTGCATGCGAAAAAAGTGATGTTGTGTGTTTGGTGGAATTTTAAAGGAATTCCTCATTATGAACTTTTACCATCTAACCAAACCATTACAAGTGCAGTGTATAGTGCCCAATTGGAAAGGTTAGCCCAAGCTTTAAGAGAAAAAGAACCCGCGCTGATTAATCGGAAGGGCATAATTCTTCACCACGATAACGCACAACCACATACTGCAAGAATCACTGCTGAAAAACTGCGCCAGTTGGAATGGGAAGTTCTCCCTCAACCTGCATATTCTCCTGATATTGCCCCTTCCGATTACCATTTGTTTCGTTCTTTGCAAAACTTTCTTGTTGGAAAAAAATTTAATAATGAAGAATGCCTCAAAAATGCAATGACCGAATTTTTTGCATCAAAATCACAAGAATTTTACAACAGAGGGATTAAAATGCTTCCTGAGCGTTGGGCACAAGTAGTAGAAAACTAGGGCTAAGAAGATGGCGGATGAAGAGCATATTCGGCACTGCATGCTTTACGAGTTCCAATTAGGAAGAAAAGCAACTGAGGCTGCAACAACTATATTGTTGATTAAATTTTGTTGTATTGTTTAAATAAATTCGATTTAAAAAAGTATTAGAAAACGACATTAATTATTACTAGACCTAATACATTGGTTGTGGGCACATCCCCAGTAGGGGCTGTGCAGGAGGCAGCTGGTCGATGTTTCTCTCTCATCGATGTTTCTAGCTTGCTATCCCTCTCCCTTCCTCTCTGTAAAAAAAATCAAAAAAATATATTATAAAAAAAAAAAGTTGGGTTTTTGTTTCAATTATACCACCAAAGTGGCATCACCAGTTATTTTTATTTTAAATGTGAAGGTGAGGAAAGGGAAACAATAAAGATCTCCCTCTTTCCCCTAATAACTATTAAGTTCCTTTAGAGCTGGGAAATAGTCACAGAGAAAAAAAGAGAACAAATCTACCCATTTTCTTAAATTGGGAGTTGAGGGTTCTTCAATACTCTGCTGTTTCTAAAAAGGACACATATCCAATATACCAAAGCCATGGAAACACATTTATCACTTTAACACTTCTTGAAAGAAGCTGCCAGAAATCAATGTTAAGCCTATCAGTTTCATCCACAAAGCATTTGTTTAGAAATACTGACATTTTACAGCTCCTAAATAGTAAGCAAAATAGTATAGGACACAAGAAGGAAAGAAACTAAGGTCAAAAATACACCAAGTAAGAAATTCAATACAACTGGAAAACACTCTCAGGCACCAACATTTCTCCTTTGGACACCTGTTCCTCCCTGCCCTCAGATGCCCCAAGCCCAGGGTAAAGGCTGAACTTGGAAAAAAGAAGTTGATACTTAAAAAGTCACTCAAACTTGGTGAATCTGAACCCAACTACAACGCTTAGCTCAGTTTGCCCTAGCTGGTTTGGCTCAGGAGTTGGCCTACGACTGAAGAATCCCAGCCAGGTTCAATCACCGACACACGCCCGGAGGCAGCTGATCAATGATTCTCTCATACCATTGACATTTCTCTCTTTCACCCTCCCCTCCTCTGAAATTAAAAAAACAAACAAACAAAAAACCTCTTGTTAATTGCCAAACATAACTTAAATCTGTGTATAAAGTTATTCTGGTACAGAAGTAAAGCTTTTTTACAGTAGTTATAGCCTCCAACTCAAATACATTCCATTGGTTAAGAGGGATGTAATAACACTAACCGGTATTGTGCTATCCATCTATTGTACTTCTAAATACTCTTGTGCAGTGTAGGGGCAGAGCAAAACCATAGATATATCATGTGAATACTCTTTACCTAAACTCCAATAGAAACAGCTATTCAATGTCTTCTTCATACCAAATTTGGGGATAGTTCACAGAAGAGGCTTTTGTTTCTCTTGAGTCTCCAAAGAGCATATTAATACATGCAACTTCTATGGCTCTTTTGCTGATATTCCTTCCTCTCCCTTTCATTGGCTTAGATTTTTTAAAAGCTGCATTGGGTAAATCTGATTTTCAACTGAGGACCCCTTCATCTCTCAGTTGAAGGGAATGAGAACTACTGAAACCTGTGTGAGGAATCTGAGTGAGGGAAGGGAGTGTGGTGACCTAAGACACTGGTGTGATATCACCAGACTTACCTAGACTAAGCTTTAGGAAGTCTGCTTCATTCTGGAAAGCAATGCCAAGAGATGGGACACAGGCCAAGACAGCATAATGGCTGGCTAAAGCTCCTGTAAAGATGCTTCTTGACCCTGAGAAGCTGCCTAAACTTTTCCAGTCCTTGGATCCTCCATAAAAGCAAGTAAGCTCTATGGAGGGACAACTGTATTTAGCATTTCCCCCTCAGGCTGTCAATAAAGCACACTACTAGAAGCATTTCACCTTTGGTTGCCTGAGCAGTGACATCAAGCTCTTTGTTAGACCTGAAGAAAGAGGACCAGAATTCCTAGAGGGCAGGATAGATTTTTGACTCGATAATTTAAGATGTTACACGAAAAATGGTCAGATTCAGAACATCTGGATTTTTCCTTTGAAGTAACTTAGTCTCTTTAACAAAACAAGGCCCTACTCAACTAGTTGACAGAATTAGCTCTCTAGCCCCAAGGCCTGACCCTGTCCCTCTGCTAACTTTGTTTCACTGATCTTATATAAGCACAGCCCCAACCCAGTTCCCCAGCTGTTTCCTCTTGTTTTTCTAGCTCCCTCCCCCTCCCCCCTTTACTTTCCCCTTTCGTTCAGCAGAGAATGCTTAGAAAGCAGATGGCAAGTAGTGAATACAAGCCAGTGAAAAACACTTCCTGAGCATAAAGGTATAAACCAATCCCAGAAACAGATATCCTGGGAGTTGAGATACATATTCTGCCTTTTGCCTGAGGAAGTCCTCACAAATGTCCCATACACATAGTTTTTATGCCAAGGCAGTTACTCTGATCACCTAAGCAAGGCACATGGAAGGATCTGAGTTGGCACTAATAATCTAATTAGCCCTCTTCATCAGAGCTAAGAAAATTGAAAGTGAAGCTTGACTACGAGAGGTTAGTTTGGGTTTTATTCCATAGTGATCTTAAAACCAGAATTTTGGAATAGAAATTCTCCTGGGAAAATAGGGAGGGAGGGAGGGGGATAGCACAAGTCCAACATTCCAATTAATGTTTAATTTAATAAGTCTCTCTTGGTGAATCCAAGTGCCACCTGGTAAACAACTGGTCCTAGAGATAGAGCATGGGTGTCATAGAATCAGCTCAGATGAAGCCCCCAGTTCAGGCTGCACTAATTACAACTAAGATTGACAAGATTTTGAAAGACTAGTCAGGACACCCCAGAGAATAACTTCCTAGTTCATAATTTATTCTAATCAGTTTGAAGATAAAACAAATGTGGACTCTTAATGTGGACTCTCTCCTTAAAAAATAACTCATGTGTAGAACTATTCTGTAACTATTATGGTTTTGCTATTTTAGTAAACACGTATTTATTGAGCATCTATTGAAGCCAGAAACTACTTGTCACTAGACTTTTGAGTCTCCTAAAAAAATAAAAAATAAAAATCTCCTCCAGTAACGAAAAGTAATATAGACAGACATTTGCTCAAAGTGCTTAAAGAGCACTAGGAAGGAACAACTTTTTAAAAGGGGCTCTTTGTCATCTTAATATGAAATCAAAATTTCACTTTTTTGGTTCTTACATAGTGTTAGCGATGACATAGAATTGTCACCTAGGGTTATAAACTATAAAACTGATGTCGCCTTAGCCGGTTTTGCTCAGTGGATAGTGTTGGCCTGTGAACTGAAGGGTCCCAGGTTTGATTCCAATCAAGGGCACATGCCCAGGGTTGTGGGCTTGATCCCATTGTGAGGTGTGCAGGAGGCAGCCAATCAACGATTCTCATCATTGACACTTCTCCCCCCACACTGAAATTAGTAAAAAAAATAAAAAAAATTATATATTAAAAAAACAAACAAAAAAACCCCCCACAAACCTGATACCTCTGAGACTGAATACTCAGGACCAAGTGTAATGCAGACTTTTACTGCAAACTGGAAAGTTAACCCACATCGACTTAAAACCTATCTAACCAACAGTGGTAAAGTAATTCAATCTGGTTTTATGTTGTGGATCTATTTAACTAATACAAATTTGTGTAAAGGCAGTTACCAAAACAAATGCATGTTTATAGACGTTTACCCAGGGTTGCTTCTATGCTACATCTCTTCGTGGGGTGCTGCCTAGAGTGCTAGCCAGACCCTGCATGACCTGCTGTCCTTTTATTGTGCCACCCTGATAAGTAGGGGTCAAAAGAGGGCAAGGGCTTCTCTGATGCTGGCTGTGCACTGCACACTGGAAAGCCAGGGAGCTAAACACATCAGTCTGGCTGCTGAGCCACTGTGACTACATTAACTCCTGATTTGGAACTACCCCCAGAAACCAGGGCTAAAAAAAAATGAGTCAAAGATGGCACCATGGGACACCCTGGTGGCATCAGGTGGGTATTACAAGCTATGTTCCAAAACGAATCCTAACCTCCCCACTGGATATGACTGGCTGGCTTTAAAAAAGGAATGCTGTTAAGTCAGTTTCCCAAACTTTTGACATATGTATACCCCTTCTATAACTTTCATAACGCTGAGTACCTCTGATACTCACGAGAACGTAGAATTAAGCGCAGCTAAGCACGGTGCAGTGCGTACCCCCACCAAACTGTGGATAGTGTTGGCCTTTGGACTGAAGGGTCCAGGGTTCAATTCTAGTCAAGAGCACGTGCTTGGGTTTTGGGCTTGATCCCCAATGTGGGGCGTGCAGGAGGCAGCCAATCAATGATTCTCTAATCATTTATGTTTCTCCCTTCCACTCTGGGGGGGGGGGGAATATATATATATATATATATATATATATATATATATATATATATATATATACACACACACACACACACACACACACACACACATACATACACACACACACACACACACATACATACTTTAAGTACTTTCAGTAAGGTTTTTTTTTGTGTTTTTTGCCCTAACCAGTGTGGCTTAGTGGGTCAGAGCGGTGGTCAGCAAACTCATTAGTCAACAGAGAGCCAAATATCAACAGTACAATGATTGACATTTCTTTTAAGAGCCAAATTTTTTAAACTTCTAATGCCACCTCTTCAAAACAGACTCGCTCAGGCCGTGGTCTTTTTCGAAAAAGCCACACTCAAAGGACCAAAGAGCCGCATGTGGCTAGCGAGCTGCAGTTTGCCAACCACGGGGTTAGAGCATCAGGCAGGCATTGAAGGATCTCAAACATTCCCCATCCCTGGCAGGGATGAATGTGGGGGGCAACCAATCTGTTTCTCTCCCCCAACCCTCTCTCTCCCCTAATACCACCCCTCCCTTAAAAAAAAAAACAAAAAAAAAACGGAAAAAATTCTTTAGGTGAGGATTAAACAAAAGTTATTTTTATCCTAAGTCTTTGCATTTTCTCCTTGAAGTTTTCCATTTTAAAAAAAGGCAGCAAAGTCACTACTTTGGGAATAAACCCAATCTGATAATAGAGGATCACACTACAATCTAATCTATGGGGTAGGCCTGCTTAGGATTTCATAAATCTATTTATTCTCATTAAGGTGTGTGTTAGTATACTAGACATCTTGAAAGTGTTAGAAGTTTTAACTGTCCTTACTCCAAAGGTTTACCATATAGTCGAGGGAACTGCAACACATATATATTAGAACAGCAGAGTTCATTAAGTGTATGAACTACATGTCACTATGTAAACATGCCAAAGCAAGCAAAACAAATACAGTGCAATTAGTTCAAGAATTGCACTTTATTTTTATTTAAATATATTTTATTGATTTTTTTACAGAGGGAGAGGGATAGAGCTAGAAACATCGATGAGAAACATTGACCTGCTGCCTCCTGCACATCCCCTACCAGGGATGTGCTGGCAACCAAGGTACATGCCCTTGACCGAAATTGAACCTGGGACCTTTCAGTCCGCAGGCTGATGCTTTATCAACTGAGCCAAACCGGTTTTGGCAAGAATTACACTTTAATCAGGAAAGGGCAGAACAACTTTTAAGGGCCAGAGAGATGGGGGTGCTTATAGGATTTTGGTGTGTTGTATGCTGAATGTTAGTTGAAGTTTCTTGGTTTTGGGAACTGCTTAAGCTAGTTCCTCAATAAGCATTAAAAACCAGGGTCCCTGCCCTAGAATAATATATCTAGTTTCTTCAGTCTATGTAAATCTTTGTATCTGAATCTCTTTATGGAATAACTCATTTAAAAAGAACCAAAATGATACAATCGCACTGCGAAATCTGAGGGAACCCTCAGTGACAGGACCGCTAAATTCAAAAGTGATTTAAAACTTTTTTCTGTAATAAGCTTAAGAATGATGGTTTTAAAAAGGAGACCCAGGAGCAAACAGCAAGAAAAGGAACTATTGCCCAGCTGGTGTGGTTCAGTGGTTGTCGACTCATGAACCAGGAGGACACTCTCAATTCCGTCAGGGCACATGCTCGATCCCCAGGGTGGGACATGCAGGCGGCTACTGATCCGTGAATCTCTCATCACTAATTTCTCTCTCCCTCTCTTTCTCTGAAACCAACAAAAATAACATTTTTTAAAAAGGAACTATTCTCTTTTATCAATTCTTGATCTAAACTCAAAGTGTGCACAACATGCAGCAAAACTTTTTATTTTTGACTTTGCAAGACTGATTTTTGGGGAAGCACTTTTCCAATTATACTTGGCTTAGGTTAGCATTTAAATTAATTTGCATTTCCTAAAGAGAAATTATCTAACGCAATGTTAGAATTAAAATTTTTCTCCAATAATGCATCCAGTTAACCAATAGTTTGTGAGATAGTCTTCTATACAGTGCTTTGCTTTAAGAAGTACTAAGTTCTTTTCATCTTGTTCAATCAGCATTTATTAAACTGTTAGCATTGCATTTGGCTCATTGGGAAATACAAGTATTACAAAAATTCCATAGGGCATGAAAGATTAACACAAAACATTCCACAGTAATAAATTGTGAGACTAAATGCATCAGAGAAGACAGCTATTATTTGGATTTAGCAGCTTATTTTTCATAGTTGCAGAAATGAACTTTGAGGATGACCAGGATTTAAAGCTTCAGGTGACTGCTAATTGAGTGGGGGGATGGAGAGCGAAGAAGTCTGAAAACATAAGCAAGTACACAGAAGCAAAAACAAGCATAGTCAGTATTCATCAGAGGGGAAGATGTGATTGAAAATAGTGATAAATTTTAAAAAGGTAGACTATAATTCATTGATTCATATTAGGTCAAGTAGTTTTTGGAAGATCATACTTAATGGTCAGGATAGAGACTATAGTCAGTGAAATAAGTTAAGACATTTTAGTAATAAATTTGGTGCACAGACAAGGATGCTGATATGGCAAGTGAAGATGGAGGACAAATCCCAACAGGATTTTAAAGAACTCCATTTGACAAGAAAACACATCTCTATAGCCTAGCTTAAGTTAGATACAATGGTACTGTGACCAAGAACTAATGATACAAAAAAATTTAATGTCTTCAAGAAGTATTAGAAACATTCTAGGCCACAATATGGAAAATGTTCTAAATATTTAGTTCTACTGCACAGTAATATAAGTTGTATAGCGATTCAGTCCCAACTTAAAATTGAGACCTACATTTACTGCTTCTTTGACAGGTGGGAAACAAGTCTGGCCTGAAAAATCATTTGGTCTGGCCTTGCTATACCCGTAAGGGTAAGCTAATTAAATGTTTGCCCAAATATAGGCTACTTTTTAAGTTTGTAATTTGTATGGTCCGGGAATAATGTTTTAAATGTCCCCTGGCAGAGAAAAAAAGGTTCCCCACCCAATCTAAGATACTCAGAAAAGGATTTCAATTTTCCAGGTTTCTCTTCCAAAGCAATTGAATAATTCATCTTTTGAGTGTCTATTCAGTGTAATAACATTGTGTTACATGCCTAGGAGGAAAGGGGATTAGAGGTTATAACCTGTTAGAAGACAGGTATATGGTAACACTAAGGACCAATAGTACTTTTTTCATTTATTAATCATGTTCCACACACTGCTTTTGTTCCTTAGAAAATAAAACATTAAGTCTGTGCTAACATGCAAGGGAGTGATTCTGTTTGATGGGTGTGTCAAAATTTTCAGAGGTAATTTCTTCAAGTACTACTTGAGGTATTGCTCATACTCATTTTCTTGACTAAACTAGACCAAATGGGACTAAGAAACTTGAATACAATATTTTTAGTGACAATTTCAACAGGAGACCAAGTTGAAGTTTGTTTCCTTTAGATTTTTGCAATGTAAGATTGGGGGAGATATGAATGACAAATACTAAAGAACTATTCTCAAATAATTTTCAACTTAAAATGGCAATAAGTAAACACATCAGGAGAAATATATACTTTTTGATCACAAGATACTACTTCTCTGCCTACTTAAATAAGGCCCAGAAAATATAAACAGCCAACTTGACTTACAGGTTTTTAAAAGACACAGCAATGCTAAGAAATAAGATCACTCCAGAACTGTTTCATGCCATAAAAATTAAAGGCTTCTGAAAGCATATTCATCTTTTTTGGTAGTAAAGGACCAATTTTATGCCAAGACTACCCTACCCCCGCCCTGGCATTTCTACTTCATCCAATTCTTACACTCTATGTCTTACTATTCCATACCTGAAGATATACAGGGTGGCAGAAAACAAGTAGAATCATGTCTTCAGCATTTTCTCCTAAGATCTAGAAATACTTTCCTGGTTTATATAAGCTTGGTACTCATGAAATTAAGCTCTACTCAAAACCTAAATGGATCCAGAAGCTGAAAAAGGAAATTATTTTTCCCAACAGATGACAGAGGTAAAGTTATAGGAAGAAAACTTAACTGAAAAAGAACCAATCTCTAACTTTGGAGCAGACATACACTATTTAGTTGGTTTCCACCTTGCTATAATGGATCCTTTACCATAGGGATAATTTCCTGATTTTGCATCATAGCTCCCTCTAGTGGTTTTAAGTGATTTCCCCTAGCATTTCATCAAATAGCAAGGTGAAACATTGTGGTTTTCTTAAATCACCTTAAGACATTTAGCATCCCTACAATTTGACATTTTGCTCACAGGCTCTGTTTCCACTATCTTCACATTGATAGTTCTATCAAGAGTTGATAGAGGATAATTCTAAGTTGTAGAGTAGCAGGAGTACACTTTATAACCTGGTTGTTGAGGTTAACTCTTTTGTACTTTTTAAGAGATGAAAAAACACTCAGGACCTGATGAACTTACAAGTGTTTGACAATCTGTTTCATGCCTACCTAAATAGTAACCTCCTAAGCAAAGCATGAATAACCTTTCTCCCTGATAACCTATTGAGGTTACTTCTGCCTAAATTAACTTCTGCATCAAGTCAAAAGACTAATTTACTATGTACTATAGAAGCACCAAATGATTTTTGTAAGAAACACCCCTCAAATACTCGTTCAGAAGAACAATGCTGATTTAAGTATACTCTGACTAGATATATTGTACCTATATCTAAAATGTCTTGTAAAAGAAAAAAAGGTATGTCTTTGCCAGGATGACTTTGTTCTATAGACAATATGAACATGTTTCCTTATAATTTTTTTACTTCATGCCAATTCCAGCTATTCCTATAGGACCAGAATGATCAGTGTTCCTGAAAATAAAGTACTAGAAAAAAAAGAAGAAAAAAAAACTGCCCTAAAAGAATGCAGTATTCTACTGTATACACTAGGAAGGCAAACTATTTCCTTCAGTGAATACAAATTCAGTGAACCCACTATAGCAACAGAATATAAAATGTTGAGTCATACCTTTTCTTTTCTTGTGGCCTAAGTTGGGGAACTTATATCTCAATATCCACAGAAACCGGTTTTTACTCACATCCAAAGTTACACAATCTTAGCCTTATATATTCTATTATAGTTCTACAATCCCCTTTCCAAACTCGAGGACAAATGTATCTGAAATTCAGAGCCTGTTTACAAAGATATGGCATACAGACCCTATATAAAACACAAGACCCTCAGCAAACCCGTGATAACTATATGACGCACATCAGTATTTCTGCAGGAAGGCAAGTTAGTTAGGTACAAAATGAAAACACTAATTTTTGTCAGGTTTTACATTCAATTAGTCCAACAAAATTAGTTTTCAATGTTTTTTAGTTAAGAAACTGTGAACCCATTTTCTGCCTTTGCATTCTCCATACAGTAATAAAGTTAAACCAAAGGATGGTTATGTTACAATAGAATCTCAATCTAATTTCTCTCCTTTTAATAACTACTTGATATAGTGTACAGTATACAAAGCAAAAAGGCACATGTAAATCCATCTTCATAGAAACTTAAAACACCAGCCCTAATGAGCAAAATGTTTCAAAAACAAAACTAAAAGTTATAATTCTGGAATCTTAAGCACAAGTGGCTATATGCACTAGAAATGTATTAAAGTGTGAAAATTAGGAAAACATTTCAAACAAGGGAAATGTTTAAATTTCAAACATTAAGAAATTAAACATAACTTAATTCTTAAAATACAATTCAGATCCCAAATAGGAATCAGAAAATAGGTTTCTTACCTTTTGTTTCCAGCATGTGGCTGAACAGCAAGATGGGTTACTCAATCTGATGTTATGAAAAATAGGTGCTTCTTAGACTTAAGTTTTTCCTTGGTTAGAAAATAACAAACTAATTATAGGCTCCCTGTAATATTCTAAGAGGAGACAAATAGGGAGAAAAAGTAGAAAATTCAAGCCAACTTTTTTGTTTTCAAAAGGGTGGCTTCCTCCTAATAGCTGTCGAAACGGGTGAGGATTAAGGGCCGTTCTAAGACTGAAAAAAAATGGGCATCTCCCGTTTTTAGCCGTCTTGCTTTTAACTACAAATACTGTGCCCCTCATTCGCTAATACACATTGTCCTTCCTAATCTTCACAGAGCCTATCTCGTTTTCACCCTGGGATTCAAACTACTAAAAGTTTTAGTAGCGCACATCTTTCAACTTAGTTTAAATGTACTCAACCTTGAGTGAAGGCAATTTTCATTTTAATCCTGTTATCAAAATGTTCAGTAAACAAACGAAATCAGGCTTAAATTTATCCATTTACCATTCCAAAATTAAATGTCACACCCTAAAAAAACGCCTAATCTCATAAAGTGTCAGGCCTAGTTAATACCCGAATGAGAAACAAAACTTTTGTTTTAACCACTCTTTCTGCTTCTTGAACCTATTTTTAATTTACATAAAATAAATCTATACCAATTGCTTTAAGTATTTTAAGTGGGATTCTATTTTTGAATATCCCTCTTCCTCCTAACATTCCACAGGGCTCATTTATATGTATGTTAGGTGACCTTATGCAAATCTTGGGGCTCATTTCCTTCTCTTACTACTCTTGTTTTAAACCATGTTACCTGAATAGCTGTCTTAAGTTCAGCTTCCAAATATCACCAGCACCCAAGGGAAATGTTAATGGATGCAGAAAAAGAATGGCTTGATGGCTGTGACTAGCTATCAGTAAACGAGACTAGGAATTTTAGGTTAAAATCCTAATTTAAGCAAATTGAAAATTTAAAACAAGGGACTATTATCAAGTAAAAAAGACACAAAAACTGGTAGACTACAAGATATAATCACTGCTTTGACATGTTTTTGGATATAGTATAATAACCTTATGGTTGAACGGTGTTTACAAGACAAAATTCTAAAAATGATCAGCTTTTCATCAGCAACAATTCCCTGGAATAAGCAGTTATTCTTCTGGTGTACTATTTACATTTCAAAAAAGAAATTGTGTTGAGAACTCTTAATCTGTGCTGAATTTAAACAATACTTACCAATTTTTGAGATGTTTCATTGAGAATCTCAAAAACTACTACTGCCAAGTTAACATTTACCAGATCACTCAAATTTTGTATAAAAGCCTATCTTATCTAGATGATCACCAAAAATAAGCAGCATCTATAAATTTTAATAACTATTATCAAAGTATCGGAAATTTATCTTTCAGAGACTAGATTACCTGCCATCACCATGTTACATACACAATTACCTTTTTCACCCTTTCTTCTCTTCCCCTGAATATTTTTACAATTAACAAAAATTGTTTAATATCATTAAATTACCTTTCAAGAACCTTTAATTTACTAACACATAAATGCAAGTCAGATCTTATCATTTAAAGCATTAACTGATAGTCTCCCAGGTAAACTTAGAAGAGGAAAAAGGACAACCATGCATAGTTTTTTAAAAAACGTTTATTTTTCAAAGAAAACGGCAACAGCCAATTGGAAACCTACTTATTCTTCAACTCCAATTTTGTTTTCTTTAAATTTAGAAATGACTTACTGATTTACTATTTTAAACAAACCCCCTCCCACTTCCCCCTTTAAATGTTTACCATCTACTCGTGCTGAATCCTTCCAAGGAGATTGCTCCAGCGTTTATCTCCAGGTCCTCGCTTTGCTCCTTTTACCAAAAAATGCAAAACACAATTCCATCGTGCATCTTAAGGGCTCCAATCGTCAAAAATAGGAAAAAAAAAAATCTTTGGAATAGCCAATTAAGTTGAATAAAAAAAAAAAAAAAAAAATCCACACGAATGCGGTTTGGTTGGGGCAGGAATCCACTCCTATGTTCCTGGTAATCTGATCCCGCTCCATGAATCCTTGTAATTCATCCTCCCTATCCTATCCACATTATGATTTGAATCCAATGATCCAGCTCCAAGGATTGGGATCCAGTGAGCCCTCTCCAATCCAAACCTTTATAACCAGCAAAACCAAAAAAGAGGAGGCAAAATGTTAGATACTGTAATCAAAAAAGGTTTCTGGGGAATGATGAGTTATGTCTGTCATCAGTTTAACAGATGTACATCAATAACTATCAAATTCCCCAAAACAAGTTTCTGAATGGTGTTCAGATAAACTTTAGAAACTTAATCATCATAGAGACTAATTGGAAGAAGCATTTTATATTTACAATTCAACTGATAATGCCAATACTTGTTACTGTACAGCGTTATTTCAGGTTTTGTGGTTGCAAGAAATTACGTATTTGAGAAGTTTACTGGTATTGTTACCCATCTAAGTCTAAACTAAACCTAATGCTCCCATCTGCAATTTAATTTGTAAATTAAAGTGTTTCAAACATGAGTCATTTATGAATATTAGTTTAAAGGGGAAGATGATACTTAAAAAGTATATTCCCAACTAGATTATCTACACCAATATGTCGGAATTCTATAATTTGCTTTCATTTTGTCTTAAAAAAAATGAAATAGCAACGCTATATCAGTCACACAGAGGACATGCAGATTTAGCAGTATTGATATTATACTCTATCTGGTTGGAATTAAAGACTCCCTGTACCCACATGTACACCAACAGCAGGTCACACATTAACAGTTGTAACTAAGCACTGTGACAAATTAGCCAGTTCTTCCCACATTAGTCCCTATTAAAACAAAAAAAGGGGGGAAGGGAGCAAGATAAACTGTTACAAATGGGCAATATAATTTTTCCACAATTGCCAAGGTTTAAAGAGCAGAGCAATTGTAGGTAAAGATAACTGCATAAGATGTTTGCAAGTGTTTTAAGGTAGATGCATATATATCATTTTTAACGCTTGCCTTTTAGTATAAGGTCAATACTGCCAATTTCATCTGTGACAATAGCACTTGGAGTCATACCATTGCCTCCATTATTGATCTGATCCTCCTCAATCCTCCTTTTGACAATCCTAAAATGATTGAAATGTGCTCCACAATCCTTAATCCAAAGCATTCTTAATCCATCTCTTCAGATATGTCTACAGAAAGACACATGAAAAGCAAGATAAACATAAGAACTTCCCCAGGTAAGATAACCACAAATATCCCCAACATCCCCGTTCACACAAACCAGAGCAGAATAGACATTTGCACAATATCACAGTCTGAAGAGAATGGAGAATAAACTAAATTCAAACAATCCTGTCTATGACATCACTTAAAATACAATTTACCAGACATGAGGGGAATGTAGATGTTAGGAGCAAGGGGATATTACACAAGAATGCAATTCAACACTTTAGCCCATTCTGAACAAAACAGTTTGAATTAAAAAAATGAAAAGATTGTACTGAGTAAAGGAAAACTGTATACAACATGGGTTCTACAAAAAGTGTCACCAATTATCTTATGTACGAGAGCGAGATCTGCTATGACGGGGAGAATAGCGTGGTGATCCTCTGCTTCTCCTTGGGGAGTAACTGCGACTCCTGCTGTTGCTTCTGCTACGGCTTCTGCTACGACTACGGCTTCGAGATCGAGATCTTCCATAACTTGGACTTCTGGGCCCATCAACTTTAACCCGGATGTAGGCAGTTTCTCCCTATTGAATAGACAGAACTTTCGATTGAAAGATCTAAGCTTTTACCTGTGTTCAGGCATGCTGCATGAGTACAATGTAGCTAAAACCAGAAATCTGGCACTTTACTTGGGCACCCTTGCCTGAATCTTACCTGCAAAATCCACTGTTAAGACCACTGTATCCAATTCTGGCCAAAGAAAAAAATAAGTGTATAACCTACCTCATGAGATCTAAACTTAGTGTTATCCAGTTTTCGAACTGCATAGGTCATATCTTCTTTCCGTACAAACTCCACGACACCAGTGCCATCTCGGTAAACATCAGCATAACATACATCACCTGCTTCACGCATGTGATCCTTTAAATCCTGCCAGCTTCCACTTGGAGGCAGTCCTGAAAAATTGACTTTTTTTTAACACCAATCACCCTGAATTTCAAATTTAAAATTTACATTAGAACCATGTAACTAATGATTACATTTAAGGTCATGGGTAAAGAGCTAAGATTCTGGAGACTGGAGTCCAAAGTTATTTGTAAAGTAAAGGATCTTCATAGTCCAGGTACCGAAACCTAACCCGATAAACCTCCATTAAAATAACCCTTGTTTATTTTCCTAAACAAGAAACTAATGTAATTTAAGATCTAGCCTAAGAAACTTACATGTTTTTTAAAAAATATATATTTTATTGATTTTTTACAGAGAGGAAGGGAAAAAGATAGAGAGCCAGAAACGTCGATGAGAGAGAAACATCGACCAGCTGCCTCCTGCACACCCCACTGGGGATGTGCCCGCAACCAACGTACATGCCCCTGACCGGAATCGAACCTGGGACCTGTCAGTCCGCAGACCGACGCTATACCGCTGAGCCAAACCGGTCTCAGCGGAACTTACATTTGTTAAACTAGCCATGCGGGGGGGGGGGGGGGGATTTAAAGTAGCTTTTCTGTTCCTTCTTCTCATCAATCCATATTAGCAGGTAAACTCACCAGAGACAACCACTCTGTTTTCAGATCGCCTGGATGGGGGGCCGTAGCGGCCTCTGGGTGCTCCGCCACCTCCGCCCCCGCCGCCGCCTCGGCCTGTACCGCGGCCGCTTCGAGGAAACTCGACCCGCAGACGGTATCCATCGTAATCGTAGCCGTCGCGACCGTACACCGCATCTTCCGCGTCCCTGCGTGATCACAGAGCGCGAGAAGGCTAAGACGCGGGGACCCGCGGGGGCGGCTGACTCGCCCGGGACCTGGCGGGCCCCCGCACATGCGCGCCGGGGGTGGAGGCGCTCACATGCGCTGCATAATGGGAAGGGCCCCTCCCCCACCCAGAAACACGCCGAGCTCCCGACCACTACACCACACCAGCCCTCAACGCCTCAGTTTCCCGCCCCGAGCCGGAGCCGGCTCCGGGAACTTCCACGGGGGGCCCAGCCACCCGAAAGGCCGAACCGACCCAGCTCCTTAATCGACTCCTGCATGGGCGATAGCGTCTCTTGCCCCCTACCTCGGAGCCCGGTCTCCCATTCTCTAACATTAAGGCCTTGGCGCTCTCCCCAACTACTCCAACCGATTTCCTCAAGGCCGCGAGCCCCAGGTCGCCTCACCGCGGGTCCTCGAACTCAACGAAGGCGAAGGGTGGTCCTCCGCGGCGATTCTTGAGGTCGATGTCGCGGATAGCGCCGTATTTGTAGAACACGTCCTCAATGTCCTTGGTTCGAATGTCTGGAGGTAAGTTACCCACGTAGATGCGACAATCATTGTTCCCTGCCGGGCCACGGATCACACCACCTCCGGACATGGCGACGACGACGACGAAAAAGCGCGGACTCGAGAACAGACCTTCCCACCAAGCCTAGCGCACGGGAGAGCGAACCTGCAGCGACACCACGGGTCCCGCGGCCCGTCCAAAATGGCGCCTTTATCTACTCGGCGCACGGATATGGGGGAGGGAAGTAGAGGAGCGGGAGGAAGCTGTATTTGATTTCAGTGCGCACGCGCAAGAGCGTAACGGGACTGCGAAAGTACGCTCACGTACGCGCGACGTCACCCTCCGCGCGAAGGGGAAAAAAGTTCCCTGTGTTCCCGATTTGCCAGTAGTTTGGTGAGGGAGTGACTAGCTTTTGATAGAAAGATACAGAGCCCTCGTGAAAGGATCATTAACCCCTGTCGAGCCTTAGGAGGTAGTTTCCTCAGGAAAAAAGCCTATTAGAGCAACTAGGATTTGGTAAAACCTACCCTAGAGCCTGTCCCACCATGCACTGCGGCGGTAACGGCCTTTGGCGGGAAAGACTCCTGGGGGCGGAGTCAAAGGGACGCGTAGGCAGTTCCGAAAACCCGGGCTTCCTCGGAGAGTGCGCCCAGCTCAGGAATTGCGCTACGTTTGATTCAATCTAGAATCAAGGGGTGACTGTCTTCCTGCCCCAGGGATATGAGGCATTTTGCAGAGATACCATAAAACATTATTGAAACTGAAGAAATCCAGGGGAATGGGAAAATAAGGAAGGAGCGCTAAGAGTCACGGATAAAGTTAGTACACATATCCGCAGTAATAGCCCGGAAAGTTCCTAGAGATGGATTGCAAATTTGATTCTGATCATCCCAGAAGTCACAGTAAAGAAGGGAACACGATTTTATTCAAAATCCAAAGTGCCTTTGAGATTAAAAAAAAAAAAAAATGGCTTAGAAGGGCATTATTTCTTAGTTTTAAAAGTTGATTGCATTTTACAAATGTACATGTACTCTCTGTGATGGTTTCCAAAATTATGCGTATATGTGCGAGTACTTTCTTCTGTAAAGAGGATTTGAAATTTTAATAAGATTCTGAAAAGGGCCTGTAGATCCCAAAAGGGGAAATAACCTCTGAAAATTTTATTGGGAAGGACAGATTGATTATCCTTCAGTGGTACTTTTTGAAACTGAGCTTTTAATTAAAAAGACAAGAACCTGATCATTTTTAAAATGAGAAGCTGAAAAAAAAAAAAAAGAGAGAGAGAGAAGCTGACCAAAAAGGACATGATTTTTAACGAATTTATTCAGTTTCTAGCGCTGTCCTATTCGGTTAGTAGCAGAAGAAATGAGAATTTATTTTTACATTGCAGGTATTTTATTCAATAGTTATTTACTGAGCATATTTTCTTTCTGTTCAAACATTCATCCATCAATTTAATTTATTTAGGTTTATCTTCTGTTGATTAATGTTAAGTCAATGATAACTGAAGTGATTTAAACAGGAGTGCTTTTAACTTCAGGACATTTTCATTCCAGAAAAATAAGAAAATCGAATTTGCTTTGATTTATACTTGTCTGTTTGAATTAATGCAGTAATTTCTGATTTTGTTCAGCTCAGAGGAATACAAGGTAGACGTTAATGCAGAGTGAATAGGACATTCTTGTTTTTCTATCAGCTTCTTTTGTATTTGAATAGAACCTGTGTTTTGGGGTCCATCTTCAGGTCAGGATTTAGCAGGAAAAGTCTGGTTGGCTCTTTATCAAGATCTCCCAGGATGGCATTAGCTTAGTGATTATTACAATTAATACTATCCATGTACCAGAGTTGATTAATAGATTTTAGTCCACAAGAACGAAAATAAACCAAACTATTTGTTCATTTGTTGGTGGTAGGGCAGATTCATTTTTAATAACCAGGATACTCAAATTGTTCTTGGCAAGACTGGAAAGCATAACAGGCATTTGCTTGGTAAATGAGAAATTAAAACAAAATGAGTTGAGGCATTTTGAGAGATACTTCATTCAGATCATGGTGAGACCTGTTAAACAACAGAGTATATAGACTCCTCAATGACAGGAAAATTCATACCCCCTGGATTTTGTGTCTGTTCCTGGACAGAGCTGGGTAAGATTGGCAATTCTCTTTCTTTAAAATAATATATACATGCACATATATTTTTTTGTTACTGATTTCAGAGAGGAAGGGAGAGGAAAAGAAACATCAATGATGAGAGAGAATTGTTGATCGGATTTATTAAATATGGATTTTACCCATTCTCAGAAGCTGATTTATTTTCAACACTGTCAACGGTTATGAAAAGTTACTTTTTCAAAAAGAAACTTTCAAAATAATTTTGAGTCAATTTGGTGAGTATATATCCTGTCAGCACTATATTTTCCCCTGGAAATAATTTCTTGGGGGGGAAAGAAATTAAAAAATTTAATTACTGTTAGGGTTGAAATGAGAAGACAGTTTTTCAGTGATTTGCAGAACATTTAAAAATCTATAACTGTGATGATAGCTCTGCAAATAATACTAAAAATCATTGAATTGTGTAGACCTACAGTAAGTGAATTATATAGTATGCAAATTATAACTCAGAACTTATTTTAAATGTCTGGGGGAAAAATATCTTCACAATCAGCAAAGTCACTCTCTAGTACCATTCCTCTAAATGCATTATTGGGGTTTGGGGTGTTCTAGAGTAATTTGCACTGAAATACAGCTCCCCTAATCTGGAAATACTGTTTATAATATTCGTGCATCTTCACTGTCTTCCCTGGAAATAACTTACATTTACTAGGTAAAGAGACACAAAGATTAGGAATATTTTATTGTACTGTGATTAGGAATTATCTCCAGGAACAGTTCACTTGCATATCTCTATTCCAGAAATTTTCAATTCGAGAGATTTTCAACCAGTGTTTTGAAACATGCAGATGATTTTAAGAGCTGTTTTCTGGCAAAATCATACCCTATTGTCATCAATAATGGAACAATAAGGATGGAAAGCATTAGCTAAAAACAAAACAAGGGGAATCAAAGAGTGAGGGAGGCCAGTCCTAAAATAAGATTACCAAAATACATTATTAGATGACATCTTTGAGTTTGAAAAGGGGCCATCCTGATTATACTATGAAATGAAAAACAATTTTCATCATTTGACCTCTTTTCCCTTTGTCAAATAAAGAAATCACAACAGCCAGTACTACAATATCATCAAGTGTGAATGAATCAATTATACCTATTTTTTGTCAGATAGGCAAAAAATATAATACATTTTTTTGTGTGACACAAATTTAGTAATTCGTTTTTGTGTGCCATGATATGAAAAGGTTGAAAATCACTGCTCTCTTCATTGTTCCATTTGTTTTGTAGATACTCTCTGAAAAAGGAAGAAATAATATATATCGTTTAATCTATATTTGTCTCATCTTCCCTAGTAAACTATGTTGAAGGCAGATTTCTGTTTTATTTCCTTTATTACCAGTAAATTCTCTCTTCAAATAAATATTATTGACAGTTTACTGACTGCTCTTTTATTTTTATTATTATTATTTTTTTTACTGCTCTTTTAAAAAGGTGGGATGGTAGATGAACCGGATGTTGTTTCTTTGGAACATCATCATATTGTCAGTGGATAGACGGAATGGTACAATAATTATTTTTCATTTCACGGTATAATCAGGATGGCCCCTTTTCAAACTCAAAGATGTCATCTAATAATGTATTTTTGGTAATCTTATTTTAGGACTGGCCTCCCTCACTCTTTGATTCCCCTTGTTTTGTTTTTAGCTAATGCTTTCCATCCTTATTGTTCCATTATTGATGACAAAAGGGTATGATTTTGCCAGAAATCAGCTCTTAAAATCATCTATAAGGAAGAGATATATTTTCACCATGTCTTTCTCTTCCTAATTGTTACTACCTCTCTCCTTCTTGCTGCTCAGTTCTCTCTCTTAGAAATTGAAACTCAGCTGCATATTGTACATTTCCTAATTTGGTTGAGTAATGGCTCTTTAAGGAATTATATTTTTAAAATATGGCAGATATGCTTTATTTGCTAAAAATGCTATCTATTTTGGCAATTTAATCTTAAGGCCTGAGTCCTATATAAATGTTAGCTATTTTATTATTAGTAGTAGTTATATGTTAACACTGCTGCCAATTGGGTTAGAAATAATTTCAATAAATTTTTTTAATTTGAAATTTTGAGAGTGTGATTGTTTTTTCTCTTTATTATTTTAGAAGATACCCCAGATTAGCTGAAAACTCTCAGAATTACTTTTCTAAATTTGCTTGCAAAATAGACTACATGCCCATAAGCCTAAAATACAGGGTGGGGCAAAAGAAGGTTTACTAGTACAGTTGTTTGTATGGAAAGTAATACAATAACTAACAGTACAAGAATAAACCCTGGTATTTTTTAAAAATATATATTTTATTGATTTTTTACAGAGAGGAGGAGAGAGGGATAGAGAGGCAGAAACGATGAGAGAGAAACACTGATCAGCCGCCTCCTACACACCCTCCACCGGGGATGTGCCCGCAATCAACGTACATGCCCCTGACCGGAATCGAACCTGGGACCTTTCAGTCCGCAGACCAACGCTCTACCACTGAGCCAAACTGGTTTTCGGCTAAACCCTGGTATTATGTGAACTCACAACTAAACCTGTTTGCCCCACCTTGTATTGATTTATCTGGCCCTTACAGAAAAAATTTGCCAGTCTGAGAAGAAAATAGCCTGCTTTTGTAATTTTTTGCTTAAACCTAAGTAAAAAATTCAGTTTTGTCATGTTCTCTCTCTCTCATATGTGTTTTTGTCATGGGTAAGAGCTTACATTGTTAGGAAGTTGTAAACATAAATAATACACATTTTTAAGTGCTATGCTGCTGCTACATGCTTCATCGGACATTGCTACAGTTTAGTGATAAGGTTCAAAGACCTGGTGGAAACAAACTTCTTTGCTGGTCTAACAAGCCTAGAACAGAAGTTTTTGCTCTGCTGTAATTGGTTGATTTTTTTGGTTGGTTTGTGGTTTTTTTTTGTTGTTGCCTCAAAATGCTCAGGGCAAGGGTGCGAGTTTCTGTAATCATTCTGGCATTGAAATGATGTTGCATGCAAAGAATCCATACAGGTTTTGTTCTAAGTAAATATCTACTAATGTCTACTCACTGGAATTTCCAGATGACATTTCCAAAATTTGCAGATTGTGTTCTACCGTTTTGGAGTCCCACCAGTTTTCAGACTGGTGCTGGTTCCACCATGCAGGCCCCATGAGGGCTACTAGATGTGGTGAGCAGTATAGTCAACAATCTATAGACCCATGCCTGTGGGATATTTCCTTGTCTGACTGCAGTTTCTTCTAAGTTAATGTCTGCTCTTTGTAGAATGCAGACTCCAGGGGAGAGAAAACTATTTCCCTTGGCTCGTTGGGATCTATGTTCATATAAGTTGACTGAGAATGAGAATGTTTGCCTTTATAGGAATTTCCTCTCTTTTATGCAGGAATACAACCTCTCCCTCTGCCTCAGGTCAACATGGGCCAACATCAATATATTTTCCAAAGTTTGGATTGTTCACTATTAACACCACATGTAGGGCATTCTCAGTACATATATAAGGTTGAATCTTGCCAGCCAAACATGGTCCAGGACATTTTTCCTTTTCCAATCTCAGTTCCTCTAGTAAGTGATAAAAACCAAGTCTGAATATCCTTCATGTGGTCTTTTGGATCTTCGTTTCCGATACAGTGCAAGCCACAGCTTAAATATTAATAAGAACATACACATTCCTGCAAAGCATCTACATCTGTACAGAGATAAGAAATATTTCTATCTATACAAAGCCCCCATAATTTTGTGGTGGTAGGTGGTCTTCACCAAAAACAATAATTTATATGCCTAAGTAGTATATTCAGCTTCTTAGCCTAAAATTTCTGCATTTAGAAAAATGCTTCATATTCATCCCTGCCCTTCTCACCCAAGGACACATTTTTCTGGTTTTTACTAATGACACTCAAATCTCCAATCTGGGTTTGTTATCAGGCTTAAAATTCCCACTAAGGGGTTCATTCCTCAAAAGGGGGCATGCAGGAGGCAGGTGTGGCTCAATTGGTTGAAGTGTCCTGTACATTGAAGGGTTGCAGGTTTGATTCCAGGTCAGGGCACATACTCAGGTTGTGGGTTCAGTCCCCAAATATGGCATGTTTCTCTCTTATCTTTCTTTTTCTTAAAAAAAAAAAAAAAAAAAGTACTATTAAAATAATTTTTTCCAAAATGAGTATTGGTTTGTTTGTTTATTTATTTATATAGTAAAGGTGGAAATTTATTGAAAAACAAGTACAGACTCCCATGTGGGGAGGAGGGAATAATCTCACAGCACAAACTCCCACATGGGGAGGGGGAAGGAGTCCCCAACGAGTGTTGCTTTAAATTTGTGCAACTAGAGAGCCCCTAACCTCAAAGTAATCTAAAGGATTATCAGATCTCCCACCTTAATAGATGCAGTGACTGCTTACCAACCTAAAATGTGTTTTCCTAGCTTCCCCTGAATCCATGTTTTTTTGTTAGTTTGTTTTAACAGATTTTTAAATTGATTTCAGATAGGAACTGCGAGGGAGAGAGAGAGCTAGAAACATCCATGATGAGAGAGAATCATGGTTCTGCTGCCTCCTGCATGCCCCCGATTGGGGATGGAGCCCGAAACCCAGACATGTGCCTTGACAAGGGAATCAAACAGTGACCTCCTGGTTCCTAGATCCATGCTTAACCACTGAGCCACATCATCCAGATAAATCCAGGGTTTTTTAAAAATATGGACATTTCTGTTAATAATGCTTTATCAAGTCACAATTCTGGAGTTTCTTATAAGTTCTTAGTTTACAAATATGCATTAGAATATTGGGGCTTTAGTTAATTTCCCACCTGACAATGTGCTTTTAAAATTCTCTAACTGCACTTAGAAAAAATACATTTTTCTAGGTGTTTATGCAACAATTTGTATTCAACTATTTGAATGCCAAGGCCATGCCCCAAGAGATTCAATATTCCCTACAGTGTTTCAATAATTTTTTAAAATATGTTTTTATTGATTTCAGAGAGGAAGGAAGGAGAGATAGAAACATCAATGATGAGAATCATTGATCAGCGGCCACCTGTGTGCCCCCTACTAGGCTCGAACCCGCAACCCAGGCATGTGCCCTTGACCAGAATCAAACCCAGGACCATTCACATGCCAGTGGTCTATCCACTGAGCCAAACTGGCTAGGGCATGTTTCAATAATTTTTGAGGCTTTGCCTTAAATAAAAATAAGTACTTGTTTTGAGATGGCATAAAGTAGTAGAGGCTCTAACTATATTTTGCACCATACCAAATACTTAAAGTCATTTCCAAAGTTTACACTACGATAAACAGCAAATATAAAACAGTATAGTTAAAAATACCTATAACTGCCCAGCAGGCAGGGTTCAGTGGTTAAGCATTGACTTATGAACCAGGCAAGTGGTCACGGTTCGATTCCCAGTCAGGGTTGTGGGCTTGATCCCCAGTGTGAGGTGTGCTGGAGGCAGCCCATCAATGATTCTCTGTCATCATTGATTTTTCCAACTCTATCTCCCTCCCTTCCTCTCTGAAATCAATAAGAATTTTAAAAAAACACTATACTAACCAACTTTTCTTAGGCAAGGCTGTAATAATAAACAGCCTCCCAAATCTCAGTGGTTTAATAAAGAAACAGGTTTATTTGTTTATATTACGTTAGCAACCATGCATCAGCAGAGGCACTATACGTATTATTATGGAACCCGGGAGTCTGGTACAGAGGAAAGATGGGCTTTGAACAAAATGGGTTTGGGTTTAAATCCCTTTTACTAGCTGTCTGATCTTGCACAACTTTCCTAACCTGCATAAGCTTCTGTTTCTTCACCCTTAAAATGTGGATAAGAGTACTTTTGGAGCCCGGATTGTTTTGGCTCAGTGGATAGAGTGTTGGCCTGCAGACTGAGGGATCCCAGGTTTGATTCTGGTCAAGGGCATGTACCTTGGATAAGGGCACATCCCCAGTAGGGGGCGTGCAGGAGGCAGCTGATGGATGTTTCTCTCTCATCAATGTTTCTTTCTATCTCTCCCTCTCCCTTCCTCTCTGTAAAAAAAGTAAAAAAAAAAAATCTATTTTTTAAAAATAAAAAATAATTTTCCCATATTTTTTTTTAAAATTACTTTTGGAGTTGTGGAAATTAAATGAAGTAACATGTGGAAATCAACTGGTGGTAGAGAAGTCTGCACATGGAGGTTCTTAACAGCGGTTCCTATTTAGGCTCTGATCACCTAATGTCCTTGGATTTTCAACATTTAAGGTTCAGATGTTGTTCTGTTATATTCTTCTTTGGAAGAAAGGATAAAAAGTGAAACTCAAGTTAGTCTGTCTTGTGGATAAATAACTTAATGGAAAAGAATGGTAGAGTTCTTGCCAAAATTAAGTTGTTTTGGGATTCTTTTGAGGGGGAAGATATGGCTGATGCTGAAAAAGAGTTGGGAAACAAAAGTGTCCCTGCCATTTGGCCTTTAGTGCGACCCAAACATATAGCTGGAGGAGACGGGTTAGCCCTTTTGTCTTTCTATGTTTCCTTTTTTTTTTTTTTTTTAAATATATTTTATTGATTTTTTACAGAGAGAAAGGGAGAGGGACAGAGAGCTAACATCGATAAGAGAGAAACTGCCTCCTGCACACCCCCTACCGGGGATATGCCCGAAACCAAAGTACATGCCCTTGACCTGAATCGAACCTGGGACCTTCCAGTCCACAGGCCAACGTTCTATCCACTGAGCCAAACCAGTTTCGGCTGTCTTTTCTATGTTTCTGAAGAATGTTTCCCGTGTGGAAAAGCTGACAGGATGCCATAAATCTCCTAATGAATGTAATGCTTTTCTCTGTTGCTTGGGGCTTATCTGTGTGTGTGTTTTTTAACCATCAAGTAGTTGGGAAAACATCTCAGGTTCCCCTTGCTAATCTGTTTGGTGTGCCAAGCAGCAGCCTATTGGAAAAGTACAGACTTTGGAGTCAAACAGATCTGAATTTGAATCCTGACCATTCCACTTATTAGTTATATTATGGTGGACATCTAAACTAATGTCCTTTTACTCATCAATTCATCTGTTAGTGCACTCATTCTCATTCAGAACATCTATTGAGTACTCCCACTATGCCAGGCCCTAGGCTGGACATCAGGGGTACAGAGTTAAAGAAACATGACACCTGCCAGGACAATTTGCCCTTGGTCTATAACCATAGCCTGCAAACTTTCCCAACCATTCATATTATTAAGAAAACATTGGAGCACAAACCCCTCACATATGTACATTTTTAAAAGGTACCTGACTTCTAGACTGTTACATTGTGTACATAATAAGATATTTGATTTAAAAATATATAGCATCCTGGTCAGGTGGCTAAGTTGATTGGAGCCTCACCCCATATACCACAAGGTTTTGGGTTTGGTTCCTGGTCAGGGCACTTATCTATGGGTGTTGCTCTCTCACATTGATGTTTTTCTCTCTCCTCCTCTCTAAAAACATATTCTTGGGTGAGGAATGTGTAGAAGTAGATATGAATCAGATATAGGTATATATAGATATAGATAGTATCACATACCACCTAGTGCATACATCCAACTTTAGAGATCAGAAGTATCCTAGTGGTAAGCTTTCACTTTCCATATCATCAAAACTGTAATGATGAAATCTTTCTAATGGTATTTTTTTTTTTGTAGTCAGTAATTTTGATGCATTGGTTTTGATTGATTATCGTAATCTTCCAATGGTGCTGGAGGGAGATATTTGGAACACGTATTGAAAGCAAGGAGATGAGAGCAAGGATTAGAACCTGTGTCTCCATGTTCTTTCTCTGTGTCCTCTCAGTACCCAGCCCCACTCTCCAGAGGCTAAAGCTAGGTGACCATGAACCTTTGTGTATGGTTATTCATAAAGTGAATCACTAGAGCCAAGTATAGTGCTCAAAGCTTCCTGTGCATTTTATTTAATCCTCATGACAAGCCTATTGTTACCTCCCATTTTATAAATAATAAACAGAGGCACAGAGAGGTTAAGAGTCTAGCTCAAGGTCAACCAATTAGCCAAACAGCTGTGTAGGGTTGGTACCCATAGATGCCCAGTCTTTAATGCAAACTGAGCACTGATGTCTACTCTAATGATCCTAGGTTGATCTGAATGGGGTTCTCAGATAGGCTTCTGACTGGGAAGGAGGATAGACATTGTGGCCCTCGATACCAGAGTGAGGCCAAAACAGTCACCCAGTAGCAAGTAATCCTAACATCTCTTGGCCAAGTTCTTGGAATGCAGGAGTCAGCAGTCTCTCCTAAGTGATGAAATTTCAGTTTGGTTTGGGTTTTGAAAATATCATTGCAACTAGCCCTTTGCCCTGGCTCTCCTTTAGAAACTTGTTCCGTGGCCCCAGATGAACCCAGAGCCTTTTGTATTCAGTGAAAGCTTGGGCAGCAGCACCTTTAAAATATAATACTTGAATCATTTGAAGCAGGGCCTCAAGTCAAATTGTTGCCATAAAAACACAGATTCTGGGACTCAGAGATACAAAGAAAAAAAAAGGATAAAGTTTCTTTTGCTGGTAGAGATGCTCATAGAAGCCCAGCAATCCTATCTCTGTGTAGGGCCAAAGGAGAGAAAATGTATGTAAAGGGTAACAGAAGAGATGCCATAATATGTCATCAAATTTAGATCACTTGGCCCTAGGAATTACCTGAGAAACAGAGGTTTGCTTAAAAGCAGGGTTAAAGTGAAAATCACTGAACTTTGAACTGGAAAAAAAATTTCAAAATCACCCAGTCTAATAATTTTATGACAGAAGGAAAGAGGCCCAGAGAGGGAGGCAGCTTCCTGAAGGTCACTGATCTGAAGAATTTCAGGCCACTGCTCACAGCCCTGCCCCACCTGGCTAAGCCGGGGGGAGGGTGTAAACAGGTAAGGAGGAAAGTGCAAAGCATCTTCAGGAATGCCAGTAAACAGAGCAGCTTAGCTACAGAACAAGAAAAGGTTGTTGAAAGAAAGGCACTGCCCAAGATTGGATAGAGCCAGCCCAAAGGTAACAACAGGGAGTCCAGGAGATTCATACTTGAGGAAGGGGCAAGGCAGGGAGGCCAGTGAGGACACTATTGGGGAAGGTGTGTGCTAGAAGTCCTAGGATTTTATATTTTACCTCCTAATGCTGAATCGGACACAACACAGCAATTAAAATGTTTGCTTCCATTAAATTCCAAATGTGATGTAAAATTAGTGCTTTTCCCCCTGCCTCCATTCAGGCTGAACACTTAGTAGGCAACATTTCTGTCCCTCCTCTCCATCTTTTTAATGGTGGTTTCTGTTGCTTCTGGTTTGAGAGTGGGAAGAAGCAGGAACATGCCCACTTAATTGGTCCTGACATGGGGATTTGACATTGATGTTCTCAGAACTGGGCAGGTTTTTAAAGCTGACAATTTCATGGGTACTTTATATACCACCCCATCATAATCAGTTCAGACAATTATAACAAAGTATCACAGCATGGGTGGTTGATAGTCAGCAGGAATTTATCACATTTCTAAGGTCAGGGTGCCAGCACAGACAGATTTTAGTGAGAACTCTCTTCTGGGTTGCAGACTACTGACCAGTCTCATTGTATCTTCACAGGGCAGAAAGCCAGCCAACAAGCTCTTTGGTCTCTTATGAGGACACTGACCCCATTCATGAGGGCTCCACTCTTTTGACCTAATCACCTTCCAAAGGTCCCACTTGCTAATACCATCACATTGGGGGGTAAGATTTCAACATATGAATTTGGGCGGGGGGGGGGGGGGGGCGGGGAGAGTGTGGAGGAGAGAGACATAAACACTTGGTCCAGAACACCTCTGTTACTGGGGATCTTTCACCTGCATTATTCTGGCTCATCGACTACTTCTTCCTCCATACCTCCATACCTCATACGCTATACCTCCAGTTTCTCTCTCTCTCTCTCTCTCTCTCTCTCTCTCTCTTTTTAATATATATATATATATATATATATATATATATATATGTATGTGTATGTATATATATATTTGATTTTTTACAGAGAGGAAGAGAGAGGGATAGAGACTTAGAAACATCGATGAGAGAGAAACATCGATCAGCTGCCTCCTGCAACCTCTCCCCACCACTGGGGAATTGAACCCGGGACCTTTCAGTTTGCAGGCCAACGCTCTATCCACTGAGCCAAACCGGTTTCGGCCCTCCAGTTTCTCATGGCTGAGATATCTTTTTGCCATTCTTGGCTATTCCAGACCAAACCTCATGGCTCTCAACTTAGCCTCAACAACTCTGAGTATAGTTACTTCCCAAGTGTAAACCTCTCCTCTCCCGTGCCTCTTGCCATTTTGATTTCTCAGGCTTGACAACCTGAGGTAGGGGAGGAATGGAACTTCTAGCACAGCATTCTCCAAAGATTTCTCATCTCAAATCTTACCTTCATCTCTTCTGAACCTTAAATATTCTTTGCCACTTACTTTGCAAATCCTGATCTAGCAGCTTCACTTTGACATTTGATATTTATTGTGATTCAGCTGGAACTTCTAATGTCAACATTTAATTTCATTTTACTTAAGACACCTTGTGAACCAAAATATTGGTTCCACACATTTCCCTCCAGCTCCTATTTGAATCCTGAGCATTAATATGACATTTACTTCTATTTTTCAAGCATAAGATACCGGATTTATTTCCCATGCCCCACATCTTCTAGATCTAAATCTGTGAGAGAGGGGCTCTAATTAAAGGGGGGTGGGAAGAGGGAGACAGTAGTTCAATCAAATTCTGTAAGGCCTTGAGGCAACCCTGTGTGGCACTCTAACTCCAGAGAGGAGTTGCTGTTCCTCCCTCACACTTCAGGATGCAGTGTGAAGTGGTGGGACAGTGGCAGGGGGCAGACTTCTTCAAGGACAGACTGAGACATTGTGGGGACTCCCTGCAGGAAGAGACAAGAGCCAAAGGAATTCAGGAACTTGAGCCATACGTGACCTTGAGCAAGTTACTTCTCAGGCCCAATCTGGAGACAGTGAGTGAAGGACCAGTGCTATCCCAACTTCATCACATCCCAGAAAACCCAAGTTAAAGCCCCTTTAATACGTTATGTAATTACTAGGTTTCATTTTCCAATATATTTTTTGAAATAGTGAACCCATCTCTCTTTGCTTCTACTTTTACTGTGACTCAGATTCTTATTTCTGAGTTTTCTTGCTGTGCCCCTTATTCTTTCGATAATGTTGTTTTCATCTTCTCTTGCCTCTGGTTTCTTAATGTGCCCTGTGAATTATATTCACTCGCTCAGACAGGGGTGTGGAGGAAGCATAGGCCAGGAAACCCAGCAAGCTCTAGCTAATGCATGGGAGCCTTTAGCTTGTTGATTACTACAATTGTTGCCTAGTGGAACAGTGAGCCATTAGCTGGGTTCTTACCCTCCTATTAGTATACTCTATAATTTAATCACAATTAGACTCCCAGAAACATAGAAAGAGGAAACAAGTAAGCAAAGGAGGCAGATGGCACAAAGCAACAGCAGCTGGGAGTTTTTAATCAAAGGCACTGTTTTCGGAAGGTATACAGCCAAGGGAGGGCGAGGTAAGAGCTTAGAATGAGGTCATTGGGGAAGTGATTAAAGGTACTTTGAGTTTTACTTTCTGGCATTGAGGTTGGGGTCAGCTGAACACTGACATCAGGGGCTGAGCTGAGCTGGCTTGTTTAATAGCAATAGGGATGGAAGGAGGTCTTGAGAGGTGATCCCATGTCCCTTCACCCCTCTCCTCAGAATCTGCAGAAGGAAGGTCCTAGAGGAGGTTTTTCTTTGTCTCCCTTGGCTTTCTCCCTTAGGGTCCAAAGCAAGCCCATGACTGTACATATGCTGGGATCAGCCTCCTTTCTGCGGCCTCACAGAAGATGACCATTTCCACTGGCTATGTGTCCTACTGAGAAATGTAGATGCAGGCAGTGTGTATAACTAGGGCTGGAAGTAGAAGACATTGTGTGATAGAGGACATTTGAGGAGGAGGTCCTTAGACCCTTCCACAGGACTGTTGTCCTACTCAAGCTTCAGAAACCTAGGTTGTAGTGTAAAGAGAGGAACCCCATCACCTGAGCCCTCAAATGACAAGGAAACTATTATATATCCCACTCCTGCATGGAACTGATCCACACACAAAAAGAGCCAAGTGTGAAAATTCAGCCTAGTCCAGTCCTTCTTTATCCTATATAAGAGTAATATGCAAATAGACTGATTGGCAGAATGACCAGGTCACTATGGCGCACACTGACAACCAGGGAGCAGATGCTCAATGCAGGAGCTGGCCCCTGGTGGTCAGTGCACTCCCACAGGGGGGGCGCTGCTCAGCCAGAAGCCGGGCTTGCGGCTGGCGAGCGCAGCGTAGCGGCAGTGGTGGGAGCCTCTCCTGCCTCCACAGCAGCGCTGAGGATGTCCGACTGTTGACTTAGGCCCCAGAGTGGGCCTAAGCCGTCAGTCAGATATCCCTTGAGGGTTCCCAGACTGTGAGAATTTTGTGCAATAGGCCTCTAGTTCAATAACAGCCACCTTTGGCCAAGAGTATTGTGGGGATGTGGTGAGGAGTGGGGGGTGGAGGAGTCTGGAACAAGGCAGGGTAAGGAAGAATTTGGGAGACTGAGCAACTATAGGCAAAATTATTAAATACTTTGGAAGCATCCATGACTCTTTATTCTCTCTACTGCTCTTAACAATAAGGATTCAGTACTCCTATCAGTCCACGAATCCTGTATAATAAAAGGCTAATAAACAAATTGTCCCCTTGACCGGGATCTTAGGACCTACGTACAGCCGACCTCATCCCCAATCAGCCCCCTGAACCCCAATCAGGGCGGGCCGGCCGGACCCAAACCTTGCATGAATTTGTGCACTGGGCCTCTAGTGTATTTAATAATTGGACACCCTAATGGATATTAGAAGAAGTTTCTTCCATATTCCAGAAGATTCTGGAAACCAAGGCTTCTTTCCTCAAATCAGAAGGCAAGACCTGGGGGCATGGGAAAGAGGATTTTTCCCTCCTTCTGACTTTCTTGGCATCAAACTCTCCACTTCTCATGGTAACCTTGTGATCCTAATTGGGGACTTTCCAGGACAATTCCAGTTTCAAATCTTACCCTATTGTCCTCATAAGTACTTGTGAGGCCACATGTCCTGATTCTATTGTGGAAAGAGCCATAAGTACAATTCTAGCTCAGAGTATTTCCTGTCCAGCTGAGTCTACATAAATCTTGCCCTTCCCTGGCACCTAGGCATAGTGGTATTTGGAAGATTTGCTGGAATTCCAGCTAAGGAAAAATTAGCTTGCGGGTTGGTGTAGGAGCAAAAGATAGGTGACCTTTTTTGTTTTTTAAATATATTTTTATTAATTTCAGAGAGGAAGGGAGAGGGAGTGAGAGTGAGAAACATCAATGATGAGAGAGAATCATTGATTGGCTGCCTCGTGCAGGCTCCTTACTGGGGATTAAGCCCACAACCTGGGCATGTGCCCTTGACTAAAATCCAACCCAGGACCCTTCAGTCAACAGGCTGATGCTCTATCCACTGAGCCATGCTAGCTAGGACTGACCTATTTTTTTTAAGCTTGATTCTAAAGCCCCCGCAGACAAAAATCCACCCTCATGATAGAGATTCAGACCTGTTTTCGTCTTTAAGCCTCAGACAAGGGTACATGGTTTCATCCTTTAAGCTGTCTTTCTCCCACCAGTTCTTTGATAAAAATCCCTTCAATAGGTATGGAGCCTTTTCCTCTATAATGAGAGAGGAGAGTTAACTGGCCTCTTCCTCTTGGAACACTGTTTTTCACACTGAAGGTCTCAACCTACTGTTGAGTCATGAAATCAATTGAGTGGGTTCTGACCTCTGGCAAAACCAAAACTATAGCCCTGGCCCAGCAGCTCAGTTGGTTTGAGCATCATCCTGATATGCCAAGGGTGCAAGCTAGTTCCCCGGTCAGGGCACATACAAGAGTCAACCAACGAATGCATAGATAAGTGGAACAACAAGTTGATGTCTCTCTCTCTTTCTCTTCCTCTCTAAGATCAATCAATCATTATATATTTTATTTATTTATTTATTTATGAAATATATTTTATTGATTTTTTACAGAGAGTAAGGGAGAGGGATAGATAGAAATATCGATGAGAGAGAAACATCAATCAGCTGCCTCCTGTACACCCCCCACTGGGAAAGTGTCCGCAACTAAGGTACATGCCCCCAACCAGAATCGAACCTGGGACCTTTCAGTCCACAGGCCGATGCTTTATCCACCGAGCCAAACCAGCCAGGGCAATCATTATATTTTTAAAATTTTTCAAAAGTATGTAGATAGATATAGATATAAATATAGAAGAGAGAAGAGATGGGGATAGAACATATCAGAATATATCACACTTGATTTGGATAAGTACTGACTTGTGGAACTCTTGTTTCTGTTTTATCTACCTATATGTATGTGTGCCTTGGGTCACTATGTCAAATGTATTTTTTGCCTGCAGGTCACAGTATAAATAAAAGTCCAAGACTGCTGTCTTAGGAGAGGCCACACAGTTGCACATGTGACTGAAACTGCTAAGGCAGACTCTCCCCTGAGCTGGTTGCACAGGGAGGAGAAAAGAACAGCAGGCACCCGAGCACCTGTGAGGGTGAGGACAAACAGTGCAGAAGGAGAGAGGAAAGGGCTTAAGCAGAAGTCTACTTCCCATCGTCTCCACAGCAGCAGCCAGGCCGCCCTGAGTGCCAGCAGCTCACCAGGCACTCTGCCAGCAGCTCACCAGGGACTCTGAGCTATCCCTTTCAAGTCTCATCACGTCCATAAGGAAGATGAATATTATTATTATTATTATTATTATTATTATTACTGTCTCTATTTTATAGATGGGGAACCTGAGGCTCAGAAGGATAAATAACTTGCCTGAGGTCACACAGCTTGTACATGGCAGACAGAATTTGGTCTCACACCCAGGTGTGCCCTATTTTTCAGTGCATGCTCTGATGCAAACACAGCAAGCAGCTCTTCTTCGGCCTAAGAACCTAAGAACAGGGTTTGGAGTTGGCTCAGTATCAATGATAAAGGTTGGCTAGCCAAGGACCTTGCCTGGGAGCACAGGGCAGGCAGGGTCAGGAAGCAAAGGAGCCTAGGGTTTGGAGCTCAGGCTGCGGACTGGGGGCTACGAGGGTGGCAGCCCTCCCCTAACCCCGCTCCTGCTTGCTGCAGGCTGCGGCTTTGCCACAGAACATGCTGCTAATTATAACCAAACAATGAGCAATCACAGCCGCACTGGCGGTTTAGCTCTGGTTAGAGGTCTGGCAGGCTTTTCATTCCAACTTCCCTGCCGCCTGAAGGCATGGGGAGCTCTGGGCCCCAGCTCCCCCCTCCCCTTCCTGCTCCTTCTCCTCCAAGCCTGGTCCATCCAGTTCTGCCACTGCTTCCTTAGCTCCTAAGATGCAGGCTCTGTGTTCAATACAGCAGGGGGGTGTGGAGGAAGAATTTTATTCTTGCCTTCAGTGAGCTCCTAGTCCTCCCAGCAATCTCCTGAGTAGAATAAAAAAACCAGGTCCCTTTGAGCCTGGTGGAGAGGAGAGAGGTTTTGGACAGCCAAGTGTCCTTGGCTGCTTCTCTCTGAGGTCCTTTCTTGGGCGCTGTGAACATTTATTTCTGCCGTTCAATAATGTGGGCACAAAAGTGCTTGCTCTGTATAGACAATCGCTAGCGGTGCTCATTTCTACAGGATGTCCCAGGGACAGAAACTCTTTCAAAATCCTGGGAAATGTAAATGTGGGCCAATAAAAGAGACTATAAGTTCATTATAGGCCTTGGAACCTGGAGAAGTTTCTCAAGTGCTTGGTTTAATGGCTCAGGACGTTGGCAAGGGGGTGAGGAAATAGGTGGGACATCTGCCTGGTTCTTGGGAAGAGGACACTATTACTGTTCCTGGGCTGAACTGTGGACAGGCTGATCCTTGGCCAAACTTCAAAGTACCTCCACTCTGTCATTTACCCCTTCACCCCTCACTCACCTTTCCTGGCACCTAATTCCCCTCAGATGTACTCTGGGGACCATTCTTCCTGCTCCCATATTATCTCTTCTTTATCTATCAATCACATTAAGTTCTTAGTTGAAAATGTACCAATATACTATCCCTCTAGGGCAGTGGTCCGCAAACTCATTAGTCAACAGCCAAATATCAACAGTACAACAATTGAAATTTCTTTTGAGACCCAAATTTTTTAAACTTAAACTTCTTCTACCCCACTTCTTCAAAATACTCTGGCCCAGGCCATGATATTTTATGGAAGAGCCACACTTGGCTCGCGAGCCGCAGTTTGCCGACCACTGCTCTAGGGGACCATCATGGATGTTAGGAATCTCTGGGTCCTGTTCGTGGAGGAATCTCTGAAGCCTTCCAGGCAGGATGCCTGCTCAGAGCAGTAGGTGTGGTGCCCCTCTGAGGGAGGAACAAAGAAAGAGCTGGGAGGGACATGAGAGGGCTTCTGGGAAGATCTCATTTCCTGGGGAAGACCTAAGGCTTGTAGGGGGATCCATTGTCTCAGTTTACCCAAGACTGAGGCGATTTCCAGGGCACAGATTTCTAGTTTTAAAACCAGACTAGTTGGTCACCCTACGAAGGGTTGTGATGAGTAAACAGATGTGGGCTGAGTAAGCAGGCAAGAGGAGTTGGTTGGATTTTGTTCACCAGAAAGATGGGAAGCACCAGACAAAATAGATAGGGCCAATAAACATTTTAAAAGTCCAAACTTGCCCTGGCTGGTTTGGCTCAGTGGATAGAGCAGCGGCCTGTGGACTGAAGGTTCCTAGGTTTGATTCCGGCCAAGGACAGATGCCTGGGTTTCGGGCTCAGTCACCAGTGGGACTAGGCAGGAGGCAGCTGATTAATGATTCTTTCCCATCATTGATGTTTCTCTCCCTCCCTCCTTCTCTGAATCAATAAAAATATATATTAAAAGTCCAAGCTTACTGGTAATATCAAAATACACACTGACAAAATTTTCAACTGTTTGTCAAAGATTTGAACATATATGAGCAGCCTGGGAAACCAGCTCTTTCACTCACTGTCGGTAGAAATGTAAACTTTTTCAATCTTTCTGGAGGGCAAGGTGATACCAGGTTTTAAAAAATGTCTTTAACACATTCATACCCTGCCCTGGCTGGGCAGCTCAGGCTGGTTACAACATCATCCCAATATGCCAAGGTTTGGTTTGGTCTCCCATCAGAGCATATATACATATAAAAGAATCAACCAATGAATGCATAAATAAGTGCAACAAAAAATTGATGTTTCCCTCTCTCTCAAAGCAATCAATAAAAGAAAAAGATAACCATATCCTTTGATAAAATAATTTCATTTCTTATAATCTAGTCTTAAAGAAATAGAAATATTATCACAGTTTTGGCTACAAGAATGCTTATTTGTTCATGATGGCTTCACAATAAAGTCAAGTTGGAGGCAACCTATATTTCCTCTTAGAAGGCCAAATAAAAAAACAAATTCCTCTTGATTTTAAGCAAAGAAATTCAACTCTTCTTTTGTTCAGCCCTCAACTTCCAACTTATGCCTGAAAGCCTATATTTTACACTCTGTTTTTTCTCAAAGAGGAGTTTACCATTGCCCTTAAAAATATTTTTTTCCAGCTGCTTATAACTTGTACCACGCACATTGGCTGTTCAGTTCTCAGGTGTTGTTACTCTGGTCAAAGCATTTTTGGTTGTACATAAAAGAAAGCAACTCTCTCAAGAAGAAGGAGCTGAAACAGGTTTGGCTCAGTGGACAGAGCATCAGCCTGTGGGCTGAAAGGTCCCAGGTTCGATTCCGGTCAACGGCATGTACCTTGGTTGGGGGCACATTCCCAATAGGGGGTGCACAAGAGGCAGGTGATCGATGATTCTCTCTCATCGATGTTTCTAACTATTTATCTCTCTCTCTTACTCTCTGTAAAAAATCAATAAAATATATTTTTAAAAAATAAAACAATAAAAAAAGAAGGAAAGAAAAGAATGGCAGCAGAGAGAGTTTGCCTAAAGAGAGAGAGGCAAGGGGGATCAGGGAGAGAGAGAAACATCAATCTGTTACTCCACTTATTTATGCATTCACTGGTTGTTTCTTGTATATGCCCTGACTGGGGATTGAACCTGAAATCTTGGTATAACCAACTGAGCTATCCAACCAGGACTAGAGGGGCTCTTTCATTTAATACAATTCTGAGTTTTGAGTCCCTAACTTTGGTCCTTACTAACTGTGTGCCCATAAATAAGTTACTTAACCTTTCTGTACCTCAGCAACTTCATCTTCAAGAATAAGAGATTGTAAATAACTTATGTAGCATATACCTTGTAAAGTATATGACTGTTTAACAACTATGCTATAGACCTGAAATTAATACAAAATAAAATTGAATATACTAGTAAACTATAATTGAAAAATAAATATAGATATAGATATAGATATAGATATACAGTAGATATAGATAGATATATATTTTGTCCCTGGTTCTGGCACAAAGCTCCTAAAATCCACAAAATTTCCTGAGTAATACTGTAGTAGTGTCTTGTTATTCATAATGAGCCCCTTGGACCACATCTAAGTTTATGCTAATGAGATGACTCAGCATGGGGACCCTAAACAGCTCAAGATGCTGGCTGGCCACCAAAAAGATCAAACAGGTAAGATTAGTGGTAAAATTAGATCAGCCCCAGCCATCCCTCAGGTTCCAGAGAATGGGGGTTCGGGGAGTGCTGGAGATTGTTCAAGATAAAAACTCTTGAACAGCAAGACCCAGAAGAGCTTCTTGGTTGGTGAATGTGTCTGCGTGCAGGAAGGGGGGTGCACCTGAACTCCATGGGGACAGAGGCTCCTGTGTCTGGACCCAGCCCACATACCTCTACATCCGGCTGTTCATTCATTGTCTTTATAATGAACCCATAAATGTAAGTGTTATCCTGAGTTCTGGAAGTCATTCTAGCAAATTACAGAACCTCAGGGTGTTGAGCGTTGACCTATGAACCAGGAAGTCACAATTCAATCCCTTGGGTAGTCGGGGCACATGATTGGGTTGCGAGCTCCATCCCCAGTGTGGGGCATGCAGGAGGCAGTCAATAAATCATTCTCTCTCATCATCGATGTTTCCATCTTTCCCTCTCACTTCCCCTCTGAAATCAATAAACATATATTTTTTTAAAAAGAACTAAGCCCTAAGGTATTCAGTTAGTGAAAAGAAAAATGGAAAAAGAACAGCTGGTATAGTATGAGGAAGATTGGTAGACTCTGATATCTGGGAGCAACTGAAGAAAGTATTTCAAAAAGAGAGTGATCAAGTGACTTTACTTGCTGCTGATGGGTCTGATAAGAACAGAGAACTGACCATTGAATTTGTCAGCATAAAAATCACTGTGAACCTTGATAAATGTGGTTTCATTGATCTGGAAGGGCCACAAGCCTGACTTTAGTGTGTATGACAAGGAATAGGAGGTGAGGAAATAGAAACAGTATAGGCAATTTTTTCAAGTTCTGCTATGAATGGTTAGCATACATATATTTGATGAAGTCACTGGAGGATCAAGATTTTTTTTTTTTTAATTGAGAGTTATATTCCATTAGTGTACTGTTGGAAATGATCCAATAGAAAGAGAAAATTTGACCATATGGATGAGTAAGCAGATAATTGCTGGAGTCATGCCTAATAAGCAAAAAAAGGAATCTAGTGTATAAGGGCTTCAGACAGACATCATATAGAGTCCATTCATCATATAGAGTAGGGGTGTCGAACTCAATCAGAGAAGGGGCCAAAATCTAAAATCCAGCCTAAATCGCGGGCCGAATGGTTTACTGAACAGTCATAAACTGTCATTGTGATGGAAACGCAGCGGAGTGCAGTAATGACAGCGCGGTGCGGGCCACATTGCAAGGCCTGGCGGGACGGATTTGGCCCGCGGGCCTTGTGTTTGACACATGTGATATAGAGGAATGAAGGCAAGAGTGTGAGAGCCTGAATATTGGAGGATAATATTTTTAGTGGTGGGAGGATAGGATTTTTTTCTTCTGATATCTATTTTCTCAGTAGGGGAAAAAATAATTCCCTGAAAGTGAGAAACAGGAAGGTTCTGTCCTAACATAGGTTATGTGTCATTGTGAAACTGGATTTTAAACTTCCTGGGGAGGGATGAAAGGTCAGGCAAGTCTATCTCAAAGCTTGAGGGGAGGGAGTGATGAGTGAGTCATTCACTAAACAGAGGGGCTGAAAGGATCCCTCCTGTGCTTGCCCATAACCCCCTGGAGCTCAGAGGGCTTGGGCTGCTAGAGTCAGGTGGGGGATGTGTTCTTTGCCTGGGGTTCCTGGACTCTTGGTGGGGAGGCATGGAAAGGTGTCAGAAAGTTCATGAAACCCAGACACTGTATGAGGAATTTTGTGTGTGTGCTTTTGTTTCAATGGCATAAAGTCCTCTGAACCCACCTGCTTGGTTTCCCCCTTCCCTTGTCATAAAACAGGAACAACTCCCCAAAAAGGACAAACATCTGAGGAATCATACATGGTGGATAAAAATCATTAGGTAGAATTATGTATGTATGTATTTGTTTATTTTACTGGGCCAAGCTATTGGAAGAGAACAGAGGGCATGTCCTGGAGTGAAGAAAGTCCATCTGAAAGTGAAAATAGCCACAGGCTTAGGTGAAGGAGAATGATGAAGATCAGACCTGGCCTCTCTGTAGAAAATGCAGGTACCTGGATGCACATGTACCCATGTGATCTGAATGTGTGTGGGATAACAACACTTGCACTGTCTGATGGTTTTCATTGGGCATTTCTATAACACAGAATGGCCAGAGGTCATGGCCACTTACACTTCCCTCAGGTTCAGAGAGTGTAGTGTGCAGGGCCCCTCACTACTAAATGGCAATCCTACAAATCAAGTTTCACATATTCTGTTTCTTCTTTTGGTGCTCTATCCTTTAGATCAGGGTTTGTAAATCAGCATCACCTGGATGCTTCCCTCCCTGTAGTCTTGGGCTCAGCTCCAGCCCTAGAAACTCTGATTCAGTATGTTTACAGCGGGGCTTGGATAACTGCACTGTTGGAAGCATCCCAGGTGAATCTGAATACCTTAGACTTGGAAACGACTACCCTGTATAAAGAGCCGTGTGTGTGTGTGTGTGTGTGTGTGTGTGTGTGTATACAGTGGGCATGTGTCCTCCCACAGGCAGGCCTACCAAACCTGTAAAACATCTTGGATTCCTTTCATTCCTCTTTTAACCTTTGGCCATCATTCCTGGTGCCTCATGGTTCTTTTCCTAACCCTCATCATGGTGGCTTAGTCCCTCTTAGGTGGTGGTACATTGTCACAATGGGGAGATGTTTTAGGGATGGGAAATGTCTCAGAACACAGTATAATGGTTGTATATTTGCCATGACAGCTCTCTACCACAGAACTCCCACATGTATATTACATGCTTGCATGAATGCTTGTACAAATATAATACCCACAAAACTCTCAGGATGGAAAGTAAACACATATAATGAGCAGGTTGGTTTTTAGAGCATCAAGTCTTTTCTAAGTAAAAAAAAAAAAAAAATTATGACAGCATTTTAGTGTCAAGTCTTACCACAAGGCATGCTCTTGAAGTGAGGCCTCCAGAAATACCAGTTTGTCATGGAAACGCTGACAGGGCGTCAGTTGAGAGAAGCTCCCAGGTGCAGCCCGGAATGGGGCAGCCTCCTGTGGCTTATTTACATCCTGGCCCATTGAATGAATTCTCTTTTCCCGTTTTCTGGCCATGGAAAGTCAGCTGGCCTTCCAGGAAGGTGGCTGTGTCTCTCCTGATGGTGGTCTTCAGACTTCTGAAGCAGGAAATAGAGGGAAGTCTTAGGATAGTTTTACATCTGGGAAGAGGGCCTGGTGAGTATAGAGAAAAGAAAGAGGGAAGGAGGGAAGGAAGGAAGGAAGGAGGGAAGGAGGGAAGGAGGGAAGGAAGAAAGGAAGGAAGGAAGGAAGGAAGGAAGGAAGGAAGGAAGGAAGGAAGGAAGGAAGGAAGGAAGGAAGGAGGGAAGGAGGGAAGGAGGAAGGAAGAGAAGAAGGGAGGGAAGAAGGGAGGGAGGGAGGGAGGAAAGAAGGAAGGGAGGAAGGGAGTGGAAGGGCATTGGGTCCCTGAAGATATAGATTCTCCCTTCTTCCAAACTAGACCGCAGGAGCCCTGGCAGGAGCCAGAGAGGAGCATTAGCTGCATGATGGGTCAAATGGGCAGGGCCTGAGAGGTTTGAAAAGAGAAAAAGGTGGTTTCTGTCTGTGGGAAGTTTCTATTCAGTGGGAAAATGTGTCACCTAGGGGCTGCCAATCTAATCTGATAAAGGAGGCAAGAGTTCTGCACACGAGTCCAAGAAAGATGGGAGGCAGAAGGCACAGTCCTGGCATTCCAAGGCTCACAGTCTGGAGAGAGAAAGACTTGTTTCTTCAACCCTGGCCACAGGCTGCCCCACCCCTCACCAACCATCTCAGGAATTGAAGCCACCAACCCTGCCCAGACCATAGGAGAGCTGGGCTGAGACAGCCCCAGCAGCCCCCTCCTATGCGCCTGCCTCCTGCAGCCTATTAGAGCTGTTGGCCAGGCCTGGGCTCTGCTGGGAGGCTGGTTTGCAATCAGGCCGCTATGATCAGGCCCACCTTCCCTCTAGGGAGCTTGAGAGGCATCCCAGGGCTGGCTCTGACATGAATTTGTGCTCAGTGCACAGGCGATCAGAGCTGACTCCTCTCGCTTCTCCCTCGGAGGTGTTGATAGTAACAGCAGAGACGAGCTGCCAAGTTGGCAGGAGAACAGAGAACAACAGAGCGACTGTGCACTGCGGATGGAGGGGGGGCGGGAGCTGCAAGCCAGCAGAGGGCTGGGCCTGAGCAGCAGTTTGTTTATCCTGAGATCTGAGATCCAAAGTGTCCCTCCAGTCTGGGCAGTCAGCATGTTGCACAAAGAGGGGAGACAATGTGGGCAGGTGATGTCTCCAGGGGAGGCAGAGGGGAGGGGGGTGGGGGAGAGGGGAGGGGTGCAGGGTGTATCGTTTAGGAGGCCAGCCAGCCTGGCCCCTAGAGGCTTGTGCCAGGCCTCCTAGGCAGGACAGAGATCCACCTTTGTCCCTGCTGTTGATGAAGTAACTGTGCAATTTCCACACAGAAATGGGCCTGGGGTGCGAGCTGGAGAGTCTGAAGTTGCTTCCACCCACAGAGGACCTTAAGAGAGGACACCCATGCTATCAAATCAGTTGGCCTCATTGAGCCTCAGAGATTAGTAATCTACTTCAGAGCTTTGTGTGAGGACTCAACAAAATAGTGACAGCAAAAACTTACCTACTGTTACTACATGGCAGACACTGTTCTAAGCACTTCACCTACTCAAAGGCACTTAATCTTCAAATGACTTCATCAGGTGGGTTTTATTATTCCCATTTTACTAATAACGTAACTAAGGCACAGAGAATAAAATAATTTATCCAACGCCGCAGAGTTCTCACCATGACTCCCCGGAACAGTTCCAAACAGGAGACCCGGGCTCCTGACATCCTACTCAGGGACTCCATGGGGCCCTAGGGTTGTCTTCCCTGCCACTTCTGATCCCTACTACCTCACTATCCTAGGAGCTGGAACAATTTCTCCACTGAGAGCCCCTGGCCTCCCTGCTCCTCTCCTCCCTTCCTCCCCCTCCTCCTGACTGAGGCAGAACAGAGGAATTCTCAGCTTCCTCTAGTTATCCTCAGCCTGAAAAGAAAACATAGTCTGCTGTGCCTGCTGCCAGTTCCTCTAGTGGCAGCCACAACCCATTTGCTCAGCGCCATCCCCAGCCGGTGCTACAGGCAGCGCTGGGGCCCCGGAGTCCTGCCTGAGACCGTGGGCCAGTCACATCAAGGCTGGGCCCTGGTGGCCACTCACAGGGAGAGGCCCGGGCCAAATAATTTCTTGAAGACCTTTTCAGCTCTAGGAGCTATAGCTGCACTGCATTCACAAACCTAGGGTGGGAAGCCCAGTAGACAGACATGTTCCCCATACGCTGGGGGAGTTCATGAATGCAGCCTTGGAAATTAGTAAGCAGCTTATAAGTCCATTGAACTGTGCTATTGGCCACCCCTGCCTCTTAGGAGATACCTTTGCCACTTGCTGGGCAGCCAGCCAGAGCTACTTCCTGTCGGCTGGGAGACAGCCAAACCAGAGCCAGGAGCCCGGATTACTGACTGCTTCCTAGGCCTGAGTTCCTCCCTGGGATGAGGAAAGCAGATTATCAGTGCCCAGGGAAAGGCACACTGTATGGACCAGCGGTCGCCAACTCCTTGTCCACGGACCACTGGTGGTCCATGAGGTCTGAAAGGTTGGCGACCGCTGGTATAGACGTCTCAGAACAACACTTTCTGTTCGTGTACACTGGGAAGCACTGTGGGTATGTTAGCTACAGACTCACCCTCCCAGGTGTGCCTTTAGGTAACGACCGATGACAGGAGGAGACCAGGTGGGGTTGGGAAGCTGAGGCGGAAACTCTGCCATGGGTAACTCGGAAGCAAATGGAATATTCTAAATTTTATACTTGAAGATGAAAGAAAGCAGAGATGGGGTACCTTCTAGTTAAAAACCTGTAATTTAAGGAATGTTCAGTCTCCAGCAATCAGCTGGAGCACAGTGGTCAGTAATTATGAACAAAGGGGGCTGTCACAGCCCAAGCAGCCCTGAGTCCTTAGGCACAGGAGAGCTCTCTGTCTGGGCCAGGAGCTGGAGAGGGAGACCAGTTGCCCCAGCAGAGGAAAGATCCTGATGTGTTTCAAGGCACACCCAGAAGACAGCTGCCCAATACCACACAGGGCTGACCACCATCTTGGTCTTTGGGGTCCGAAATATTGAACTCGCTTTATCTGAGATTTGCTTTTTCCTATGAGGAAAACATCTTTGGTGTTGTAATAGAAGTCAGAGGGAGGAAGACAACTCCCTGTGAAATAACAAGGGTCTTTGTCCATTGCTTACAGAAATTCATTTACTGTCTGACTGGTGTGGCTTAGTGGTTGAGCATCGACCCATGAACCAAGAAGTTACAGATTTGATTCCCAATCAGGGCACATGCCCTGGTTTGGGGCTCCATCCCAGGTGGAGGGCATGCAGGAAGCAGCCAATCTGTTTCTCTCTCATCAGTGTTTCTCTATCCCTCTCCCTTCCCCTCTCACAAATCAATAAAGATGTATTAAAAAAAAAAAAAAAAAGACTATCCTTTTCTTATTAAAAAAAAAGAAAAAAGAAATGCATTTACTCTGTCAGACCCTGAGGGGCTCATTGACCATGGATGACAAGGAGTCCTAGGGGTGGGTATGGAGGGAGACCACAGAGACTGGGGAGCAGCTCCCTTCCTCCTGCTGCCGATTCTGTTTGGCACCAACCAATGGTCAGAAGAAAAGCATGCAATCAGGAGAGGTGAGAAGCAAGGAGCCAGAGCTGAAAGGACAGGGAGAACTTACCAGGGGTAAAAGGATGAGAGGAAGAGCGCGGGTTCACAGTGAGAGAGCCACAGGGACTGGGGAAGGGTGACTGCAGGAGAGAGAGGGCCTTTCTGGGGGAGAGGGGACAGGTAGAGGGCACAATCCCCAGCCCTTGACTTTCTTGGATGGGGTGCATGGCAGGCCAGCCCAGAGGCAGGGAGGTGCCTAAGATGACCCGTAGGAGTTCCTTCCCTCTGAGGCCTCTGCAGAAATGCAGAATGCGTGAGCAGAAGTGGGTCAAGGTTCAATTTTCCTAAAGAAGGCTTGAGCTGGAGACGGGATGCGTTGACTCCTTTATTTATTTATGAGGCTATCGATTATAATGCAGCTTTTCCACAGGATCCTGGTGTAGTTGGGGTTGGGAGAAGATACCTTTTACCAGGTGCCTTCCCTTGTCCTGGAGATGTCAGGCGCTGTTCCTCTCCCTCCGCACCCCTTCTACAGTCCTCATTCCTGTGTACCCTGACTATTGGGGGCTCAGGACAGCCCTCTAGTTTCCTCTTTTCTCAGGTCTGGCTGTTCTGGGTTCCTCCCAATATTTAGGACACACTCCAGAACCCCAAATCCTAACAGCAGGGCATTGTTTAACTGGAGTACAGAGCTGTAAAAGCATCTGAGACCCTGCTGGCAAAACCCTTTTGTTCTACTGAGAAGGAACAGAGGCCGAGGAGAAGAGATTTTCCCAAGTCCACAAGGAGAGACAAGAATGCACAAGAATGGAGGCCTCCTGATTCCTCTAGGCAGGACCCTATGCACTATACCACCTTGCCTTCCAATCTGACCCCTCAGCCCTGAGTTGGGGCGTCCCTGAGCTAGGAATCACTCTCTGGGACTCTTGCCCCCTTGTGCAGTCTCCCAGCAGGGCCTCTCCTTAGATTGTTTTTCACTCAGTGAAATCGTTGCTCTCAGTTGGCCCCACTTGAAAATAGGATTGAGGATGTTCTTCAGAACCCCAGAGGAAAACAGGCTAGTGGCAAACTATGAGGCCGATCAGCCTCACCTGGCCTTGTCTGCTTCCCAGCAGCCACCTTTCCTGAGGCCTCTTCCTGCCTTGATGTCCCAACACCAGCCTTCAGGTGGGCAGAGATGCCCACATCCACTCGTCTTTGTGAAAGCAAACAGCTGTTCTCCCTCAACCCTGAATCCAGCTCTTGAGCTGCTGGGGAGGCAGGGATAAGCTTTTCCAGGTGTAGAATCCAGGAGACAGGCCGCTGCACCATGCCCCAGGGGCTGGCTCCTCATCTTTGAAGACCAGAAGTTTAGCTTAACAGAATGTGGCTCTGAAGATGAGGACCACTGCTTGCGGCTAGGTGGGCAAGCTGCCCTCTCAAGGCTGTCTGTGTCATTGTACTTCTCCTTAAGTCCATTTTGGCATTCAGTGTTCCAAAGTTTAACCCCAACCCAATTTACTAGCCTCACCTCTTCCTTACTAACAGGCTCTATGGTATCCAACAGGAATTCCATGAAAACAGCACATTTTGTTCTGTGCCCCTGTCCATCTACCTCAATAGAACGCCCTACCTTCCTGCTCCCCATTTGCAGAAAAACCCATGTTCTATACTACGTTCCCTGTTTATACCAGCTGACACCCACTGTATTCTACTACACTAAATTTTCTGGACACTAACTCTCTTCTTCATAACCTCAAAATTCTCCCCATTTCTCCACTGGGTTACCCAGTTATTAAGTGGCAAAGTCAGGATTTGAACCCAGGCCCGTGTCCCCAGAGTCTATATGCTTAACCATTATACTATATTACCTCTCAAGGAACAGCCACCCTTTCCAAAATTATCTTTTTCTTATCTAGGATTTTATCTTCACTTTTTTTTATAACACATCACTTTTTTAAAAAACTGTAATATAAATACATTTTTTAAACAAGGATAGCAGGATGCTAAACAAAGTGACTTAATTGGTCAGAAGACATAAATGTACTGTGCCCTGCCCTCAGGGCAAATACTTGAGAGGGATGACTGCATGGAGCAGCTTCCTGGGTCTGTAAGTCACCTCTGTTCCCACAGCACCAACCAACCAGAGGGCCAAGTGTGGTCAGCACCCAATCTCTGTGGAGTTTAATTTCTACAAGTCAACATGCTGACTCCTAACCTGCCGGGAAGAGAGTGGCTGGCGGGCGTCCAGGAGAAGAGTGTGTGGCTGCTCAGAGGCTGAGGCATCCAGTGGCCAGGTGGCTCCTCATAACATGGACTATATGAGAGGAAACAAATGTCTTCCGTGTCTGAAGCGAGGGCCCTGGAGTGGTGCAAAAATGCCCTCCACAGGACAGCTCTGGGCTGGTGGTGTCTTCCCCAGAGGCAGTCACTCTCGCCGTAGAAAATCATCGATTGCAGCAGAGAAAGCAATGACCCCGGCATTTAAGCCAGCTCTGAAACCAATGGCTCCTGCAGTGATGCAGCCACAAATGACACTGTTCTTCCAATCTGATTCCCCTGTCAGATTCGACCAAACACTCAGTGCAAGAAAACATGACTCCCACAATGGCAACATTTTTTGACGTGGGACATTCCTCTCTGCCCATGTCTTTAACAACTTCTTTTGCTGTCGATAAGGATCCTTAGGGTCAAAGCCCACACTGGTATCCATGCTGGTGGTGAACACCCCAAATGCACCTCCCCAGCTAAATCCTCCCATGCAGGCCAGCGCGGCTCTGAAGGCGCACGCAGCTTTCCATCGCCCTCTCGGTCATGTTCTCCTCACTCTTGGTTGGACTCGGGCTCCAGGAGCCTGGGCTGACCCTTGTCACCCACCAGGTAGTGCAGAAGAAGGCTGTACTGCAGCGGCGCTTTGGGGGAGCCCGCCGCCTGGGGCACGGAGCTGAGGCATTGGGGGCAGCCCCCGTCATGACTGCAGTTGCCCAAGAAACCCTCTCTACGTCAGTTTTTTATTTTATTTTTTTCCTGAAACTACTTAGGTACCTTAACTTCCTTACTAGACTGTGAGCTTTTCAAAAGTAGGACATGGGTCGTATTTAATGTGTTTCCAACCCCAGGGCCAGTGCTACTACATGGCAGGGGGCCATTAAGCGTGTCCTGGATGAAGGAACGAATAGATGACTGAGAGGATTTGAATCGTGGGGAGCTCTACTGTCTGCCATGTGGAGTGGGGAGTCGGGACTCACTCTTCTGAAGCGCCCAGGTTCATATTTCATTTTTTAAGGCACCCTGGGACATGAGGGAATGGAAGTGTTTCATAGATGAGTGAGAGCAGGAAGGCAGACCCCTGTCTGTGTGTAATTACAGAGCCTCTTCCAGGTGGCTGCTGTTGGCAGCATGCTGGGCCTGTGTTTTCAGTTCTCCAGGTTGGGAACTGCAGGTAATGCCTATTGCTTTGTGAGATCTGACCTGGCTGTGAAAGGAAAAGAGAGACGAGGGTAATAAAAGCTGTGAGCAATGGCTTTGCCAGGTGCAGGGTCTGCCCCAAGAGGGAGGGCCCCAGCGTGAGTCCCACCTTCAGGACCCACTTGGGTAGGGCAAAGGGTAATCTAGCCACCCTTTCTGTGCTGGACTCTTTTGGGATCAGAAACTCCACATGGAACAGCCCATGGCAGAGGGGTCTCTGGAGGGGTCTAGGGCAGTCAATCCACTGGATGTCCTTCCATGCTGGGAAAGGGCAATAGGAGGCAAGGACCTGGTTGTGTGGGTATCAACAACAAAGGGTGTGTGTTTGTGCAAGGGGCAGGTGGAGAGAGGAGGTTGTGAAAGATAAGGCTGGAGGGCGAGGCTGGGTCTGGGCTTGAAAACTATATGGAGTAGAATGAACTTTATCCTAAAGGCAATGACAAACCACTGAAAGGTTTTAAGACGTGTGACAAGCTCATATTTGTGTTTAAGAAAGATTGTTTTGCTTTTGTAGGGAGCAGTGCTGTTCAACAGAAATATGAGAGCCATACATGTGAGCCACAAGAAATTTGAAAATTTCCAGTGGCCACATTAAAAATGTAAAAACAAATAGGTGAAGTTAATTTTGAACAATGTTTTATTAAATTCAATATATCAAAAATATTATTTAACATATAATCAATAGAGAAATCTTAATGATGTTTTACTTTTTCGTATTAAACCTTCAAAATCCAATGTGTGTTTTATATTTACAGCACATCACAATTTGAATGAGCCACGTTTTGAGTGTTCAGTAGCCACACATGTCTAGTGGCTCACCTATTGGACAGTGTAGAGATCATTTATTTGAGAGGAGCAAGAATGGCAAAGCTGTTGCAGTTGATCTGGAGGAGGATAGTGGCTTGGGGGAAAGGGCAAAGGGACAGATTTCAGAGATATGACTTCTAGGTTGTCATCCCAGGCCTGGTCTTAATACCTCTGAATTCCTTTTATCTAAAAGAGAAATAAACTCCTATCTTATTTGGGTCATTTTCCTTGGGGGGTTGGGTGGGGGGTTGCCTTCTACTCACAGCTGGACCTAATTTTAATGAAGATAGCACCTAAATGGAGATGTCTAATGAACAGTTAGGTCTGGTGGTCCACACAAGGAGAAAGGTCTGAGAAAGCTACCTATAAATTTGGGAGTTCCCAATCCATAGCCAGTCACTGAAGCCATGGCAACATGTGAGATCTCCAAGGGAGAACTGTCTAGTGGAAGAGAAAAGGATCTAGAAGAGAACTCTGAGGAACACCAACTCTTGGGACAGGCAGATGAAAAGGAGCCTGCTAAGGCAGCTAGAGAGTTAGGAAGGAAATCAGGAAAGCATTGTGCCATGGAAGCTTAGGGAGGAGACAGTACCAAGGAGGAATGATCAACAATGGCAAAGGCAGCTATCTTTACTGTTTCTAGGGGTTTAGATGGTACCATAAAACCTGAATAAACTGACTTAGGTTTTTGTTGTAGCCCCACATTCCTACAGAAGCTAGTCATGCATCCTCCTGCTCAGTGCCCTTCATTGGGCCCCAAGTTCCTTAAGGATAACATTCTAGCTCCTAAGCACATCCGTTAGGCCCATCCAAAGTCTGGCCCTAGCTTTTCTGTCCAGCCTGTTCCCTTCCCAGCACACTCTGTCCCTGCCAGGCCTGGCTTCCTACCATTCCCTGCCTTGGCTTATATGCTTCTTTCTTTTTTTCTTCAAATATATTTTATTGATTTTTTTACAGAGAGGAAGAGAGAGGGATAGAGAGCTAGAAATATCGATGAGAGAGAAACATCAATCAGCTGCCTCTTGCACACCCCCTACGGGGATGTGCCCACAACCAATGTACATGCCCTAATTGGAATCGAACCTGGGACCTTTCAGTCTGCAGACTGATGCTCTATCCACTGAGCCAACCCGGTTTCGGCTGTATGCTTCTTTCTGACTGAAGAACCTTCCCTCCCTCCATTTTCTCTTTTCCCCTGAATCCTACTATGCTTTAAGACTTACCTCAAATGCTAACTCTCCTGTTTCCTAATTCTTTCAGACAATGTTCCCTAATTCTTCCAGACAGATTAACTAACTGCCTCCCTAGCCCAATGCTCCCATGAGTATTTTGCTCACAATCACAGCCCTCATTGTAGTCTGACCTGTGTTAAGGTTGGTTGTGTGTCTCCCCAACTAGACTGTGAACTTGGAAAATTCTGAGGCTGATTCTGGCTACTCATCCCTGCCCCCCTTGGTGTCCTCCTCCCAGCCTGTTAATGTTTGAGAAGTGTTTATGGATTTAATGGAATAGTTGTTCCTCACAGGCCCCAAGTAATGGTATGGTCTCTATCTTCTTTGTCATATCTCTCCAGGAGTCATGGGGATGAGGGAGACACTAAAATAAAACCCTGTTTAGAGTGAACTAAACAGCCGAAACCAGTTTGGCTCAGTGGGTAGAGCGTCAGCCTGCAGACTGAAGGGTCTCAGGTTCGATTCCGGTCAAGGGCATGTACCTGGGTTGCGGGCACATCCCCAGTAGGGGGTGTGCAAGAGGCAGCTGATCGATGATTCTCTCTCATTGATGTTTCTAACTCTCTATCCCTCTCCTTTCCTCTCTGTAAAAAAATCAATAAAAATACATTTTTAGAGTGAACTAAACAAGAAGTTGAGTTTGAATCCAGCTGCTCTAACAAATAGTCCCTGTCTGAGTTTCCTCTGACCCAAACAGCTTACATCATTTGGGTGCTCCAAACCATCCCGTTAATAGAAAAGCAATAAAAAAAAATAGTAAAATTAAAAGTTGGTTCTTTGAAGAAATGAACAAAATTGACAAATCTTCAGCTAGACTGACCAAGAAAAAAGAGAAGACTCAGGTTACTACAAGGAGTAATGAAAGAAGGGACATTGTTACAGATCTTAGAGAAAGGAAAAGGATTACAAAGGAATACTGTGAACAAGTATACTATTTAATGCTATTAAATTAGATAACCTAGATAACATGGACAAATTGTTAGAAACGAGCTACTGAAATTACTTCAAGAAATAGGTAATCTGAATAGACAAAAGAGACTGTGTTAGTGTTTGTAAAACTTTCCACAAAGAAAATTCTAGGCCTAGATGGCTTCTCTGCTGAATTCTACCAAATCTTTACAGAATTAATATCAATATTCCACACTCTTCTAACAAATACAATAGGAGGAAACATTTCCAACTTATTTCATGACTCCAGTATTACCCAGATACCAAAGCCAAACAAAGACATCACAAGAAAAATATGTACCAACATATCAATGTAGATGCAAAAATCCTCAACAAAATACTAGCAAAATGAACCCAGCAACAATAAAAAGAATTATACATCATGACCAACTGGGATTTATCTCACGAATGCAAGATTGGTTTAATATTTGAAAACCAATATACATAATATACCATATTAATAAAATAATGGACCCAAGCCACATGATCATCTCAATATATGTAAAACAAATATTTGAAAAAATTCAATACCTTTTTACTAAAAAAACACTCAACAAATTATAAATAGAAGTAAACTTCCTAAGCTTGATAAAGAGCATATAAAAAACACCCACATCTAACAGTAGACTTAGTGGTGAAAGACTGAAAAGCTTTCCTCCTAAGATCAGGAACAAGATAAGGAAATTTACTCTCACCAATTCTATTCAACACTGTACTGAAGGTTCTAGCCAGAACAATTAAGCAAGAAAAAGGAATAAAAGGCACCCAGATCAGACAGGAAGGAGTAAAACAATTTCTATTCATATATGATATGGCCTCATGTATAGAAAATTCTAAAGAACACAGACGTACAAAAACTATGAGGGACTTATTAATGAGATCAACAAGGTTGCAGAATACAAAAGGACAATACACAAAAATCAATTATATTTCTATATACTAGCAATGAACAATCTGAATATAAAATTAAGAAAATAATTCTATCTATACTAACAAAAGAATGAAATATTTAGGAATGTATTTATCAAAAGAAACTTAAGGCATGTATACTGAAAATTGTAATACATTATTCAAAGGAATTAAAGAAGACCTAACTAAAAGAGAATAAATCCCATGTTCATAGATCAGAAAATTTAATATTGTTAGGATAGTAATACTCATCAAATTGATCTATGATTCAACATAATCTCCATCAAAATACTAGCTGGCTTTTATATAGAAAAGGTCATATGGAAATGCAAGGGACTGAGAATAGACAAAGAATCCTGAAAAAGAAGAGCAAAGTTGGAGGATTCACACTTCCAGATTTACAATTTGTTACTAAGCTATGAAGAGAGTGTGGTACTGGCATGAGAATATACAGATCAATACAACAGAGTTAGGAGTCCAGAAATAAATTCCTATATTTATGGTCAATTGATCTTTAATAAGGATGCCAAGACAATTTAGTGGTAAAAGAATAGTCTTTTCAACTAATGATATGGGGCAATTGAATATACACATGCAAAACAAAGAAGTTAGATTCCACCTCACATCTTACATAAAAATTCAAAATGGATCATTTAGCAAGAGCTAAAACTCTTAGAAGAAAACATAAGAATAAATTTTTGTGATCTTGGTTTAGACAGTAATTTCTTGGATATGACATCAAAAGCACAAAATCATTAGCCACCAAGGAAATGCAAATCAGCCCTAGCCAGTCTGGCTCAGTGGATAGAGCATCGGCCTGCGGCCTGCGAACCTAATGGTCCCAGGCTCAATGCTGGTCAAGAGAATGTACTTCAGTTTCAGGATCCTCCCTGGGCCCAGCCCTGGTTGGGCTCATGCAGGAGGCAACCAATCGGTGTGTTTCTTTCACATTGATATTTCTGTCTTTCCCTCTCTCTGCCACTCTATCTAAAAATTTCTCCATCTTTTCCTTTCTCCTCCACTCTCTCTAAAAATCAATGGAAAAAAATATCCTCAGGGGAGGATTTAAAAAATAAAAAAAAACCCACAGGACAAAAAGAAAAATAGACAAATTGGTCTTCATCAAAATTAAAAAAAATTTTTTTTTACTTACCTTGTAGGGTAGTTATCATGATCACAAAGGTGGTCTCTTTAGGGTGAGGCTAACCCATTGCACTCCTGCTGCGCTGACGCAATTTCTCCAACTGTAAGAAATTCAACTGCGTAATTTGTGGTAGTGGGGAACTGCACTCACATTCTCCCCTTAAAAGAAAAGAGAAAAACTTTCATACTTCCAAGTTTCACCATCAAGAAAGTGAAAATACAATCCCAGAATGAGAGAACGTATTTGTAAACTATATGAAGGGATAGCATCCAGGACATATAAAGAACTCTTACAACTCCATAATAATAAAAAGACAAATAACCTAATTTAAAAATGAACAAAGGATCTGAATAAATATTTCTCTGAAGAACATATACAAGTTGCCAATAAACACGTGAGAAGCTGCTCAACATCATTAGCCACCAAGAAAATGCAAATCAAAACTACAATGAGATATCATTTCATACACCCTAGGTTGGTTTTAACCAAAAAGACAAGTAATAACAGCATGTTGCTGATAGGAATGTTGCTGCTTTGGGAAACAGTCTGACCCTTCCTCAGAAGGTTAAGCACAGAGTTACCATAAAACCCATCAATCCCACACATACATAGGTATTGTATATACTGTATATCAAGAGGATTGAAAGCATATAGCCACACAAAAACTTGCACATGAATGTTTATAGAGACATTATTCATAACAGCTAAAAAGTGGAAGCAACCCAAATGATTAATAGATAAATAAAATCTGATATGCTCACACAATAGAATATTAACTGGCCATAAAAAGGAATGAAGCACAGATTCATGGATAACATAGATGAACCTTGAAAACATTATACTAAGTGAAATAAGACAGGCACAACAGACCATATATTTTATGATTCCATTTACACAAAATGTCCAGCACAGACAAATCCATGGAGACAGGAAGTAAATTGGTGGAGATTAGGGGGAAATAAGGGAGTGACTGACTGTGAGTATGGTTTCTTTTTTGGGGGGTGAAAATGTTCTAAAATTAGATGGTGATGCTGGTTATGCAGCTCCGTGAATATACTAAAAACCACTGATTTGTGCAATTTAAAAAGGTGAGTTTTATGGTATGTGAACTATATCTCAATAAAGCTGCTACATAAATAGAATTACCTTATTATGTTAAATGTAAGTCGGGCCTCCATTTCCTAGTGGGAAGATTTTCAAAATCTTCCCTCTAAAAATTGTCCTTAAAAGGAAGGCCAAGTTGTGCAGACCTCATTTTTTAGGGCTCCCCTCACCATTCCCCACCTCACTCTAAGAGACTGACAGTGAGAGAACGTAGTGTATGTTTTTATGACCGTGGAGACAAGGATCTCCCACATATATAATCTTGTCTCCCACTGTTGAAGCTCTCCAAGAGCAATTGATGGTTTCTGACTGCCCAATGCCCATACTCCTGCTTTTTGTAACTGCCTGTGCATTTCCCTTCAATCAGCTATTTATTCTTTGGGCATTTAGCTCAAGAGTGGGGTGAATCCAGAAAAATGACAATGATTTGCCTCAGTGAAATGCCCCGAGTAAAATGTCGTATAGAGTCAGGGGACACTATTCTGATTCTATTTTTTCCTTCATGCATTACTCGAACCCAATAAGCCTACCTTAATCTTTTGGTTATTCAGAGGTTGACAACTCAATATCATTGTTATGGTTCTCTCAAGGCAGGGACTGGGTTCCTCCGACATGTCCAGACAATGAAGGAGGAAGACTCCTAAATTATGAAAGCCATGACTTAGAAACCATTATATACTTCCACTGGAACATCTTCTCTCTGGTTCCTTCTTGGTGACCATTTGCTTTAATATTTCACTAAAGCTCTAATCCACATGTGTCAAACACAAGGCCCGCGGGCCAAATCCGTCCCGCCAGGCCTTGCAATATGGCCTGCACGGCGCTGTCATCACTGCACTCCGCTGCGTTTCCATCACAATGACAGTTTATGACTGTTCAGTAAACCATTCGGCCAGCGATTTAGGCTGGATTTTAGATTTTGGCCCCTTCTCTGATTGAGTTTGACACCCCTACTCTAATCAGTCATTGAATCTTAGCTATGTCAAGGTACTTTGTTAATTGAGAGAATTCAAAGATGAATAAAATGATATCCCAGTTTTGGAGGGTGGGGTGGAAGTGTAGAAAAATGCTCTCTGACTTCTGAGTGTATCAGAGAGAAGAATCAGAAAAAAAAAGAAAAAAGAAAAAAGGAAATTTAAGCTAGGCTAGAGGTAGAGAAATTTCTGATCCACAGGGAAGGCACCCTTTGTGAGAGGGTTTGTAATCAGAGAATCACAGACTTTGGGGCTGACAGGGACCTTACGGGTTGTCTAGTCCTATATTTCTTATCAATAGATGAAGAAATCCAGATTCTGAAAGGTGAAATAACTTGACTAGAACCATACTGGGCTTAGGACTTCTCCTCTGACTCCCAGTCCAGTGCTCATCTCACTAGCTCCCAGTCACATGATTACCCTTGGCTGGCTCCTCCAGATTTCAGGGAACTTGGGGAAAAAGGGCAATGCTTGGGGTTTGGAAAATGGTTGCCTAGGGAAGTTTGTCTGTTAAGGCCACTCAAGAAATCAGCAAGGAAATGGGACAGATTCCAGGAGTGCTAGTCATGTTGCTTTCTTTCTTAGGTTTCCCCCTGGGGCCTGATACCAGGATCTGCAGTGCAATGGGAATATCAGTGTGTGCGCTCCCACCTTTCTCCATCCTCCTGGAGCCCTTGAAGCAAGCCAACAGCTCAAGGGCTTGAAGTGACCTCTATCACTGGATGGTCTTTTTCTTCTGGGTGACTCAGTCAGTTGGGGTGGGAGAGTCCTTGATTGTCTTTATCTGTAAGGTGTCAGGAAATCAGCCAAATTACCGGACAGAGACTCTAAGGAGGAAATCAATTCAGAAATCAGACCTAAAATTTCCCCAGAGCTAACAGGGATTTACCTTAGCTAGCAATCTGGTTCTAGGCCGGAAGACCCAGTGTAAATAGCATTCATTGCCGGTCCTCCAAAGACAGAGAGCCTATGGATAATAAAGAACATTATAAACTGACGAACCAAAAGATAGATATAGAGACAGTAAAGCAACAACCAGACTGTCAAATTACAGCCGGGAGGGTAGGGAGATCTAGGGAAGATAAGAGATCAACTGAAGGACTTGTATACATGCATATAAGTACAACCAGTGGACACAAAACTCTGGGGAGGGAGGGCATGTATGGGGTGGGGCAATGCTATATGTACACAGATAATAATTTAATAAAAAAATTAAAAAAAGAGAAGAAAGCATGGTCATGGTTCATTGAGTGGAGGAAGAGACAGAATGTCTTTCTAAGCTATACTTTTCAGCCATTAATGAGCACCATCAGTTTAACCATTACTCACAGAGAACTACTCATGTTCCAGGCACTGTGCTAAGTTCTGCAGCCCACACATGATCCCTGTCTGCAAGGAACTATAGACAAACATATGACTAACAAGTTTAATTGAATGTGATCAGTGATAAGCTCTGGATGGCCCAAAGCAAAGAAAAGAAATATGCATCCACCTGGGATTCAGAGAAGGCAAAGGAATTAACCACAAACGGAAGCCATAGCCTCGTAGGCAAGAGAACCACAAGGACAAAGACGTGGACTCTGGGTGTGGGGGAAGCCATCGGCAGTTGATAGTGTTACCAGAGATTGAAGGGGGAGATGGGAAGTGTGGGGCGATAAGGCAGAGAGGGTGTGTGTGTGTGTGTGTGTGTGTGTGTGTTTAGGTAAAGCACAGGGGTTTCTTCTAGTTGAGAGGGACCTGGAGATTTGCATTTTAGATAGATCACTGCAGTGTGGATTGGGAAGGTACCAAGAATGGGGGCAAGCAACCAACTGGAGGAGCACCTGATGCAGGGTATTCATAATGAAAATGAGGCACTTATAATGAAAGGAGGCCTGAACTGGAGAAATATTCAGGAGGAGAGTGATGACAGAGATGTGATGGTTAAGGGAGAGTCTCAAATCTAGGGTGCTTGCAGGTTTCTGACTTGGTGCCTGGGTGGATAATGGGGCCATGAACTGAGGTAAGAAATACAAGTGTGGAAGAGAGATGTTGATGATGGCTAACATTTATTAATCATTTATAGGAACCAGGCATTGTGCCAGGAGTTTTTCATGCATTTTCTCATAACTCTACGGGGTAGATATTATTATATTCTCAATTTATAGATGAGGAAATAAAACTTTGAGACATTATAAATAGCTTGGCCAGATCTGCACAGCTCGAAGAAGAGGGGTAGAAAGCAGTGAGAAACCAGGCATTCTGGCTCCAGGGCCAATGCTCTTAACGACCGGGGTTGATATGTGTGCATGTGGAGTCTGAAGAGCCTGTGGGATACCCACAGTGGAGAGGTCCAGGATGTAGGGCAGCTATCAGGGCCCAGATCATGGTAAAAACCATATACATAGGTGAAACTACTCAAATTGAACAGTGACTGAAGCACAGGGCCCTGGAAAACCCCTCATTTAAAGAAGTAGCCAGAGGGTAATGGGTCCGCAAATGAGACAAACACAAAAATCCCCTGATTTTCAAATCCGAAGATAAGGATTTGGGCAACAGAAAACTGGGCAGTCATGAATGTGTGGTGGCATCAAATAAAAACAGGCACCAAGCTAAGCTGAAGTTAATTATAACAGTCACTGTGCTGCCTAGTAATTACCCTAAACAAGTAAGCATTTTACACAAATGGCAGTAATTAGTATAGCACAGGTTTTCCAAGCTGTGTCCTGTGGAACAGTAGTAGTTCCTGAAGATGTTAATAAATGTTTGGATAAAAAAGGGCTTTGGAGCCAGATAAGTTTAGGAAATGCTGGAATGATTTAGACAGAGCTGCGGAACCCCTGGCTTACACTTCTCTGCTAGGAGGCAGGAGAGTGGATGGCTGAGTGTGAATACCGGGAGCACTCAGCACAGCCTGGGGTTGAATCCTGCTGCTGACAAGCTGGGTAAATCTTGGACAATTGACAGAACTTCTCCAAGTTTTCTCTGGACAGGGGAATAGTAATATACTCGCCATGATGGTTCTAGAGATTAAATGCAATAATATATGCACTTAAAACACTTAGAAGAGAACCCAGCACAGAGTGAGGGCTCTACAAATATTAGCTCTTATTTTTAAACCATGCTATTATTAACAAATCTTTCTGATATTCTGGAGTTTAGTCCTTGACACACACTACACACACACACACACACACACACACACACACATATGCTGACACCTTATTTCTTAAAAGTCAAAGTCTGACCCCTGTTAGATGAAGTTCTCTGTGTCCCTCCAGACCACGGTCAGGGCCTGGGAATGACCAAACTCTTGCCCTATTCTAATCCAGCGAAGCGGGCCAGAGAAAGGGAGGATTTGTGTCCTGGCTGCGTTGCCTTTCAAGGGCCACCACTAGTTTAATTCCCTTTATGCCCACTTGAAACAGGTATGCCCCCTTTCCAGTGGATGCTGGCCTGTGCCAGGGCCACAGCAAGTGGAGTGCAGGCTGTATTTTAGCTTCCGTTTACTTCTGAGGCTGAATGCCACTGTACAGTGAACAACCTGCACAACCATACATGGCGGTTCTGACCTTCAGGGCCCTAGATGAGGCTGGAAGCTAATGATCACGGGAGAAAGAAGGTACTAAGTTCTCCTCCCAGTAGTTCATGAGATTAATTCTCCACAAACCCTAAGTGGATAAAGCCTCCTTCTCCTCCCACTTCTCCTCCCTCCCCACATATGCCCCATCCCCCATTCATTCACACAGAGGCTGACATCAGAATACTCTCCCTGTGAGGGGGTTCCTCAGGCTTTGCCTATTCCTCTGAAATCCTGGCTGAGTTTGGCAGATGACAGAGCTGTGGCAAGCAGAAGTGGGAAGGGATGATTTTCCATGTTCCCCTGACACATAATGGACACTACATCATGATGTCCTCAACCATAAGCAGACAGGGCCAGAGCCAGTCTTGACTATGGTTTGGGGCAGTGAAGGGAAAGCGATGGCCACGGGAGCTTCTTAATCCTCACTGTACGGCCCAAATGCTTGGCTCCCAGAAGACTCGCCACTTTTTAAGGTAAACAGGTGAAGAAAAAAACAACCAAACAGATCTTTCCTATTCTCCTCTAGACGTGTGAGGCGGGGGAGGGCAACACTCCCCCAATGTGTACATACTACACGCACTCTCATAAACAGCCTCTCCAGCTACGCGTGGGGCTCCTGCCTAGAAGCACCACTTCTCAGCCTAGAATTCACGTCCAGGCGTGACCTGTTGTGACCTGTCAAGGGACCCCCCCCCACCCAACATTGGTTCTCTCCTTTATAAGGAGAGAATATGGAAGGGTGAATTTTAAAGCTCCTCGTAGCTCTGACGGGCTACGTTTCCCACTTCCAGGGGGTTCTGTCCACTCCCCCTCCAGCCCGGATTAACCAGACAGGCAGGGACTGACCGACCAGAAAGGCTTACCGACGACACAGCTCCCTTCTCACAATTGTGCTTACGTGTGTGCCTCCACTGCTCTTGAAGACAAACAGCGACCCAGGCCCGGGCTGGCAACTTAGTGCGGTGGCCTCGAGGCTCAAGAACAAAGGCTGAGCTGGATGGAGACGGGGCCTTCCTTGGATGTGAGGGGAAGGGAGCCCTAGGGCTGGTTCCAGACTTTCCCTGTTCTCCTTCCCACAGATTTGGGGGAGGGAAGGGGGTCTTTGTCTTTTCCTCTGAGGCTGATGACTCCCCCCTCCTCCCCTCCCCCATTCCCCCTCCTCTCCCTAAGGTTAGGATCTCTACCTCTTTCCCCCATCACCTCCCTGGGTCTGAAATCCCCATCCTCCTCTCTTTATTCTTTTTTTGGGGGAGGATTGGGGTCTTTAGCCCCTCCTCCTCTCCTCACTCTCGGAGCCTCGCCTCTTTATTCCTTTTTTAGGCCCAGCCTCTCCAGTCCCGGGTGAAGGGGGTCCGCATTCTTCTTTTTCTTCTAAGGCCACGACTCCCTCCCCCACTCTCTCCGGCTCCCCCGCCCCCCAGCCCCGCGCCCGGCGCCCCTCCTCCCTCCGCCCCGAGGCATTGTGGGAGGAAACAAGATGTGGGGCGAGAGCGGCGCGGGGAGAAGCCCGCAGTGCGGGGCCGGCCGGGCGCAGCCAATGGGGAGCGCGGACGGCGGCGCGCGCGGCGGGGGGGCGGGGCGGGGCGCTATTTCAGCGGGGGCCGCGCACCGGTCGCTCTCAGCGGCGGAGCGGATCGGAGCCGAGCGGCGCGGTGCCAGTGCGGACGGAGCAGGTGGCCGGCGGGCGTGAGCGGCGAGGGCGGCCGGGGAGGCTCGAAGGGCGGACGGCAACGGCCAGCTCTCGGCCCGGGGCTGCGGGAGCCGGAGACCGACCGGCGGCGGCGGCTGCTGCCGTAGGAGCCGAGGGTGTGACACCGCCCCTGCCCGCGCCCTGCCTCAGGCCATCGCTGCCCGCTCCCCCGGGGCCTCGCGCGAAGCCGCCTGCGTGAAGGTGAGCGGTGGTTGGGGGCGTCCCCCGGGCGGTGGCCTTCCGACGCCTCGCCCCCCTCGGCCGCCGCCGCCTCCTCTCCTCACGAGGGGCCCGGAGCAGGCTGGCCTCGGCGTGACGCCCCCGGCGCCCCTCCTTCCCCGAGCTGCGCCACCCTCTGCCTTCGCGACCCCCTCGGGGCACGGCGGGAGGCCCCGGGCTGCGGAGCGGCGGCTCCCGTCCCCCGGGAGTCCCCCCGCGCTACGTGGAGAGGTTTCTGGTGTTGGGGCCGAGGGGATGGGGTGGGGAGGACTCGGGCGTGACGCGGCTCCTCCTGCCGCCGCCACCGAAACCGCCACCGCCGCTCTCGGGGGCGCCCTTCCTGCGGCGAAGACGCCGTCACCCCCACGCCGCTCCGGGCCGGCGGGGGAGGTGGGGGGGAGGATGCTTTCTCTCTCACCTGGTGCTGGCCGGCTTTCTGGGGGGTGGGATGGTGGAGGGATAGGGCCTCTTGGGAGGTGGGAACGGAGGAAATTAACCAGAGTCTCTGTGTTAGGGAGCCTGGTTCCTGTCTTTCCGAGGCTTTAGCCTTTTTTTTTTTTTTTTTCCCCCCTGTCGCAAAACCGAGGATAGAGGATGGGAGCTGCTCTGGAGTGCCCTCTTGGGCTTTCCAAGGAGCTCCTGGCTCGTGACTGAGGCAGCTGGCCGGGGGCCCTCGGGTTATCCTTCTGTCTGGAGGCCCCAGGCCCTTGCCCTTCCCCCCCCCCCCCCCCCCCCCAGGAAGGAGAGGGGCTAGGCTGGCATCTCCGCAGCCTTTTCTCACCGGCACCTTGGGCAGGGGAGATTGGGGCTACTAGGCCTCACCTCTCAGACGCCTGGGGGGCCCGGGGTGAAGAATCGTGGCATTGTAGTCACAAGACCAACGTTATGTAACGGCAGGCTCCCTCCTGGAGAGTAAGGTGGCTTTAATTACTCTGATAAAGTTGTCCCTTTGCACTTTGGGGATGAGGCAGTGGGGCAAGGTGAGCTTGCTGGGGAAAGGGTGCTAATTTGGTACTTGAGCTCGGTGCGTTTGTAACCTGGCCCCACCCCCACCCTGAGTTTATAGGATACCAGATGACACTAGTTTTCTTGACAACACAGAGACATATCAGCACGTTCTCCCAGTGCTGCTCTAGTACCTTTGCTCAAACTCACGAAGTCGCCTCATTTGTCTTATTTAAAAATCACTGGATTTTTTTTTTTAAGAATACCTTGAATTGCCCAAGGTCATTCAGGTAGTGCTCACAGACTCCTCTTGAGGCTCTGACTTTTCCTCCCGGGATGTGGGGACAGGGGTTGCTCATCCACTCACTAATTCTTAGCTCTGCCAGGCTCTGCTGAAGTAGAACCAGCCCTGCTTAGATTGATAGAGTCAGGCAAAGGTGCTTTGGATTCAGTTAAGGGTTGCCTAGCTGGCAGCTGCCTTGCATGAATTTTTTGCATCTGATACAGGTAAAGGAGTAGTTGTGAATTCTGTTTCCCTTTCAGCCTACCTAGGCCACAGGCTAGTGCGCATTCAGAGATCAGGGTACCTGGGAACAATACCAGGGATCTCTGAGCATGCAGTGTCCTGTGGAGCCTTGTATCAGACAGGGCTGGAATGACAGCATTTTTTGGACCCACAGAATGGTATTTTGGGGAGTGGGACATGAGGGGAGGGTTGCTTTTTACTGCTCTGTGTGACAGAACTGTGGTCAAGGACAAAGGATAGGATTTTGCAGCTCATCTCCTTTATTCTTGCAAAGCATCCTCACATGCTACAGACTGCTAGGCAGGTTGTAGCCAGCCCTCCTGCGATGCCTGTCATCCTAGGCCTACCCCAGAACTCTCTAGGTTGCTATAGGATGAATACCTGGTTTAGATAGCAGAGCTATGGAAAGGGGGTGTTAAAATAATTCTTCACCTTTTGTTATGTCACCTTGGTAGCCTTGGTGTTGGGCAACATTTTCTGTGAAGGGCCAGATAGTAAACATTGTAGGCTTTATAAGCCATACAGTCTCTTGCAACTTTACTCAACTCTGCCATCGTAGTGTATTCCTCTAAAACAATTTACAGAAACAGGTGACCAGCTGAATCTAGCCAATGGGATAGACCCCTATGTAGACTTTTTTTGTTAACAGATGTTCTCATATAATTTTAATTAAGCCTTATAACAACCCCCTGATACTTAGTAGTTCCTATCCTCATGGCTAAAATTCCTAGTCTGTCTGCTTTCTACTGTGATACCAATGATGTAATAATGGTCATTAAATCGAGGGCTTATTGTCTTCAGGTATTATGCCACCTGGTTTACCCTCAGGATAACCCGAAGTAATGGCATGAAAATACACAAGTTAAATAATTTGCCACAAGGACATTGATAGCAGATGATATATTATAGTGTCTAGGTTATTTGTGCTATTCAAAATATCAGAAAGAGATAAATTTAGAGTTGGAAAATCCTCACTTTATAAAAACTGATGGCTTATTATATCTTTGTTACTATTTATCTTGTATTTCCCAGGCTTGGAGGTCATATCTCAGTTAAGAGCTTAGGAGCTGCTTCTATTACCTCTTGCCTTGTGCTTTCTGTTGTTCTTACCCTCCGTGTTCCCCTCTCCCACTGAGGCCCCATACCCAGTTGCTAATACTTACTGTCCAGAGTCATGGGGTTGGTTAGTCTGACATCTTTGCTTCTTCTGCAGTGTCACGATGTCTGACCGGAAGGCCGTGATCAAGAATGCAGACATGTCTGAGGACATGCAACAGGATGCCGTCGACTGCGCCACTCAGGCTATGGAGAAGTACAACATAGAGAAGGACATTGCTGCCTATATCAAGAAGGTGCATTGGGAGAGCTGTGGCTGGTGGCTGGGGGTGGGGACTGGCAACTGAGCTGTACCCCATGGAGGGCTGGAGCTGGGCATGTAGGAAAGCAGCTATATTCCATGCAAACAAAACCCTAGAAACTTGCAAAGCAGACAAATTAGAGAGTGATTATTAATTACCAAATAATTTATCTTGGGCATTTTTAATAGGAACTCTGCTGGGGTTTGGGTGTGTATATTTACATATAATTATGTCACTGCAAGGGATCGGGGAATAAAGCTTCAGTATTAAATATAACTAGCCCAATTCAGAACTATTCATAATGAACATCAATAATATATGAATGGATAATATAAGATTGGATACAAGTTTTCAGGGAACTTCCTCATTTAAAGTAGTATATCCCTATAATAATCCTCATCATGTAGGAAAATTCTTTTTCTTTCTCTTAAAAAGGACTTGGGTGGAAACACACACACAAACATTAAAAATGATTGTTGTTCTTGCCTACCTTAAGAAAAGGGTGGGCTTACTATATAATTTTTTTTAATGAATGAGCAATATTGGGACAATGGGGTTAGTCCCTGAAAAATTCCTGAATGAATGGGTGAATAGATATAGAAATGATGCACAGACCCCCGATTCCTAGTTAGGATCCATGTCCATTGGTGGCATAGTCCTAGTCTTTGATATTCCGAGCTCTGGTATCCTAAGACCATGGTTGGCAAACTGTGGCTCATGAGCCACATGTGACTCTTTGGCCCCTTGAGAGAGTGGCTCTTCCACAAAATACCACGGCCTGGACAAGGCTATTTTGAAGAAGTGATGTTAGAAGAAGTTTAAGTTTAAAAAAACTTAGCTCTCAAAAAATTTTTTATTTTTTATTTTTAAAAATATATATTTTATTGATTTTTAACAGAAAGGGAGAGAGAGAGCTAGAAACGTCGATGAGAGAGAAACATCGACCAGCTGCCTCTTGCACACCCCCCATCGGGGATGTGCCCGCAACCAAGGTACATGCCCTTGACCGGAATTGAACCTGGGACCTTTCAGTCCGCAGGCCGACGCTCTACCACTGAGCCAAACCGGCTTCGGCTCAAAAGAAATTTCAATGGTTGTACTGTTAATATTTGGCTGTTGACTGAGTTTGCTGACCACTGTCCTAAGAGAATGCCTAAAAGTAGTGGCATTCTGGTCTATAGAGGTAGTAGGATGTCCTGGGGTTTTATAGAACTCTTTACCCAGATGGGGTGGGATAAGGAGAGGAAACTGCAAGGTTTTCTATATGTAGATCCAGCAAGGCTCTTGGGTATGCCAGCTCCTTGCTGAGTGATGTCCTTGTCCTATCTAGGGAGAGAGTCCAGAATCAGACTCTCCGATCCAGAAGAATCCTTAGATATATCTGGGATTATAGGTATATGAGACCTAGGAAAGTAACTAAACCTGAGTTTGGTGATGCATGCCCTTTCTACTGTTCCTTAATATCTTTGGAGTCATGTGGTGTGGGAGTTGTGGATGTTGAGTCCAGGGTTGGCAGCATTGCTGGGCCGATGGTGGAGGGCTATTGCCTTTTCATAGCTGTGGAAGGGGATGCATTTAGAACTGAACCTTCGGTTTCCTGCTGTGCCCACAGGGTGGCAGGGAGCTGTCTATGATTAGGTCACGAGGATTTCCTAAGTGGCTTTGATGCCGAACTTGTGCCCCTGAGAGAAATGAGGGAATTGCCTTGATCTCATGGCTGAGGTACTGGTTTTATGCACATTGCCTGGTATACAGGGAATGCCTTCAATGTTGACTTACACAGAACTGCTTCCTGGTACTCCTAATGTTTGGCCCCCATTTTGTTCCAGTGTCTTGGTTTTTGGCATTTGGAAATACTGGTTTAGTAATGAGGGTGGCGACTCAGCAAGGCTTGCCCCTCTATTCATGCTGTGCAACACAGGAATGGTCCTTGGTGCCACTGGCTTCTCTGATTCCCTTGCTGAAGAGTCACAGGGTGGGCTACTGAATAGGGGTGGCTATGGGCAGGAGAGATGATCAGGGTGTAAAGTGCTAGCGAGAAATAGTGGAGCCTTTGTGGTGTTTCACTATTAATGAGGAAAGGAGTGTCCTAGCCAGCTTCAGAACCTGAGCTTCTGAGGTTCCGGGAGCGGGGGCAGTGGATGGGGGCTGATAACTGACCAGACTCCCATTCTGATCTCATCCTCCAGCTGTCTAATCACCTTTCTTCTCTACCTTTTATTTTTCTTTTAGGAATTTGACAAGAAATACAACCCTACCTGGCATTGTATTGTGGGCCGAAATTTTGGCAGCTACGTCACACACGAGACAAAGCACTTCATCTATTTTTACTTGGGTCAGGTTGCAATCCTCCTCTTCAAGTCCGGCTAGGCGGCTGCAGAGAAGGTGTCAGTGGCGGCGGCGATGGCAAGCAGACGGCGTTGCTGGGACTATTTTGCACTGGGGCCAGCATCAGGATGTCCTCTCCAATGGCTGTGCTACTGCATGGACTGTATACTCGATTTCATGTGTATGTCGCAGTAAACAAAACCAAACTTTTTTCTGTTTAGTTGCCTGGGGAAGAAGGCTGCTTTACATTTATTTTCAAAACTTAAAAATTTTTTTGTTGTATTGCACTAGGAAATCTCTCCCACCCTTTCCTTTTCTCTTTCTCTCTCTTTATAAACTAAGCCCTCAGTAAAGCCTGTAAAACTCAGAAGGCTGGGGAAAGAAGTCAGTTTCTGGAGGTGGAACTAAAACTGCATCTGCCTCTTCCTGGTGGTGGATGCTGCTTTAGAAGGACCAGGGAGGCTGCTGGGCGACAGTGTTAGAATCAGCAAGGAGAGAGGAATAGGAAGGAGGGTAGGGGGATTGATCTAGTACCAGGGAGACTATTCCACTGAACTGTGATTCCATGGCTTGGGGCAGAGTGTGGGGTTAGGGAGGTGGGTTCTTTAAGGGGCCCCGAGACGTGTCTGTGATGTGTGGAGTGGGGAGCAGATTTGTCTTGCTGTCTTTGTCAGAAAAGTTTCTCAGTAAGGGCTGTGTCTTTGTGGATTACCTTCCTGTCAGAGCCCATGCTAAAAGAATGTTGGAGGTAGGATTAGCTTGATTTTTTTTTTCTTTTTATTCTCTACTTCTTTCTGCTCCCTGCTTAGCCCTCAGTTTTCTCATTCCTCTAGAGTTCTCTTAGAGCAGCCCCTGTTAGTTGGCTGGCAAGGGAATTTCTGGTGACTGTAGTTCCTTAGTTAGGTCTTAGCAGTCAAACCAAATCAATGTCTGTGTATATGTGTGTGTTTGTCAGTGTGTATGTGTGTGTGTGTGTCTTGGTTTGGGGTAGAGGGGAGGGAAGGGCAGGATGGTATGGAATCTCTAGGGTATATGGGTAGTTAGGGTACACAGTTAGTTCTAAGTGAGCCTTTATGTTAAAATTTTTTGGGAGGTGAAGACATGGAACAGCCCCTGCACTCTCCATCCCCACCCCTACCCCCAGCCACCTTGCCCAGATACTGCGCTATGGCTGTGTGCTCCCAGGAAGGTTTTAGGAGGATAGCCCACAATGAGTTGACCACATTGCCATCTGTCCTGAAGGTGGCTCTCGGTGGAGAGGGAAAGTGACTTTGTGGTTGGTTGTCACCTCTTGTGGGCAGTAGGGATGGAAGTGATAAGAGCTGTCAGGTGCTTGGGAGGAAGTTTACAGTGATGAAGCCTGGTATCAGGAGATGGAGCAGAGCTGCTGGTGGGAGGAGATTCCAAGGAGAGTACTGGGAAACCTTATCTGTTGATCAAATAGAGATGGGGTGGGGTATGAGTGGGGGGAGTCATTGCTGACAGCTGCTGATTCTTGTAAATTGCATTTAAAACTCTTCTTGTGTAAGGTTGACACTGGTGGGGTTTGGGTCTAGCTCACTTTTTTTTTTTTCCCCCCAACTCCATCCTTGGGCTGGTGGGAAGGCAGGAGAATATCCCCTCTCCAAGAATTTAGTGTTTGCCGAGCTTTCTTTCTGATGCTGACGGGAGGGTGGGAATTGGGATGATGAGTGAGTTCCCTGTACCAAACCCTTTTATGAATGTTCAACTCTGTGTTTTCCCCTGTCCTCCCAGACTTGTGTGGCCAGTTGGAAATGTCTAGTTTGTGTTCATCTCCCTCATTTCTGGAGTTGGGGCTGAGACCCTGCCACATCTCCTATGCTCTGCATCCATGCCTCTTTTGGACATTAAAGGTTGATTGATGCACTTCTGAGCTGTTTGGGTTTCTTTGGGCTTAAAGGAGTTGGTCAGATGGTAGTGGTGCCATACATGGGTGGGGTGGAGGGTGCTTAGGATGGAGTAGGATGGGGGCTCAAGAGAGAAGACCAGGCAGAGAGATATTGGCCCGAATCAAGTTTTAGTTGTAGGGCCCAGTGTTGGCCCTTTAAGTGGCAGAAGACTAACCAGCAGCACTCACCCACAGGTTTCTTGGCTCCCTTGGTAGAGATGGCCAGGTGAGCTGCATTTTGGATCTTCAGTATAATACATGTTGCCTTCTCCATTTCCAGCTTCAGGTTCAGTTTCCAGATCCAGGATGGCAGTTTGTAGCTGCTGTGCTTAGCTTAGAACCTTTGGCCAAAGCTCACAGCTGCTGTATGCCTCATTCTAGGTGTCCCTGAGACCAGGATTGTCTATTAGCTAAGTCCTGCTCTAGCCACTCAGAAATGGAAAGCTGGGGGTCTTCAGAAAGATGGAAACACTTGATGGAACCTGAGAGGATCTTGACTTGGGTTAACCTGGTTGTCCCACTTGGGGGCTCCTGACCCAATATACCCGGACAAGTCAGTAGTACTGAGACACTTCTAAGAGTGTCTGCTCATCTCTGACCCTAAACTTTTTGGGAGTCTGGGCTTATGGCTACATCTTTGCGGAGGTGTTAGAGAGCAGAGGTGCTCTGTATTCATTTCTGTTGTTACTCTAAAACATTTTACTGAGTTCTTGTGTACTTGAGCCTCGGATGCTCTTCACACACAACACGATAGGTAAATTCTGTGCTTCCATGGCATGCATGTTCTAATGGGTTAGAGCAGACATACATTGTACTTTGTTTTTAAAGTATTTTTGTCCTTACCCTAGGATATTTTCCCCATTTGTTTTTAGAGGTAGAAGGGAGAGAAACATCAATGAGACACAAGACTAGTTGCCTCCCACATGCATCCCAACTGGATTGAATATGCAACCAAATTATGTACACTTGAACTGGAATCGAACTAGCAACCCTTTGGTCCATAGGCCAACACTAACCATTGAGCGACTGGTCAGGGCTCAAAAAAAGTGGCAAGCTGCTGGAATTGCTGTCTTGATCTTTCTAGAGAGGCCAATCATGCAAAAAGAGTGGTAGTGTGTGTGAACACAAGATCTAGAACCCAAAGTCCTGGGGTTGAGACTCAGCTCCAACACTTACTGTATGAATTTAGACAAGTCATTTAACCTCTCTGAGACTCATTTGTAAAATGGGGATAATACTGGTCTACCTTAGAGTAGTTACTAGGATCAAATGACATGTAAATGAAAGTGCTTTGAAATTGGAAAACAATGATGAAGACACTGCAAGAATAAAGAATTCTGGGAGTTAGGCTCCTTAAATTACCCCATTTTATGTAGAAATTAAGGACCAGACAGGAAAAGAAACATACTTAATGTCTCATGGATGTTTGGGACAATTGGAATGTAGTACTTGGTCTCCAGACTCTCGGGCCAGGTCTGATCCTGGTTTGATGTAGTGGAGAGGACTAATTTATGACTAGGTACTGATCCCCTACTGGACTGTGGAATGCCCTATACTTGGTGGTGGTATATAGTTTGGTGATTTTTAGTATATTCAAAGTTATGCAGCCATCACCACTAATTGCAGAACATTTCACTCCCAAAAGAAACCTTGTTCTTTTTTGCAGTCATTCTCCATTACTCCTTCCCCCTAGTTCCTGGAAGTCACTAATCTCTCTGTCTCTATGAATTTGCTTATTCTGGAGCCAGCTGACTGGTAGCTATGAAGTGCACTGACCACCAGGGGCAGACACTCAATGCAGCAGAAACCACAGGCATGGCAAAATGGAACAGACTGATAAATCTTAGAGGAAAGGATGAGGGGGCGGTCACCTTGGCCTGGCTTGCAGGGTTTGGGCAGAAACCTGCTCTCCAACATCCTCCAAGGGGCCCCCGATTGCGAGAGGGTACAGGCCGGGCTGAGGGACCCCCTGAGTGCATGAATTGTGTGTCAGGCCTCTAGTAGTTTAATAAACATGAAAGGACTAACATAGCTGCAGGCATGCCCTGAAAGACAACACTATTCTAGGAGTGTGCCCTGATTTACCCAGCTGACTCCTCAGAATAATTTTAAAATATATATATTTCATTGATTTTTTACAGAGAGGAAAGGAGAAGGATAGAGAGCTAGAAACATCGATGAGAGAGAAACATCGACCAGCTGCCTCCTGCACAGCCTCCACTGGGGATGTGCCCAAAACCAAGGTACATGCCCTTGACTGGTATCGAACCTGGGACCTTCCAGTCCGCAGACTGACGCTCTACCCACTGAGCCAAACCGGTTCCGACTGTTAGAATAATCTTGAACTCATGGGACATTTCCAGGAATTTTGGGGACTATGTCTGATGAATATATTCATTGATCGCTTTTGGATCAAAAACAGGCTCTGAGTCTCAAGGGCTGCAAGATTTCCTCAGGTGGTTTTTATACTATCAGAGTTCCAGGGAAACAAACAACCAGTAGGGTATTTTTCTTATCTATCATCTACCTATCCATTCATCTATCAAGATTTATGGTGAGAAATTGGATTATGTGATTGAGGCTTGGGGGGTGGAGGGGAGAGGGTGAGGAAGCAAGGCTGGGAGCCAACACTGCAGTCCACAGGTGGAATTTCTTCCTCAGGGAAGCCTCTAGCCTTTCAGCTGGTTGGATCAGGTCCACCCACGTTATCCAGGAAAATAAAGTTAACTGATTGTAGATGTTAATAATATCTACAAAATAGCTTTGTGGCAACGTCTACATTAGTGTTTAATTGAATATGTAGGTAATCAAGGCTAGTCAAATTAACATCAAACTGATCACAGCTCACGTTTAGTCAACCTGGCACCCACGTGCACCTTCTTAAACATACTCAGTCTCCAAATAAAACCAATAACAGTCATACTTCCACTTAACACGATACAATTATCCTGTGTTACAAGTGAAAATGTGCTTACCCTTTCCCCAGAAGAGGATGTGAAGTCTGGGTGATGGTCACTCTTCTCCCGACAGTCCTGTAACTTCAATATTGTGAAGTTAGTGATTATTAATACATTTTATTGTATATTAGATGACAAGGAGATAGGGGAGAAAAATATACACACACAAACAATATTTATCCATTAAATAAAATGAATACTCATGATCATAATTACAGTCCTAATCTCTGCAATTAGGTGGAATGGCCACTATGCATTCCATTATTTCCTTTGCCTTAGGAAGCATCTTGGCACTGGTTGTGGTTCTTTTTCCTGATGGGCTGCTCCCAAACCTTCATTCTTGAAGGGTCTGTGCCATTAGAAGTTTTGCTGAATTGTGTTAGAGTTTTCCATTGGCTTGAATCACAGGGCCCTAAGGAATCATCTATATTTCAGGCATACTTTTTACCTCCATAGTAGCATTCCAATCTCCCCTTTGTAGTCAGAATCAATCACCCCAGCCAGTACAACTCCCTTCTTTGTCTATTCAAGCAGGGGTCCTCAAACTTTTTAAAGTGGGGGCCAGATCACGGTCCCTCAGAGAGCTGGAGGGCCGGACTATATGAACTACTAATTCCTACTGTAACACCTCGGCTGCGCTCACTGCCAAAAAACCTGGCGGGCCGGATCACGCTCCTCTGCGGGCCGCAGTTTGAAGACGCCTGATTGATTCAGAGGTGTGAGGAGCCCAAAATGACCAAGTGGCAGTCTTAACTTTCAATTCAATGGAATTCCATTCCTCCGTTGAGAACTGTAATTATTATCTTTGGTTGCTTGTGACTCAACTGTGAGGTCCTGCAAAGGAAGGGCTATACTGTATTCCCTTTTGAATTCATTTTGTACAAACGATTTGTGCACAGAATAAATGTAGTTGCAAGCACACGGGGAAGTAGCACCACCTTCTGGCCAAAGTGGGTAATGCTGCACTGGAGCGGGATAGAAATGCAAGAAACCTGTGGCCAAAGCTCAACAAGAGACTCAGAGATCTGAGAGAGAGAGAGAGAGAGAGAGAGAGAGAGAGAGAGAGAGAGAGAGAGAGAGAGAGACAGAGAGAGAGAGAGAGACAGAGAGAGAGACAGAGACAGAGAGAGAGAGAGAGAGAGAGAGAGAGAGAGAGAGAGAGAGAGAGAGAGAGAGAGAGAGAAAATACTGTGGTAGATACCACTTTGCTTTTCCAACTTTGCCATCCTCCACCCTCAGAATTTTAGCCTGCAGACGGTAGAGGCATTCTGGCCTCTGGAAGGAGAGGGTTGCTTTGAGGAAATCTGATAGGAATCACCCCTTTGCCTCCCCACAGCGCAGAGGGATAAATCAGGCTCAGAGAGGTGAAGACTTGCTCAAGGTCACCTTGCAAGGTAGTGGCAGTGCCAGGACTGGAATTAGCATGCTTGACTCCTCATTCAGGACTCTCCCCAAGATTCCAGCCAGAGAACACTTTCCTTCTGAAGACTGATGTTTGTGGCTTTTGAAAGCTGTCATCTCTTTGAAATGAATGAACAATTTGGGAAAAGTCATCTGGTTGTTGATGGTTACATGCAGGGAGCTAGGGTGGGGAGTTAAGGGAAAATCCATTTATTGAACCGTTATGTGCTGGGCACTTGATATGTATTATCTTAGACTTTATCATCTATACAATGAAGATAATAACTGCAGCTATTTCAAATGATTATCTCTATATATAAAAGACTACGTGTCTGTCTGTCCCACAGGTAGCTATGACATGCACTGACCATCAGAGGGTAGATGCTCAACCCAGGAGCTGCCAGGACGCCCACTGGCCATTTAAAAATAAATACCACTATGAACTTGGAGCAGGCAAACCAACACTCAGCCTCCCCAAAATGAGACACAGGCCCCACCACCACCCTGGAGTGACACCCCACCAAATCGCAGCCAATGCTGTCAACATGGCGCAAAATGTGGCCCACAGCCCAGCCCAACCCAGCCCTGCTCTGAAATGGTTGCTGTAGGCACAATGTAATGACATCATGCAGCAATGCCTGGCTTCCTCCCCCTAGCGACTAGCCTCCTTGGAGTTTCTTCAGCCCAGGAACATGACTTGCTTTGTAGCCAGGTGCAAACATTTCACACTTTAACCAAATGTCTGTGAAGCTTTTCCCCATACCTCATCTCATTTGATTCTCACAGAAGTCCTGGAGTAGGCAGATAGGCGACTCAGTTGAATCCTGTTTTCTTTTCATTAGCTGGAAAATGGAGATTTAGAAAGTTTAGAAACTTGACCCGATTGAAAAGAGAATAGCGGGACTTGAAAATGATTTCAGGTTTTCTCACTGCACAGAATAGTCAAACACGGCTGCAGTTAAATATTTTACCCTTTGTTCTTCCTGCACGATTTACAATGATAATCTGCTTTGTGTTGATATTTACTGCTGTGTTGCTAACAATTACCTGAAAGAGAAGTTGGGGTGCTTCACTGGGCTGGGAAAAGCTTAGCTAAATCAGAAAGCAGGTCTAATTAAGCAAGTTTATTCTACAATATATACATAAAAGGCTAAGTTGACTCACATATGCGAGATACATGTAAAGCTCTCACTGGCGCCATTCCCACACGTGTGTTCCAATCTGTCATTGTTGATTGTGAATTCGGTTGACACTCCTATTACAGAGAAAGGGAGAATAGGGATATTAAAAACATTTCTTCTAATTAATTTCCTTTTAATGTGCACAAATCTGTGCACCGGGACATTAGTTATACATAAAGTAATGTTACTGTAGTCATATGTGTAAATGCTGACATATTTGTGAAGTTGCTGGGATACAGTTAGTAAGCACTCCATGAGTTTTAGGTTTTGTGTCAGATTTTCTGGGACGCAGTGAGTTACTTTGCTTGTTTTTTTTTTTTTTTTTTTAATATATTTTATTTTTTCAGAGAGGAGAATAGAGGGATAGAGAGCTAGAAACGTTGATGAGAGAGAAACATTGACCAGCTGCCTCTTGCACACCCCCTACCGGGGATGTGCCCGCAACCAATGCACATGCCCTTGACCAGAATCAAACCTGGGACCTTTCAGTCCGCAGACCGACGCTCTACCACTGAGCCAAACCAGTTTCGGCCTTAGCTTGCTTTTAATAGGCAGGTCTGGAGGTGTGTTCCGTCTAGGACTAAGTATTCCCTACTACCGAGACCTGACCTTCCTGAGTATGTGACTCACTGCCCGGGAGTCACACATTTTCACAGTCTGGCTGGTGGCAGCTGGCACTATTTCTGGCTCTGCTCTCTCCCTGGCCTCAGAGTTTCCTCACACATGCTCCCTGATCAGTACTTCGCTAAATACTCGTGGGGGACCCTCTGCACTTCTCTGGGTTTCTCTCTCCTCTCCAGCACTCTGTCCTGAGAAGTCTCCCCACCTCGGTTTGCCCAGACTCAGTTATGTCTCAATTCAGGGGTTGCCTGGGATCCACCTGGGACTCCCCCTGTGCACTGCAGCCTGGAAACCTTTTCTTGGCAGTAAGCGGGGTGACCTCAGGGCTCACATCGTTTCTTTTCCTGCTTCTTGGGGGTCATTATCCTTCATTACCCACCCAGTGTCCAGAGTCTTGCTTTTGGTTACTTTGGTTGCTTCAGGCAGAAAAATAAATTTGATCCCTGTTACTTTATCATTTGACAGGAGCACATGTCTATCAATTAGATTTTGCTGCATAACAAAGCTGCACCCCAAATGTAGTGGCCTAACCATTTTTTTTTTTTTCCCCCTCACAATTGGGCAGATTGGCACTTTGGGCCAGGTAGGTCTGCTGATCTTGGCTGGGCTAATTCCTGCAGTCGGCACGTGACTCTGCTTCCTGGGCATTTGCTGGCTGTTGACTGGAGTGAGGGGTGCAGCTGGGTCGTGTCTCTCCTCATCCAGCAGGCTAGCCTGGCCTTGTGCCCGCGGTGGCTGGGTTCTAAGAACACGAGAGAATAGGCCCCACGTTGAACAATATTCAAGTCTCCTCTAGCATCACTTTGCTATCGTCCCTTTGGCCAAAGCAAGTCCTGAACTCAGATTCAGGGGGTTGATGAGAGGAAGCACAAGGTCACACTGAATGTAGGGGGGCAAGAATTGTAGTCATTTTAAAGGACCGGTCTATTGTCGCTATTATTTCACTTCAATCCCCACAACAAACCAGGTGGTGGATCTTACCATCAACCTTTTCCAGATGAAAAAAGCTGAGGCTGAGAGGGTTACGTAAGATCTCACAGCTAGAAAAGGGCAGAGCCGGGACTTGACCCAGGGTCTGCCTGCTCTAGCTCTTGCTGTAGTCATTGCATGGTGGGGTTGGCCTGTATGTGCACACATGTTGGTGTGATTCTGATCAGGTACATCTGCATTCGACACCATCAACTATTCATCCCCTACCCCAGTGGTCAGCAAACTGCGACTCGAGAGCCACATGCGGCTCTCTGGCCCCTTGAGGATTCTAATGCCACTTCTTTAAAATAGAATTGCCCACGCTGAAAACCTACTTCTGCGCATGGGCCACGAAGTTTCAATCACACTGCACGTGTGCGCCCGCACGTGGTATTTTGTGGAAGAGCCACACTCAAGGGGCCAAAGAGCCGCATGTGGCTCGTGAGCTGCGGTTTGCTGACCACTGCCCTACCCTGTCCCCTGCTGCCCCCACCCCTACCCCGCCTAGAATTGTTCATTCTCTGGGTCCTTTCTGACACTCTGCCACCATCCCTCCCCCAGAGGCCCTGGCCTGAGGCCCCTCCTCTCAGGCCCTGTGGGGCTGATACATGCTTAGCTGGAGACCTGTGTATGTCAGGGTCTGTGTACAGAGGAGTTCACAGGTGCTGACGACCTCTGTCTGCTTATTTATCATTTGGTCCAACAGCCCCTTCCTCCCTGCCTCCAGTCTTCCCTGTCTCCATTTCTCCCTCGAGGTCAAAGACAGATGGGCCCCTGATTGGCCCACGCTGGATCACAGCATCTACTGCCTCAGTCCTTCAGGGCTTCTGATTTTTGTTTTTTGCTAGATGCAAGTTAAATTTATTTTCCTGGCACCCAAGCCCTCCATGATATCATCCTAACCTACTTTCCCATTCTGTTTCTCCATGCCCATGATCGCTGTCTCCATAGTTTAGCCAAGGACACTGTGGCTTTGCCCGCTCTGGGCTCCGGCCCCAAATTACTCCCCCCCCCCTTTTTTTTTAATCTCCTGCTCCCTCATAGCTCCTCCCACCTTTGCTCCAGTTTGTGGATTATTGTCTAATCATTCCATTCAGGCTGTAACTTCTCGAGGAAGCAAACCTTACATCCTTTGTGTTTGGCCAGTCACAGAGCCTGGCACCCAACTGGCATGCAGTGAGGTGCCCTAGAGAAGGACAGGCTGAGGGCACCTTCCTCTCCTCGGGAGGCCCTGCTGTCGAGTTCTGCGAGATGCACCTGTGTCCTCACAGCTACTTTCCCTCTTCTGCCCAAGGTCGCTTGGACGAGTTCCTGTTAATGGGAATCAAGAGGCTCTTGGTTAGGATAGGAATGAGGTGTGGTGTCTTAGCCTTCCCAGATAACAGTATTCGCCAGTTTTGGACTCTTGGAAGCCTGGAGCCTAAGAATGGTCTATAATGGTGGAAACCTCAGGGAGTAGAGACAGCCAAGGGGACAAGATACTGTTTGGGGAGTAGAGGGTATGCTTCTCGGCTCAGATCCTGGAGGAACCTGCAAGGTGAGGGCTGGGAGCTTGTTCAGCTTTCAGGGTTACTGTCCTTGGTCCTGAACGGTCTTGTTGCTCATTAAAATAGGATTGTTTCTTCTAACCAAAGGGACATTAATGACTCCTGTGGAGTGCCGTTCAGAGATCCTGAAAGAGGTAAGGAATGAAGAGGTGAAGAAAAATAGAAGGTGAGTGAGGAGAAAAAATAGGGGGGAGAGAGAGAGAGAGAGAGAGAGAGAGAGAGAGAGAGAGAGAGAGAGAAGAGATGCTGTTAGAAAGGCCAAAGAGCCCTTTGGTTTTAAAATATTTGTTTTTACCATGAAAGAAACTACCCTAGACCTAGACTATGGCCCAAGTACTGAAAAACTGAAGGATATGTAGAAATCTGAATTCTAAGTAAATGTGGGGGGTATAGATAAAATTGGGAAAGCAATATCAGGATAGTTCAAGTGAAATGTCAGTCATACTAAAGAGCCCATAGTATTATTTCTTATTACATATTTTTAATAAAATTATAGCATATGAAAATTTACGTATTAGTTACATAATATATACACTGAGTGACCAATGTATATCCTTTATAATAAAAGGCTAACACACACACACTGAGTGGCCAGATTATTATGTGTTCAGAGATAATAATAATCTGGCCATTCAGTGTATATTTATAATGTAACACATGATATTATCATTTTTTATGTGTAATAAATCTGTATAACATCTGCATAATATATTATACTATAAAATATGTTATACATTATATCTAATTATAATATAGTAGAAGCTCGGTGCACAAAATTCATGCACAGGTAGGGTCCCCAAACCTGGCTGCTGATCAAGGTTGATAGGGGCTTTCCTTCGTTCAGTGCTGCCCCCTGAACAATAGTGAGCAGTTGAACTCCTGGTTGGATGAACTCCTGAGGGGATAATTTGCATATTATCCTTTTATTATATAGAATAATAACTTATGCATAATGTCTACTTATAATACATAATGTTATATGTAATGTCTATAATAATTATTACTACAGATTCACTCTACTAGTAAAATTAAGCCATATGGAAAACTTTAAAGAAGAAAGCATTGAACCATCCAGGTTTGTCACTTGGAAATGGCATATTTCATAAAATCTAGATTTTGACTCTAAGACAAATCATTTCTTGTATCCCCCCAAAATGCTGCCATTTAAACCATAACATAGTACTTTTTATCACTTGCTATCGATAGTAAAATTCTTATTGAAATAACTCTTAGACTTAGTTAATATATATTTTATATTATCATCCTATATAATAAAAGGCTAATATGCAAATTGTCCAAACGATGGAATGACCAGTCACTATGACGTGTGCTGACCACCAGGTGGTGCTGTGGAATGAAGGAAGGTCCCTGCTGGCAGCCGGGGAAGGAAGGCTCTAAACCAGCAGTCAGACATCCCCGCAAGGGGTCATGGATTGCAAGAGGGTGCAGGTGGCTGAGGGACATCCCCCCCTGCTTGATATTCCTAAACCATCTTTACATTTACAGTTCAACTCTTCTTAGTCACTTTTTGAACCCAAGTAGTGGTGTGTGTGTGTGTGTGTGTGTGTGTGTGTGTGTGTACAACATAATCTTTTATGCTTCAAGAGTATGGGGAATGCAGTGTGAGAGTGCTCTGTTCTGAGAACAGCACCCTTAAGGGATTAGTTACAATGGTGCTATCTTGTGGACATTCTGAGAACAGCACCCTAAAGGGATTAGTTACAATGATGCCCTCTTGCGGACATTCTGAGAACAGCACCCTAACAATACTGCCCCCAAGAGTGCTCTGGACTTTTCTTCCAAAGTACTGATACCCAGATGTAAATTTGATGCTGGCACTTTGTCTTACCAGCAGGGACAACTACTTCACTCTTGGCATCTAACCCACAGCCATTATATGAGCTCACTAGATTTCAAAATGAATCTGCACTTTAGAATGGATGAAAACAAAAACTCTGCTAAACATTATTTCCAGTATCTCTCTGTGCTTACATACGAAAGAATAATGAATGGATAAGTGAGAGAAAGTTTTAGATAAGGTTAGACAGAAATAATTTGGTAAAAATTGATCCCTATTCTACACTTTATCAACATGCAAGATTATCATCAAATTCAACAGCAGAAAATGTAGTTTAAATATTTTCCCATCATATGGTATATTGATTACTAAAAGATCCTGCCCCCCCGGGTTAAGGAAAAATGATTATGAAAAACCATAAAGAGGTGAGAGTCATTGATTTCTCAAGTTTCATGGTTCAATTTTAGACAGTATCGATTGATTCCCTGCTTCAAAAGGTGAGGTGGTTAGCACAGTTACATGTCCTCCTGTTATCGATTGTCCAATTTGTTACTTCTGTTGATTTTCCTTTCATAGGGATATATATATTTTTTTTTCTGTCCTATATAATAATTTCCATATTATATAGTTAAATATGTCTGTTGCTGACTGCCCAGTCTTTTAATACTGGCATTTAAAAAAATATTTTATTGATTTTGTACAGAGAGGAAGGGAGAGAGATAGTTAGAAACATTGATGAGAGAGTCATCGATCAGCCGCCTCTCGCACACCCCCCACTGGGGATATGCCCGCAACCAAGGTACATGCCCTTGACCGGAATTGAACCCGGGACCCTTCAGTCCCCAAGCCGACACTCTATCCATTGAGCCAAACTGGTTTCAGCTAATACTGGCATTTTCATTCTTTTAAAAAATATATATTTTATTGATTTTTTTTTAACAGGGAGGAAGAGAGAGGAATAGAGAGTTAGAACATCCATGAGAGAGAAACATCAATCAGCTGCCTCCTGCACACACCCCGCTGGGGATGTGCCCACAACCAAAGTTCATGCCCTTTACTGGAATCGAACCTGGGACCTTTCAGTTTGCAGACTGATGCTCTATCCACTGAGCCAAACCAGTTAGGGCTGGCATCTCCATTCTTAAGTTCTTTTGCTTTTGTAATTATTTCCTTTTAAAACAATATATAAAAAAATATAAAAAACTTGATTTAAAAGTCAAGCTTTACCATTTGACTCTCAATGAAAGATAGCGTGTCTTTGCTCCATGTCCTTACCATCCATTCCTCACTGCTCTGGGGTGCAGTCCCCATCTACCGCCATCTCTTTGCCATCACATCCACACCCCGAAGCAGTGGCTTCCCCGCTGTGGCAGTGGAGGCTCTGGGCCCTTTCCCTAATGCACACGCACACACTCAACCTGGTCTCATCCTCCAAAAATAGTGATCACCACTTTCCCCTGAATCAATATCCAGGACATTTGGGCATGGCAGCATGTGACCATTTTTTTTTTTTTTACATCAGTAATAATCATGAAATAAAACAAATAATCACAACAGCCAGAGAAGAAATACAGAGTAAAAATGTTCTTTTATTTACTTTCTATAGATAATGCCAGTCAAAAATAATTCAAATTACAGTCCAAAAAAGGAAAAAGTAATCACCCAATTTTATTGTCTCAAGCATAGTGCTTTGGGTGTCTCAACTTGAATTTCTTAAGATTTTTTTCATTACCTTTATGTAATGTTGAAAGTATTATATGTTTTATAATAGATCCAAATATTGCTTTTGTACATTTTCCTTACTGAATTCTACTGGGTTAATATTGATTCATGTTAATGTGGGTATTGCACTTCAAGTTTCTTTATGAAATTCAAAATAATTATGGGCTGAATCAGTGGCTGGTTTCACAACCATATCACAAATGTTGATAAATTCTTCCAAGTTCACACGGGACAAAAAAGTACAACAATTTATCTAACAAGTTTTATGGGTACTTAATAAATGTTTATCCTTTGTTAAAGTCTGATAAAATATTTTAGATAAGTAATTCTACAATAAGCCATCAAGTGTTTTTCTTTTGTTTCAGTGTGAAGTTTTTGTAAAAATGAAAGGTACATTCAGGAAATGACTACTAACTCCTCTAATGCCACATTTGATTTTCTGGATTCATTCTTTGGTTTAAAAACATAATAATTAGAAAGAAAGAATACATTTTGAATTATTCAAATTAAGTCAAACATCTTGTATAAACTAAAATTTGAATTTACCAACCAAATACACCTTGCAGTTTGCACGATGTTTCACTGTTTTATATTTTAAGCACAAACAAGACCTCTGAGTGGTCACATGGAATGGCAGGATTAAAGTAACTTGAGAACAACCAAAAAACAGGATAACTTCAACAACAAAATTTAGTCTTGACAAATGCAAAGACAATTCAAAGGGGAAAAAGAATATTTGTTTCAACAAATGCTGTTGCAACATTGGACATCCAGATACAGAAAAATGAACTTTGCCTTAAATTTCACACCTTATACAAAATTTTCAATTTTGGTGGATATTTTCAGAATTAATTCATATACAGAAACCTACGTAAACAAAAAAAGAGGCAATTATGAACTCCAGAAAATACAAAACTTGAAATGTAATTGTAGTACAATATATGGCTCACCCATCAATATTAATTATATTATCCTATCTAATAAAAGAGTAATATGCAAATTGACTATACAACTGCTACATCCACCAGTCACACCCACCAGCCAATCAGAAGCGAGTATTCAAATTAACCCAACCAAGATGGCTACAGCCACGGAGCAAGCAGGAGGCTTGGGTGTCCCTGGCAATGGAGGAAGCCAAGCTTTCTGCACACTCTGGCCAGTCCAGGCCTCTGCTCAAGGCTACAAAGTTTCAATTATAGAAGATAAATAAATCACAACAAAAATGGCCGCAGCCACAGAGCGAGCAGGAGGCTTGGGTTTACCTGGCAATGAAAGAAGCCAAACTTCCTGACTGGCTCTGACCTCCACTCAAGGCTACAAAGTTTCAATTATAGAATATAAATAAATCCCAGATTCCAGGGCCTCTGCTTGGGTCACCGGGAGGCATGGCCAGCCTGCAAACCACCTCACGCCCCCAGGGAACCCCCATCCTGATCCAGGACACCCTTCAGGGAAAACCAGTTGGCCCCCACCTATGCACCAGGCTTCTATCTTACCTAATAAAAGAGTAATATGCAAATTGACCATCACTCCAATACACAAGATGACTGCCCCCATGTAGTCAAAGATGGCCAGCAGGAGAGGTCAGTTAGGAGTGACCAGGCCAGCAGAGGAGAGAAGTTGGGGGTTACCGGGTCTACAGGGAAGGGCAGTTGGGGGGAGGGGGACCAGGCCTGCAGGGGAGAACAGTTGGGGGTGACCAGGCTTGCAGGGGAGGGCAGTTAGAGGCAATCAGGCTGGCAGGGGAGCAGTTAGGCATCAATCAGGATAGCAGAGGAGTGGTTAGGGGAGGAAGGCAGGAAGGTGAACAGATGGGAGCCAGCAGTCCTGGATTGTGAGAGGGATGTCCAACTGCAGCCAGACATCCCTCAAGGGGTTCCAGATTGGAGAGGGTGCAGGCTGGGCTGAGGGTCACACCGCCCTGTGCACAAATTTTGTGCACTGGGCCGCTATTCTTAATAATATAAACACCCAGGGGCAGGATGGTAGAGCAATCTGCTCCAAGTGCAAGCAGTAAGCATGCATTCTCTCAGACAAATTAAAAGCAATAATAAAATTTGGATATCCTATTTTTTGGTTGTTCTTTTTTCTTTTAATATTGAATAATTTTGGATTTTATCCTGAAAATATCAGATTGTGACAAAAATGTGAGTGCATTTCTAGACTCTATTCTATTTCGTTGATCTCTGTGTTTATTCCTTTACCAATATCACACTGTATTTATCACTGTGGCTTTATAGTAACTCTTAAAATCAAGGAGTGTGATTCCTTCAACCTTATCCTTTTAACATTTGGCTATTCTAGTGCTTTTGCCTTTCCACAGGCATCTTGCAATCATCTTGTCAGTATCTACCACAAAACCTGCTGGGATTTTTGTCGTGTTTGCATTGTATCTACACATTAGTTGGGGGAGAATTGACATCTTAACAATATTGTGTCTTCCAGATCATGAACATTGTATGTCTCTCCATCTATTTAGATCTTCTTTTATTTCTTTGATCACCATTTTGTAGTTTTCAGCATACAAATCCCATACACATGTTGTTAGATTTATACTTAAGCTCTGCATTTTCAGAGCTATTTTAAATGTTTTTCTTTACATTTTGATGTTCAATTGTTCATTGCTAGCATACTGCCATCTTGCTAAACTTATTAATTTTAGGTTTACTTTTGTGGATTCCTTAGGAACTTCTATATAGACAATCATGTTTTCTGAGAATATGGATATCAGTATACTTTTTAAAATGTATTTTTATTGCTTTAGTGCTGGGACTTCAGTATGATGTTAAATAGCACTGATGAGAGTGGGCATTTTTAAAAAAATATATATTTTATTGATTTTTCACAGAGAGGAAGGGAGAGGGATAAAGAGTTAGAAACATCGATGAGAGAGAATCATCGATCAGCTGCCTCTTGCACACCCCCTACTGGGGATGTGCCTGCTACCAAGGTACATGCCCTTGACCGGAATTGAACCTGGGACCTTTCAGTCCACAGACCGACGCTCTATCCACTGAGCCAAACCGGTTTTGGCGAGAGTGGGCATTTTCAACTCTTACAGCTTCTTACACACGAACGCCTAGACATGCCTCTTGCAGATCTTTAAGTCTTCAAGAAATTTCATTTCAAATTATTAATTTCATCATATTTAACAAGTTTGCTGAAAGCCTATAATAGATCAAGTTTGATATGCCAAAACAATAAATCACATTGTAATCCATTTGTAAAATAGAGAAAGAAAGAGAATAAACACCATGTCCCTTAAAATTGGGTTGTTGAGATCTGGGAATTGACTCTGATTATTTTTGAACAACACAACTTTTAAAGTGGTTCCAGCGAGCCTTATTAGCTGCAGTGGCCATGGCTCTCTGCCCAGTGTTTCCTTTAAAAGTTTATCGGCCTCAGGAGAGGTAGAAGAGCCAGCTTAGACCTCTCTTGGGTTCTGACCTTCCGCTGGGGCGCAGCAGAGAATCAGTTTCCAGTGGGAATTATCAATAAAGTACCTCTCATTTGAATATAGTTTTCTATTTCCCATGTTCCTATAGCAGTTTTAGGTCATTTGTTCTCATCTATAATCCTCACTGTGCTCATTGTACAGATGAGGAAATGGAGGCAATCAGCAAGGGGTGATGGAAAGAGCATTGATATTATAGTCCTGAGTGTACCCAGATATGCCATTAACCAACCACATGACTGGGAGCAGGTTCTGTCAGGTCTCAGGCCTCACTTTCTGTGAAGGTAGAAAGCTGGAGTAGATGACCTCTTAAGGCTTCAGAGAGCTTCAAAATCCCATGACCCTAAGTCCCAGTTCAAGGTTACATGGCTTGTTTGTGGCTTGTTTGACTTGGTCAGTGCTTATCTGATCACATCATAAATAACCTAAGTTCCTCCGTGAGAATTTCCTCCAGAATGTGTGGGTGCTGTGGCTTCTACCGCCTTCTCCTCTGTCCTGTGTTGAGCTAGAAAGACTTGGCTGGAGGGAAGGAAAGGGGAGAGGTCTGGGTGGATGAAAAAAACCAACAAACAGCTATGTAACAATTTGCACTTAAGCCGAAGCCGGTTTGGCTTAGTGGTAGAACGTCAATCTGCGGACTGAAGGGTCCCAGGTTCAATTCCGGTCAAGGGCATGTACGTTGGTTGCGGGCACATCCCCAGTGGGGGGAAAGGGGGGTGTACAGGAGGCAGCTGGTCGGTGTTTCTCTCTCATCGACGTTTCTAGCTCTCTCTCTCTCCCTTCCTCTCTGTAAAAAATCAATAAAAATATATTTAAAACACACACACACACACACACACACACACACACACACAAAAACAATTTGCACTTAAATCTGGGCTATAAAGAAGAATGATCCAGGGCAGAAGTGGTGAAAATCTTGGAGGAACGTAGCCAAGTCACTTTTTGGAGCATTTTTTGGGGGGCGGAAGGAATGCAACTCGGTCACATATCCTCAACCTTGAGCAAAGCAGCTTTTAAAAATGTGAGAAGGAAACAAGTCTGATTCCACAAGAAGAGACGTTTCTGAAAGATAGTGTATCGTAAGAAGATAGGAGAGGCACCTACCCAATGGCAGACATGAACGTTTTGTGAATCTGTAAAATAGCCTCAAGGTTAAAGTTGGTGAGAACTGCAATCTTTCCACAGATTTCAAGGGTGTTCACTTTTACCTCTTTGGTCATTTCAACATTAACATCATGTGAAAATTGATATTTGTTAATTGTTTTCCTTGCAAATTGTTGAAGTTATCCAATTTTTTTTTGTTTTTTCCTTTAATGTTAAATAATTTTGGATTGTATCCTGAAAATATCAGATTGTGGAATATCAGTCCTATCAGTATCCTCTGAAAAATGTTGATTTTGTTGGTTTGTTGGTTTGATTGTTTTAGCTGTCCGTTAACCCTGACCTGTCTTGTGTGAGGTGGGGTTCCAATATCAGCAAACTTTTCAAAGCCTTTGTGGGCTATTTGGGTGTGCTCCACATGTGAGACCTGACCTTAGTCCACACTATCCCTCAAATGTCAGGGTCCCTTTTTCTCTGTGATTTGTGTCTTCTGGCTTCTAGGGTCCCCTTTCTCTGGCTGCAAAGATGGGTTATGCCTTCCTGTGCTGTCACAAACTTCCCATGACTGGGCTGTCTCTGCGCCAAGTGATGAAAGTATATAGAGAAAAAAAATCCTGGGGGAATCTTCCCATGATTTGGACTCTGTGAACCTGTTTATCCAAGACTTCTAGCACGAGAGGGTTTTCGTTCAGAATCTGAGTGCTTGTGCAGCCGCTGCAGAATGGCAGCTCCATGACTGGAGGTTCGGAGCAGGAGAAAGAGGATTTCCCTACACATTCTCAGCTCTGCAGGGGCTCCTTTCCCCAGTCCTCTGGCCATAAAGAGAGAGGGCTTTTCTTGGAGTCTTGTTTTGCCTGTACATTACTAGGGTTCTACAGTTAAGTCATCCACCCAGCCATGGGAGGAAAAAAGATTAGGGAACCAATCACTGTATTGGTTGTTGAGTCAAGTTTTGACTTCCCTCCCCAGACTGCCAGCTGTTGTTCTCTTTTCAGTGTCCTCAGCTTTTATTTGTAGCACCGTAAGTTGAAGGGAGTCTTAGAATCTCTAAGTTGTAGGCTTGTGTTTTTGTTTTTATTTTTTTGGAGAGAAAAGGGAGAGGAGAGGAGAGGAGAGGAGGGGAGGGGAGGGAGGAGGGAGGGAGGAGAGGAGAGGAGAGAGAGGAGAGGAGAGAGAGGAGAGAGAGAGGAGAGAGAGGAGAGAGAGAGAGAGAGAGAGAGAGAGAGAGAGAGAGAGAGAGAGAGAGAGAGAGAGAGAGAACTATTGAAGTGAGAGTGAATTGATCAATGGACCATCTCCTGCAAAACCCCAACCAGTGATCGAGTCCACAACCTGGCATGTGCCCTGACAGGAACCAAACTGGCAACCTGTCAGTGCAGGGAGGACTCCCAACCAACTGAGCCACACTGCCCAGGGCTAAGTCCAGTTTTGATTTGTTTGGTGGCCTTTCTGATGTGATCTCATTGTCCGTGGGATATTATTCTGCTCTTTAGTCATTTATTTCTGATAACAACTTTGTGTGCGATTTTTCCTGGATATCTTTCTGTGGCTCATTTTTATGTAAAAGTAATTTTGATGAACTTTTAGGAGGCACAATTCACACCTCTCACAGCCCCTTCCATTATTTTTATGTAGAATTTGAAAATGTGATGTCTTTCTGAGAATGACCAGCTCTGTCAGAGCTCACTCTGTCCTCCCAGGCTTTTTGGTCTGTACCTTCAGTTTCCTTTGTCTCTGTTGTCTCATCTGGATCTCTTTTGATCCCATCCCCAGCAGTACCTCTTTCCTGTTGGGTGTGCGCTGGGAAGAGGCTCTGGTTGGTTGGTTCTGAGGGCTCCTGTGACTGAGACAGCTCCGGTCCCTTCAGGGGGGACTCCAGATTCCTTGCACTCTCACTCCACGTTAGGGAACTAGAAGAGCAAACTAAACCCAAAGTCAGAAGAAAAAAAAGAAATAATAAAGGTTAGAACAGACATAAATGAAATAGAGGGAAACAATGGAGAGAATCAATGGAACCAAAGGTGGTTCTTTAAAAAAATGAACAAAATTTACAAATCTGTAGCTAACCTGATTTAAAAAGAGAAGACACAAATAAGTTAAATTATATAGAAATGAAAGTGGGAACATTACTACCAGCCTTATGGAAATCAAAAGGATTATAATAGAATACTACGCTGTTTCCCTGAAAATAAGACAGTGTCTTATATTAATTTTTGCTCCCAAAGATGCGGTAGGTCTTATTTTCAGGGGATGTCTTATTTTTCCATGAAGAAGAATACGGTACACATTTATTGTTAAATGAAAAATAAAGGGAATTTATTACCTGTATACGGAATGGTAGTACGGTAGTTGTCAACACAAACCAGACAAACTGTGAATCCTACAGTATCAAGAATTTACTCATTTATTCAATGACAATCATGTCATTATCTTCTGGAACATCATCATAACAATCCAATTCCTGAATTTCCTGGTGAATTTCTTGTGACTCCATTTCTTTCAGAATCAGTGGACCAAATCTCTCATGTTTAGCAATAGCACTGTCTTTAAATGAATACTTCTTGTCAAGGTAGCCTGTTCGCAGTGCATTTGCAATGCAACTGTCAGTGATTTTCTCCGATGAATTCTTCACCCAAGTCACAACTTCTTGCAGTTTAGGTTTCACAAAGTTTCTGAGACAGAGCCTGGGGGGCCTTATTTTCGGGGGGATGCCTTATGTTTCACTCAGAAGGAAACCTGTAAGTAGGTCTTATTTTCTGAGGATGTCTTATTTTCGGGGAAACACGGTAGGAGGAATTTTATACCAATAAATTAGATTATCTAGATTAAATGGGCAAATTCCTAAAAACACACAATTACCAAAGTAATTACTTAAGAAGTAATAGAAAATCTCACCAGACCTAAAAGAAGTAAAAGTGTATTAAAAAATCTCCCAACAAAGAAAAGTCCAGAACCAGTTGGTTTTATTAGGTGAATTTTACCAAAAATTTAAAGAAGTAATACCAATACTACTCAAATGCTTCAAAAAAAAAAAAAAAAAAAAAAGGAGTAAAGAGAACATTTTCTAACAACATTCTATCAGATCTTTACCCTGATATCAAAGTCAAAAAAAGATAACACAAGAAAATAAAAAAACACAGACTATTTCTTATACATATAGATGCAAAAATCCTCAATACACACACACACACACACATACACACACACACAAACAACTAGCAAACCAAGTTCAACAGTGAAGTAAAAGGATTATATACCATGCCCAAGTGTGATCTATCCCAGAAATGCAAAGATGGTTTAGCATAAGAAAAATGAATCAGTGTAATACATGACATTAATAAAATAAAGGAAAACCCACATAATCATCTCAATAGATGCAGAAGAAACATTTGAAAAAATTTAAGACCGTTTCTTGAGAAAAAAAAATTAGCAAATTAGGAATATAAGGGGGTTATTTGCGAAAAACTCATAATAAACATTATCCTCAATAGTGAAAACAAAGTTTCCCCCACTAAGATAAAGAACAATAAAAAGATTCCTATTTCATCACTGCTATTTAATATTGTACTGGGAGTTCTAGCCAGAGCAATTAGATAAGAAAAGGAAAAGATACCCCCATTAGGAAGGAAGAAAGAAAACTGTCTCTATTTGCATATGACATGATTCTATATATAGAAAATCCCATATAATCCACAAAAATCTATTATAGGTAATAAGCAAATTTGGCAAAGTTGCAGAGTCCAAGATCAGCATAAAAATATCAGTTGTGCTTCTATAAACTAGTAAGACACTTATAAAAAGAAGTTTAAAAATACCATTTAAAATATCATCCAAAAGAATAAAATACCTAGGAAAACGTTAACCAAGATGATGAAAGACTTGAAGGCTACAAAACATTGCTGGGGGGAAAAAAAGAGAGCTAAATAAATTAAAAAGACATCCCATGTTCATATATTGGAAAGCTTATTATTATTAAGATAGCAATACTCCCCAAAGTGATCTACAGATTCAATACAATCCCTATCAAAATTCCAATGGCCTTTTTTTTTTTTTTCATAAATGGAACATCCAATTCTCAAATTCATATGCAATTACAAGGTCCTCCAATCAGCAAAACAACACTGAAAAAGAAAAACAGAGTAGAAGAATTCACACTTCCTAATCTCAAAGCTTATTAAAGCTACAGTAATTGAAATAGTGTGGAATCAGCCCAATAGATAAACATATAGACCAATGGGATAGAATTGAGTGTTCAGAAATAACCCAAAATATTTATGGTCAATTGATTTTATTTACAACTAGGGGCCCAGTGCACGGATTCGTGCACTTTGAAAGGAACTGTGGGCTCTGAGGCTGCAGTGGGCACATGGCCAGGTCTTGTTCCATCCTCCATGCCCTTGCCTGGCCCCTCCTGCTGAAGCCTCTGGTCCCCTGTCTCCTGGCAGCCCCATTCCCACGCACTGACAGCACCAGCCCTGCTCACACCCACCAAGGGTGTGGAGTGATTGGGGCCGGCATCAGCAACGGGTGTGAATGGCAGCTGCTGTCCCAAACACCCCTCAGGAGGGGGGGGGGGGGGAGGTAGAGAAGCCCTGAGGAGCAATTGGGGACAGCAGCCGCCACTTGCACCTGCTGACGGTGCTGATGCTGAGTGATCGGTGCGGTGCCAGGCGCCAGCAGTGGGTGCAAGCAGTGGCTCTGGCACTGGCAGCAGGTGTGAGTGCCTGGTGGGACTGCAGTGCACGGGAGTAACCACCAGAGGCTCGCCCTGATGACAGCGACCGGTGCCCTGCCTTGGTCTGGCAGCCCGCTCACATGCTCCACCATCCTGCCACAGCCATGCCCGCCATCTTCCGCACTCTGCCGCCTGCTGCTAATGCCCCCCATGTTCTGCATGCACCCCCTGGTGATCAGCGCACATCATAGCAACCAGTTGTTTGGTTGTTCTGCCGTCATATATATAGTACTGTGGCCATTCAATGGAGAAAGAATAGTTTCTTCAAAAATTGGTGGGACAACTGGATAACCACATGCAAAACAATAAAATTGGACCCTTACTTCATTCCATATATAAAAATTAACTCAACATGAATTAACTATCTAAATATAAGAACTAAAAATATAAAACTCTTAAAGAAGTAAATCTTCATGACCTTGAATTTGTCAATGAATTAAAAAATTTGACACTAAAAGCACGAGCAACAAAAGAAAAAAATTGATGTATTAGACTTCATAAAAATGAAAATATTTTGTACTTCAAAGCACATCACCGAAACATGAAAAAATAACCTACAGAGAAAATATTTGTAAACCACATATCTTATAAGGGTCTAAATCCAGAATGCAGAAGGAACTCTTATAACTCAACAACAAATAGACAAATGACCCAATGGAAAAGTAGGCAAAGAACTACAATAGACATTCCTCCAAAGAAAATATGCAAATGGCCAACAAGCATATAAAAAGATGTTCAATACCATTAAGGAGATGCAAATCAAAACCACACTGAATACCACTTCACTCCCACTAAGACGATTACAATATAAAGACAGATAGTAAGAGGTGTTGGTGATGATGTGGAGAGATCATCACTCTTCATACCCTGTATTGGGAATATTAAATGGTGAAGCCATTGGAAAACAGGCTGACAGTTCCTTCAAAAGTTGAACATAAACTTATATGACCCAGTACTTCCACTGCTAGGTATATAGCCAAGATAATTAAAAACATATGTTCACACAAAAACTTGTGTATAAATGGTATAGCAGCATTATTTATAATAGTAAAAAAGTAGAAACAATTCAAATGTTCAAGAACGGATTGATGGATAAACAAAAGTGCTATATCCATACAATGGACTATTACTCAGGCAAAAAGGAATGCAGTTGACCCATGCTACAACATGGATGAACCTTAAAAACATTATCCTAAGAGAAAGAAGCAAGACATAAAATACCACATATTATATGATTCCATTTATACAAAATTTCCAGAATACGCTAACTTATATGGACGGAAAATTAGTTTAGTTGTTGCCAGGGATTGGGGAGAGAACAGAGTGGGTAGTGACTACTAAAAAAAAAAAAAATATATATATATGAGGTTTCTTTTGGGGTCATAAAAAATTTCTGGAGTCACATAGTGGCAATGGTTACAAAAGCTTGTGGACATACTAAATAACCCACTGAACTGTGCACTGTACAATGGTGAGCTTTATGGCATGGGAATTATATCTTGAAGGTAAATGACACCCATTTATAGTGGGAAGGTCACGATGGCTGTGAGAACAGACCAGAGGTTGGAGTGAGTGATACCTTAACAACCGTACCGGTGAAAAAGGCCTCAAAAGGGCGTGACCTGGACATGTCCCAGGACGAAGTTCACTCTTTCACCCACAGTGGTGGTGGCAGAGGGTGGAGCCATAGTGCTGACTTTAGGGAGTTATTTCTTATAACCCTTCCTGAGAACTCATTTTCCTTAAGGGCTCTGAGCCTCCTTCATCTGGGTCCTAGGCTCCGTGCCCCTGAAGAGCTTATAATGGGGCATCTGATGCAACAGCTCACATACTTTTTAATAACTCCCATTGCTCTTACCCTCAGCAGCCTGAGCCCAGCGCCAATGCACAAGTTAAGCCTAACTTTTGTCCTCTGAGGCATGTCCCTTCCCTGAAGGCCAATCCTATATGTGTTCCTGGTCTTAGAGGGCCAGAAACATGGAGCTGCAGGAGGAGGGTGGCCTGAAAGACGGGAGGCTGTAAGCCCACTTTGGGCTGGAGGTAGGTGATGGGCCCAGTGTCCTTCCCATGAACAAGTAAGTCAGCACTGAGGATGCTCCTGGCCAGAACCTATTGTAAGACAAGCATGGGGCCCTAGCCAATTTGGCTCAGTGGATAGAGCGTCGGCTTGTGGACTGAAGGGTCCCGGGTTTGATTCTGGTCAAGGGCATGTGCACACATGGCGAGCTCAATTCCCATTGTGGGGTGTGCAGGAAGCAGCCGATCAATGATTCTCTCTCATCATTGATGTTTCTATCTCTCTCTCTCCCTCTTCCTTCCTCTCTGAAATCAATAAAAATGTTTTAAAAATATTTTTAAAGTAACATAAACATGGAGTAGAGAGGAGTTATGGGAATTCATTGGGCAAGAATGCTGGGGGGGGGCAGGATTTGGGGGACAGTTGATTTTATCTAGAACTAAGACTTTTTGTCTGTACTGGCTTATATGTTGGGTGGAATTCAGGACAGAGGGTGGGAGGGAGAGAGGAATATAGATGCAGCTGCTCTCGCCCCTGCCTCCCACAAACCATCCACAGCGAATTCCCACACCTCAGAGAAAACAAACCAAGCCTTTCTCACACGTCCCACCCTGCGATGTTTCCCTTTTAATCCTCTTTTATTCCTTCACCTTCCTCCTTCTCCTGCTTCTCCCACCCACTCCAGGTTTGCATTCCTTCTCCATTGCTGTGCCTCCATCTTATCTTTCCTGAAATCTTGTGTTTAATAAAACCTGTTAGTGCTCCCCAGATGACCACCAACCAGATTCACCCCCATTTTTTGGAACCACTTATTCCTCCTCCTCCTCCTCCTCCCCTCCTCTCTCCGAGTCCTGTGCGGACTGATCTCCCGAGAGCAGGACAGATGGGAGACAAGATTGAGTAACACCGGAAAGGAGCCTGAGCCCTCCCGTTACCCCAGACGTACCAGGTCCCCTTTTTAGGTCTCTCTGTTTTCTCTCCCATCTAGACCCCCCTCTACAGTTATTCTCTGTGTGGGCAGGTGGGAGAATCATTTCCAAAGAATGTTGTGGGTGTGGAGAAAGAACGCTGGCCGTGCTAAGACAACGCTCCCAGGCTCATCCATCTGGTGATGCTGGGAATGTGGATCCGTGGACGCCCTTCAAGGCCCCTTAAGCTGAACCTTCTCATGCGGTGGCTGCTCCGTCTCCTCCACCTCTCTCAGTGGTCTGACGCCCCCCTGGCTCCATCCACTAGAAACACACCCAGCGTTCTTTTGGAAAACACCCATGAGAACGGTTATGTGTGCACTAGGAACTGTGTAGCCCCAAACATATCAGCTTTACACTGAATTTGCAAACACATGTGAAGCGACAGAGGCTTCCTTATGGAAAAACACCGAGACATGGCAATGCATGGAAGAGCTAATCCTCTTGGGCCTTGAAGGAGGGTTAGAATCCAGATGAGCGAACAGGATGGGATGGCGATCAGGTCGGGCCCTGGCTTGACAAAAGGCACTGAGACCTGAGGCATGGGGTGGGGGGGGGCGCCAGGACTCTTAGAGGGGGAGTGAGGAAAAAGAGAATTATAGTTGTGAATACAATTCTGGGACTAATCATCCTGTGTCACCTGCGACAACCTCTTTCACCCTCAGTCTACTTATCTGTGAAGTGGGGATAATTAATAGTACTTAATTGTCAGGGATTTAGTTCTTGTAAGTTCTTGACATTATATTTACAATGGTATCAAGACCATTCAATGGAGAAAAATAGTCTCTTCAAAGAAATGGGGGCAACTGGATAACCACATGCAAAACAATAGGGTTGGACCCTCACTTCATGCCATTTGTAAAAATGAACTCAACAGGAATTAACTATCTGAATATAAAAACTAAGAACATATCTATATTTTATAAGTATGAGAACAGAACATGAAAATCAAACAGGACAATGCTTACAAAACGCTCAGCACAGGGAATAGCACACAATGTAAACACAATACGTGCTTACTCCTTCAATGGCCACAATTACTGTCGCCAACAAAGGGCATTTCATTGCTTCTGCTGCCGCTGAGGGGCAGACGGGTCTGCAAAGACAGGTAGGGGCCAGGTGGTGAGGAAGCCCCTGAAAAACCATCTAAGTATGAATTCTTTCCTGTAGACAATGAAGAACCACGGGAATTTTTTTTTTTTTTTGAGGAATTCATAATCAATTTGATTGGGTTCAGACCAGAAGGCCATGGGTGTTGAGGACCTTTATATTTGTCCTCTCTCGCCCCTTCCCCCCTACATTCTTTTGGGCTTGTTTCTTATAAGCTGGGGGGTTTTTTGTTTGTTTGTTTTTTTCTTCTTCCAGTAAAGCTCTTGGCCACCTTCTTCCTCTTCACCAGAGAGGCTGTGACTGCCTGATAGTTCCCGCCAACTCCAGGAGCCCGGCGCCCCAGGTAGGCAAGCTTCCATTCAGGTTTCAGATGCACAACTTGGAGGGCGGCAGGAACTACTGTTTGCTTTTTCTTGTCATGGGGCGGCAGGATTCCAATGAACACCTGGAGGCGGTCCAGGGAAGCCAGGCCTCCCCTGGTCTTGGGCAGCAGCGTGCGGAGCACAGTCTGCCTAAAGAAGTAGCTGGGGCCGGCTAGGAAGCAGGAGGGACCATGGGATGGGGTGATGTGCATCTGCTTGCTGGGGAAAGCCAGACACTTCAACTTGTTTGCCAGATACATGGATGCCCTCACAGTGTGCATCTCTGACTGATAAAGGTGTATAAGAGGGGATGATAGTTGGAATCTTCATACGGACAAAGATAAAAAGAGAGATCCTAAAGCTATGCTGTTGGCATTTTAGGAATCAATGACCAGGTGGGAGAGCTGGGTTGGGGATGAAGGGTCAGGGGTCAGGGGCTTTCTCAGAGAGAGTAAACCACACCATTGAGGCTGCAGCCCACGCAGTCTCACCTCCACATGGACACAAAGCCAGAGACAAAGCCTTATCGCCCTCTGCGGGAGGGGGGGGGGGGGGGTTGCTGTGGCAACGGCCCAGAAGTGTCTGCTCCCCTCTTGCCTGCCTCAGGGCTTCTCGCCCTGGTGAGCTGGGACACGCCCACCATAACCCGGCACCCACAGGTCATTTTCCTTCAGAAGTCTGCCAGGGCTTCTCCGCTGCCCATGGAGACACTTTTCCAACGGTCCTGTGCCAAGGAGTCAGGGAGCCACAGGACAAACAGATGCCTCTCCCTGAAGCATCATCTTTACACAGCTCTTTAGGATAAATGTGAGTTTTGAATGAGACAAATGTGCCATATTTTGAGGTCCGTAATACCTCACAGATAATGTTAGAGATAATTCTGCTTTATATTTGTGTAATAAGTTGATAGAACTTCTTTTTGCATATATTTTTTTCAACTCCCTTGTGAAAAGGGCATCCGTGGAATTCTGCTGTCCCTGCCCTAGAAACAGGTGAGAGGCAGGGAGGGGAGAGTGTTCCGTGATTATGATCTTCCTTGGGGGAGAAGGGGACTTGGCAAATTTTCCTGAATGCTGTCTAGAACCTCCACCTGCTGAACTAAAGAACATGTGTCTTCCCTACCCTATATTTATTATATATATAACACCTTGGGCTTACCAAAGTTTTACAAGCCACAACACCTAAATTACAGATTTTGTAACATAGAGATCCACACGTGAAACCTATATGTTCCTGTTGACCCATGTCACCCCAATAAAATTTAATTTAAAAACACACACAAAACCCTCTCAAAATATGCTCTAGAAACACAATAGAAAATTCACATCCATGTAAAAATAGAACACATAGAAGTTCAAGGAAGTTTTGCACTTGTCCTGGGCTGCATGGGGTCCCCCTGCACACGGCTCCCTGGTGAGCTGGGACACACTCCCTATAGGACAAATGCCCTTAGAGAAATATTTCTGCACAAACGATTGAGAAGCACTGACCACCCTACCTCGGCTACAGTCCGGATCTGCTTGTTTTTCTTTACATTTGTCTCTGAATTGGCCCACAACAATTTTGTCAAATGCACACCCCTCTTCCTTCTACAATGAGCCATACGAATCTTTTGAAACCCCTGTGGTGAAGAAGCATCTATTTGTGTATTTAAAATGATTCGTCTCTACTTTTCATACTCTTTAGGTTTTTGCACCAAGGTTGGTGATATTTGTGGTCAGGGATACTTGCTGGCATGTTGATTCATGGATTGATTGATTCAACTGTATCTGTGGAGCCTGTGGTTCACAAGGTACATATTGGGGTCAGCGGGTAGGAGTCAGAGATGAAACCCACGGACAAGGACAGCATGGTTCTTAAAGGGAAAGACCCATCCATGCCAGCAACACAATGTAGGGTGTGGTTAGGGAGATGAGCCTGGGAGAGCCTCGAGAAATAGATTCAACTCCACGCAAGGCTCTCCTACGCTTCCTCTTGGGATAATACAGAATAATGACTTTGATCAACTCCATCCTGACACGCCGCAGGAAAACGAGTGAATTTTCGTCATTTTTGCTTTGCAGGTTTCTCTCTGGGCATGTGGGGAAGGCCCCATGGAACCACAGAACCTCACATGGGTGTCCGAGTTTGTCCTCTTAGGGCTCTCCCAGACCCAGGAGCTCCAGAAATTCCTGTTCCTGGTGTTCCTCCTTGTCTATGTCATCACTGTCGTGGGAAACCTCCTTATCATGATCACGGTGACTTTTGACTTCCGGCTTCACATGCCCATGTATTTTCTGCTTCGGAATCTGGCTGTCATAGACCTCTGCTATTCCACAGTCACTTCTCCGAGGATGCTGGTGGACTTCTTCCGTGAGACGAAGACCATCTCCTACCAGGGCTGCATGGCCCAGATCTTCTTCTTCCATCTCCTGGGAGGTGGGACCGTCTTCTTCCTCTCCGTGATGGCCTATGACCGCTACATTGCCATCTCCCAGCCCCTCCGCTACGCCACCATCATGAATACTCGGCTGTGTGTGGGGCTGGTGGTAGCTGCTTGGGTAGGGGGCTTTGTCCACTCCATTGTCCAGCTGGCTCTGATGCTTCCGTTGCCTTTCTGTGGCCCCAATGTCCTGGATAACTTCTACTGTGACGTCCCACAAGTGCTGAGACTCGCCTGCACAGACACATCCCTCCTAGAGTTCCTCATGATCTCCAACAGTGGGCTGCTGGTCCTGGTCTGGTTCCTCCTCCTCCTGGCCTCGTACACGGTCATCCTGGTGATGCTGAGGTCCCACTCGGGACAGGCCCGAAGGAAGGCAGCGTCCACCTGCACCACCCACATCATCGTGGTGTCCATGATCTTCATTCCCTGCATCTACATCTACTCCCGGCCCTTCACGTCCTTCCCCATGGACAAGGCTGTGTCCATCAGCTACACCGTCATGACCCCCATGCTCAACCCCATGATCTACACCCTGAGGAACCAGGAGATGCAGGCGGCCATGAAGAGGTTAGGCAGACACCTAGTGATGTGCAACAGGGAGTGAACTTTAAAAAGGTCGACTTGAAATGGCAAACTTCCCTCTGAACGTTTGTTACCCCAGGTGGAAAATGGAGGAAAAGTCTTTATGAGAGTGTGATGATTAAGATTAAATGAATATTTCTACGGACCCACTCCTGTGTCAGATACTGTGTTGGGCACTGTTATACTTTTACCTCATTCTCATAAAGCTCATAAGGAATACCCTATTTTTATATCAAACGGTTTTACCAATGAGGAAACTCAGAGAGAAATGACTTGCTCAATAGTGAACCGCAAGGGGGTTCCTCTGACTCCAAGATTAGAGGTATGAGACATGGATGGGATTTAAAACTCAGGGTTGCCCTAGCCAGTTTGGCTCGGTGGATAGAGCGTTGGCCTGTTGACTGAAGGGTCCCAGGTTCAATTCCGGTCAAGGGCATGTACCTTGGTTGCAGGCACATCCCCCGTAGGAGGTGTGCAGGAGGCAGCTGATAGATGTTTCTAACTCTATGCCTCTCCCTTCCTCTCTGTAAAAAAAAATCAATAAAAGATATATATTTTTTTAAAAAACAACAAAATTCAGGGTCTCCTCATCCATGGATCAACATCTGTGATAACTAGTCAACAGTTTCATCTTACCTCTGGAACAATCATTCTTTTTCACTCCCTGCCTCATTATCTATTGTGGTATTTGGGAAGTGGTCTCACTTTTAACATTGTATAAATATCCAATATTTCCCATAAGGACATTTGCCCTTAGGATTTCTTTTCCTACCAAATACCCCTTGTATAACCTGCGAACTGTTCTACTTTTCCAACATGGTCTTTACATCAGTTGGATGAGTTGGTTGAGAGGAGAAGTATGTAGTTTGGGGGACCAAGGTCAGAGAAGGCGGGGCATGTCTATCCACGTTCCGGTTCTGGGGTGGGGCGCTCAGTCCGAGGCTAACACCTGGTGGGTGTTCTCTTTGACTTCCTGCCCTGGGATGGGAACGCCAAGAGGGCAGATGCTCTGCTTTCTTCACCTTTTAAGTCCTCCCAGCGCCTTGAGCAGTACCTTCCACAGAGAGGCATTTCAGTTTTTCCTGCATCTTGTTCTTTCCCCTGCCAATTTCAGAATCTACTTTTTCTGTTTCTCTATGTTAACATTTATTCCCTCCATCTCCTTTGAAGTATCCTTCACTTTGTAAAAATCTCTGGTCAGGTATTCTGTTGATTCAAAGTTAAGAAGATAATGTAGAAGCTTTTTGTTCCTTCTTCCCTTCTGGAAACCATCCCATCCCAAGAAATAAAAGTCCTTTGGGGCTCTCTCTAAGCCATCATGGCAACTCTGACTCCACCCTCTTCCACCTCCACTTTCCTGTCCTCGTTTCTCACATTTCTCCCTACTCACAGTGGACCTTAGGAGATGAGGGGAGAGAGAATGGACTTAGTGTCATATTTGATCTGTGTGGTCACTCAGAACAGCTTTTCTTGCTTTTATGTTAATTTTTTTTTTAAAACGACTGATGATACGTTTCTCATCCTCCAATTTGCCTCTTCTCCGGATGCAGCGTCTGTATTCCTTCAATTGTCCCTGTCGTCACAAGTTTCCTGACTCCACCATCCTCTGTGACATCACCCTATGACAACATCCTCCTTAAGATGAGATGCTCCCCACGTGACACACTGCTGCGCTGGGGGTGTGAACTCTTTAGAAAATGGTTATCCCACTTTAAATATATATTACTAGAGGCCCGGAGGCCCAGTGCATGACATTCATACACTGGGGGGCCGGCGGGGGTGTGAAGGGGTGATTCCTCAGCCCAGCTTGAGCCTTCTTGCAGTCTGGGGTGTCCAACTGCTGTGGAGGTGGGAGAGGCTCCTGCCACTGCCTCTGCGCTGGCCAGCTGTGAGCCTGGCTTCTGGCTGACCACCAGGGGGCAGCTCCTGTGTTGAGTGTCTGCCCCCTGGTGGTCAGTACACATCACAGTGACTGTTCAGTTGATTTGCATATTAGGGTTTTATTATATAGGAGGATAAGAATGCTTTTGACTGCAAATAGCAGAACAACAACAACAACAAAACAGTGGAAAAAATAATGAGGAGATTATCTCACTGTAAAAGAAAGACTAGAAGATAGGAAATTCCAAAGTTGGTTAATTCAACAGCTCAAACATTTTAGAGCTCTGGATTGGCTGTTCTGAAATTCCTTGCTTTTCTCCTCATGATGGCACTATGACTGCCAAACTTCAAGGCATCAGATCTTTATATTCAAATAATCAAGCGAGAAGGACTAGAATAGGCGTCCATGTGGTTTTTCATTTATACCAGGGGACAAAAATTTTCCCTGAACCACTTCAGCAGAATTTTCCTATGATTTGATGCCAGAACTGGGTCATATGGTCACCCAGTCTGCAAAGGGAAATGGAAGGGCGAATGTCTGGCTTTTTCAGTCAGGAAGAAAAGGTTTGGGAATGGCCATCAGTGGTGTCTGTCATAGGTATAAGCTTCTGGAAGTAGAGACATGATTGGCCTGACTCAAAAATATTTTAAAAAATATATATTTAATGGAGAACCAAAATGGCCTGTACTGGTTGCCTCCTACAACCACATCAAAATTACAACTAAAATAGAGCACATCATCCAGAATCACCTGAAAGCTGACTGAATGAAGTCTTACAACTAGAGAAGAAAGCACATCGAGATGGGTAGGAGGGGAGATGGGCAGGAGGGGCAGAGGCCCCCGGACTAGGCTGGTTGACACCCATGTGTGCCGGTTTTAATCCTGAGGGTTATGTCTCTGTGGAGGCTGCCCCTGAGGAGCAAGGGGTCCCAGCCCCACACCACATCCCAGCCCAGGGTCCCAGAGCTGGGGAGAGAAGTCCCCGTAACTTTGGGTCTTAAAAACCAGAGGGGATTTTGGCTGAGTGACACAGAGGCTGCTGTATCCCAGGTGTTCCTCTTAAGGGCCCGCGCACAAACTTACAAGGTCTCCTTCTTCTGGTCTCTGATGTTAGGGGAGGGGGTGGTGGTGGCGGCAGGAGCTCAGGGTTGGCTTTCTCCCTGAGGCGGGTGGGAGGGTATGGAGGGGAGGGGGGAATGCTCGCAAAGATCATTGTTCCTGTGCTGGGCATCCTCTGTCACAGGGCTGACTGACAGCCATGTCAGCGTGGCCCACATTGCTTGCTCAACCCCGGGGAATCCCTGAGATCCCACCTCTTCTGATTTGCAGCCCCACCCAAGCTGTTTGCAACTGCTTTTCCATAGGAATGGCCTGCCCTGGCTCAGGCCTCGGACTTGGTTAAAGTCTTTCAAACAAGCTGCAGCTGATCACTGTGCCCAAACCATCAGCCAAAGGTCCCAGTCGCGGCTCTAGCACGGCCTACCTTGCTTCATAGCTAGGCCTCGCCTCCTGCACACAGCTCTCCCACAATGGCAACAAGCACACATCTATCAACAACTAAATCTAAAACTCAAAAGAACAAGAAGTCTAATGAACAGAATGAACTGGTGAATAAAACAGAATCAGAGGCATGGAAGCATGGAACAGACTGACGAATCTCAGAGGGAAGGGGGAAAGGGGGAAGGAAGAGATTAACCAAAGATTTTACCTGTGGACACAGACAGTAGGGTGGTGAAGGCCAGAGGTGGGGTGGGACCCGGGTGGAGGGGGGCAATGGGGGAGGGGGAGGCAACTGTAATACTCTCAACAATAAAGATTAAAAAATAAAATATATTTATTGACTGATTTTAGGGATGGGGGAGAGAGAGAGAAAACATCAATTTGTTGTTCCGCTTCTTTATGCATTCATTGGTTACTTCTTGTATGTGCCCTAACCGGGGATTGAACCCATAACCTTGGCATATAGGTAGGACGCTCTAACTAACTGAGCTAACTGGCCAGGGCATGAATGCTAGCGTTTTGTAGATGATGTGAGTAGACTAGGATACGGATGGTGAATCAACATGGTGGGCAAAATAAAGGACAAGGCTTACAGGGTAATAAGTTTCCATTGTTGTATACAAACATTTTCCCACCTGAGTAAATATTTTATATTAAGTTTGAAAGCAGAAGAAAAAGAGAAGGAAAGGAGGAGAAGGAGAAGAAAGGAAAGTTTCAAACCGGTTAATCTTGATGATTCCACGAGAGCGACCAGTCTGCTGTGCTGAGAAGCAAGCCAGTGGTTCTCAATGTGTTGTCCCAGGAACAGGAGCGTCTGCAGCGTCTGAGGGCTTGTTACAAATGGAAATTCTTGGCCTCGCCGTTGACCAGCTGAGTGAAAAAGTCTGGGGCTGGGGCACACTAATTTGTTTTTCAACAAGTTTCGCAGGTGATTCAAGGGTAAGAATCACTGGCATAAGAAACAGGTTCTAAAACTCGCAGAGAGCCCGGCTGGTGTGGCTCAGTGGTTGAGCATCAACCTATGAACCAGGAGGCCACAGTTTCAACTCCCAGTCAGGGCACATGCCTGGGTTGTGGGCTCAATTCCCAGCAAGGGAGTGTGCGGGAGGCAACCGATCCAAGTTTCTCTCTTATCATGCATGCTTCTATCCCTCCTTTCCACTTCCTCTCTAAAATCAATACACACACACACACACACACACACACACACACACACACACAAGCAAACAAACTCGCAGGGAGCCTGTTCCTTTTGAAGAGATGCTTGACCTTTTGGATCGTGGCCTGAGCATCCTACATCCCACAAATCTCTAAACGTTCATTATCCTTGGTACCTTTGGCCCCCAAGGAGGAACTCTCAAAGAGTATGTGTTTTTGAGACATTTATAAACTTTTTAACAACTCCCATTGCTCCTTCGGCCCCAGTGGTAATCAGCCCAGTCCTGCTTCCTGAGCCCACTCCAATCATCTCTCCCTGAAGATACCGCCTCATCCCCTAGGGTCACACCCATTGTGTGCATGATGTATGGGCAGTGGGTAGGAAACTGAGGCTGCAGGAAAAGGATCTTCCAGAAGATGTAAGACCTGATGTCTCTCTCTCCTTCTGAGAGACCAGGGTTTCCCCAGCTGTAAATAGATCAGCTATAAGAAGGATCTGGGAACACTTGCTGGAGTGTGGGGAGAATAAACAAGTGACATGGACTTGATGGGAGTAAGTCTCAAATGTGAAGAGAGCCTCAGGCAGAAATGCAGGGGAATGTGATGTTGAACACTGAGGCCTCAGGTTGCATGTGAAAACCCAGGCTTTTAAGGATTGAGGGAGGCATTGGCCCTGTGGGTTAGAGGGAGGATGCTGAGAGCAAAGGGTAAGGAAATAACACCGTAAAATTCTCCACATAGTCACTTAGAACAAGATCACATAAATTGCCTACTAATACATTAAGTCAGAAAACGTAAGTATGTTTTTCTACCTTGAATTGATTTACAAAAGCTCAGTAGGGGACTTCTAAGAGTCTGAGTTTTAAGTGGTGGGCACCGCATGATCAAAAGATTGCACGGAGGGAGAAACAAGATCAGATTGTGAGTGTAGAAAGATCACTTGACAGCTATCTAGAAAATGGGCTGGAGTGCCAGCAAATGGAAGCAGAAGGATGAGACAAGACTTCTAATAGATAATAGAATGCAGCAGGCAGCTGGGAGAGGATGGAAGGCTGAGACACGGTGGTGGGATTGGGAGGCCACGTAGCCTCTCCTTTGTTACCCTCGGTCTCTCATCTTCCATCCCCTTCCCCACTTTGGTCCTGTTCTCTCCCCACCACTTCATTACCTCTCCACTCCCTGGTCCTTCACTTGCTCTATTCCTTTATCTCACTCCTCTTCATCTCCCTTCTTTATTCGTTTGTCTATTCTATGTCTCTTATTTCAAAATCACCCTTTGTTTTCTACCCTTGTATTCAGTAACATATTTTAAAATTCTTATTCCTTTCAAAGGAGCTCTTTGAGTCCCCTGCATACAATTTCACCATCATCTATTTCTTAATCCAGAGAATTTCTCTCACCCATCTCTCTTATCTCAGTATATACACCATGCATGTCCTGTCTTCACTCAGCACGGGGCCACCTACATTAGAAAGGTGCAGGGGGCTCATCCTATAGCTATTCGACCATGTAGCAGCCAATATCACAAGCTTTTTGATTAGTATTTATCAGCAAGATTGGGCACAAATAAACTATAAGATCCACATTTATGTCTCTGGGAACTTACAATGAATTATGGAGGAAAAAACACAGACACGTGAAAAGTTCATCAACATTATAATGTGTTCAATGTTGCTTGAAAAATGATGGGTAGAAGAATGTAGTAGAGTCAGGAAGAAGAGAGGATAGGAGGACTATACAGAGGAGAGTGATTGTCATTTATTATTTCCAGGCACTGTTTGAGGAAACTTATGTGTTACTTTATTTCACTCCCTAGACTAGTCTACAAAGAAAACATTTTTATTCTCACCTTGCAGATGTGGAAACTGAGATCCAGAGAGATTAAGTAATCTACTCAAGGTCAAATCTCGAGGACATAGCAGCCCTGAAGTTTGGCTGCAGGTCTGTTGGACTCAAAGCTCTTTCCACCGCTCATTACACTGAATCTTTGAAAGGCAGGCTGCATGTGTCTCTGGATGGCTTTAAGATCTCATAAATATTTATTCCAGCAGCAACTACAAACTCTCCAGAGAGAAGGTCACTTAATCAGCACCCGGTTATACGGTCTGCACATGAGGACCTGGACAAACTGATTTAGCCCGTGAGCACTGAACGTGACTTCATGTATCTACGTGCTGGTTCACTTTCCTCGGGTGTATGGAAGACACGCCATGGAGTCAGGGAACCTCACCTGGGTATCAGAATTTGTCTTCCTGGGGCTCTCACAGACTCGGGAGCTGCAGCTTTTCCTGTTTCTGGTGTTTCTGCTGGTCTACACCATCACTGTTCTGGGAAACCTCCTCATCATGATCACGGTGACCGCAGACTCCCAGCTTCACACCCCCATGTACTTTCTGCTTCGAAACCTGGCTCTCATAGACCTCTGTTTCTCCTCAGTCACTGCCCCGAAGATGCTGGTGGACTTCCTCTCTGAGAAGAAGACCATCTCCTACCTGGGCTGCATGGCCCAGGTCTTCTTCTTCCACTTTCTGGGCGGCGCCATGCTCTTCTTCCTCTCTGTGATGGCCTATGACCGCCTCATTGCCATCTCCCGGCCCCTCCACTATGTCACCATCATGAACACTCAGCTCTGTGTGGGGCTGGTGGTGGCTGCTTGGGTAGGGGGCTTTGTCCACTCCATTACCCAACTGGCTCTGATGCTCCCACTGCCTTTCTGTGGCCCCAATGTCCTGGATAACTTCTACTGTGACGTCCCACAAGTGCTGAAACTTGCCTGCACTGACACGTCCCTCCTAGAGCTCCTCATGATCTGCAATAGTGGGTTGCTGGATATCATCTGGTTCCTCCTCCTCCTGGCCTCGTACACGGTCATCCTGGTGATGCTGAGGTCCCATTCGGAGCAGGCCAGGAGGAAGGCAGCTTCCACCTGCACCACCCACATCGTCGTGATGTCTATGGTCTTCATTCCAAGCATCTACCTCTATGCCCGGCCCTTCACTGCCTTCTCCATGGACAAGGCTGTGTCCATCAGCCACACCGTCATGACCTCCATGCTCAACCCCATGATCTACACCCTGAGGAACCAGGAGATGCAGGCGGCGGTGAAAAGGTTAGGGAGACAGTGCCTGGTTTGTAAAAAGGAGTGACAGTGGGTAGGTCACTTCTCTTTGGCTTTGTTTTCCATTTGGAGAGTGGACAGAGAGCTAGTATCTCTTCTCTTAATAACTGGTGGATATGTGGAGAGGGTCACTGTAGAAATGAGTGAGTTTTGAAACTAAGCAACTTACTCAGATTTTTAGGCAAAGGAAAATTTCTTTGTTTTTGATTGTGATGTATGATTGAACACTCCCATGACAATAAAGTATATTCCCATGGAAACATTCTGGAAAGTCACTCCCTCCTTTCCACCTTCTTGATGGACAGTTTCCTTCTGTGATGACAGCATTTCTCCGTAACAGCAGTTCTGTTTTCTGTATTTTGACCTCTTTTTCCAATTCCCCTTTTGGCCATTGTGCAGAGCCTGGAGACTTAGCCCCAAATTACGGGCCCATGTTCCATTACCTACCAAACGTGTAACCTTGGCTGAGCCACCTGGCCTATTTTGCACTTACGGTTTCTTTCTTAATGAGCTGGCATAAAACAGTATCTGTTCCTACAATCTCACAGATTTGTTATAAGATTCAACATGAAGTCAATCATCGGAACTATGTAAGGATTAATGTTATTGTTACTATTAGGCCTGGCATTTATCCTTTCCTCAGTTGAGTAGTGTTTTGGAAGTAGGGCAGAAATTGGAAGTAAGTGCAGTGAGGGTGGAGGCTGAACTCCAAGGGTCCAAGCAACTTCCCCAAGGGTGAGACAGAGAAGAGAAAGCACATAAATTCAGGGCATGTATGCAAGACTCTGACTTCTTACTGCTATTTCCCTACCTACCCCCATTTTCAGACTCTACAAACAGGAATGGGAGGTCCATTCATTTGTTCATTCATTCATATTTGTGAATATGCATTTGGGACCTGATATAGTTTTCCAGGAAGGGCTCTATAACAGTTTGTGGGCTCTTTATCTCCTTCTTCCCCCTACATTGATAAATATCCTCTCTATACCACCCTTCCCTTTTCACTCTCTCCCTCCCTACATTGATTTCAGCCTGTTTAGTCTTGGCATCCATCTGGCATCCTCTCCCACATCACTGTTGCCCCTAGTTTCCTCTCTGCCTTAGACCCCTTGCTCAAGGTACCCAGGGTGGTACTGGCTCCCAGGCCAGCTCACCAAGGCCCCATAGTAAGTTTTTTTCTGGTCTTACTAAAAACAGAACAACCAGCCCTAGCTGGTTTGGCTCAGTGGATAGAGTGTCGACCTGTGGACTGACGGGTCCCAGCTTTAACTCCTGGTCAGAGCACAAACCTGGGTTATGGGCTCGATCCTCAGTAGGGGATATGCAAGAGACAGCCAATCAATGGTTCTTTCTCGTCATTGATATGTCTACCTCTCTCTGCCTCTCCCTTCTTCTCTGAATTCAATATACAAACAAACAAAACAGAACAACCCGCCTCTCTCAGGAGAGTCCCCAGCACCGGAACATGTACATACAAACATGCACGCATGGGCACACACACCTGGCCTGTCCCAGCCTCCACCTAGTGACCTCGGTGTTCTTGTCATGAGATTAGGTGCAAGGACCCCATTCCCAGGAACCCCTGGGAACAGGAGCAGGCCCACCAGGCCCTGAGCCCTGCTCCACTGCAGCTGTCTCCAGGGGGGCCGTTGGAGCTGAGAGATAACGAGATCCAATCAGGCCTGTGGCCGGAGGGCAGTTTTTGTGAAAGTGGTTGCAGAACGCTGAGGTTTTGAGGTTGGCAGGGGAAGGCGGGAAGAAGGTTCTTGGGTATTACAGCTGAAAGATGCCAGGGAGGGAAGGCTCCTGCGTGGCCTTGGGTCAGAGCCTCAGCCTGTAGGACCAGTCTCTGCAAAGGTGTCCACTCTCCTGGGGCTGGCCTGACCCAGAGCGAACACTGCCCCTGACCAAGGGCACCAGGTCCTAATAGATGTACAAGCACAAACCCAATGCCTGACCCAAGAGCTGTGACAGGCAAGGTCACAGCAGATGCATCCATCCCACAGATATGCACTGAGGCCCTGCCAGGCATCGTGTCAGGTGCTGAGGCCACAGTGAGCAATGTGACAGGCACACAGCTATTGTGTGTGGCACTCACAGACCTGCAGGGAGCTGTAGCTTCACCAGAGCCACCCACAGACATACACGTGCAAATAATCAGTGATGTTAAGTTCTGTGAAAGAAGCTGTAAGAGTAAGGACCAGGGAGACCTAGATACTTGTTTTGGACAGGAAAGGCTTCCTAGGGAGGGGGCCTGGAGGGTCAGCAGGAGTCGTCAGCCACAAAAGGGGAAGGGTCTTCATGGCTGAGATCCATAGCAGGTAGGATAGGCCCATTGCTGGAGCTGAAAGCCAGAGGGTTTAGAGGGCAGAGGAATAGAGAGAGGAGACAGGGCTCTGGAGAGGGGAGGTGGCAGGAGAGAGCTGGGGCCCCCCTTTCTTTAGGAGAAGCTGCACGAGGCCAAGGTGTGTTGGCAGAGGGAACAGTAAGCTCATGGGACCCGTGGTTCCCAGTCCCTCAGGCCACATAGTCCTATGGCCACCAGGGAGAGAGGGAGAGCTAGCTGGTCAGGACCCTGATCCCTGAGGATGTCCCCATCCTTCCTCTTGCCCCCTTATTCACAGTTTCTAAGCAGCCTTGTCTCCTCCTGTCATCCGAGGGGTCATTTTGATGTGTCCCATTACAAATTTTTTCTTCCTATGTGGCTCGGTCTTGGAATCTGATTTGCAAACGGAAAAAGGGCTCTACTGCATGACTCCCCAGCCCGAGGTCCAACCAGGCCCAAGCCTGTAAGCTTCAAATGAAGGCATCTGTGCTCTTTATCCTTCATGCAAGCACTGAATTCTACGTGGACGTCACTTCTCAGTCCCACGGTGGCTCCTTCGGACACACGCATTAGCTCTGAGAGTGGAATCAGGTTTGGAATCCTCTGAGCTGGTGGCGGCGGCTACACGTCACGCCTCCTGTCTCCTGCAGCGGTGCGTGTTCGTGCGTTTAAACAGCCGATGTGAACGGCAATCACACAGCGATCGTGAAGTGAAGAGACAGGACTGGATGTCTTTCAATTCTGTCACGCCACGTGACCCTGTGGAGTTATAATTTGTGTTTAAAATTTAAAACATTGAAGCAGAATGCAAACTGCTAAGGATCATATTTTTAAGTGCAAATCTTACTTTATACATGGTGATTTTGCTGAAGTTGAATATCTTTGCCATTAAAGCGTATCCTTTTTAAAAATGTTTTTTTTTTTTTTTAAACCAAAAAACAGAAAAAAATCGAGAAAAAAAAAGCTGGCCTGGCAGGGGTGGAGGCGGGAGGGTGCTGTGTGTGGAGGATTCAGGGGGCCGGGCTAGGGGCAGGGCCCTGTGGCAGGGCGGGCGGCAGAAAGCAGGCTAAAGGGGCAGGAGTCCAGGCGGCAGAGGCTAGCGTACCTTTGGTCCCTTAGCCTGCATTCCTGCCTGCCAGTCCTGCCCCGGCCATGCCCGGAAAACCCACCCTCCATAAATTGGTTGTATAGGGCCCCTCGGCAGCCCCTTTCTATCTGCTTGTCTCTCATCAGCACCTCGAGCAGATCAGCCAATATGGCAGGCAGGATCTAGAGCCCAGGGCCCTGTCTCCAGCTTGTCCCAATAACCTGCAGCAGCCCCCGCTGTGGCAAACCCCTGCACACTCACTACTCTGAGCTAGAGTCCTCTAGGAGGGCAAGCAGCGCTCACGCTGAGTTCTCCTTTGCAGGTGCTGGCAGGTAGGCAACCTAGGTCCCACCCTGGCTGCCAGCCTCCTGGGAGTACCTGGCTCCCCCAGGTCCAAAAGGGGAAGCACATTTGAGGAGGAGGCTCCCACTTTTTAACTCTCTCCTTCCGGAGGCTCCCTGTCCCTGTGTCACAGAGGTGGACGCCGAGGTCCAGGGAGTGAGGTGGTTCACCCCAAGCCATGCAGGGGGGAAGCGCACTTTTGGCACCTCCATGGAGATGAGACTTTCCATCCCGGCCCCCTGTTAACAGGAGAGGGGCCCCTGCTGAAGATAAGGAGATAAGATCAGGGCCCAGGACTTCAACTGGAGCTTGTGAAAGGGATTGCTGAATGGGGCTGTTTCAAGAGCAACTGTCAGGCAGGGCGTTGGTGTGGGCGGAGGGGTCTGCCAAGGCCTGGGGCTGGGTTTAGGTAGGGCATGGGGGATAGAGAGTGAGAGTCAAGGACAGTCAGACGGGACTAGAGGCAGAAATGCAGGCAAAGGGACCAAAGGGGACGCTAGCATCTGCCACCTCCAGCCTGCTTTCTGCTGCCCGCCCTGCCACAGGGCCCTGCCCCCAGCTCCTGCCCCCTGAATCCTCCACACATAGCACCCTCCCGCCCCCACCTCTGCCAGGCCAGCTTCTGTTTTCTCGATTGATTTTTTTGTTTTGTTTTTAAAGAGGAAAAAAAAAAACATTTTAAAAAGGATAAGTTTTAATGGCAAAGTATTCAAATTCAGTAAAATCGCCATGTATAAAGTAAGATTTGCACTTTAAAATACCATACTTAGCAGTTTGCATTCTGCTTCCATGTTTTAAACACAAATTATGACTCCGGATAGCTCTGCTGGGAGTCTGGAGCAGGGACCGGGATGGGCAAGTCCACCTGCAGATGCAGGGAGGACAGGCGGGCTGCAGAGCTCAGCGGGTGGGGGTGATTCTGGAGCCCCGCATGGACAGATAAGCACCGGTTCCCCAGGGAGACCAGGCTGCGGTCAAAGCAGAGGGTGAGCCTGGCTCCTGCAATGGTGGGAACTGCAGGAGGCAAGATAAGAGGGTGTGAGAGGGCCTGTCGCTTGAGGGGAAAGACCCACTGGGGTGTTCTACCCTTAAGATATGGAAATGAAGGCTTAGCCTAGGTCCCACAGGTAGTGACCGAGCCAGACCCAACCCAGGTGGCCCTGAGCCCCTGCAGCAAGCCTCCTCCAAGGAGGCCCTACAGGAAGTCAGATTTACACCTGCTACTCAGCGCCCACCTCCTACTGCTAAGCATTTACATTGGAGGAGGAGCAGGAAGCCCGACAGGTCCTCAGCGGTGATGGCGGATGGAGGCGGCTGCCATTGTTCTGCTGGGTGCTTTACTGGGACATCTCACGGTGTCCCCAGATGACCTCGTGAAACAGACTCTTAATTTTCAGGCCCCGACTCAGTCATCTCTCCACTGGCATCTTGGAGGGAGCTGGTAGGGTAGGGAGTAAGGAGCAGGGGCTGAATCATTCATCTTTCAACATGAATTTACTCAACAAACGTTATTGAGCACCTACTGAAGGCCAGGCCTTGTGCTGGGTGGGTGGTGAGGGTATGGGGAGATACCACAGTGAGGCAGACCCAGTCTCTGCCCTGTTGGGCCAGGAGAGGAGCGCTTCCAGTCATCTGGCCCAGGCCCCATGTTAGGGATGTGGACACGGAGTGTGGGTAGTGACCATACAGCTAGTGAGTGGCAGGACCAAGCCAAGTCCTCTGCTGAGGGGCACCCAGCAAATGTCCCCTGAGAGACACGTGCAGGATCAGTGAACTCGGCAGCAGAGAGGGTGGGACGCGGAGTGGATAGGAAGGAAGGAGGCCCCTCGGCTGGTTGAGTGGCAGGGTTGGGTGGGGATTTCAGTCTCACAATGTTTACCCCCTCCCCCGCCTGCCCGCCTCCCTGCATCCCCCCTAAGAGGGAAGTTCTAGAGCTCCACCTCAAGAGGTTGGCTTCTGGGGCCCAGAGCTCCCCTGCCCCACCCTAGGGCTGGATATAAAAGTCCCTTCCCGGCCACTTGGGAAGAGGAGCAGGAGGGCCGCCAGAATGCACTGCTCGGGTGTTGGTCGTGCTGCTCGCTGCCCCGCTGTGGCTCAGGGCCTCACAGTGGAGAGGAAACTGCTCCTGGCCCTGGCAGGGCTCGTCCTCACCCTCGTCCTGGCCCCGCCTTGTGAGGCCATCGCCCCAGGTAACAGCCCCTTGGACAGCCGCGGAGAAGGGCAACGGAGGGGGAATCGCTTGGGCCTGGGGGGCTGTTGGACCCTGAGTCTCCTTCCCTCTCTGAGCAGCTTCCCCCAGGGCCGTGGAGACCTCGGTCCTCCAGAGCTGCATCGCAGAGGCCAAGTTCCTGGTGGATGCCGCCTACAACCAGACTCAGAGGAGGTAGGTCTGAGTCTGGGGTCTGTGTGGGCCTGGGGAGGGTCGAAGAGGGAGGATGGGCTCCAACCAAGGTCATCGCACCCATCACCCTGCCCCTGGGCACCATGGGGGCAGTGCCACGTTGGTAGAGACCCTCCCTTCCATCTGTCTGTTCTCACTGTCCCGACTGCCCCCCGGCATGGGATGGGGCTCTGCCGGGTGGCTCTGCTTCCTTAAGTCAGCTCCCCTTCCCCCTCCTCTCTTCTGGGCAGCATCAAGCAGCGCTTTCAGAGTGGCTCTGCCCGCCCCACGGACCTCCTGTTCTACTTCAAACAGCCGGTAGCGGGCACCAGGACAGTCACCCAGGCTGCTGACTACATGCACGTGGCCTTGGGGCTGCTGGAGGAGAAGTTACAACGCCAGGAGTCCAGCCCCTTCAATGTCACTGGTACCGTGCTCCCCACGGGGCCCCCGGGCTGCCCTGGCCTGGGAGAGGAAGGAAGGCAGGCAGGAGGGGGAGGGGGTGCGCAGCTCTGAGGTGTCGGCAGGGGAGAGGGTAAAGGGATGAAAGGGAGGTACAGAATAGTCCACCTCAGGAAGGTGCCAGGAGCCTGGATCCAGGGCCCTACCCGCCTGCTTCCCCCCCCCCCCCCCCCCAGAGATGCTGACGGAACCCCAGCTGTGGCTGCTGTCCAAGGCCAGTGGCTGCACCGCCCAGAGGCAGGAAGAGAAGTGCAGTGACAAGTACCGGACCATCACGGGGAGATGTAATAACAGGTGGGAGCGAGGGGCTGCCCCTGTCCCGGGGGAGCCTCCCTGCCCTCCCCTCCCCTCCCTAGACGCTGAATGGCCTCCAACCGGGGACCCTGCTGACCCGAGTGCGCCCCCTGCCGCAGGAGGAGGCCCTGGCTGGGGGCCTCCAACACCGCCCTGGCCCGCTGGCTGCCGGCCGAGTACGAGGATGGGCTGTCGCTCCCCTACGGCTGGACCCCTGGCAAGAGGCGCAATGGCTTCCTCCTCCCGCTTGTGAGTAGGGACTGAGGACCTGGAGGATGCTTGATCTCGGCTAAACTTGGGGTGAGGGGTGTAGGGAGAGGGGGTGAAAGCACAGCCCAGAGTCAGCCAGCAGACCGGAACCCAGGCTCTCCCTCTGGCCGGCTGGGTGACTTTGGGCAGGTGATAACGCCGAGTCTCTGTTTCCTCACCTGTAAAATGGCAGCAAAACCTGCCTCATGGTGCTGGCATGAATATTAAATAAACACCCATATATATGATAGAATTTAATGCCAGCCATTATTATATTTTTTTCCTGAAAGAATTAAGGCCAAAGTATCTTGCTAAATACAGGGGTGAGCAAAAGTAGTTTACAGTTGAGTATGAATTTAAACAGAATTAATTCTTGTTTTGTCTATTAATTATTGTATTACTAATTTGTATTACAACTATCAACCTACTTTTGCTCACCCCTGTATAAAGAGCTATACATCTTCATCTACTGATAAATGTGCTATTTCACATTTATCAATTTCTATTCATATGTCAATATAACAACCTATCAACATCTATTAATTTTTCTTCTATTGATCTATCCATTCTCTCTACATTATCCATTACCTAACAGCCAATCCCTGCACCTATCAATCATCTCTATCATCCAGTTTTCCATCAGTTCATAAATTGATCTACCGGTTTGACGTAATAACCTCTCTGGAAGTGCTGGTGGAGTCTGAGCCAGCCAGCCTAGCCTCTCCCCTTCTCTTTCCTCCTGGAGCTCCCAGGAGCCAGGCCAGAGCCCATCCCTCCGGGAACGACACCCAGGAGGTGGGACCAAGTAGGAAAGGCGAGGAGAGACTGTTAACTCTGGCAGAGGCAACCTGCTGCCCCCCGAGTCCTGGGTTTCAGGGTCCAGAGCCCACCCCCTACACGGATCTCTCTTCCCTTCAGGTCCGGGCCGTCTCCAACCAGATCGTGCGCTTCCCCCAAGAGAGGATGACCCAGGACCGGAGCCGGGCCCTCATGTTCATGCAGTGGGGCCAGTTCATTGACCACGACTTGGACTTCTCCCCCGAGACCCCAGCCAGAGTGGGCTTCGCTGGAGGTGTTGACTGTGAGAGGACCTGTGCCCAGCTGCCTCCCTGCTTCCCCATCAAGGTACCCCCAACCCATCTCCCGACTCCTGGCCTCCATGCTGGGCCAGAGCTGGGGCAGGCATCTGGAAGGCTTAAGTACCATCCCGAAGGCGCTGTCCGTGATGCTGGAGTATCAGACAGAGACAGGAAGCGCAGCCCGCTATGCACTCCCGTTCTTTGTGGTTTGAGGGGTGGGGTGGGACAATCTGCCAGGAGGTTTGGTAAAGGCTCCAGGGAAGGGGAAGCAATCGAGAGACTGGCTTTGACCCGTAGGTCTGAACCTGGTGGTGGAAGCCTTAGCTGCTGTTTTTGGGTCTCTTACCTCTCACCTTCTTCCTTCCTGGGGTGGGTGGTGAGCAGGGAGCTGTCCTTCAGGCTGGGAGGCAAGGGTGGAGTGGAACAGCAGAGAGGAGAGGATGCATTCCAGGGAGCAGAGCCTCTGCTGTGTGTGTGTGTGTGTGTGTGTGTGTGTGTATGGGGGGGACACACCTCCACACACACCCTCACCCCTGCACTTGCCCTGACAGGTAAGGGGATCTCCATGGGGTATGACCTGTGAGGGCCCCTGGCCGGCTCCTCCCTGATGTAACTTTGCTCCTTCTTCAAGCTCTGGCTCAGGGGCACCTCCTCTAGGAGGCCTTCCTGAATCTGCCTATGTCACCTGTCCCTTTTGGCTTTTAGATCAAGCATAGCAAATGGCACATTGATTTAGAGTTACACTCTCTACGTATGTGTCTGTGAATTGCGAGCTTCCTGCAACCTGTACTGGGCTTTGCTGATTTTCCTATCTCCCGAGCACCCGCCATTAGAAAGGTGCTTAGGAAACATGTTGAATGGAATGACATGAAAGGAGCCCAGGCCTATCAAGAGAACTAGGTTTCAATATTTCCTCTCCTGCTAACGAGTTGTCACTTCCCGTCTCCAAGCCTCAGTTTCCCCACTGGGAAAATGAGGACCTAAGGTTTCATCCATTTCTAATCTTTCATGAATCTGTGATACAAAGTACTAAGGACATTCAAATCGACCTGGTGAGCAGTGAGAGTCTGGATGAGTCAAGGAGGGCTTCCTGAAGGAGGAGACTTTTAAACAGGGTTTTGAAGCCAGCGTGGGAGGACCAAGAAGGATGAGATTGCTCTTAAGGGACCCCAGTGTCACCGTCTCCCTTTTGCCCCTCAGATTCCGGCCAATGACCCCCGAATCAAGAACCAGAAAGACTGCATCCCCTTCTTCCGCTCGGCAGTCATATGCCCCAATAAGAAGAACATCATCCGGAACCAGATCAACTCCCTCACCTCCTTCGTGGACGCCAGCATGGTGTACGGCAGCGAGGTCTCCCTCGCCCTGCGCCTTCGCAACCGGACCAACTTCCACGGGCTCCTGGCCGTCAACCAGCGCTTCCGAGACAACGGCCGGGACCTGCTGCCCTTTGACAACCTGCACGAAGACCCCTGCCTCCTCACCAACCGCTCCGCACGCATCCCCTGCTTCCTGGCAGGTCAGGCTCGGGCGGGCGGGGTCTTCCTGGGACGCTGCCAGCCCGGGGCTCTGGGTTGGGAGGCCCTGGGGGGAGGCGGTGGGGGTACAGGTCCTCAGACTTCAGCATGAGGCACGCCATAGAACAGATCAGCGTGCAGCTGTCGTAGGACCCATAGGTTGCTGGGAGACCCTTGGCGAACACCTATCTCCAGCAGTGCTGACTTTCAGAGAGGTCCTCCCATTTTGATCCAACATCCACCTATTGCTCTTCGTGTTTCTGGAACTGCAGAGGAGGAGCTGCCTACCCTTCACTCACTATGGCTCTGTACTTGAAAGAAGCTTTAGTTCCACCTACTTTTTTTTTTTAATCCTCTCTGGGTTTTTACTCCCCACCCCTCATCCCCAACTGTTGCTAGACACTGGTACTTGGTACCTTCTTCCAGATGCATAATTGGAACCCTCCTCAGCTCTTTGCCCCCATGTGCTGGTTGATGCGGGCATCCTTCCTGGTGGTTTAAGACACGTAAATGTGCCCTCTCCCATCTTATAGCAGCCATGACAGGAGGCCACTGTGATCACCCTCATTTGACAGACAAGAAAGTGGGCGCAGGGAAGATGACTCATGTGCCCAGAGCACAGAGTTCAGATGGCAGAGTCCACAGAGGGCACTGCGGTCAGTTGAGCATCCAGGTCTGTGCTCTGTCCACGCTGTGCCACCGCCTTCTTCTCAGGGAGTTGGCTCCAGCCCCCTTTTTAAAGACTGCATTTTTTTTTAAAAAAAATTATGGATTGATTTTGAGAGAAACATCTCAAAATTTGTTGTTGAATTGGTTACTTGTTGTATGTGCCCTGACTGGGGATCAAACTCACAACCTTAGTGTAAGGCTCTAACTAGCTGAGCTACTGGCCAGGGCAAGACTGGTTTTTTGTTTTTTGGGTGTGTTTTTTTTTTTTGTTTGTTTGTTTTTTGCACTTTCATGAGAGGCTTACTGAAAAGTGGATTAAGACCTTGTACAAAAAGACTTAATAGTTCAAAACCAGGCCACTTTCAGGGATTTACTTTGCCTCCTGGCCTCTAGGAGAAAAGGTCTAGCTACAGAAAGAGGCTCTGCCCAACCCTCCCTCTTGCATGATGGCAATTCCAAAGCTGTGGAACAACCTGCCCTCGACAGAGAACATGCAGTTCCTTGGGATAGGGGCTCCTAGTCCCCAAATCAAGGTTCCTAGAGTCATCCAGGTCTCTGCACCAGCTGTGGATATGACCATCTTGTGGAGTAGAATCATTCGGCAATGACTCTCCTGCCCGAGGCTGGCAGCTGCCCTGAGCTTTTCTCCCCACACCCGCACCTGTTCCAATCGCTTAAGGATGCGAGACCCCGCTGTCTTCCCGCTCCTGGCCCGTCGTATTAGGGAAGAGGGTGGTGGTCAGTGAGTGGCCTCACAGCTGAGGAGATGGAGGCCGAGTGAGGGCCAGGAGCCTGACCCAGGTCAGAAAGTCCCACCACCTTTGACTAGTCCCCAGAACTCTGCCCTAGCAGAAAGACATTTCTCTGGGAAGAGCTATGGTGACTCTGAACTTGGGGTTTTCAAGGTGACGCTCGATCAAGCGAAAACCCCTCGCTGACAGCCATGCATACCCTCTTCATGCGAGAGCACAACCGGCTGGCTACCGAGCTGCGACGCCTGAATCCCCGGTGGACTGGAGACCAGCTCTACCAGGAGGCCCGGAAGATCGTGGGGGCCATGGTCCAGGTAGGCAGCCCAGGGGGTCCCAGCATCCCCTGGAGGAAATCTGGTATGAGAAGCATCTGGAAAAGGGGCTCCCGCCTTCCTTCACACACCCTCGGGGATGTGCCTCAGGGAAGTCAGGTCTGAGTGTGTATGCCTGAGATCTGACCTGTACCCTCGATTCCGCCACCAACTCGTGGCGTCAGCCTCGCCGTGCCAGTCAGCCCACCTGGGCTTCAGTGTCTCAGCAGCCAATGGGAAATTAATGTTGCAACATCTGACACTATAGACATTCAAGAATGTATGTCTGAGGAGCCCTTGGACAAGCCAAAGGTCTGGCCAAAGGTAAAGGAATGGGCTAGGCAGCCGCTAAGGTCATTTCTTCCTGCGTCTTCTAGATCATCACCTACCGGGACTTTCTGCCCAAGGTTCTGGGCCAGGCCCGGGCCAGGAGAACCCTGGGGCGCTACTCAGGGTACTGCCCCAACGTGGACCCTCGCGTGGCCAACGTCTTCACCCTGGCCTTCCGCTTCGGGCACACCATGCTCCAGCCCTTCGTGTTCCGCTTGGACAGCCAGTACCGGGCCTCAGCGCCCAACTCACGGGTTCTGCTCAGCTCTTCCTTCTTTGCCAGCTGGCGAGTCGTGCATGAAGGTGACCAGGTTTTCCAGGGGCAGATGGGAGTGGGGTTGGGGAGCACACCCCCAATCTAGTTGGGCCAGGTCTACTGCCAGGAGGCCAGCTGCTGCTCAGGCCACTGCTAATCATCTCCCCAGGACAGTGAAAACAAGGCGGGGGCCACCAGGACCCTCAGTCCCAGGTCTCCCATCCCCTTTGGGATTGGGGATTTCTAAAAGGGGAGGAGATTAATGTCAGACTGGTGGCTTGTGGGCCTGAAAGAAGCTTGCCTTCCACTCCTTTGAGAAGTAGAGATGACCCCTTTCCCTGACAGCACCAGCTCTCCTCATGTCTGCCCAGGCTTCTGCTTTCTGAAATCATCATCCCAGAATAAGAGTGACTGGCTTACCCAGCGCTGAGCTACTCGGGCCTCCTGTGGTGACTCAGGGGCTTCCCAGAGGTTGTTCCAATCTGTGCTGCTCTCATTCCCCGCCACCAGGTGGCATCGACCCCATCCTCCGAGGCCTCATGGCTACCCCCGCCAAGCTGAACCGGCAGGATTCCATGTTGGTGGATGAGCTCCGGGACCGGCTGTTCGAGCAAGTGAGAAGAATCGGGCTGGACCTGGCGGCTCTCAACATGCAACGCAGCCGGGACCACGGCCTCCCAGGTGAGGGGCTGCCCACCCCTTCATCAGCCCGCTGCTGGTGGTGTGGTGGGGACAGGTCTCAGAGCAGGTCCTGGGTGCCTCCTCTCTGACTGGGACTGTCTACAGTCTGAGCTGTGGCTCCGAGGCAGGCGAGGCCGAGGGTGATGAGGAAGAACATTTCTCAGACCGCCTTTTTGCTGTCCTGCCACGTCTCCGTCTGTTGCAGGGTCTGCATCTTTGGGTTCACAACAGGACCAGGCCTTGGGCTCGGGAGATGAGCAAAGGTAGTCTGGAGTTTCCAAGTAGAGAGAAACAGATATAAAAGGCAGGGATGAACCGCTCCATTCCCCAACACCCTGGCAAGTTCCGAGGAGAAAGGTCCAAGTTCCAGGGACAGAGAAACTGGCTCTAAGTGGAGCAAGGCCGAGCCTGAGAGGCAGGGAGTGGGTGGAGTAAAACGAAGGCTGCCTTGGCTGCTTGGCGAGGACACAGAAAGCTTTATCAAATTAGGCACTTTCATGGATATAACTCATTTAGTCTTTCCAGTGACCACGGTCATTTTATAGAAAAGGAAATAAGCTCAAAGACATCCAGTACTTTGCCCAATGCCACATAACTAAGGAGTAAAATGTGAATCAAATTCAGAGTTTCTCCTTTCTTCCCCCCTGATCAATCCGCCATGTCAGGGGAAGGCTTTGACCACCACCTTGCTCCTCTCCCTCTCCCCACTGCTTTCCTGTCTACCTACAGCCTGAAGCTCCGTCTGCCTCAACTAATCTTTGTGTTATAACGGAGTGGGAGGGATTCCTACTGCACCTAACGCAGCACCTGGCTGGCACACAGCGAGCGCTGAAAAATCAGTTTCTTTCCTCCATTATACTTGGGTGCCCCCTACTGGAGAACTGAGGTTGTTAACCACTCAAGTTGCCTCAAAGAGATACTTTGTTCCCCAAATACCTGTTCCCGGCAAGCTGTCCCAGAAATATTTTCCTGATACTGTCTCTTACAGTCTATTCTAATTCCTTCCCAAATCCAACAACAAATTTGGAATGGGAAGATATGGTTTGAAGTCCACTTACTAGTAAACATCATGGTTGCTTAAGCTCAACAAGTATCCACTAATAAAATGGTAATGACAAAGGTGTTGTGAGGATCCTGAGAGATATACATGCACCAGAGCTTAGTAATGGTAAAGCATGACATGGCTTTCCTTTGTTCGGCTGGGGGATGGTGCTGTGAGCTGTAGTTCAATGGTTGAAGTTGGGCTAGTGTCCCTTCAGATTATGGCAAAGCCATCTCACATGTTGATATTCCCACACATCACGTGGCCTGATCCTGGTGTGAGATCCTGATAGCTGAGAAATCAGCATGGCTAGTCTTGGAAGTATCTGAGTAGGTGAAAAATTCAAATAATTGCTTTACTGAGATATAGTTAACATCTAAAATTCACCCTTCGAAAGTATACAATTCAATGACTTTAGTATAGAGTAGGGGTATCGAACTCAATCAGAGAAGGGGCCAAAATCTAAAATCCAGCCTAAATTGCGGGCCCAATGGTTTACTGAACAGTCATAAACTGTCATTGTGATGGAAACGCAGCAGAGTGCAGTGATGACAGCGCGGTGTGGGCCACATTGCAAGGCCTGACGGGACAGATTTGGCCCGCGGGCCTTGTGTTTGACACATGTGGTATAGAGTCATGCATCGATCATCATATCTAATATCTTTCATTCACAAAATTAATAGCAGTCAATCACCACTTCCACCCCAGCCCCTGACAATTACTAATCTACTTTCTGTCTCTTCCTATTTGCCTAGTCTGGACCTTTCAAATAATGGAACCACACAGCATGGGGTCCTTTTCTGAGTAAACTTGATCCCTTCTTTTCAGTTCTTGTTTTGTTCACTCCCTTATTTCATTCATTCATTCTCAAACCCTTTTGTGTCCTGGGTGCTGTCTCGGGTGCCACGCACTCCTCAGTCTGATGCACACAGAGCATGGTTGCCCGCTGGCGTTTGGTCTTTGGCTCAGGGCCTCTCCCTGCCTGCAGGGCTCTTGTTCTGCCTGATATTGCCAGACCACAGAGCTCTCAGGAGAAACGTGGAGAGAAGCAGAAGCTAATGGAAGGACAGCAGGGGTAAGACCGAAACTGCTTCTGCCCCCTTCTCCTCAGGGTACAATGCTTGGCGGCGCTTCTGTGGGCTCTCCCAGCCCAGGAATCTGGCACAGCTTAGCTGTGTGCTGAAGAACCGGGATTTAGCAAGAAAGTTCCTGAATCTATACGGGACTCCTGACAACATTGACATCTGGATTGGGGCCATCGCAGAGCCGCTTCTGCCAGGGGCCCGTGTGGGGCCTCTTCTGGCTTGTCTTTTTGAGAACCAGTTCAGAAGGGCCCGCACTGGAGACAGGTAAGTGACCCGACCCTAAAGAAACCAGCTCCTGCGAAGGGAAGAGAAGCACTAACATTTAAAGACCCAACAATGGAGGAGAGGGCTCTTTTTAGCTTCATTTCTTTCAAATTCACAAGATCTGAGACCAGGAGAGCCTGGTCAGAGGGAGAGACCACTGACCCAGGAAGGCTGATGCTACCTGAGCTGAAGGCACCTTTAACCCAGGAGACTTCTGAGCCTCCTCGCTATTCCAGGCTAACGGATCCCGGAAAACATGGGCAGGAAAGGCTAACCCTGGTTTCCCTCCTATAAGCTTGTGGTTTAAGTCTGGACTTATTTGGATAGGACCTTCTCCTAGGTTCAAATCGAGCCCTGGCCACTTAAATTAATATTGGGCAATTTACTTGACCACTGAACCGGTTTCTTCATTTATAAAATAGGAATAATACCTATTTTGCAGGAACTTTGTGAGGATGGGATGACATAATGTACCTGGCACACAGCAGGTGCTCATTATACTTTCATCCACATTTCTCCACTGTCTCGGCAGGTTCTGGTGGGAGAAACGAGGTGTTTTCACCAAGAGGCAGCGCAGGGCCCTGCGTCGGATCTCCTTGTCTCGAATTGTGTGTGACAATACCGGTATCACCATGGTTCCGAGGGACATCTTCAGGGCCAACACCTTCCCCCAGGACTTTGAGCCCTGCGGCAGAATCCCCAGATTGGACCTGTCAGCCTGGAGAGGCAAATGAGGCTTCTGCAGGTAAGGGGAGGCCAGGCCCTCACTTCCTCCCCCAGATGGGATGGCGGAGTCCTCTTAGGCTAAGGTGATCAGACGTCCAGGTTTTGGCAGGACAGTCCTGATTTTTAGCAATTTGTCTTGCATCCCGTGGCGTTTTTAAAAAGTCCTAATTTTTAGAAAGAATCTTTTAAAGTCCACTTTTGGACTTTTTTAAAACACTGTGGGACAAATTGTTAAAAATTGGGACTGTTCCGCCAAAAGTGGGTCATCTGGTCACCTTATCTTAGGCCTCTAAGCAGGGATAACAGGGGACAAGGTACTCGTTCCATACAGGGATTCCCAGTATGCTAGCTTCTGGCTCCCGGGCTGAGAGTTAATCCCACGCAGGGGCCTAGAACTTGTGGGGAGAGGGGTAGGAGCATGGGAGGAAGTGTCCAGCTAGCCTTGGCTTAGTCATCAGCACCCTAAAACAGCTCATTTCTGGATTCCAGCAATCCCTCACATGTCCGCTTCCACTGCTTCCACAGGCCTCCACCCCAAGCCTCCAACCCTGGTGACAGGGAACCAGGGAAGACGACAATTTCACCCTCCTCCCCGCCACACCCCAACCCCCAGCAACCATATCCTGCTGATGCTTTCGCTGGCAACAGCTCCGAGTTTGTTCTCTGGCTGGGAGCAATGAGCCCACCTGCCTTGGGAGCCAAGCATGGAGGTCTTGAGGCCCACGTAAGAAGTCACCTGGAGGGTTTCCAGACACTTAATATTTCCCAGCCCATCCCTGACCTCTGTCCATGGTCCCTGCCTCCAGCCACCCCACAGAGTCCACTCCAGAGACCACACAGTCCCTGCCTCCAGCCACCCCAGAGTTCTCCTCGGGAGCCTGCAGGCTGGGTGACAATAAAGCACTGCTTCTGCCAATAAAGCACTACTGAGGGCGGGAGCTGGTCTCTGCCTTGGGCTGGGGAGGGCGTGACCTGAGTCCCAGGCTTTGCTGAGGATGTTTAAGGGGACTGCGGATCCGACACAGCTGGCACTAACCTCTGCGCCTCTCCTGGGGGCTGAGTGAAAGGATCAGAAGAAACACTGGAGTAGAAAAGGGCAGAAATGGGGAAGGGTAGCAGCACATGGGCCTCGCTCTGAAGGGGAATACCTCAACCAGGCCCGCGACCTGAGCAGAGAAACGGCCAACAGAACATCAGTCGGTATAACAAGCTTTTATGTATAAAAAACACACAATAAAAGATACCACCCAGCTAGCTGAGAGGACTGGGCACTGCCTCCAGAAATAGTCGTGTCGCAAATGCAACAAGCCTCTAGCAGCAGGACGAGGCTACCCTGGAGAGCAGGGGCTGAGGTTCTGGGGCTGGGAATTTAAGATCCCTCACTGTCCTCCTTTCCTGAGCCTCCTTTCCTGAGGTTGTAGAGGAGGCCCCTGCAGCCCATTGCTACTGAGACCTGGGACAAGCCAGAGGAGCTGTGTTGAGGAAAAGAACTTACTATGGGTTTTCCCAAATTAGTTAAAAAAAAAAAAAAAAATGCCCGTTGGGATGCCCACTCGCAGTAGCTGACATGTGAATATGGGACCTCAGGGTCTCGGGCTTTATTGCCACACGGCGGGAGAAGAGCCTGCAGGAGACTAGGCAGAGGGGCCGACCTGATATTTTCTTGGCTCTGGTGGCTCTCAGCGGGGCTCTAGTAAGAAGGGTGAGGAGGAGGGAGAGCGCGGCCTGAGCCGTCACCTGTGTCCTCTTGCGCGGAGGGGCGGCGCTAGGAGACCATGGTCCCCGAGGGGCTCCCGAGGTCCTGGGGGAGGCTTTCTCGGGCCTCCTGCATGCGGCGTCGGGCGCGGCGGAAAGCCTCTGGGGTGGAAGCAAACACAGTAGTCAGCTGCCGTGGTGTGGGGAGGCAGAGGGCCCATGCTGGCCCTGGGTGGCCCGCTGGGAGGACCGGGAGGGGCAGGGGCTGGGTGGGGGGGGCGGAACCTACCCAGCACGTTGTGAATGGAACTCTGCTGGCTAAATCCTCCCAGACGGTCCAACACGCTCCGCATCCTTCTCTGGAGAGCGCTGGACTCCATGAAGGCCCTGCAGAGGAGAGTGCCACATGGCCCGGCTGCTCACCAGCCCCCTCTCCCTCCACCCCCAAGGATAAAGAGCCCAGGCCGGGCCACGCACCTGGACTGCTGCAGACAGTGCAAGCGGAAGGTGACACTACCCGTGGTCTCTGTGCGGAGTCCAAAGCGGCTCAGGCGCTCGCCCTGTGGCAGTTAGAGGGCGTCAGGTCTCCAGTCTCCAGACCCCATGCCGGCCTCACTCCTACTCCCATTCCCTTTCTTAAGGGAAACAGCTCTTGGGGAAACCTCATTCCAGCACCCGGACTCCGTCACCTCAGGCTAACACGGGGCTCCCAGCCGTAAAGCAGGGGCCAAGCTCACTGAGGATCAGTCCCACAAGCTTCCTGCTGATCCTGCCCATCCCTGGCTATCGAGCCTCAGCGATGGGCTGGGAGGTGGGCTGGGGGCCGAAGGAAATCTGGGGTACACCATTTCCCAGAGATCTCCTACGGGAGAGGTGTAGATATCTGTACCTGGTTCACATTGTGGCTGTGACTTCCAGCTGAAGCAGCAGGAAGGAAGGGGCTTAGGAATAAGGAAGGGCCGAGCAATTAAGGGGCCCCAACCCAGTCCCCTCCTGCTACAGATGAGACAGGAATGCGAGTTCTTAGCATGAGGTCTCCCCAGAGACAGAAATCACCTTGAAGGTCCCTGGGACCCGCACATAGGAGAGGTCCTCCAGCTCCAGAGAGCCGCCGATGAAAAACCTCCGCAGCTCAGCCACCGTGCCCAGCTCCAGGGGTCTCCACGTGGACACGGTCAGGGTGTGCGAGCCTGCGCAGGAGGAGGACAATGAGGCCAGGCCGGATAGGGCACGCGGTCCCTTGCTGACTCCCCACCCGTGGCACTGGCCTAGGCACCACTGCAACGCCTGTTCTGGTGACAGTCTGACGTCTGGTGCGGATGTCAGACTGCATTATCGTAAAAACTAAGGCTGATCCTCTCTGCCCCGCAGCTCCTCGCTCAGGGCTGCACTCCAATCAGAGGAGCTGGACTTCACAGCGAGGGGTGCTTTCCTCTCAGCCGTCTCAAACGAAGGGAGGGCATCCCCCAACAGGAGCCAGGAACCCTGCAAGTTAACTGCTTCTGGTTCCTAATTACCCTCCTTCTCCCTGGCAGCGGGCGGGCCTTTTGGAGGCGTTAAGTCTTGTTCCTAGCAGCCGGGGCGTGGGACAAGAGGTCACCTGGGGTGGCGGGCAGCACCACAGCCCCGTAGCCTTCCACGCGGTACCTCTGCCAGAAGTCCAGCGAGAGGACCTCGCAGTAGAGCACGGGCCACTTCGGGAGAGCCTCTGCGAGCAAGGGAGAGAAGCGGCGGGTCACGGGAGGCCCTCGCCCGGGGGGCCCCCCCGCCCCGAGAGACCTGAGCTGCTGAGATACTCACCGGCTGACTCGTCCTCGTGCAGGAAGGAGGCCTCAAATGAGAACGGGTAGGAGAAGTAGGCCACCTTGTCCTAAAGAGGAGGAGCACCATTTTATACTCGGTGCCACGGGGTAGGCGAGGCCTCAACCGAGATTTGTTCTCCCTGTGGCCAACGGCAAGGCCACCTTCACAAGGGAAAAAGGGAAACGGTCACCCCAGGCAGGAGAGAAAAGGCTGAGGTAAAGGGACACCCCGTGACAAGCTGCTCCCGTTCTCCCCAAAGCGGCCAGAGGACCCAGGGACCGTGCAGCCCTGCAGGGACCCCCACCGAAGGGCTAGACCCAACGCTGGGACCGCCCAGAGGGCGTGGCTGCGGGCCACCCCAGGATGAGGCCTGTTTCCTCCCAGGCACCCCTCTCACTTTCCGTACCATTCCCAGGGACTTGGTGGCGCAGGTCTGTGTTATTCCCGAGAGCTGCTGGGCCGCTGGGCTGGACCAGTCTGAAAGCCGAAGACAACATACAGCCCGTTTACCGGGGAGGAGGGCAAGCAGTTGAGAAAGAGACAAGTTCCTTCATCCACTCATTCAATCAATCATTCACTGAACACTTCCTGAGTGTCCACTGTTTGCTTTGAACAGTCAGTGGGGATAACTTGGTGATCAGACAGAGAACATCCCTGTCTCAGGGACCTAACCTTCTAGGGGGAGGGAGACTGACAACCAACAGGAGACTCAGGGGGTGACGAATGCTGCGCTAAACTGAAGCAGGTGAAGGCACCGAGGGACCCGGGGGCCGTGTAGGCCGAGGGGTGAGGGGAGACCTCTCAGAGGCCTGAACTCGGGAAGAACCCGTCGTGCAAAGATGTGACGGAAAGGGGTTCAGACACAGAACATGGGCCCGAAAAGGCACAGCATTGGGTACTTGAAGAGTTGAAGAAGAGGAGGAATCAGCCAAGAAGGCTGATGATGGACCAATGAGAGAACAGAGGAGCATGGAGCTGGAGGCCAAGAGTTTCAATGAGGAAAAGTGAGCCGTGTCAAATGCTTCCGAGAGGCCAGGTGAGGTGGAAGCAGAGAGGACACCACAGGGTTTGACAGCTTGGAAATGACCTTTGGCCTTGAAGAGAACAATGACAGTTTTGGTACAGGAGCAGGGAAGAAGGCCTGACCAAATGCCTTCAGAGGCTCTCAGAATGGATATTAAAAAATTCATGAATATTGCCGAAACCGGTTTGGCTCAGTGGATAGAGCGTTGGCCTGCGGACTGAGAGGTCCCGGGTTCGATTCCGGTCAGGGGCATGTACCTGGGTTGTGGGCACAACCCCAGTAGGAGTTGTGCAAGAGGCAGCTGATCGATGATTCTCTCTCATCAATGTTTCTAACTCTCTATCCCTCTCCTTTCTTCTCTGTAAAAAATCAATAAAAATAAAAAATAAAAATAAATTCATGAATATTACTTACTTGTAGTTGGTAATTCCACAAAGAAGTGGACATAGAGGTTGTCATATTCATAGCCTTTGGCTGAAACTAAGAAAAACAGGAAACCATTTCAGCTTATTCTCCTATCCCCCTTAGCACCCACCCAGGCCTGAAGGGTTTCTAGCTTCTGGAAGAAAGTCCCTCGAGGGCCAGGAACTGTCCTGTGTCTAGGAAAGACCCATGGCTGGGTTTTCCAAGTCCTGCAGACCACCCAAGGCATCCATTGGGCGGGGCCGATTACTTCACAGCTCCGTGGGGCACCTGACCAAGTGCAGGCAGCCTCTGCCTGGCAAGACACTTACCTACCTCTCCATTGACAAAGAGCCGGAGGGCGCCTGGGTCTGTCTGAGGTAGAGAGAGAAATGGGAAAGGTCAGGCGGCGTGGAGATCAGCACTTCCCCAGCCTGTTAACAAACTCCTGGAAGACCCGACACTGGATGTGTCCCTAACGAATTTCCTCCCGACCCCGCCACCTCATAGATCTCTTTCCTGAAATATCTAAAAGTTGTAATGTGTGTGTGTGTGTGGGGGGGGAGTATATAATTTAAATGGTGGGGAGGGCAAACAGTGTGGGAAATTGACAACAGTGAAGGGAAGCCCTAACAGCTGTCCTTCGTGTGTCCTGGGAGGATGGAGACCTCGTTCCCTTTAGGTGGCTGAGAAACTGGAGGAGCTAGGGAGTTTCCCGTTTTACTTCTTTGGGTAGCTCTCTAACTTTTAAACACTGACCATCTGTTGCTAATGCAATAGGAGAAGAATACAAGTTAATTTTTTTAAAAGAGAGAGGGAGACCTGCAGGTAATTCTATCCTTGTTTCCAGATCTAGAAATGGAACTCCCGGAATGAGGGGACACAAAGAACAGGACCATAAAATAACTGGCCTAAAAGGTTTTGTTTTGTTTTTAAAAAGCCAAACTATTTGACAAGCAAGGATGACACCCCTTCCCTCTCAATGGCATCCTTAGGAAAAAAGATCCACAGGGAGTGAGGAAGACGTTTTTATCTTTATATTTATTTTTAAAATCAGTTATAAAGTAACACATGAGTATAGAACTACATCAGTGCAGAGAATAAAAAGTAAACATCCCTGACATATCACGCTCACCTCAAGTATTCACCTATCATCTCCCAATCCTACCCTTGCCCCAGAAAAAAGCCATCTATAGCATGCGTGTACCCTTTAAGGTATTTTCTTTGTACTAATAGATCTATATCAATATGCAATTTTTTAAAAAATATTAACAAGGACTATCCTCTATATGCTATTTTTTAATTACCTTTGACACTGAAGAGTACAGTTTGTCTTGAGGACCTTTATTTATTTATTTATTTATTTATTTATTTTATTATTTTTTAAAATATATTTTATTGTTTTTTTTTTACAGAGAGGAAGAGAGAGGGATAGAGAGTTAGAAACATTGATGAAACAGAAACATTGATCAGCTGCCTCCTGTACAACCCCCACTGGGGATGTGACCGCAACCAAGGTACATGCCCTTGACTGGAATTGAACCTGGGACCCTTCAGTCCGCAGGCCGACGCTCTATCCACTGAGCCAAACTGGTTTCAGCTGTCTTGGGGACCTTTAAGAGAGGCTCTGTGACTCAGCCACAGCCCGAGCCCAGCTCACAGAGCTGCGGGAAGCCGGGTACTCACCATCTCAAAGTCGGTGCCCACGAGGCTGCTGAGATACTCCTTGTGCCGGCCATAGAGCTGCGGAAGGAAACCAAACCAAAACCCAAGGCTGTGACCCATGCCAGACCAGGGCTCAGTTCCAAATGGGAGAAAAGTGCAATGATGGGAGATGTCACTGTGCGATCCACTGGCCTGGGGCCGACGCCTGGCTTTTACCCGCAAAAGCTGTGCACACTTGGGCAGGCTGCTTAGCTTCTCAGTCTCAGTCTCCTCACTTGTAAATGGTAGTAATAAAAGCATTTACCTCAAAGAGCTGTTGTACGGTCTCAATGAAATAACGGATGTGAAATATCTAGCCCAGAGCATGGTAAGTGGTCAAATAAATGGTCATTATGGGGATGTTCTAATATGATCAGACACTTGGGTCTGATAATGTCAGCAATGCTTCCTACGTCAGAGAGAGTCATTAAGAGCAGACTTTGCAACTGCTGACATCAACCTCGGCCATGGTCTCAGCTCCCAGGCGCTGGGGCTCACCCGCCTGGTACCGGGGATGGATTAGCTCTTACATCCTTGAACACACGCTGCTCCCGTTCCTCCTCCTCCGGCTGTGCGAGGGAGGACACGTTGTCGATTGTATACTTCCACAGCTCCTGCTTCTCCCCCTCGGTCTCGATTCTGTAAGGTCAAAGCCACAAAGGAACCAACTCTAACAACAAGAGATGGGGCCCTCCAGATCTAGCCCAGAATCGAAGCCATCACTGGCCGTACACCCCATTTAGAGTACATGATGACAAGTGACGGTCAGAATGAAGACCGTGAGAGGGAAACAACCTGGTAAAGCAAGGGCACTAGACTAGACTGAGAGTACAGGTTCTGGGCCCATTTCCGATTCAAAGTCACGGCGAATCCCTAAAGCATAACATCCCTGGCACCCAGTTCTCTCACCTCAGAAATGGACAGGAGGGTCTGGGTAACTTCTAATGTACAGCTCTGTTATTCCAGGACATAGAGATGAAAAAGAATTAGCCCAGAGGAAAGACCTGGCAGAGTTCACCATCCGTTCTGGTTAACCCCTATGCTCAGCAGCGCAGAGAATTACTGTCACTGAGCCACTCTGCTGAGGCTGGCACTTTCAAGTTGGTGTGGCTGCACGTTTTCTGAGATCGGGATCCCCAGCATCCTAGGAGCCAATGGCCCAGAACAGAACATGGACCGCTGCCCGGGAACTTAACCTCAGAACAGAGGGAGGGCTTTCTGAGCGTCCCTCAGCCAGGGGCGAGAAGCGAAGCCACGGGGAAGATGGCAGTCTCTACCACCCCTTTCTCTCTCTCCTCACCTGTAGGGTCCTTTGAGGCCCGTGAAGTCAGGTTTTACTGTGATCACACCATTGCTGTCCACCTTCAGAGTGCAGAGGACGTGCTCATAATTCTTATAGCCGAGCCTAGAAACCGGAAAATCAACAGCATCATGGATCCCACCTCCAGGGAAAGAGGAAGAGGCAGTCAGACCCTGTCAGGGGAGAGGACAGAGGCTGCAGGGAGAATTATCATGGTAAGACACTTCCTTCTGAGAACAGCTAAGAAGCATAAAAAGAAAAAGAAGTCCCTTCCTCCCATAGGCCCCAGGGTAATGACACCAGGTAGGCGGTGGCCAGTGGAGGCGATGAGGATGAGGACTGAGCTGGGCAGGGAGAAGCCTCGCTTACTTTCCACAGGGCCCCAGGTCTGCCATGATGTACATCGTCTGAAGAGGGGTGTTGATGACGTGGTGGCTCTTGATGAAATCTTCTGAAGGCTCCCAGTTGACAATGCGTGACTTGAGGATGCCGCCCTCCCTGGGAGACACCACAGGAAGGGTCACTTCCCTGAAGAGCCTGGAGGAGGAACCTGGGGAAGCACCCCCAGGTGGGGGTCTACTGCAGAATGGAGAGCTGCAGTTGGTGCACACACCGAGAACAACGTGAAAGGACCACAGAGGCCCCTCGGGTCCCCATGCACACGTGCACTCACATGCCTCGCCTGTCCTGCCGCCGCCGCCTGACGTGTGCCATTCGCTCAACCAAGAATGACGGCACCTCCCTGGCTGTGGTCATTTTCCGACAGTGCTGGGAAGAGAGAGCAGCCTTGTATAACCCAGCTGGCGAGGGCCACGTGGGACCAGTCACCCAGAGGGAACCTTCTGAAACCTCATCTGGCACCTGGATCTAAAACGATTCCTTGCAAGATGCATGCTAGTGAAGAGGAGGAGTGGCACAAACAAGCCGGAGAAGACTCCTGCCACGCCTGGGTGCCTTCCTATCCTGAGATTAGCAGGATATTGACCTTTGGAGGTGAGTTTATCTGTGCTAGTATTTAGATGAGCCTGCAATTTCTGAGCACATGCCGACAAAACGTTGGGTGAGTTTGCCTGGTAGATGCTGACCTTTGCCAGGTACCTGGAAGATGCCAAATGGGGTACACGTGTTCTGTGGGAAGTCCTCACACGGGAACTGGGCGCTAACAGCACTTTTATTCACTTTTCCAAACGGACAACCCAAATTGTATATGCTACCAACCCACAACTTTCCTGATAAAAGTACCGATCATTCAAAAATACTCCCTTAACAACTGTTCCTCGCACAGATCTACAAGGTTGTAGACAAAAACTCAGAAAATAGAGGCCCTATCCTCCCTCAATGAGTCTAACATCTCACCGAGAAGACAGACCCATCAGGCAGTGACTGAGAAAATGTTAAGTCCACTAGGGTAGCGGTCACCATCTGGTAGTCTGCAGACCCCTGGTGATCCATGAGGTCGGAAAGGTTGGTGACCATTGCACTAGGGTATAACTGAGGCAAACTGAGGACATAAGCCAGTGGCTATACGGTACTCCTCTTCAAACCACACACTCAAGAGTTTTGGCTGAATCCCTGGTGAATTTTATCTAGATCAGCAATTTTAGACCGGTGTCCTACAAGAATTTTTAAAACATGTAATATCTGACTGATTTAGTCAGAGGCAACTCTCATTTATCTAAACCCATGGTGGGCAAACATGCGGCTTTTTCCTTAGTTTGTCAAATAAAAAGAAAAAATGACAACAGCCAACACAACAATAGCTGTCCAGTGTGAATGAATCAAAATGATACCTATTTTTTTTTGCCATATCAGCAAAAAATATTTTTTGTGTGTGTTCCACAGAATTCTAATTAGTTTATGTATGCCACGAGATGAGAAAGGTTGAAAATCACTGATCCAGATGGTTCTAGATGCCAACCACCTTTCTTATCTCATGATAAGAAATAGGGGAAGTCAAGCTCCTGGTTTGCAGCCTTAGAGACCCTGCCAGCTCCTCCAGGCCCTCCAGCAGGTGGAGAAGAGAGCAGAAGCCACTCCACCTGTAGACTGAGGCTGCCCTATTCCAGCTCAGCTGCCAGCAGCACAAGGCAGATCCTAGACAGGCTCTCTGCTACCCCGTACCAGGCTCCTGATTTCACACATAGAACCCCACGAGGCCAGGAAGCTCAGGGAGGCAAAGGAAAAGGAAGCCATGGGACCTTGGGAAGAACAATACCTCTTCCAAATTGGTGAATCTATCACAGTCGGTGTAGGTAAAGATTCGTCGGTTCTTCCTTCTCCCTGAATCCTCCAGCTTCAGGATGTCTTGGCGGTACTGCTGATCCAAAGGGCTCTGACAGGCTGCTTCATTTTGGTACAGATCTACTTCAAACTGAGGTCACAAGGAAAGAAAGATCTAGCGAGAGCATGTCAAACTTTTGTTTGTTCCTGTAACTGTTTAATTAGAACAGTTCTATAGAGCCGATACAATCTGACATCTTTTCATAGTCAACTCTCATTTATCTAAACCCATGGTCGGCAAACATGCGGCTTTTTGGCCTCTTGAGTGTGGCTCTTCCACAAAACACCACAGCCTGGGTGAGTCTATTTTGAAAAAGTGGCATTAGAAGAAGTTTAAGTTTAAAAAATTTGGCTCTCAAAGGAAATTTCAATCATTGTACTGTTGATATCTGGCTCTGTTGACTAATGAGTTTGCCAACCACTGATCTAAATTAATGGAGGGCAGGGGATCCAAAGGATGTAAGAGCTAAAGGGAACCAGAGTGACGGTCTAATCCAACTCTGCTGTCACCAATGGCACGCTGGGGTGAACAATGCCTCGCTCAGGATCATAAAACTGGGTAATGACAGTCACTACACTACACTGATCCTGTAACACATCAGGAGGAAGTATAAACTGCTACTATAAGCTTTCTGGAAATTGGTTTGGCAATCTGTATGAAGAATCTCTCCCTGCCACCAGCAAGGTGGAGGTGGAGTGGGTGGAGGCAGACTGAGAAGACAGGTGACACTGGCTCACCTGGCTGAAGAGTTTCTCCTGCCACCCAATCACAAGCTCCTCCTCTTCATCCTCATCTGGGCGGTGTCCGCCTTCGAAGACAACAGGGTGAGTCAATGTCTGAGCCAAACCAGCACTGCTTCTAGCTCTGTGGTGAGTTATAATCAAAGGCCCTGCTCTCCTATTGCCACAAAACCAAGTGGAGTTCAGTGATTTATGAACTATTCACTCTAGACTAAGCCTGGGGAGGCTGGGGATGAGTAGAAGCCAGGATGAAGACCCAAGAAGGATCGGCCTTAATCACTACCCTAATCTGAAAAGGAAGACATGCCTTCTAGGAATTATTTAACCCGACTCAGTGTCAGTAGTTGAAATTCAGGCTGCATAGCTCTTTCTCAATCCTAATTATCTACATTTGCTTAAAAGGAATCATGGCATTTTCCTCTTCACTATTCCTGAAGCCATATATCCAGAATCACAAACACTGTAGCCTTAGGACCAAGTATCAGAAGAGAAGAGGAAAGGCAAATAATTGATTATATAAAGAACCAAATATGACACAGTCCTGGCAGAATATGCCTTTTTCAGAGACACATGCTTCACAATCCACCAGCCCACATTCTTTTTCCCCAAGACTATTTTTTTTTAACAGAAACAAAAGCAGAGAGACTAGTGGCCTAACACAAGCTCACTGTCCCCTCTTCCTCACTCAGCTGCCTTCCCAGATAAGGAAAACTGCAGGAGGACAGTGGATTTTAAAATACACATTTTTCAAACTGACACAAATTTTCAAGTTGCTTTAAAAAATGTCCTGATGTGTACTTAGGATTTGGAGCATATTTTCTTTTAGAAAAAAAAAAAAAAAAAAAAAAAAAAAAAGCCATGAAAGGAATTTAAGTTGCCAGGAAAATTTGTAACATATCTAAAGAATGTTTTGTGTGTGTGTGTGTGTGTGTGTGTGTGTGTGTGTTTATTTTTGTTTTTATTTCATTACACTGAACCACAATTAAGATCAGTATCTTGATGGCAGGAATCATGCCGTACTCAACAACATAATATAGTAGTTAAAATCGTCTAACGAAACCCTGGCTTCAGCATTTACCGGCCATCTGACCCTGGGCCAGGAACCCAACCTCCCTGCCTTTTCTCAGACTAGAGCCCTGGGCCTTTCCTGTCTTAAGAAGCTAACTACCACCCTAGGCCCTTCCCAGGTACCCAAGGGGACACATCACCATCCTACACCCACTGGCGGTAGCGTGAGGCCTGAAAGTGGCCAAGTCAATGAGGTCCTTCCCATCCTGGGCAGCAGGCTGGTAATGGAGGAAGTTGCTTGATGTGATTCTTTGCAAGTGGACTCTGTCAGGAAGAGAGAAGCCCAAACACTCGTTAAAACTGGACACCCAAACAGATGAACAGGGAGCAAAGATGGGGAAACACAATACAGAAGTGGGTGAGCCTCTGCGAAGGTGTGCCGGGTGCCCGCAAATGAAAGGTGGTGAGCGGGGTGCCGGGGATGAGTAGGATGGAAAAGTGTACTGGGGACACTGAGCTCCGAGCACTCTGGGCGCCCTGAGTAGCTGTGAGCAGAGAGGGTGCCAGGCAATGAGGGGAGACGCAGGGAGACCGCGGAGGCAGTGACCAGGGTTGTAAGCAAAAGGGGAGGTGGGGGCTGCCGAACACTGAGAAGTGAAGTTCAGGCTCGAGTTATCTGAGGGCATAAAAGCACGGGGCTCCGGGGCGACGCGACTACCGGAGGCGCAAGTTGCGCACGGGGTCCCGGGAGCGATACACAGCCTCCCCGGTGTCTGTGTTCCAGACGGTGTCCGCCATGACAGCTGCGCCGCGCCGCGACGGCGCCGGAAAGCGCGCCGCTCCCGGTTCCCCTGGCAACGGAGACGCTGGGCTGGGGAGGTGGCGGAGGAGCTGCGTGCGCATGCGCAATCCGCGATTCCCAGCGCTCCGCAGCCTGCCCGCCGGATGCAGCACAGGCCAAGACCAAGCTCCTATGCGCCCTCGTGCTGGGGTCCCGCGGGATCCCCGCTTATCACAAGTGTGACCAAAGCTCACGCACACCCGAGGCCGACTTCATGCATTTTACAAAAGAGGGAACGAAAGCAGAGCCTTTGGCCCTTTTCAGGGAGATCCAGAAATGGTGATGGGGACCAGCTCCAGATTCCCTGCTGACACCCAATCACTGCTTTTGCCACCACACTGACTTCCATGGATGCTCAGTGCTTTGGCCTGAATCAGGATGTGACTCACAGGATGTTTCCATTCTTCCCAAAGGAGTCAGGGAAGGTGATGGCACTTATACAGACATGATCTTATATTCTTAGAATAAAATAAGAACTGTCAGAAGATTTATTAGTCCTTGTGTTGGCATTCACTAAGCCAGAGAAAGAAAAAACAAGGAAGCTAGCAGTAAGGAAGAAAACAAGGTTCTTGAACTATTTTTTTCTCCTGCATGAGTTAGTTCCGGGTTTTTGAGACTTAGATTCTGCACTGGCCTCCTGAAAAGCCAGGAAAGTGCCATTGAGAAGTCATGCTTCAGTGGACTATCAAAGGCAAGGCACACCGTAACCTCTTGTCTGGCTCCCTGGCACCCCCAAGGTGGTGTCAACAGCTATCGGCCATGCCAGTTTGATTCTATAGCATTGGGAGCTCTGGACACACATAGCTGCTGTTGTGTAACACAAAGGACTCACCATAATAGCAGCACCATTATTTAACGTCTAATACAGCCTGAGCACTTTGTTTGCATTGTCCCTAAATGTCATAGAAACCCCTTAGGTAAATATTGTTGTTCCCATTTAATTGATGGAGTTAGTGAATGCCAGGGCTTAAGGCGCTGCTAAGGTGGAACTCTAACAAGTGGTGAGGAAGCTGGGATTCTAGCCAGGTCTGTCTTTTGAAACCTGAACACCTTCCATTCTGCCTCGCAGCCTCTCACCTACCAGTTTATTCTATAAAAGCAAGTAATTTTCAACCTGGAATCAATTGTTTCAACAGATGAAACCGTGGAGTCAGAATACTAGTTCTTAAGAAACAGTTTTTCTATTTTTTCCTTTTTAAAAAAAAATAAATTTTTATTGTTCATATTATTACAAATGTTCCTCCCCCCACCTCCTCCATTGCTCTCCTCCACCAGGTTTCCACCCCACCCTCTGCCCTTTCCCCACCCCCCATTGTCCTCATCCATAGGTGCACAGTTTATGTTCAGTCTCTTCCCACAACCCCCTCTCCCCTTTCCCCCAAGAATCCTCAGTTCACTCCCCTTCCATACCTCTGATTCTATTATATTCAACAGTTAATATTGTTCATCAGATTTTTTTTTAATTTCCTTGGTTTTTAGATTCACTTGTTGATAGTTATGTATTTGTTGTTCATACTTTTTATCTTTATTTACTTTCTCTTCCGAAAGAACCCCCTTCAGCAATTCATATATTGTAATTCTGGTTTGGTGGTGATGAACTCCTTTAGCTTTTTTTTATTAGTGAAGCTCTTTATCTGGCCTTCAATTCTGAGTGATAGTTTTGCTGGATAGATTATCTTTGGCTGTAGGTTCTTACTATTCATCACCTTGAATATTTCTTGCCATTCCCTTCTGGCCTGCATGGTTTCTATTGAGAAATCAGCTGACAATCGTATAGGTGCTCCTTTATAGGTAACTACTTGCTTTGCTCTTGCTGCTTTTAATATTCTCTCTTTTGCTCTTGGAATTTTAATTATGATTTGTCTTGTTGTGGTCCTCTTTGGATTCCTTTTGTTTAGAATTCTGTGCACTTCCTGGACTTGTAAGTTTAATTCTTTCACCAGGTGGGGGAAGTTTTCTGTCACTATTTCTTTCAGTATGTTTTTGATATCTTGCTCTCTCTCTTCTTCTGGGACCCCCATAATTCTGATGTTGGGTCTCTTGAAGTTGTCCCAGAGGTTTCTTACATTATCTTCAATTTTCTGGATTCTCTTGCCTTCTTGCTTCTGCGGAGGAGTGTCTTCTGGCTCTTTATGTTCCAAATCTTTGACTTGATTCTTGCGATCTTCCATTCTGTTTTTAGGACTCTGTATAATATTTTTTATTTCAGACAATGTATTCTTTATTTCTGGTTGATCCCTTATCATTTCTTGTTGATTCCTTATTAATTCTAGTTGATCCATTTTCATTTTTTAATTTTATTTTATTGATTTTGTACAGAGAGGAAGGGAGAGAGATAGAGAGCTAGAAACATCAATGAGATGGGGATATGCCTGAAACCAAGGTACATGCCCTTGACCGGAATCGAACCCGGGACCCTTCAGTCCCCAAGCTGACACTCTATCCATTGAACCAAACTGGTTTTGGCTAGTTGATCCCTTTTCATATCCTCATAGGTCTTATCGATCTTTTCTAGGAAATTCTTGAAAAACCTTATAAGCATAAATTTGAACTCTATATCCAGTTGCTTTTTGTCCTCCATTTCTTTCGTTTGTGATCTATTTAGTCTCGGCATTTTCGCAGCTTCCCTGATGGGGCAGGGTTTCAGGGTGGAGCCTACAGCTTTGGCTTCCGTCAGCTCCGCCCTATGTGGCTCCTGAGTCTCAGGGTCCTTCAGTACTCATTGCAAGTGCCTCTGAGAGAAAGGTGCCCTTGATTTTTACCTGCTACCAAACAGTCTAGGCTCTCCCCCAATGAGCCCAGTATTGGGGTTCTGTTCAGTTGGGAGTGGAGTTGGAGGTGGCGTTCAGAGCAGCCTGGATCCCCTGTCTCTTTCCCACCAGGGCAATTCTGCAGCACAGCCAACCCCCGTCCCTTCTCTGCGCGAAATGTGCGTGCCTCCGGGATCTCCTTTCGCCGCTCCCCCGGGGTTCTGCCTTACAGCCCAGCTCCCTCTGTGTGAGCCTGGGCCCCCGGGGTCTGGCCTAGAACTGGGGTTCAGAGAAGTCGGAACTGGGGCCCAGCACAGTCTGAGCTTTTATCTCCTTCCCGCTAGGGAACGCCAGCCAGGCACTCAGCCGCCTTCCTCTCCGGCTCTGTCCTCTCCATGCGCGCCGCATGTCTCCGTACCTTAGGCTTTTACAGCTCCTCCGTGCTTCCTTCTGGTTTTCTCCTTGCTTCTCGTTGTAGAATTTCCAGTCAGCCGACTTTCCTGTAGTTCTGGGTAATGTCCATTTTATATTTTAGTTGTATTTTATTGAAATTGTTGTGTTTACCTGTGCAGCCATCTTGGATTCTCCCCTATTTTTTCCTTTTAAAAGTTGTGAATAGACAGAACCGTGCCACATGAACAACAAATGATAAATGTGGAGGCTGCATCAACAATTTAGTTTTATAATCAAATCAAATTTATAGCCAAGTCAATTTGACATAATTAGAAGCAAGATAAGACTGTGCCACATGGTATGGAAATATAAGCTATTTGTATAAGTAAGCACAATGGAATTATTTTTATACAGGTAACTAGGTGTTTATGTTTGTTTACTGGTATCTATAAATCAGCATTCTCAAAACTGAAGTCCATGAGTGGTACTCAAAGGGTCTATGAACTGTTTCCTAGAATTCTGTGGGAAGCATTTTTTGGAAGGAGTTTATAGTTTTTATCAGATCCTTAAAGGAGCTTGTACCCCAGTATCAAGAATGATATTGTGACCTCCCCCCCCCCCCCCCCCCCCCCGCACACTATATTTATACTAGAGGCCCAACGTGTGAAATTCATGCAGGTTAGGCCTTTGCAGCTGCCCTGGCTGCTGCCTCAGCCCTCGCAGACCTGGCTTCATCCAGAAGCTTGTCCAGATGGTCGTTTTGCATATTACGATTTTATTATTATAGATACTAACATCTTGTTAAAAGTCAAAAGTTTGGATTACAAAGCACAAAGAGCAACTTTTGTACCAACACCAGCAACCTTTCCACCCTCACCCCCAACCAGGGTGGTTTAGAGCTTACATTACTGTGTTCTCCCTGAAATAACACCATCATTGGAGAAATTTTTGTGTTTAGAAAACAATTCCACAAATCATCATAAAGGGTAAATATTATTGCTTCCATTTCACCTATTTATAAACCAAGATATTAATTACATTTCTCACAATCTGAGGAAAGGAAGCAAAGAGCTTGGGATGTAAGTCCAGATGTTCTGACTCAAATCCATGGGATCTCCTTCGAACTGTGCTGCCTTTTTATATCTATTCATCCCTGTCCCCTCCCCAAATTTTTTCTTTTCTAAACCAGCCCCATCTGAGCCACATCAGAACAGCCCGCCACTCTCCCTTTCCCCCTCCCAATTGGCACTTTATCACCTAGTTGGGCTCTCCTCACTACTAGACTTTAGGAAAGCAGAAGGAAAAGAAGGAGACTATCACAAAGCGAAACATTTGCCTGTTAAAGTTGTGATCCAGCAATCCCACTCCTAATTACTTACTCAAAAGCAATGATAACATATATCCACACAAAGACCTATATATGAATGTGCATAACAAGTTTATTCACAATAGCAAAAATAGGAAACAGCCCAGATGTCTACCAACATGTAAATACTTAAACAAATTGCATAGTATCTATACAATGGAATACTACGCCACAATAAAAATAAAGTAACTACTGATACATCAAATGGATGAATCCCAAAAATTATTATGCTAAGTGAAAGAAGCTGAACACAAAGGGCTATATCCAGTGTAGTTTCTTTTTATGACATTCTAGAAAAAATAAAAACTATAGAGTTTGCCTGGGGTTGAGCTTGGAAGAGGGGTTGACTACAAAGGAGCAGGTAATTTGGGAGATAATGAAAGTATTATATATGGAAATGTGATGGTACACAATTCATTGCATTTATTAAAACCTATAGAACTGTCTGTCATGATGAGTGATTTTACAGTAAGTAAATTGTTATAAACTATTTACCAAGTTTTGAGAGACACCTAAAGTGGAATATATTATAGACTTATTACAGAGGACGCTCACTGCATTACAAATGATTCACATAACCACACTGAAGGGAGTGAGAAAGAAAGGAGCCACCCTTATTTAATTTTGGAAAATAGTGTTTTAGCTGGAAACTGAAGGCTAAAAATAAAAATAATTATCCATAAATGCTGTGCTCTAGTTGGTAAATTTGTTTCTCATAGGGGTATGTTTTAGCAATTTTGAAACTACATATATATTATATATATATATATATATATATATATATATATATATATATATATTAAGGTTGAAAAAATAAGTAAATATATTGTAAGTAAAAAGAGCCATATTTTTTACTGTCCGAGAAAAAATTATAAATAAGAAAAGGGGTAAAGGCAAGAATGAACTATGCAGATTACAGTTGGAGTAAGGAGTAAAAACTCATGGTTATATATAAAGACACGGTCAGAAATGAATATAGTTATGTGTGTACGTATGCATGAGTTGGTATCCATACGTATAGTTCCTAGTTATGACCATTGAGACAGTCTAGAACAGGGGTGGGCATGTCTGACCCTCAGCCAGTGTAAGACCTGAGAAACCATTTGGTCTGGCCCTGCCAAGGCATTGGAGGTGAGTTAATTAAATGTTTGAGCAAATACAGCAGGCTGACTTTTAAGTTGATAATTTTGTATGGCCTGAGAATGATGTTATAAATACACAAAAGGCCCTTGGCAGAAGAAAGGTTTCCATCCCCTACCCTTCCATCCCCGCCCCCCACCCCCGGGCTAGAAGCAATCACTTCCTGATAGAAGTGAGCACTCCCAGTGTCCAGTCTTGGTTTCTAAATACCATTCTCTATGATGAAGCAATCAAGAGTTGACTGATTCCCTGAAAGAAGCCTATGGCATTTCTAGGCTAGAGAGCTCCCAGCCAAGGGGAATCCTGAGATGGTGCAGGAATGAGCTGTTAACAGCCATGGTGTTCAGCAGCTGGTCAAGAGCTTCTGCTACAGGAACGTTTTGTAAACGTGATCTTAGGAAACACTGATATGGGAGTAGGCTAAACCCAGGCTAACTTACTCAGGGCACCAAGAGAGTGAGCATCTCTACCTTTTCCCAGCCCCTTCCAGGTAGATTGCCAACAGAGAACAGGTGAGACCACATGGGTATTTCTGGAACTGACACTATCTGAATCAGAAAGAGAAGAAAATAGGTCAGCAGTACCCAGAAGCTCCACCTCTGAGGTTCCTTTGTATGTCAAAGCCAGATTTCAATTGCTTTCCCGAAGAAGCATATTCAGCTTTTGTCTGGGGAAACCCCTTTCCCTTACAGTGTGTTCCAACAGGTTAGCCTAGTCTTCAGTGACATGTCAAGACTTAGAGCAATAGGAGTGTTCTAAATAGTAGGACTCTGATGACATTGGCTTCTATGACTCCTCGCCCTCCAAGAAGACATTTCTGTTTTTAGAAATACAGAAACTTGAGGGGAGAGAGGGAGTCAATCAGGGGAAAAGGAGACATATGTAATATTTTAAACAATAAAAAAAGCAAGCAAGCAAAGAAATACAGAAACTTTAAAAGTCACCTTCCATGCCCTTCCCTTTCCTGACATTCTCCTGAAAATACAAAGAAATTAATCTCTTCAATAAATTCTAATAAGTGGCAGAATTTTCTGCCAACTGTAGGATTCTTCAAGTTTAATCTCATTAAAGTTCACTGAATTTTCCCAAATTAGCAATGACCTTTTGAAAGTTTATATTCATCTACATAATAATTTTGAATTAACTTTTTGGCTGTTATCTCAAAAGAATCATTTGTCTTTAGTTATTGGGGTTGACATTAGATGATAATCCAAATTATTTAAGTAAGGATTCTCAGCATTCCTATCTGAGCACCTAATGTTGATAGTTATGAGTTTGTCCCATGATTTATTATTTAATTTTAAAGCTTTATTGTTGAAAGTATTACATATGTCCTCTTCCCCCCTGCATTGACCCCTTCTAGCCCACCCCCGCCTCAGGCCTTCATCACCCTATTGTTTGTGTCCATGGGTTATGTACAAATTTTTTGGTTGGTCACTTACCATCCATCCACTCTCCCCTGCCTTCCCTCTGAGATTTCACAGTAGTTCTATGCTTCTATGTCTCTAGATCTATTTGTCTTACAATTTATTAATTCATTTTCATTCATTCATGTAATGAATATTTATTGCTCTTACATATGGGGTGGGCACTGTGGTAAACCCTGGGGATATACAGTCTCTGAACTCATGGAATTTACATTATGGTAGGAATGGATAGATATTCAGTAAACAAATAAAAAGCGAATACAGAGTACAATACATGGTGGTCAGTTCCATGAAGAAAGATAAAGCAAGAAAGGATGATAAAAATTGTCAGGAGGAGAAGTTTGAAATGTTTTAAAAAGGGAAATCAGGAAAACACTAAGTGAAACTGTGATATTTACGCAAATACCTGAAGATGGTGATAGAACAAGCCATGTGGTTATCTAGAGAATGAACATCTGAGCCAATGCATATAATTATATAATGAATAATTACCATAATATATATTGTTAAATTAAATCTGACTGCAAGCTTCCACTCAGCAAAGCTGATGAGATGTCAGTCATTATTGGTAGCCCTTTCCACTCACTGGACTCAGAGTGTAGTCCCCTCCCTGTGCCCTGGAACAAGGTCTCCACTCCATCGTGGTCATTGCTGGGAAAGTCATGGCTCAAGCTTCCAGCTGAGTGAGCTGCTGTCTCGTCGTGTCCATCTTCCTGGTGACTGACTTGGTCCCCTGAGGCCATGGACTTAGGGATCAGGCCCAGAGAGGTCCTGCTCCATCTAGGTATGCTGTGTGGGAGCTGAAGTTCCCTGAATTTCCAAGGTCATTACTAATTTCTCCAGCCACTCAGGCTTCAAGAATCCAACTACTCTTCTCCCCACAATACCTCAATGCAGCTTCCTAACATTTATGAACTAGGTTGGTTTTCAATTACCTGTATGTTGTTGTTGGCAGTGGTGGTGGTGGTTGGTTTATTGTTTGTTTGTTTAAAACAAAGCTTATTAATTTCCCAGGAGGCAGGGAAATTCCAGCCCTCCAGGATGCAATGCTTTCAATTGTTCTCTTGAGGGAGGGTTGAGGGATGCGGAACCCGGAACCTAACATTGTCACCAGTAATAAAATATAAAAAGAGCTGTCCAACCTTGATGGCTCTGAATGGTCCGAGAAACCAAACCTAACATTGTCACCGGTAATAAAATGTAAAAAGAGCTGGCCAGCCTTGATGGCTCTGAATGGTTGGAGGTATTAACTCATCGTCTAGTTAAGATAGTGATGGTTGAGGCAAATTTAATTTGTTAATCATATGTAAATGTAAATTCCTGTTGATTTTCTGTTGTTGGAACTTCCCACCTAAGAGATGTCTTTGTTTCAGAATCTCAACAAAAGGAATGGTAAAAGGCCAGAGCAGGGATTAGTCTTCCCACTAGAGGTGGACTTCCCGCCTGGCCCCCATTTTCCCAAATTAACTCTTTTCCAGCCTTTTCATTTTAGTGTGCAGCCTTCTCCAGAAACCGGACCCTGAGTGGGCCCTGAACCACGCGGGTCGTGTTAAGGGATCCCACAGAGGGAAAAGTATTTTTATTCTTTCAATAGAAGAACACAGAGTTAAGGTCCACATGAACATCTGTGGGATCTTCTCCCAGCTCTCCAAGGACCACCAATCACAGCCTTGTCCCAGGGTACTAGGAGTTCCTGACTACATGATTTCCTGACTTCTCCTGACCCAGTTCCTACCTGACTTCTCCTGATCCAGTCTTGTCTCCATTCAACTCTTCTCCATATTGAAACCAAAGGAACCTTTCTAAGGCAATTGTCTGATGAGGCTTAAAACCTCTTTGCCCGTGAAGGAACAGGCATGCGATTCAATTTAGGCCAGGGAGAGAAGAGGTGCCAGGATTTCTGGGAAAGAGATTGTTTCTCTTCTATGAAATTCTCTGCTTTTCTCTGAATGTGGTTGTGTGCCATCTTGCCTCTAGAGGAAACTTGACGTAGAAAGTGAGAGGGCAGGGCGGAGTTATCCTCCATTCTGTAATTGAACCCTAGCCCTCACCCAACCAATCAGGGTTAGCCGAGGCAGTGACATCACCACCGACCAGAGTAAAACCCCTGGACTGGGCGAAATTCGCTCTCTCTTCCGCCATGCTGCCAGCATGAGTGAGACAGAGCCCATGCTAGCATGGAAAAGGCTCTTTTGTTTATTGCATTGGACTCGGCTCCCTGGTGGTCCTTGGGGATCACGAAGTCTGGGCGTAACAAAAAGGATGTCGTGGGAAATCCTACGGTGCATAGAAAGTTCCACTAGGTTAGAAGTTTCCCAAACTGCCTGCATGTCAGACTCACCCAGGAGATTTATTTAGATTTTCCAATGCCAGAGATGTGAATTCTTAATTGAGAAGCAGAGCCTGGAAACCTGTATTTTTAATAAGCTTTCCACTGATTCTGTGGGTTGGGAACCACTGAATCAGAGGATTCCTAAATTTATTTCAAACTCTGAGCTTCCTTTTCTGAAGAATCTGACAATTGTAAATCAGGATGGAACAAAGCCAGATTGGCCATGATTCTCCCATTATATTTACATTGTAAATAGCACAGAGTCAAAACGCTCTGCTATTTAGGAGTCCTAGATTTACACTCACTCCCTTTCCAAATGGCAGAAGACTTCTTCCATTGTGCTCTCAAACAGCTCAGTTAATGATTTATTGAGCTCCATCCAAAAGAGGAACTTCTACATTAGGTTTCTTGGAGAATATTTCAAAAGACAAAAATAACAGGAACATCTAGGATTGTGTGACACATTGAAAATGTCCCTTGCCCTAGCCAGTTTGGATCAGTGGATAGAGCATCAGCCTGCAGACCTAAGAGTCCCAGGTTCGATTCTGGTCAGGTACATGCCTTGGTTGCAGGCTCCTTCCCAGCCCCAGTCCTGGTTGGGACTCGTGCAGGAGGCAACCAATCAATGTGTTTCTCTCACATCAATATTTCTCTCTGTCTTTCCCTTTCTCTCTCTAAAAATCAGTGGAAACATATCCTCGGGTAAGGATTAAATAAATAAATAAATAAATATTCCACCAACAGGAGTGATCCAAATTGAGCTTGTGAGAAGCAGGATCTCTTGCTCCAGATCCAGAATCACAGAATGGTTTGAGCAATTTCTGTTTTCCTACCTGCTCATCATCAGTATCCTCTCTTGTGACCGAGCCACATATGAGAGGATTCATGGAGACTGGCAGGAGCCTGGCCCAAGAACTTGGGGCTCGAGGGAGGGGCTGGACTTCCACCCCCTGTAAGGGTTAGGAGAAGGGCTTGTTGAATTGGTTAAGATATAAAACCCAGTGAGGACCATGATGGGTTACAGCTGGTGGGCTGGAAAGAAGCAAGCACTAGGTAGGGAATGCCTGTAAGATGTGCCCTGACAGGTGTCCTGGCAGGTGGTCACAGGCCAGAGGGAAGAAAATAGGTAGGCTAAATCTGGGCAACCTGACCACATCCTCATCCCTCCAGTGTTATCTCAACACACGGGATGTTCTCTATCGACAGCGCGTCCTTTCTGCCTGATATTCTTCCTTCCCTCCCGACAACCCTTGCTTGATCTCACTGTCCTTCGTACACTCCTCAATCAGCCCTTGCTCAGAGCAGACTCCTCCACCCTTGACCCTGTTAGCCCCTCACCTTATGACCTCAGGTCATATGTACCCTATTTTCTGGCACTCGGTTTGTAGTTGTACCATTTAAAGTAGGGGTGTCGAACTCAATCAGAGAAGGGGCCAAAATCTAAAATCCAGCCTAAATCGCGGGCCGAATGGTTTACTGAACAGTCATAAACTGTCATTGTGATGGAAACGCAGCGGAGTGCAGTGATGACAGCGTGGTGCGGGCCACATTGCAAGGCCTGGCGGGACGGATTTGGCCCGAGGGCCTTGTGTTTGACACATGTGATTTAAAGTGTGACTTTAAAAAATTGTCTACTCTAACTCCATGAAGGCAGAAATAATGGCTGTCTTGAGTCCCAAGGCATCCCCAGAACTTATGTGCCCAGCACATGGTAGGCACTTGCTCAAGAAAGGAACAATTATCTTTCTATACCTTTCTTCCCCAGTAACCAGTGAACCTAAAAGAACCAGATTCAATTTATCTTCGTATCCTCGGATAACCCAAGCAATGACTCAATGAATAATCATCTGCATTGTACTAAACTCAGCCTATCAGGAGCAGTATTGCCCCGGGCACTGGGCTGGGATTCAGGGGGAAATTCCTCCTCCTCTTCCTCCTCCAGTCTGTGAAATGCAAGCCAGCAATGTGGACATGCGATTGAAGCAGTTTCTTTCTTAGTTTCAGTTTTTTACCTCAGAATTGTAGCTAGAGATTCAGAGGAGGCCTAAACATGATGTCTCAAGAACGAGTTCCTGCTAAAGTCACTGCTGTCCTCCCATGACTGAGAACTCAGCCCGATAATCATCTGTTGCATGTGTGCTCTCCGTGTCTGGTGCATGGTCTCGGGTAGCCCACACAGCAGCTGCCCTACAGGTTGGCGCTGTGTTCCTTCTGCCAGAGGAGGAAGCGGGGTCTCCGAGGAGAGTGATTGTTGGGGTTGCACAGCCTCTGGATGGGGTTGTCAGGACCCAGTGAGATCTTCCCACTTTGCTCTGAAGGCACTGTCCTAGACTCATGCTGCGGGAGCTTCTGGACACCCCTGGGGGCCAAGTAGCCCAGAGAACAGAGCACAGGCTCAGTGAGGCCCGCATTCCTCAGGGTGTCCATTGTAGCTTGATGTGAAGTAAACTTAAATTTTATATTTAAAAAATTCAGATAAGTTCTGGAGTAAGACACAAAAGGTTGACTTTGTTAGTTAAAATGTGAGATCTCAAACCTTCAGTTGATAATAATGTAACAATGTTGGTTCATTATTTGTGAGAAATGTACCACAGTGATCAGAGGACAATGATAACAATCATGGAAACGAGGTGTGGGTATATGGGCACTCTATATCATTTCCCCAATAATTCTGTAAACCTAAGACCGTTCTGAAATAAAAACTTAATTTTAAAAATTGTGAGCTATCAAAGAAACTGTATTTCCCTTTAGGGGTTTCTGGCCAGAGGTACAGGTACCTCTGCTAGATATATGTCAGAAGCAATGTTTGCGGAAGGACAGTCTACCAGCATTTTGCAAAGCTGGCATTTCTTAAGAACAAAAAAGTAGGATGGTAAGGATATTTTCACTCCTCTCCCATGGCTACTGTCCCCTTCTTAGCACTGTGAGAAGAGAGAGAGGCAAATAACCAATTAGCCCTCCCCACCTGAGTGGAATTCTATTACCACAAAGTATGCCTCACCCTCTTCCAGCCTCCACCACATTCTTCCAGAGCATGTTATTCTTGCACACCCCTAAATCATCTGGGTGGAAACCCAGGAAGAAGTAGTGAAAACACAGCCATTTACAGTAAGTCCGAGAGGAGACACCCTGGCACCCAATGGACACCACCCATTAGTGTTGAGATAGTCAGCCAAGGAGGGGGTGCCTCTTCAGGGATATCCATTCAGGACTTTAGCCTCCATCCACCACAAAGACCGAACGACAGAACTTCATGAAACTGGGCCGCATGGGTTCTGCTGCTTCTGAAAGAGTCTTTAGCCATCTGGGAAACAGGTGTTGACGTTCCATCTTAAAGCTCAATAGGTGGTTCAAGCTGCTATTTCTCCCAACTGTAAAGGGACCAAGACTTAGATGTTCGTCATAATCTCTTGACTGTCTGTTTCTGTGCAGCGTAGGATGGGCAGTAGGGCTCTGATGTTGGGGAAAATAAAAGAGAGAGGAGAATCATCCAGAAACTCTAGCTACACTTTAAACACAGTATTGTAATCAAGTTAGGGTATGATTTCCAGAAACAGCTTTGAGAACTGACAGTCACGAACCTGGATTTAAACAACTAAATTAAGCCAAGTTAAATTTTACACCAGGGTCATCATGCTTATCATCAAAACAAATATCATTGATTGCCCAATATAATTTAGAGCTCTTAATGAGTTTATGACCTAATTTGGGCAACAGGAAAGATGCAACAAGAGATAATAAACAAGAAGAGGAAAAGAAAACCAGTGTACAATGCTCTCTAAGGCTTGGCAGGTAGAAAGAGCTGGGGTAGAGGATTTATGTGTGATGGGAGACATAGGAGGGAAGGCAGGATAAAACCTTCACTAAAACTTGAGATATGCCCTGTGGGTAGTGGGGAGCACAGTGGTGGAAACTTTAGTGTAGAGGAGAGGCATGGGGTAGGGAGAAGTGGGGGCAGGGAGACCAGTGAGAAGGGTGTGGCACTGGAGCAAAACTGAGATGATTTAGGGCAGACAACTATGTGGGAAGGCAAGGAAGTGACAGATGCACAAGATTTATGAAGGACAAATTTATAGGAATTGGTGTTTGAGACGTGAGATGGGAGGAAGGAAGAAGAGAAAAAATGCCCTGGCCAGCGGGACAGCAACGTGGGAGCGAGGAGACACCTGGAAGGGAATGAGGGAGGACAGGAGACGTGGAGAAATGGAGGCAAGACAGGGTTCTGATCAAGCCTCAAATTTTATTTGTTGCAGCCGCAATATATATACACAGGTTGTAGGGGGAAGTTGCCGTGGAGACATTCCAGGGCGGGGAGGGTTGTGTATCAGCAGGATGTGCCTTCAGGGGAGGATACAGCCTAGATTCTCCGGGGCGGGGCGAGTAATCACAACAGGTGTGTCTTGCTCAATGGCCAGATATGCTGCTAGGCATTTAGATTGTTTCTAGTTAACTGCCACACCGCAGCTTGTCACATGAGTTCTCGTAAGTCAAAAACTCAGTGTCTAAGATGGAGGTGTCTTTTAAGATGTAGTCACTAATTCTTTTTCGGCTCCCAACAAAAAAAGAAGTATAGCCGAAACCGGTTTGGCTCAATGGATAGAGCGTTGGCTTGGGGACTGAAAGGTCCCGGGTTCGATTCTGGTCAAGGGCATGTACCTTGGTTGCGGGCATATACCCAGTAGGGGATGTGCAAGAGGTAGCTGATCAATGACTCTCATTGATGTTTCTAACTCTCTATCTCTCTCCCTTCCTCTCTGTACAAAATCAATAAAATATATTAAAAAAAAAAAAAAAAGAAAAAAAGAAGAAGAAGAAGAAGAAGTGTAAAGGCACCCAAGATGACTTTCTGGTCTCAGGCCAGAGTGACTGAGAGAAAAATCATATTCCCAGCAGAATTTTTCTTCTCTCTCAACAAGATTCCTCTCATTCTTTTATTTTGGTTTTTCCTCAACACTAAAGAAACCCCATCCCAGCTGGTCCTAAAAGTGGATATATAGGATTCTGATTCCCTTTTTGTGTAAAGAGAACCGAGGATATGTGATTTGTACAAGATTGTATGACAGGGCAGAAGCAGGCTGGTGCTAAGACCTAGATCTGATGGTTCACAACATAATCCTAAACCGAAGATTTTAAGGGAACTCTACAATTACTTAGTGGGCCCACTTATTTTTACTGATAAAAAAGTTGAGGTCTGCAAATGAAGAGTGACTTCCTCAAGGTCACATGGTCAGTGAGTAGCAAGCTCAGACTAGAACCTGGCTTTCTGAATCCTAATCTAGTCTCCTTGCATTTTCACTTATTGCTTGATATTTTATCTGTGTGCATATGGTGCACAGGCATACTTTCTTTAAAAAAATTTGTGTTTTTTTGTTTTGTTTTTATTTCAAAGAGGAAGGGAAAGGGAGAAGGAGAAAGAAACATCAATGATGAGAATCATTGACCAGCTGCCTTCTTGATCCCTCTCACTGGGGATTGAGTCTGCAACCTGGGCATGTGCCCTGACCGGGAATTGAACTGTGACTTCCTGGTTCATAGGTAGACACTCAAACATTGAGCCATGAAGGCTGGGCCACATGTGCTTTCTTGATCAACAAAGGACTATATTGGAATGCTATTTTCTCTGTGGATTTACTACAAAACATATCTCATCAGACTCCTCACATAATAAAATCCTTAAAATCCTGGGTTTATTTGTGACTTGTATGATAGTTTGCCTATCTTCCATCTCGACCCTGACTGTCTCTGGATTTTTTTTTGGTCAAATTATGTTGGCTGAGTTCTGAGATCTGTCACTTTCCCCAGCCCTACCCCTACATTACCCTGACAAGACAGGAAAGATCTGGCACCTTTTTCATATGAGGTGAACTTATCAAATTTCATCATTTGTAAGCTAATTGGGAAGACAACGGATTGGGAGTAAGAAAAGGTAAAAGCAGGAAGCACATAATTGTAGGTGCTCA